>NC_042524.1:7375692-8019692 GCF_900963305.1 Echeneis naucrates
TATTAACCGACAAGTCCTATTTTATGATGTTTCAATTTAACTTTTTTGTGTTACCACTTTCCCTAAACCTTCTTTTAATTGAATTTTATTCAGTCAGGCTACTCAGCTCCAGTATTTCTATTAAAACATCTTATGAACAAAGATATAAAATAAAAGTTCATTTTGTTTGAGGAAATGTAAATCAAACTCAAAAGGCCATGTGGCTTTCCACTTTTATGATGGATGTCCCATCAAAGAATGACTTTAGTGCCATTGTCATCAAATACTGACAACACCATCATGTTACAGGGGTGACTGCATAACTGGAAGGTGTGGCATATAAAATCTGTAACGTCTTTCCTCCATTTATTCTATCTAGTGTCAAATACTACAGAAGAGCACAACTTTTTGGACTGCTTCTTTGTTCTACATATGAAGCAGCAGCAGCAGCATTATTGAACTCACTCATCCACCTTTTCCAGGATCTGTTCAGGGGCTTTTTATTCATACTTAATTAAATTTTCACTCATGTTAAACGAATGTCACTCATAGGTCAGTCAGGTGCATTAGGAGGAAATGTCCTTGTTTCACTTCCCCGCTGCTGTTACTCCTCCCTGCTGTAAAGAAGCCACAAAAACAGAACAGGACCAGTTTATACATGTATGTTGCTCCCCTCCTCTTTAAATGTTGTGTGTGTATATATATATATATATATATGTACATGTATATATGATTATTATGAAATGTATTGCCCTTACTAAACATTTTCGACTGTGCCCTAACATTAACCTCCATCAGGTAATAGTCCACAAGACAAGTGACTCTACCTGTCAGCTTACTCAGAAGTGGCTGTACAACTTTTTTTTTTTTTTTTATCAGTAGACAACAGATATGTAAACACATATCGGACCCAAATTCACGCATCAATGACATTGGTTCAGATCATAGTGTGTAAAGACTTTGTGAAAGGGCATATTGACAACTTAATACCACAAGGATTTATTAGGGTTTGACTGGCAACCAGTTTCAAACTGAATTACTTATGGATCTCAACTCTCATAAATTATTATTACAATCCTACTGAAGGTTGAGATTATGTGACTGAGGGCTCAGACCATCCAAGCAAAAACAAAGTGAGAGTTAGAGTAAGAATTTGTTCCTCTCCTGAGCATCAGACTGATGTGCTGCGCCATAGAGAATCAATCAGAAGAGATGAAGAGTGAGAGGCTGGCTGTGATTTTCTGGGAATATGAGTCTATTTTCTGGTTCAGAGCTGTTATCACTGCCATAAAATGGATGTTACTTTAGTTCAAAAGCTCAGACAATCACTCTGAGAGCCCACAAAACAAGCCTTTTTTTTTTTAATTGTTAGCTGAGCTGAGTCCTCAGTGCTAAGGTGCAAGCTGATGTCATCATGTGTAAAGTATTTATCTGATAATGTGTTATCAAGCACTTCTGTTTTTTTTGTTTTTTTTTTCCCCTTTATGTGTCGTCCTCCATAGAAGGGGTCGAAAGAGCAGCAATTAAAGTTGGCAGTGATTCAGAGATTTGCCCAAGGACACTTAAGGATGACAGATGTTGCTCCAACCCAGCGCCTGAACCTGCAGGACCTTGTTTTACATCCCATTTCTCTTGTTTTTAGCTGGAGGAAGAAGTTCACTTGGTCAGATATTGATTAAACTGTCCCTGGCTCTGGGAATCAGTTCTGGACAAAGATGTAAACTGTCAAATGATATTTCAGCATTTTCCACAACATAAGAGCTGTATATTCCTGAGCAGATGACTGGTTCGGGGTACGTGAAGCATTTCCCCACTCCTCTCCCATTACATGTCCTGCAAAGCTTGTTTCGCTCACATTAGTTTTGTTTTTGCCACAGAGAGAAAACACTCCCCTCTCCTCCCTACAAGCAGGTGTTACATTTTCAGAGTTACACAGTGTAGTAACATTTTCATTTGCAGTAGCTCATTGGTTCCCTCTCACTTTTCTGCCTGTGAATTCACTCCCTTTTTCTTTCCATGTAGATGGAGTAATCTACGATGGTATGTCTTAAAAATGGAAATAACACATAGAAGTGCATGTAGAAGTCACCATATGTTATGGTAACACACTGGCAGCCTTTCTTCAGAAATTACAAGAGTTTCTTAAGCAACTTGGAACAACTTCTGAGAGCAAATGTGATACCACTGTCAGTTTCATTTTTATTTTATTTCAAATGTGTAACAAGCTGCTAGTTGAGGAGGGAAGTGAAAAACAGTAGGACCCAAGGCAGCAGGAGGAAGTAAAGTGAATATGAAGAGCAATTTTCTAAGGATGTTGGCAAGTTTTACATATTTTCAATAGGAAAAAAAAAAACAAACTCCAAACAATTAATGCCTGACATAGACCCGGCAGTGCCCTTTCCTAAATTGCTCAGAAAATAATTGTAGCAATGGAGACACTTCAAAATAGCTGTGCCAATGCATTCTTAGTGAATGTTTCCTCTTGAAGGCCAGTCCTACTGATTACTAATCAAAGCTTCTTTCTAAGTGTTCAACCCGCCACCACATTCCTTTTTAACAGGCACCAGCCTCAGTCTGCATTCATTAATAATACTTGTGCAAATTGTCACCGGCTAGTCATCAAATCCACACTGCTTTCTTAACATTCATCATGATACAAATTAAACCAATAGCTCATGCCCATCACAACTCACTGTGAACACCAGACCATCAGCACACCCCCTGTTGATGCTTATATTTACTGCTTCCCTTTATTTAGCCTGTACATATTAAAAATGTTAGATAAGAGAATTTCAAAGCAGAGACTGTCAGTTTTAGGGTTATGCTTAGGTTAAGTAAGTTAGGTTAAATTAATTGGTAGATTTTCTGTCACACAGCTTTGGCAGCTTTCAGTCTTGTAAAATGAACCAAACAACCTGTATTGAGTGTCAACAGTATTACTGACCCATCGTTAGATATAGGAGATGGATAATAGATTGTTAGGGATCAGATTTTTTATCTCAAAATCTATTTACAGTAGTCCATCAATCCACAGAGCTGTCAATCGATCCTCCAGCTACTAGCTCTCCATTGCAACTGTGCCATTGATTCATTCATTGATTCTTCATCTATTCATTCCTTGTATAGATAGTTTGGCTTATGAACCTTTTTCAGGAACAGTAAGTGGCAACACTTTGTTGTAAAAGTTAAAGATAGTAGAGTTTAAAGTTAAAAAGCCTGAGAATACAATTAATACTGCCAGTACTTCATTACATTTATTTTGGTGTCGCCAGTTCCCTTGCTGAGATTTCAAGTATCAAGTATTCAAGAGAATGTGACTATAATTGTCCCTTGAAGAGTCATTTATGGAAACCAGGTGATTCTTTTTCGTCTTTTTTATTTGAAGGGAACTGAGCACATAGCCTGGAGAAGCAGAAACTCTTACCACCACGTAGCAAGCTGTTGTAGAAGTAGACCAAACATTCTGCTGTGTTGACAAAATATAAAACATTGGAGTGCTGCAAGGTGTGCAGGAAAAATGGCCACTGCTGAAGGGCCTACTTTGCCATATACTTTATAGTAAGAAATAACAAAACAGTATAAATATGAAAAATCACATACCTCAATGCCCTTTCATTTGAAGAAAGCAGTTTTCTGTGTTTGGAAACTGTATTAAAATTCAAAAGCACAGGTTTAAGAGCATGCACACTGCAGACCTATATACAATACCCGATGACATGTGTACACAGTTATTTGTGTATATTGACATGATGTTGTGGTAATAAAAGTGCACACTGCATATTGCTCCTGACAAACAGGAAAGCTTTGGCACAGTGTCCAGTGATAAATTATCTGCAAATGATGTCAGCACAAACATACAGGCTGTAATCGGCAAAACAATTGCATGGGCATTATCGCTACCCAGCAGAGCGTTCACCAGCCACTATCTCTGTCCCTCTGTCACACAGATTGCTCATTATCCATCCATAAGACACACACACACAAGCATGCACACATACACACTCATGTAAGGGTTGGGAAGGTTATTTTCACAATGTAATTGCTTATAGATTACTTCATGTTTCCTCCTGACTGTAGTAATCTTTAGTTGACTTTAGTTGTATCTACTGGGCTGCACTCAGTCTGGAATCTATGCGAGGTTAAATGGCATTCCGCTTTGTTTCAGTTCCACTATTGTAAATTTTGGCATCAGTGATCATTCATCTTTCATCATTTAAAAGATTACTTGATTAATTTTTCTCCCCATTAGCAATGTTGAGCTTCACGGTCTCTCATTTCTCTTTATCTGCTCACTATCCATCTGCTTGTTTCATCTTTGTCTCCCCACCTGTTTTTCTTTGCTAGCCGCATCACTTTTTAGCTCTCAATATCTGATCCCCTAAACCAGTTGTTAACCTCTCCCACAATATTACCATTTTTGTTTATGTGTCAAAATGTAACTTAAAGTCCAGTTTAACTGCCGCAGCGGTGGTACTGTTTGAGGATATATTCCTATGGGGCACATCAAAACCTATATGACCAGTGAATAGATACTTACATACTGGATCCATGAACCAAGATTCAATATGGACCCTGTATGTGAAGCAATACATCAGCTGTGTACAGTATCAGCCCACCTCAGCTTATAAAACATTCATGCCTCCTTCTGTGCTCAGTGGTCCATGAATGAGTTACACCTACTTAGCATCAGATAGAACCCTCTTTTAGCCTCCAGGGCCTCCTGAAAATTTGGGAGCTTAGATGCAGCAACGTGCAGGAAAGTAAGGAAGAGTTGTGGCTTCCACATTAAACTGTTTCATCAAGAACAACCACTGACCGCTATTATTTTTGTTTATTGTCATTCTCAGGGGGACAAAAGACATGTTGTTGCTGGAAAATACCAGGTGGCTGCCTGTCTCCATAAATGAGTTAATTAAAGTGTAACATACAGGTTAGATTTTTTTTTATGAGAACTACACACGCATATATGTGTGTGTGTGTGTGTGTGTGTGTGTATGTGTATGTATATATATATATAGTTGTTTCTATATGTCATCCCTCTGATGGACCTCTGTCCAAGATGACCCCGTCCTTGTCCATAAACTTGGCTGGCTGGGATTGACTCAGGTATTCTCTGGGCCCCTGACAGATAAGCAGTAGAAAATGAGCAACAGAGAGACTAAAAAAAGAGGGGGGAGAAAAAAAAAAAAAAAAAATCTCAAAAACATTCATCTTTCTCTCTCTCGCTGTCTTCAGGCTCAACATCAAATGGTTAAAGTCCGGTAAATTCAAACATATACGTATTTAAACATTTTCAACTTCTTCAGTGTTGAAATTGTCATTGACATCGGTATTTATTAAATGACTAATTTGGTATGTGTTCTTCCTCATATGTCCCTTCCAGTTTGCCATTTTTACATGCGGAACCAAAATTCTATCACAACACAACCCCAGAAGTCTCTTTAATCTGCATGCATGTAAAGAGATTTTGAAGAAGTTAGTTACAATGTTTACCTCAACTTTGATTTGCTTGGATCAACAGCCTAAGTCACACTTTGAGTCACAACTTGTCCACTAAAACTCTCAATGCTGTCTCCACAAATATGCCTTGAGCTGTTTATGAACACAAAGAAATCCAACAACTTCGAGTACTAATGCATCTACTGCAAAGCATTTTTCCCTCAGCATAATGACTCAACACGATCAGCTACATACTTTGAGTGTAGTAAATGCTAATGGTTTGATAATGTGTTGATCCATCCCAGTATTGGTACAGGCCAAATGTGGGCTGACTTATAAGAATGATGCAAGATTACTTATCTCTGTGAAAACCTTTTCTTTGCTGCATCCTTGTCACATTCGTTCATATCAAGGAAAGGTGCGTTGTGAATATTTATGACAAATGTGTTTTTGCTGGGTGATGCCATTTGGTGAACACAGCTCCGCAGGAGTCCATGAACCACAGCCCACTGGCCATGCGAAATGATCAGTTTATGAGACAGGCACTGATTTCCCCTGACTCTGCAGTCAGACAGTTTGCTTGAGCAGTGAGCATGTTGTCCATTTTGTGGTTTGTAGTCTCGCATGTGCAACACAAAGGCAACTGTGAGGAGTGCTGCACTCCCAGGAAGAGCCCATGCTGGCTTCAGGAATCTTACAGCAAAAGTCATTGCAGAAAAGACAGCGCAATGACGCATTCCAAATGTTTTATGAGAAAGGTAGATTTAAGACATAATCAATGTGGATTATCAGGATGGATGGTTGAAGTGATGAAAGGTTTGACTGAAAAGAAGAAGGAGAATCAAAAGATTAAGAAAAGCTGTTGTTGGCTGTAGGAGGTATGCAGATTGAAAGGCGTCTGATCAATACAACCTTATCATAGTGTTAAATCCTCTCACATCCTGGCAGCACTCTCTGTACTTGGCATCTTTATCTCTGATTCCATCATGCTCCCTTTTTTAACTTGATCTGTTGGTTTTCTTTTTCTTTTTTTTTCTTTTTTTTAAGCAGGCAGCCACATGGTCCACAATAGTTTGTCTTCATTGAGAGGAAAAGCAGAGAGAGGAAACAGATGCGATGAGCTCTGGAGAGCCAGTAAAGATAATTTTCAATTTAGACATTTAGGCAGCATTTTAGCACAACACTATCTTTTGGTATTGTGAATCTCCCATTTTTATGCTTTCTATCTGTGCAAGTGATTGTGAAAGTACTTGCTTATGATCCTTTAACATCTTATACCTGTGAACTCTGTGAAAACAAAACACTATGGGAACTTCAGAACTGCCTCTCCCACTTCACATTCCACTCCAAGCATCTACTCCATGTTGAGTGCCTCAGTTTGCAGCCTCATCCATAAATGGCTCATCCCAGTTGTCCCATAGCACCTGGAGTATTCCCACCAGGGGGGATTTAAGGAAAGCAGCGACGTACAGGATGTGCAAGAAGAAACGGGGTTGGTGAACCGAAAGGAATAGCATAATCCCAGAGGGCAAGTGACATTCTTCAACATGGCCTGCTTCAAATCGCTGCATGTTACTATTCTTTCTCTCAAGCTGACACATTTTGCAGCCTCCTCCTACTTTTCCTACATTTTCCTCTTTAATTTGTCCTGTGCTGACTTTCTGCTTCCCTGCCAGTCAACCATTGTGTTGCCGATTTGCAGGCATTTTGTTCGAACGTTAAAACGTTATTTTTCTTTCTTTGTGTTTGCTCTGTTGTCAGTCACCACTATTGCTACTCACGATGAGATGACAGCCAAAGGGATGGGAAATGAGAAAATTAAAAAGTAACAGCTTGGGCAAACAACCCACATTATGAAATTGGTTGTAAGCGGCAAGTGGCAGTCTGCGTGTATGTCTGGGTGGGTTAAGTTGCCTCTCTGGGCAGTTTCTCAGTTGGTTTGTGTATGTGAACTAATGGGTGTGCAATGTTATTTCAAATACAATCAGGGTATATGGGCCAAATCTGATGGCATTAATGTCATTAAGGTCCATGACAAAGCTGCACTGCTGCTTCCCAACCATGGCAGTTCAAAGGCTGGGGCGCTTTCAAGGCAACAGCTTTGAAATAGAGTTGGAACAGGAGCAATTTTGAAGAACCACAAGCTCTGGACAGCTTCCCAGGGGCCTCATTAGGGACTAGGCATGATGGGTAGATGGGGGAAGTGGGGCACAGCTACCAAACAAACACACTTAGAGAACATAAAATCGCAAATCTTCTCACACGCATAAACACATGAGCACACACGCTCTCTCTCTCTCTTCTTCCCTCTCTATTGCCTACACACATTCATGCATGCACACACATAGCAGGAAGTGAGAGAGCCTCAAAGAAATAGAGTGTGATGGTAATTGGCATTAAAGTGATGTGTTAAGACTTCTGTGTACATCAAGCATCTTTCAGCTGGCAAAGGTTTTGAAAGATGAAATGAAAAAAAAAAAAAATCTTTGCCGCTTTGAATTTCTTTTCAATTACCTAATTAAAACTTCAGCTATGTGTTTGTTTTATCAGTTTGGTTAATTAATTTTTGTATTTATTTTTTTTTTTAATTCATGAGTTTGGATTTGTGTATGTGTGAGTGTGTCGGGTCATTAGCTGCAACAGCTTCAGCCCATTGTGGTTTTTAGAGCGTTTCCTGAGTTGATCTCACACTAAGTGTCATTAAGGCACTCCTCTTCTCATGCAGCTGGTGAGTGTGAGTGTGTACGTCTGCATCTGTGCTTGATAATGACTTTTTTGTGTGTGTACGTGTTTGTGCGTTTGTCCATACAGTGGGAGCAGGCTGTGTTCCCGACACCCTACATTTAGCTTTTCAACAGCTCACTGACGGAGCTCCATATGGTGTCTCAGTTTCTATCTCATGCTCCCATCACAATGTGTGATTTATGCTTTTTTAATAGGCAGACCTCCTTACATACATACACATCCACACACACTCACACATGGCATGCAACATATTATTGAAGCTGTGAAAACACTAAATCTGCTCTAAAAGTCAAAATTTTTCAGGGAGATGTTGGCATTTATGACTTAAGAAGGAGACAAATGGCCACATGTATAACCAATCCAGTTAGAGCTGGTGGAGATGTCAGCAAAGTAAACAAAAAAACCCCCAAAATGTTTTGTTTTTGTTTCTGTATACTGTGAAAAAAATAATTTTCAATATTAAGACATCAGTTTGTTTAGCTCGGAAAGCACATTTGCTCACTGTGTGTGTCCAACCAACATAATCACTTTTTCCCTTTCACTTCTGACTTTGTGTACTTTACTTTTTTTTTTTTTTTGCTAAAAGACAAATGCTATGTGTAATTCTGTTCATTTTACTGCAAATACCGATACAAACACTGGTTAAAATGTATTTAAAATGTATAAATTCAAATGGGAATTAGCCATTTGTTTCATCATGGATAAACGCAATTTGCCTTTTTATGTTGACAGCAGTATGATATACTGTATTTACTTTAAATATGGAAAGTAGAAGAACCCTTGCCCTTTCATTTCTCTCATAATCATGTCATCCAACGTTTTCCAGCATGGATATTCAAAAAAGGAGGCCAATGACTGCGTCCTGTGGAGGACCCTGTTAGAGCTCTTTGGGAATATGAAAGTCCGAAAGCCATTTCTACAAAGTGTGCAGTTCTTGTAGAACCAGTAAGAATCGTGCCTGTATGCTCACCAGAGAGTCAAACATGAACTTGGTGGGTGTTAGCCTCCTCCAGGGTTTTCCTCTGTGTGTGTGAAGGACTTGAAGTAATAGGCACGAGTGAGCCAGAGCTGGAGCCGCTGCTTCTGTTTGTTAAAAGGAACCAGTTATGATGGGTTGGGTATCTGGTTGAATGCGTCTTTGGCACATTCTTTTATAACTGGGATGAGGCCATGGGCTAGACCCAGAACATGCTGTAGAGACTGTAGAGCTCATCTGGGATTGCTTTAGGATTCCTCTAATTATTTATTGCGCTCTCCTCCTCTTGAGTGGTTTAAATGCACCTGACTGGATGATTACCACCACTCACTGTAACAACTGCGTAACAATAGGGTATGAAGGAATATTTTAAATCTTTTAATCATTTGTCTACATTCAAACTTTCTATATACTGTACTATTGAAACAGAAACACTCTCTCTCTCTCTCTATATATATATATATATATATTCATTCCTCTGTGTCACAGGTGGCTCTATTGATAAAATGCCCTCACCACAGTCACTACGGGCAGGAGAGAAGGCAAAAGCTTGCTGAATCTCATGAGGAAAAATTGCTGCATGAATGTTGATTGCAGGAGGCAGGTGTTAGCGGCTGTGTTTGCATGCATGCTTGTAGCATTTCATGTGCCAGACGTCAGCTCCCCTTAGCAATACTTGTGACTCAGCAGGACAACACAGGGAGCGAAAATCTCTCAGAATCACTCCTGTCTTTCTTTTTTACTGTCACGCTCTGTTAACCGTATGTTGCTTTTCGTGTTGGATTGGATTTTCAGACTTTCACTGGCCCTGATTCCAAACACAGCTCTCCCATTCCCCTTCTGCTCTCCAGCCGTCCAGCTGTCTGTGTGAGATATACCACATCCCTAATCTTCTAATTGGTAGGTAGTCTTGGCCATTACCTGAGCAATGGCAGGGTAGAATCGATACGAGGCACAATGCTAAACGATGTGTCCTGCTGTTTCTCTTTATTTCTTTCTGCCTATTTTGCTCTCTCCATCACCTACGCACTTTACATTCACAGCATCCAAGGCAACAGCCTTTCTATCTCAACATGTTAGAGAAAGTAACACTCCTTTAATTTATCTTTATTACTGCCCTGTTGGTTTGTTTCTTTTTGGGGGGGTGGATTTGTCGTCTTCTTTCCATATAATATACACCATTGATGGGGGGGAAAAGTGATCAAGGTACGGTCTGAAATGCTCCATCAGCTTAAAAGTAATCAATGGAAAGATAGTTATCAATCAATGGCAGGAATTTAGCCCCGACCCCCCCAGTCTCAAATTGATGTATTATTCACTGCATGACATAGTGCGGCTTATGTGATGAACAGTGCTTTAATAGTTTTTGATGAAACGTGAAAATGGAGAGAGCATAATGATGGGGAAATGGAGAGAAGGGGAAACCAGTGAAGAGTGAAAGTGACGGGTCAAACAGCTCTGGCCTATTTGGAAAAATGAGGATAATCTCTTTTAATCCAGCACAGATGGAGAGAGACAAACATTTCTGTGTGGTTTTGAAGCTTGACCATCATTTCCACTTTTCTTGTCATTCATTTTTTCTTTGCATATTTGGGTAATTAGTATCATCATCATCATCATCATCATGATTATCGTCTTCATCATCAGACAGTTAGGCCAGATTCATTTAGAGGCAAATAAAAAGCCTCTTGGAGCAGCACCTCACTGTGGACAAACATGTATCCTTTCTTTGGGATGAGGCCCCTTACACTCACTTTTTGAATAAAGGCACCTTCATTCCAAGCTGTGTGAATACACTGCACTTCTTGGACCATTGTCACGTTTCAGCTTCTTGAAAGCGTGCTTGCATACAGAGCAGAAAATGAATAAAGTCCCCAGGGAGAATTATGTAGGGTTGAAAATCTTATTTGAAGCCTGCAGTGAGCGGTCCCACCAGATTATTCTACTAAGCGGAGGCAGAAAATGGTGACAATCAGTGATTTCTAGCGCAGGGTAGAACTTCATACAGCTCTGTCATGGTTGACCAAATACCAGTAAACAAAAAAAAAAAAAAAAAGATGATGAATGTTCCCTTTCTCTCTACAAAATGAAAAACCAAACATAAATTCACATACAGAAAGAGAGATTAGCATGAGGGAAAAACTCATAAAGCTTATAAAATGTTTTTATACGCTCCATGTCAGTGTCAACAGATTTGACTACAGGCCAATCCTAAAAACAATTATTTAAATGTCAGATGTAACATGGAAGTAAATGAATGTGGACAAGCTTGAAGCCTTGGAATGAGAAACACAATTTAGTTCTACGGCTCACTATTTACTAAACATGAGATTTTGTCAGTCAGTCTCCTTGTATGAAACAGCACCAGTATCCTTCATTGCGGGCTGTTCTCCATATGCTGAGAAAACAAACAACCTGGGGTGGAACAAGTGCATGGTTGCCTCCTTTCTAAACCGCAAAGATCGACAGACAGATCACGATGGAACACATTGAACAGTTTGATGTGAGAAGATTTCTCTGGCGTTCCACGTATGACGTTTTATTATTATTCATCAGGATTACGACTGAACCCCCGTGCAGTATGTCTCGGAGCTAAGAATAGCACCTCCTTGATTTGGAACAGGCTGCTGAAACTGCTGCTCGCATGTTGTCTTTTAATTAGTACATTCTCTGAATTTCAGCCTGGTAATCTGTGAATATTCCTGAAAAGCTCTTACTGTTCTCCAGACCAATTAAAATACAGCGCACAAAAACGGCCTCGAAGGACCCCTTAGGTTTGTCTCGCCTTGTGCTCGACAGGCTCCGTGTCAAAAGCTGTCTGCCAGGGCAGAAGATATTTACATACTGAGCATGGAAACAGATATCATTATACTGATACTGAGCTAACACTTCTGTATTAAGGATGGTGGGTGGCTTTGGGGGGGGTCAGGTGCTGGTGGCAGGGGGTTAATCACAGCAGTTGGAACGGCCCAGGCTCACTGTGTAGTACATGTAACCTACAAAAGCCCTCCCTCCATTTTCAAAGTAATGTCACTTTTAGACTGCAGTACATGAGGGGTTTTTGTAGCAGAAGCTCTTCTCTTGTTTTTTTTTTTAGTGGGAGAGTTAAGGACATGTTTACAGTGTGTGATGTTTGGTCATTAAAGCTCATCTTAATTGAGCTGTAATCACCTTGTCAGAACTGAACAGTGGATAAATGCTGAGTTGGGTGGAAAGCAGATGTGTGCTTTAAATATTGTATTTCTGTGTGCCTGGAGAGCGGAGATTTGTGTCCTGTTCCTATAAAACACATTTCATATTGCTCATGCTCTTTACTTCTTGCTTCGCATGAACATATTTTCAGTTTTATTTCAAAGGAATCAATTCTGCATTTTGGTATAGAACACTTCTGTGTTATATTTCTGAGGATGACATGATCAATATCAGTAAAGGATGGGAATAAGACTTTGGTTTTTTGTTGTTTGTTGTTTTTACTTTTGTTGATCGGGAATTGCTCATTCGATAGTAAAGTATTACAAAAGCGTTTACTTTCTAAAATACTCTGAAAAGTTAGTATCTGGAGAATCATTCCAAAAAGCTCAGATTTCTATACCAGGAATGAGAAGGAGGATTTGTGAGTTGCCCCATGTAGAAGAGGTAAACAGGCAGGCACTGCCATCTACACGCAGCCAGACCTCGCAGGCTGATGGATGAAATGGCTTACAGAGGACACAAGCACTGTGACATTGATGGACAGTCTGATATTGCCTCCCTAATCTTGCCTCCACTCAGTCTCACTCACACACACAAACACACACAATGCTCTGTGTCCCTGTCACTCCTCCAGCTCCTTCTTTTCTTTCTCCTTTTCTCAGTTCTACTTTGACTCACACTTCTCATCTCTGTTCACTCCTCGTTCCGTTATTATCTCTCATCTTGCCGTGCCTTTATTGGGCCATAAGTTGTCCCATTTCTTTGTTTTCTGACTGTCCGTTGCCTCAATTATGCGTTCCTTCAACTCTGCCACTGCTCTCTGTCCTTGTGTGCACACACACAACGTTCACAAACATGCAGATTCCTATAATCATTTCACAAGATCAGACATCCGCCACTTGGTGTGAAGGACACAGGAGAGGCGGCAGCTTGCAAACTACAAATCAAACAGTTCTCACCCAAACACACACAAAAAGTAGAATATTTCTGCATGTGAAAAAGCTAATTCAATATATTTTTTAAAACGTATCAATACATAGGCGTGTCTGTTTGTATTGTACTTTTTCAAATCCAGACTGTCGTATGTATAGAGACGCAGAAGGTGTCATCACACAATCAAATCATGTTTTTTCAGTTCTCCAAGACAAAAACTCTGAGCTTTTTAGCCTCTAATAAATATTTTTTACTCTGCTGCCAACTATGAAAATATATTTGAAGTGCAAAAAGCTCTGATCAACCCACTGTGTTCTGCAGCCCAGCACCAAAGCACAGACACATAAAATTAACTGCCGAGCAGAGCTGAAGAGAGCTTGACAGTTTTCTCAGGAGTTGGTGGGGAAACAAAGCATGGAGGCAGGGAAGGGAGTTCTATTTACTTATTTCTTCACATGTCCAAAAACATGAATCTGAAAGACTATTAATGTTGTGTCTGCAGAATTTGTTGGTGCACTCGTCTCTGCGAGGACTTCAGCCACCACAGCTTTGCATGGTCCTAAAATACCAGATATGTTATCTATAATTAAGAAAATGAAAGACCAGAAATAAACATACTTCCGTGCAGCTCGAGTAAAAAAAAAAAAAAAAAAAAAAAATCTCAAAAGAAAAATGATTAATTTCAGCCACTTTAAGAAAAATCTTTTCACTTTAATCACACAGTTATTAATCACATTGTTATTAATTATAAAGACAATGCAAATCAGTGTTTCCTTCATCATTCAGAGGATGGCATCAAAAGATTACAAAATAGAAAAAAAAAAAGAAAAAATTGCCTGAACATATAATTCATTTGTAACGCCATACAGTAGATCCTGGTATCGTGGCATGCCATTGGCATCTCCCATCTGTTACCTTTATTAATTACTGCTTTTGTTCCCTCTGTCTGTATGTTACACTGTGTTGCCATCTGCTGCTATTTTTTTATATTGATACACCGGCTTCTCCACCACAGCTGTGTCTGACTAATTCTTTTTTACTTTTTCTTTTCTATAGGCAATTTGAAAATGGGGACAAAAACACATTTTCTTTTTCAGTCATGACTTGTTTATTTGCCTCTTTGGTTAGATGTAGGGTATGGCAAGAAAAGGCCCAAACAGTCCTACAAATGACCAGAGTGAGAGCGTAAGTCCGAACTGGGGCCTGAAGGCTGATTGGAGCTTTCTGCTGTGAAGTACTCTGTCTGTTCTCACTTTCTATCTGTGCCTGTCTGCCAGCTTGTCTCTTTGCCAGCCCATTAACCTGTGTGCTACTGTCACTTGTCTCTTCTCATGTCAGGAAGGAATATTTTCTCCCTTTCAAAGAAGTAGAAGAGAGACTGCAATATGCAGTGGAATAAAAATAAACATAAAGCCAGACCTAAGCATTTTTGCAGTTTACTATGTCTTTCATTCTCTATTTTCGCTGCCACCCACATAAATTCTATCTGGATAACCTCATTCATTGGTTAGTGCAGAAAATTGAAGTATTCAACCCAGCATGGGTTGGAGAAGTGGAAAATAGCATGGCACTCATATCTGACCAGGCTGCAACCTGCTGTTTGATTACAGCAATCAATCGAGAGAGAGAGAGAGAAAGAGTGTGTGTGTGTGTGTGTGTGTGTGTGTGTGTGTGTGTGTGTGTGTGTGTCCATCCCTATGTACACATGGGGGATTGTGGGTCAGACAAAGCAGAACAGACAATCGCAGAGGACTCTTGAACACACTCCACTCCACTCTGATGCTTAACTGAAGAACTTGTGGGACGAATATTAAAAAGAACAGTGGGTTCTCCTGAGGGAAGATAAAATAACAACAAGACCGCACTGTATCCCTTCCACATCAGTTTTTGTTTCCCTGACTCTTTGCTGTGCCCTGTTTTGGGTCAATCAGCGTGGGTGATTTCAGTTTTGCCGTTGACACGCTCCAGTGCTCTCTGTTGACATATCATTGGTTTCCAGTGATGCATTACTGCCCGAGCTCCAATAACTACTCAGATGTACAACATGGGTCAGGGAAACCGTTTGGGGATTGAAATTGCATCCAGTATTGGCAGGCTTGTGTTGTAAGTTGTTACTAAACGGCAGAAGACGTTAAGAATAAATGAATGACTGATAAGCATTTCAGAGTGCTTTCTGAGTCAAAAAATGTTTTATCTTATATCCACCTCACATCTCTGCAACAGTCTTTTGCCAAAATCTACTAAAAGGAATTCATATTTAATTGGGACATTACACACCACCTTCTACACACACACACACAAATATATATGAGATGGACTAACTTCGGTCGGGGTGAGAGGAGTTACACTGCCTGATAGCAGGAGTGTTTCTGAAAGCAGCACCAGAATCAGAATGGCTGGATAATGATCTTAGGGACTAAGATTGATCCAGTCTTCCATCAGTGTAATGAGGGGACTGTAAGAAGCTCAGACCACTGTGATTGGGATCTCTGAAGAACTGGCAGCAAATGTTGGCCAATTTCTTCTACTGACAATAACAGAGGTTTTAAAAAGTCCCCGCAGAGAATTGAATGGCAGGGCCCATCACATACGACAAGGCCTTACATAATTTCACAGCTGCTGATGAAGCAGGCTGTAGGGTTTTTACATTAAACGGCTGGATCCACAGGGTTGCACATCCAGCCTCTGACCACAAATCTCACCCTGAACTGACTGTGTAAACATACGGACAAAGTACTGCTGTGCTAATGATTCATCCATTAGCTCTGCCTAAATATTATCATTGACATATGATCACGTGATCTGTCAACTGCTTCCTCATTATTCTCTATTTGTAATGCCCTTGTGTTTGTGTGACCTGGAAAAGGTGGATAAACCAAGCAGAAAATGAATTTAATACCTCAGCATCTTTCTTCTTTTGTGTATTTGTGTCAGTTGCTCTATAGTTTGTTGTAATTTCCCACCTTAAACTTCATCACATCTCCCACATAACTTTCTGATCACTTTAATTTTGAAATATACAGCAGAGGCCCGATCACACATCAGCATTTTATGATGATTAATTGATGAGATTAATAGTCCATCTCACATTTTGATAGAAGTTAATTGCATTTTTTGTGGTAGCTTGAGAAAAACATGTCAGTTGATTTCCTCCTTGAATTTATATTTCCAATACTCAACTGCCATTGTTGGGTGGAGTCTTTGTTGACCAGCAGGACTTGAACTTCAGCTCCAATGAGTTACGTCTAACCCGGCTCTGTCCATCAGTTCAAAACTAACCAGCACATTTGAAGTTCATTGTGTCATGTTTTTGCATTGTTTTGTTTAGTTTTCTGTGAATCAACAGTAAAGTGTTACACTGAAGTGTTGTGGTATTTATATGATGGATTATTTGTTGGCTGGAACCAGTTACCGAGGAGCCAGTGCAAAATGCAGGAGGACCCCTGCCCAGAAACTGTCAGGAAGAGCAGGATCACAAATTAGTCACTGATACAATGTTGATCTATTGATGGCTACTTACATTACTTGGCTTTAACGCACTCTGAAAGAGGTTCCTTTTTTATTTCCTTTTGTGAGTACTTGCCTTGTAAGCACATCCAGCTGCCCTACATGACTTAACCCTCCTATTATCCTCATATATAACAACACATTTGATGTTTTTATTTCCTTTTATATGTGTAGTCAGTCACCATAAAGTCTTGCTCACCCCTCCTCTTTTGTTATTTGGTTTTGGGACTGGCAGAGTTGAGGAGTTTCATTTATTTATTTTATTTATTTTATTTTTTCGTTGCTTTTCGTTGCTTCTTCTTTTCAGGTGTGGGGGCAGAAACATGTTCAGATTCAAATTTGCCCAAGTAAAACAAACACATTTTTAGCAGGATTATGTAAATTTATAACATGAGAACATTGGTCAGAACATGAAACTGTTCATATTCATAATTCATTAATTCATTCATCTTCAACTGCTTATCTGTTTCCGGGTCGCAGGGGTGCTGGAGCCAATCCCTGCTCAAACTGGGCGAGGGCGGGGTTCACCCCGGCACGTCACCAGTACATCACAGGGCCAACACACAGAGACAGACAGAGACCAACAACAACTCACACTCAGACCGACAGACAATTTAGAGTCACCAATCAAACTAGACATGCGTCTCTTTGGACGGTGTACCAGAGTACCCGGAGGAAACCGAACCCAGAACAGTGAGGCAACAGTCTAATTAGTCGTTATGCTGCCGTGCTTCCTTGCAAACATATTTCTCGCACTGAGCACAGGTCATACTCGTCTTTGAATCATTTTGGATGGGACAAACCTGGCACCTGCCACGCTACCTGCCTGCGTACCATTCCAGATTTTGGGTTCCTCACCAGGGCGTACGAAGTAAAAAAGCCAAGTTGTGCCCTGATTTTTTTTTTTTTTTTTTTTCAGGTACTTCCTCAGGGGATTTTCCTCTATAAACCTGTATATTGCAGACATAGCTGGACTGTGCATCACATGCTGCCCAAATGTTGCTGTATGCTGTATTTGGCAGGTTTAGTCAGCATATATTGTTGGAATTGACAGCCCACGAAACGCAACATCAAAAGTCACCATGAGAAGTATGAAGGTTCTCATGGGAATTATGCTTTCCCCTGCCCCCTTGTGATGTATCAGCTCAGTATCAGTTGTATGTATCGGATGTATCAGTTGGGATGTGAGGTCACACACACACACGCACACAGACAGACATGCTTTACACAGCTTTTGGTCGAATTGACCTCAGAGGAACACAGATACTTGCAAAAGGTATCATCATGATAATTTTATGCCTAATTAGTTTTTTGAATGAAAAACACTGAATGGGACCCTAAGATGGATAGGAAGGTTAACAACAGGCTGTACATCCTCTTCTTGCTCTCATCAGGCAGAATAATTGCAGAACATAATGTATCAGAGTTCGATACTTTTATCTTTGATCACTCACACACCATCGTTCAGCAGAGCTTTTTGAGTTTCCTTTCTTGTACTCCATTAATGCTTATAGGAAATAATACTACCAGGTATTACTTTTTAAGTGTGCTATGAATATTTGATGTATTACATTTCTTTCTAAAGTTACTGCTTCAGCAATATGTTCTATGCAATATATGCAATTTGTGCTTCTACATTTCTTTTGAGGAAAAGAGAAACCTTGGATCCTTTCACCATTTTAATGTTACTGAGAGACGTGCAATGAAGTCATTAAACCTATACTTGGTTAAAAGAACACTCAGGAGGATTTAGCACCAAAATAGTCTTTGGCCTTAATAAATGCTCAGTGCTCGAATCTCCAATCAATCACACAGTATGTTGAAGACTGAAGAAGTCACTGTCACTGAGGCGTTGATTTGCATGAACATGAGCGGCAAATCTGCCTTCTATTGTTTACCTTGTTTGGTTGGCTATATGTCGCATGCACAATAGCTCGAGTTTCTTTGCAATGCAAATCACTTTAGCGTTCAAAGGCTCAATTTGAACATCAAAGACTCGTCTAAACTGCTCGCTTCATAAAAGGATTAAGGTGGATGTGGTGGTTCCACATTTTCCCTCAACTGATGACCAACTTTTCATTACACACTTAGCACTGACAAAAGTAAGTGGCCTCTATGATCCAGCCAGGCTACCTTCATGAAAGAATTCATGCATACAATTTTAACAGAACAGAACTTTGTTCTCATTGGAAAATGTAATATATATACATATATATTTTTTTTTATTTTTTTATTTTTTTGCCGCAATAAAACTGCAAAGTAGTTTTTGTAGTAGTAGTTTGTCTAGCTACTCCTACTCTCTTCATCCATCCTGAACCCTTACAAGCATCAATTACAGAAACATCCCGTTCCTTTTGTTTTCAGTAAATGATCTAATATTCTGTGTTGAAGTGAGATTGTTGACCCAAACAGAACTAAGCAGAAGGTACAACAATTCTCAGCCTCTTGGCATTCAACATATTTGGCTGGAACAGTGTGTAGTCGCACTGCAAACCTGGCTGAACAGCCACGAAAGCAGTTTCACAACAATTGTTAGTTTAAACTTAATGTTTCATGGAGGAAAACCAATCCAAAAGGCACTGAAAGCAATCAAATCCAAGTACGATTGTATTATTGATTTGTGAGACCTTTAATGCATAAGTAACAGGCTAACAGACGAACTCCTTTTTAAAAAAGTGAACAAATTGCCTCTTTCAGCCGCTCTCTCTTCTCTTATCTTAACTTCCCCCTTTCCTCAGCGCCGTCTCTTCATCCCGTCCTCCACTACACTTCTCCATCACTGCAGTGAGCCTATACATCACCTAATTCTGATCCCCCAGTGCTCCAACAGATTATTTATTCAGAAGGAGCTCTATAAATCATGTCAAACTCAGTATGGGATGCCTGCTGACGGGATGAGAGAGAAATATGAACTTGTGACAGACCTTTCCCCATTTGGATCATGGTGACACTGGCGTTCTTAGCTTTAGTGTCGAGCTAACATGTTCCTCCAGAGAAACCTGAATGTTTGAAACGCGTAAGAAGGTCAGGCATGAAAGTTTGATGGTCTCCGCTGCATACGGACAAAACTAGGCTGATGTACATTGCATGTTCAATGTGATCTGTGAATCTGTGAAACTGGTAATAAGCGCTGAGGTGTATTGCAATGTATATAAGAGTTTGAAATATTTATGTTTCATATGAATAATTACTATGATGAAAAGGAAGGTGTAGAAATGATGGAAAATTTTACCGTGGCTTTTTGTTCAGGCAAAAATTAATCATGTATAGCAGGTATACTAAAGGTAGTTGGCACTCTATTTCCTTTTTTATAACAACTCTATAACTATGTTTTCGCATAAATCATGTCAAGAGTAATTTTAATGGCCACCTTTTTAAAACATTATTAGATGTTCCTTGAAATCGCTTTGGCCATTTGCAAGTGTTTGTTTCCAAAGGGTGCCATTTAAAACCTTTAAAGAAGAACATAATCAAAAGTTGCCAAATTCTGAGTCGATCCCTCTCGCTGGTGTCGATTGCTGACTGAATTTAAGCCATTGCACCGGCAGCACCACTGTGGCAGTCGATAGATTAACAGAACGGAGATAACTCAGAGCCCCATCACCTCACCTGTCTGCACACACAGGTGGTAAAACAGACAGAGATGTAGAGAAATTGAGATGGAAAAAAGAGGGTGAAGGCAGACATTAGGCAGCTATCAAAGTGAGTTGAAGCTAAAAAGGACGGGGAGATGGAGACGGGAGTGACTGTGTGAGAACACGGCCATATACAGTACATATAATTGCAGCCATTACCATCATTAGTCTTGTGCTCAGATTCACTTGGCTCACACTCTGCCCGCGCTCCTGCCAGCCTGCACAATGCCCCTAAAATAGCCCAGTGTTTTAAATTATGCATGGTGACAGAAATAGACAAATTGCAGCGGGACGATTCCCTTCCCTCTCACTGGTATATTGGTACTTCATAAAGTTGGAAAGCAATAAAGATTCTTTTGCTCACTTATGGCAGTCAAAACAAAACAAAAAAAAATATATATATTTCACGTTATATTCATTACTAAGTAGAGATGGGACAATTATACTTTTTTGTGAATCTGTGTCAGGCCCCAAAGTTTAATAATTGTGATGTTTTAAAATAATAAAACCAGTTAATTGTGCCATCCCTCTTAACAAATAGTTTTTATTTTACATATTGGTCCAATATTAATGCATGACCTCTCATTAATGCATAAAATGCTTGAGAGGATACACTCCAGAATGCACACTCCTGATTTATTACAGGAGAAGGAGGCGAAGCCTTCCTTTCCTGTTTGGATGGGCTCTGTCGAAATTTTTCCAAATGACGTAATAAAATGGGAGAACGGTTCGATACACCCAGCCTTGCCAGCACTATTTACATGTTTGATGCTCTTGTTTTTCTTACTGACCGGCCTCTTACCTCTGAAGATAATATTCTTGGGGCTTTTTATACCTTTGTTTAGACAGTAGGCGGCAGGAAGGCCGACAGGAAGTACGGAGAGAAAGGGCAATGACATGCAGCATAGGTCTGTAGGTCAGAGCTGAACCTGTGATAATGTGACATTCGCACTAACCACTCGCTGCCACTGCCACATGATTCGCTTCGTCTTTCCATTCAGACTTTGCAATGTTCACAAGATGCAATCTGCCCATAAAAACCATTATTCTCCCATAGCACAGGTTAAATAAGAATAGCTTTTCCATCAGAACAGATTTTTCTACATTTGGCCCCCTGGTGGGCTGACATATGACATATCATTATTTAATAAAGGTGATGTGGAAAACATCACAGAAATTATGGACAATATTAGAATCTGGGCTCGGGTATCTATACACCTGATAGAAGTCAGTCCAGCAGTGACTAGCTCTGTCTGTCAGTTGTTTGTTCCTGCATACATTTAGAAGCAGGAATTTGTGTAGGTAATAAGAGCGAAGATAGAGGACACCTATAAATTAATCCCATTTTGCCACAAAATCTGCAGGAATTTTATAAAGGAGACTTAACATTCAGCATGTCTGGAATAATTCTGTAAAATAAGCTTAGGATGGAACAGGCTTTACTAAGCTGAAATCTTAGAAGGTTGTTTACCACTCAGTGTTGTGTACGTTGTCTACTGTTGCATATGACTCACAGTGGATTTTTTATTTTTTTATTTATTTTTTGCTTGGCTTGAAAACTGAGTTCCCCCTGGGACTATGTGAACATTTTGCATCTTGTAAACTCTATGAAGCCTTCTTCTGGCCAACACAGCTCCATTTGCTAAAGAGCATTTTGATGTAAATGAGTTTGGAGGCTGTAATTCAGGCAATTTCAGCAGAAAGATGGACCAAGATTATTTTTTTAGCATAATATTTTTCTTTTATGATTGAAATTATTAATTGAAAAGGTGTATCTAGACACTGCCCCTCCCATTCTGACTCATTACGGAGGTCTTACTTCAAAACAGCAGACTATGAATGTGTTATTTACATTGTATTGCCAGCTTTTGCTGTTGCAGCAGATTGCCTTTCAAAGAGCGCTCATTAAGAATGCAAATAATGTTTGGTTCACTTCAGCAGCTACACAGGCCTGAGCGCATTCAATACAGAATGTGTGAGAAGGGGGAGAGAGCAGGAGAGAATGGAGAAACAGAGGCAGGTAAAAGGATCGAGTAAATGACATGAAAATGGGAAAAAGAGGGAGTGGGACAGAGCTCTCACACACAGACTGTAACACACCATTGAAATTGTTCATTTACAGAGGAAGTGGCTTGCAAACAGAGCATAGATGTGTGTGTGTGTGGAGATACAGTAGCTCTGGTAAATTGCTCAAGGTACTTTCCATTTAGATGTACTGTGTATTCATGTGCTTCGCCCCCACTTGTCGGTTCTGAGATTCAAGCCACACTGAACTCCGCTCTGTTGTAGTCAGTGTGTCTGATGGTTGGGAAGTGCACATATTTCTAGGACAGCAGTTTGTAGAGCGCAGGGATGCGTGCACTCCTCCTGGTGGTCATGCACAGACACTTCCTTGTGATCATTGCTGTTAATGCTGCTGCCAAAGGCAACTGCCTTCCATACATTTTCTCCTCCCACAGAGGCAGTGGATGATGTTCGGGCCCATTCAGTGTTTCAGTTTGTCATCCAACCATATCAGCCCCTCAACCAGATCAAACTGGCCACATTATAATAGCACAGCAATTACGGATATGACTGCAGGGGTCAATTTTTTCTTTTGAGGATAATGGTGTTGTTGCATTTCTGTATGATTAAAGTCCATTTTGCAGAAATGACTTCCAATTGACCCTTGTTGTATTATGCATATAGTATATTTGTAATTTCTTAGAATGCTCTCAAATATTTAATCACTTTGTTGGGGCTTCAGATAACTTTAGTTGCCCATCGAGTATTTGTTCTATTTACATTTGATTTCTGTTCCAGCTTAGGATCGTGGTGTAGGGAGTTGGCGTGCATTGTTGGACAACCTTTGATGTTCACTCAAATTATTAGTAACTGGCTGTTACAATAGGAATCGAGTTGAAGAATACATAAATCTTAATGTGGGAAACAAGCTTGGAACTGCAGGTGGTCTTTAACTAACTCACCAGCAGAATTGCTGGCATACCGTTGCATCAACATCTGTGGAAGTAAATTTGAGAAAAATGACTCAAAGAACAGTCATGATCCTCATCGCCAGATGGAGCGTGCTCGCTTGTTTATAAGCTGTAGTTGAGGGCTTCGGATAAAAGCTAGTGGGAGGATCATAAATTTGTATTTATCTTTAGCCCTACTACTGTTTCCAAGGTCGGGACTGAATGGTCATACATGGAACTTAATTTCTAAGTTGAAAACCACAGCTGTGTTTATCCACCAGAGTATACGACACTAGATTTCCACAACAATGTGGGAATATTTGCGCCAGTTTATTAAAAATGATTACCATCTATGATTTTTTTTCAGTCTAAATGAATGCTGTTCTCCGGTTTAGAATATTATGGTCTTTGCTGCAATGAACAAGTTCAATGAGTAATAGGGTTAGGGGTCAGGGGTTAACCCCTAACCCTAACCCTTAGCTGTATTTAATGGATCTGCATGTAGACGTGTAACTGCTGATTTAGCACGGCGAAGAGTAGAAAGTTACTCTTCAAACAGATGCTTGGTTCACTACATAAGACTTTTTCACCATGACTGCTGTTCTTCATCTGCTTTGTCTGGTGTCTGTATTTTCAACGTTTTCATCTCATTTTGCTGCAGGTGAGGGCACGGTACATCCTTAATTCTGTAAATTCGACTTACCAGCACTAAGTGTGAAAATTAAGCTTTAAACAAGCACCAAGGGAATAACCGTTCTAATTTTCTCATCACACTATTCTCTACCTTGCAATTGCTATGCAGTTAACTCACTGAGTAATGCGCACATACCAACCTAGTTAGATGTTATCATACACCTTATATCAGTTGTGTTGTAATTGTAGTACATTATTTTTTGACTGACCTGCAGTTACTCTTTGTCAAATTTTGTTTCTAAACTGTTTTTATAATGTACACTTTACCCTTAAAGCCAGAACAGTAATGTTTTAAATGACAAATAATGACTATAAATGTGCATTAATATTTGTGATCTTTGTTTGTTTGTTTAAGAGAAAAACTAGTCAAACCGTATTGTTGTTTAAATGATTTACTCCCATATTTTTTTCTTGCAAACAAATACTCAAACACATTGCAAATAGAAATTCCATCTGTGTGTGTGTGTGAGTGAGAGAGAGAGAGAGAGTGTGTATATACCTCACAGGCCTTGGTCATTCATCAGAAAGTACTCAAGACCTAGATCAATGATGAGAACATTTAAGAAATGGAAGGAGCTATTCTTTCACCAGGCTTCAGTGCGAAAATTGATTCTTGCGAGGCAGCGACTGCTTGTTATAATGATGTTTTCACTGTGGTGAGGACGTACAGGGAGTGTGTGTATGTGTGAATGTCTGGACCAATCAGTGTGAGCGAGGCCATCGACTGGCTGCGTAAGACTGAATAAACCTGTCATTGTGATCCTGTCCCTCCTGAGTCATCCTGCCAGAAGCCGGGCCTTCGGCTTGTGTCTAGTCCAGCACACCTGGGGTACGGGGGCCGACTCCACTGCTGGGTACAGGCTAGCCCCTCTATGCTGCCCTAAGGAAGCCACTGCCGGATGCAGGGAAACAAGGCTGTAGTGATAATGGTGTATTCTCTGATGTGACACCTGCAGGTTTGCTCAGGGCAACTCAATGAGCCATGCGGCTCTTTTGGATCATTTGTGTCTCCCTCTGTTTGTCTGATTTTCACTTTTTGCCCAGTTGCTTGCTTTGACCCATGTTATCCCCTGTGAAGGATTTAACTGATGAGAGAGGCAGAATCTTAGGGGTTATTTCAAAAGCCATTTGACCATCTCTACTTCTGGTTTTCTGAAGGTGCACACAGTGAGGTGAAGGATGAAGCCGCGGAAACATAAAACAAGAACACTATTCAACCAGCTGCCACTGCAGAGCCAGATATCAGTGCTTGTGTAATTGGAATTTTGCGCTTTTGTAATTGGCTTGTTTTCTCAGAAAATCACAGGACGATGGGAAAATAGACTGAAATACAAAGAGAAGGTAAAGGGACTCTTTATCGTAAAAGCACTACTCCCAAAGTACTAATATCCAAAGTACTTTGCTTTCAAATGCCTCTGCACATATATACATCACTCCCCAGCCAACAAAAACAAGTGTTTGAACAGCTTAGACATAACTGACACTATACAAGTACACAAATGGGTTAAAGAGCAGTTGTAAGATATGTAGAAATAAACCACACCAACTGAAGTCCTTGCCCTGTGTTGTAGCTGATGCCTTGGCTCACCTCCTGTGCTTCATCCCTGCTCTCCATAGATGAAAGGAGCTGCCGACTATTTTGGCGCGCATTAGCATTCAGACGCACATCTTCCACCTTATCTGCTGTCAAAACAGCCACCTCTAACTTCCACAGAGAAACATTTTGACCACACATCAATGGCAGGCTTCCTTATCAATGGCCAAAACAAACTGGGTACACGTCAAAAGCCACGGACAGTGGGAGACGGGGAGCTTGGGAGATAAAAGAAGCAGGAAAATGAGCCTGTGTAGAGAGAGCAGACAAACATAAAGAGCAAAACAGACAGAAACTAGTGAGTGTGTCTGACATTTCTGCCACTGGTATTTTGCTTTATGAGGAGACCTAGATGGAGTAGAATTGAAGAAGCCCCCCTCCCATCTCTTCCACCAGGCACCCACACATTCCTCTCTAACATTTATTTGGGGCATCTTTGCAATGCTTGCCTAGACCAATAAAGCACACAGGGCGGTGAGGACTTGTCATACAATGGCTCAGAAATGGAGAGCAAGCAAGCGAGACAAGAGCAGTGTAAGACAGAGACAAGGAGGAGAGAGTGACAGAGTAGGACAAAGAGACAGCTCAAGTGATGGCAGGATAATTGCAAGGGTCCAAGGACTTGTCATGATGAAGTACACATCTTGTGTCACTGCAGGGGGCAGAACAGGGCTGTATGATTTAAATTTGCTTTTGTATTGTTAGACACTACATGGAGAACAAGGGAACATGTTGAGAATCAATTTAGATGAGGTGTTACTACAACCAGCCTCACTGGTTTTATGGAAGAGTTAAGTGCTCATGCCTGTCGATTTCAGCTGTGCAACCTCTGCACTCTCAGTATTGCACCTCTACACTCTCCTGTATGATTTGTATGATTTTAGTTAAATGTTACACAAAAAAGGCACGCAAACGATTTGCATGCAGTGCTTCATTTAAAAAACTAATTCCAATTGAGGCTTAGTTTAAGGAAAATGCTGACACATTATAAACAAAGTAGCACTTCTGCAAGTAGCATTGCACTCAATTAACTTCAGGGAGGCAAATAAAAGCCAAGTACTTCAGCTTCTGCTGTATCAACCGTCTCCATAAACACAGGATCCTACACTTTCCACGCTCAGAAGCAACTTTTAGTTTACGATCAGCCCACAACTTCACGCCTTTGTTTGTAACAAAGTTCCTTCATTTGTAAGCCCCGGACCCAGACCATACTAAAGTGGTGTGATATATCAAATTTGATCCAGAGCCCCAAACAAAGCACTATGTGGCAGTTTTCACAGACTTTGAATTAAGAAGTAAACTCATACTGATGTGTAAAAACAATGGAGTTCTCCCTTCAGGAACCAGACAGACCAAAGCAATTGTTATGCCTTCTTTGATTCAAGTCTGAAGAATTGCTTTACTACGTACTGATGTCCCAGCATCTGAAATATGAATTGGCTACTGACGGTTATGTGCTATCTCGAGATCATTCATTGAAGCTGGAACAATGGAAGAACGCCAAGAAAGGGAGGCTTGTGTTGAATGGCCACAGTCCTCAAAGGTTTCAGTTTACAATCCAAATTGAATAAATGTATAATTTCCTTGGATGCCAGACACATGGAAACATCAACTGACAACAGGCTAACCAGATAAAGCCAACAATAACAGTCTTATGACTGCAAAATTTACACCCATTAACTTTTTTAAATGGCACATTTATTCTTGATAGTTTAATTCCCGATTATGCTTAGCTGTCGGCAAACTGCTGACAGTGATCACAGCGTGAACTCAACTAGATTCATAAACTTAACTGTAAAGTTACCTCCCTCCCTGCCTATATATGTGTTGTATCAGCAGAACAAATATGCAGTGATTGAAAGTTTAAAGGCCATCTTCAGTCCTTGCATAGATGGGTTGGGGGTGGGCGACTGGGGCCTGAATGTCATTTTCAGTCTGGGCAGCGTAAGCCAGTACTTAGCCAGAGGGGAGGTCAGAAGGTCTGAGGAAAACAAATCCATCACTTTGCTGACCGGGTAACAGGCCAGAGAACTGAAGGCCTAAGGGGGGGGGACAAAAGAGCTTTAGGTTACAGAGGCAGAGGGGGTGCAGGGGTGGACAGAAATGAAAGGCATTTTTTTGTGTCTGTTTGTGTGGCAGTGGGATAATGCTAAACAACGCTGAGCCTGCCAGAGACGGCAGCATACTGTGGATGTTTAAAGTCTGGGATGAAAAGGGATAGAGATTATCACAGCCAGGCCAACCTCTTCTGCCTGTGATCAGAGTTCTCTATGATCCACAATTCACAAACTCCTCTGTAACATTATTCAAACACATATCACACGTTGGCATAGTTATGCAGAAAATTATATTTGTGTCTGTCTGACATCAAAGAGCATGGCATATTCACACAGAAATTGCGTTTATAAATGAGTGCACAATGTCTCAGCCGCGAGTCTTTTTTTAAGATGCATTATAAAGTTGAGTCTTTCTTGAACCAAAGTCTTAGTGGTTTACAGCACAGTTTTAAGCTACCAAGACAATGGGCAACTTCTTTTTTGTTTGCTGCAAAACAATGCCTCAAGTGCAGGGGATTGAGGGTTAGGGTTAGGGATGAGCCCAAATTCTATTTGAAATCCCAGAGACTGATTTATAACCAAATAAACACACAGCTCATATCTCTACAGTAAGTAAACTTCCCTGATCTCTGACTTTGCTGGAGGGCACCTGCAGAACAGATCTTCCTAATAGTGATGATCAAAGTATCAGTCAATAGTAGTCATTTCCTTTCCATATTTTTTAAAGTTAGAAAAGTAAGGGGGGTGTAGTTGCAGGTAGGAGTGTGTTTTCTGCCAGGCAAGCTGCTGGGTCATGTTTTATGTCTATTTTACCAGTCCAGATCCAGTCTTGTTCCTCAGCATTTTGTTAAATAAAGGAGAAATGCTCTACGTATCAAATTTCTGAATATGTGTTCATGACAAGTGAAAGATAAGAGTGTTTCCTTTTACACAAACACTGATGCTGTATTATCTTGTTAAAAACGGAAAACAACCTGCTAATCCGATCTTGGATGAACGCCTGCACTTCCACTTTTACAACTCAGTAACAGCCACCATCAAATGCTTAGTCACTCTGGGGTACAAAACGGCTTCATTCTGATATCTGATTGGGCAAGAGTGCTGACTCCATCAAGTCCCAAGAAGTTTAGCCAGACAGTGTAATTGCTAATCGTTCAAGCTTGAGACGCACCTAACAAGGCATGCCAGGCCCCTCGTCTTGAGTGCACATCATTCTCCATGGCTCTCCGGCTGTAGTGAAAGTGATAGGCTGGCCCCTGAGACCAGAATAATGTACATCTTACAGCAGCTTCTAATGGGCTAATGGGGTGAGTGTGGGAAGGAATGGATAACATCCTCCACCCTGACTGGGAGGACAAAGACAAGTCCAGAGAAGAAACAGCAGTTGTGGTGGAGGGAGGGAAAACAGGGTGAGAGTCCTGTGGATAAACGTAGAAAGAGTCAAAGACAATGTGAGCCCAACGAAGTGACAAGGGCCAACATTTGAAAGACTTTGAAGGGAAAATATGTGAGCAGTAATACAGACAGAACAGTGAAAGTAAGAGAGTGAGGTGGGATAAGGAAAGAAAGGGAGAGCGATAGAAAGGCAAACGGTAATTATACAGATAGGAAGTGGGGAAGGCAGATAGAGAAAGGGAGAGACGGGGAAAGTAACAGAGATAGGGTCTTAAGCGAGAGAGAAACTGTTAAAGCGCTAAAAGGTTGAGCGGAAAAGCAATTTAGAGCTCTAATCAGATTGCTATTGAGTGTGCAGGAATTAGACTTTGGCCCCCGAAGCATTCTTGGCTGCGACCAGTCACACTCAGCATCCAGCACCCGAGTACAGTTGGATCCTTGTCAGCCAGACGGCACGGCGGCTAACGACACCCCAAAAAACCTGCTCTTGTTTGTGTACGTGTGTATTTGTGTAAATACAAGAATGTGAATTTGGGGTGTGGGATTGTCAGGTGGTCTCTGTGTGCGCGCATGTGCGCCTCTCCGTTTCACTGGGGGTTTTTTTGTGTGTTTGTGTGCGCGAGATGTGAGATGTGAACGCTGCAGGGGAGATTAGCGGATTATATAAATGAGTTTAGCGTATTTGTAATGCTGGTGTAGAAAAAAGAGATAAGATGCGAGTTGTGGAGAACATTGTTTTTCAAATGTGAAGGGAAAAGGCTACAGTAAAAAGGAAATTCAATTTATTTCACACGCAATGTTATTAATATTACAAAAGGCAGTCATGTACAGTATTTATTTTTGTAAAAAGCTCAACAAACGTAATAGCCATGAATGAGAAACTGGAAAAAACAATAATGTGCATTTTGTGTTTACTTTTAATATGTAAATAAGTTGCTTTAGAGCTAATTTGATCCTTAGTACATGTGATATAAGGATTTAATAAAAAGTGTGGGGGACATAAGATGATTTTTTTTATGTACATTCTTGGGTGTACTGTACCAGGAGCTAGTAATGTAATTATTTTTGCTATATTGTGTACTGGCTCTGTTTTTTTTTTTTTTCACTGAGCGCAGGATTTCTAGGCTGACGGCCCTTCCCATCATGTCCTATCTGTCTGAACCTCAGCCCAGGACGGCACCGCTTGGCAATGAGAATTATTTTTGACACAATTCACTGTCAGGGCAAATTGGTGCAGTGGGCTGAACTTGAGCATCATGGATGATGGAGAAGGAGAAAGGATAATGAGGAGACAGACCCAGTGGGAAAGATGGGCAAAGATAAATAGAACGAAAGGATGATTGTGGGGCACGATGGGGGGGTAGATACGGATAGAAAATTTGAGGAGAAAAATGGATTGGAGTGGCAATGGAGGGGAGGAAAGGGAGTTGGGAGAAATGGAAAATAAAAAAAGATAAGGTAACAGCAGACAATGGAAGCAAAATGACTGAGAAATTGTCAGCTGACTGTGCAGCTCTGACTCTTTGTCAGTAAGATCAACTTGTTAGCCCCACAGTTGGAGATGTTGCCTCTCAGAAATACTACACTTTCTCTCCACAGTAGCACTGATTATTGACATCACGCAATCATTTTACCCTGTTAGGCAGCGCGAACAAGTGTGTGTGTGTGTGTGTGTGTGTGTGTATGTGCGTGGATGGTGTGGAATGAGGAGGCGGTGTGCTTTTCCTCAGCATGTGAAGGAATGTGGAAACCGAAACACATGTGCTGATGAGATTTACAGTACATTTATTTTCTCTCTCTTTCTCTCCTTTATCCTTCCTTTGTCATGCTTCCTCTATCCATGTGTAACCTGCTTACTTAGATGTGTGCGAGTCTCCGAGGGAGAAACTTTGACGCTTTCCAAAGGCCCCAAACATTTGAAGAGAGAAGGCAAACTTGTCTAATGGTGTGTGGGTGGCTGGAAAGCACAGATCCTGACTATGAAAGTGAAAATAATTTTCATTCTGTAATATAAATGCTGTGAAATCTGTGATATAATTGTGTGGGTCATCTGACATATTTTTAGTTAATAATGTACAAAAGCGGCTCATAATATATATATGTGTGTGTGGGGCGATATCATCGCACAGAGAGAAAGTTTAGCTTTAAATGTTTAGTTGCTATGAGGGATGATGGTGCTCAGTGTTTCAGGCCTACAGAGAGAGGCAGCTTGAATATTTCAGCACCACAGAGAGAGGCAGACAGATCGAAGCTGCCCCAATTCCAAACTACAGAGTGATTTCAAATGGAGCTGAAAGTCTGCAGTAATTCACACCAGAAAACAAAGATGATGGGATCTCAGTGATGCCCTCCTCTTAGACGTGTCCAATCAGCCCAATATTAAGCTCTGAAATATGAACGGATTTAAAAATAGGCTGCAACATTTCCAATTAATGAAGTAGAAGGACAAATTGGTTTAAGGCTTTCGTACAGCAAGGCTGTTGAACAAATTTCAAAACGCAGTGAGCAGTACTTTTCCATCATTCTCTGAAATTTAAAATTATATTTAACATTTCATTGACTACAAAGCAGCAGCACAGCTATCTGTCCTGCCAGGAATGTTTTCTTATTGTTAACAATCACCATATCTGTATCTGTAGCACAAAATAACAGCTTAGTTAGTTAATTATTTGTCTAACGCAGCAAAAATGCACTGTAGTACTCATATGAGCTTTTGTCTGTGCTCTGACTCAGAAAAAAGGAAACAAAGAAGATGGAAGGGAACACTTTGACTGCTCCCTCTCCAGTCAGCTGGTTCCTAAATCCTTTCTTTTTCCTGACTTTGTGTAATCTATCTCACTGAAGTACACATGAGCCAGCAGAAGCTTCGGGTTTAATGTTTTCGCCAAGTTGCATATGTCTAAGTTCATTATGCTCTTCTTCCTGTGCAGACAGGTGCTTGTCCCTCTGAGGAGTGAGAGCCCTCTCAGCTTAGTATTGTCGCTGTCATCTTAATGGCCTGTTCACCTTGCTGGACATTTGCTTGGAGGCAGCATCCCAGAGAGCACTGAGCTGTCACTGAAGAAAGCTCTGCATAATCTGCATCCCTGTCGATCAGTCCACCCTGGGAACTCACCGCGGCAACAGACCCCAGAAACTAATCATGGCCTGATAGAGGTTGCATCCACTGACACAGCTGCATACACATAATACTCAGAGAGATCGCAAACACACCAATAGAAACCCTGAAAGGCATTTGAAGTATGTTTCTGTGTTTAAATTCAGGAGAAAAAAAAAAAAAAATCACGCCCATCAAGGATGCTATTTGTTGCAGTTTTAGTAGTCTACTAAACTATGGAGCCCCATTAAGTGAAATGTCTCACAAATTGTTCTGTGTCTCACAGCAGCATTAGAAACACCCTTAAAAATTTCTCTCTAACTGGAGTTAGAACAGAGCTCCATTCATTTTATATTCATTTCATGTAATCTAATTCCTCACTGGTCTGGTTTCACCAGCTCTTTGTGAATCCATCACTGACCAAAAAGTTCTCAGAAAGTAGCTACCGGCTCCAAACAAGTGAGCCACAAATCAGGTGAAGAAGATATGTCTCAGCTAAAGTCTCCGCTAGCTGAGACGGCAAAACTTAAATAACTAGTTCAGAGGTCAAAATGGTCATCTGAAAATTGTACGCGCGCGCGTGTCCGTCCTTACTTTGATTGGTGTTGTTACCAAGTTCAACTCTTCTTAACAAAGAACTTTGGAATCAATTGACTCTTTTTTCTTTTTTGCTTGATGTCATTAGCACTTCAAATGCTCTGTCCTTCCACTATGGTAATGTTGTTTGTCCCACCCACTGCTAGTTTTTATAGATTCAGTGTCTAAGGACGTGGCTTGTTGGAAAATGTGTTGCCACCAAAAGTCTGTTGACTTGGCAAAAGTCTCACAAATCACATTGAGGGGAGAATACACAGTACAAGCTCCTATATCTACATCCTAATCAGGCCAACAGAATTTCAGAGGCTACTTCTGTGCATCACAAACTAAGCAACCCAATGCATGGCCCTGGTCATCCTGGGATCAGAAGTGAATTCTGGCAAAGTACAGAGTGATGTGTCTCCATTTGTCCAAGTTTCTTTGACATTATTTTTAATGATTAATGAATCCAATGGTCAGTGTTTTGTTTTTTTTTTTTGGCTTTAATCAGAAATTGTTTTAGGGTGTGTATACATACGGTACCCATAAACCCATAAAGATTTCTAGTTTGCACTAGAGGTCTTTTAATGCTGTCATTGTTCTGTTTAACCTCCTTTCTGTGCGTAATTTGTTTTTCCTGGAGGTAAACCCTCAAGATCAGATGGTTTGTCATACTCAGGACAACCTCGAGCAAAGCACACAGCCTCCGTTTGCTCCGCTGAAGCTGTTCAGGAGTGAGTTGGTGTTGTGGAAAGCTCCCCGAGGTGATGATATGAGCTGTGCTGCTGTGAAGAGCACGCTTGAGGAATGAAATAAAGATTAATTTCCTGGATAAATTAAGGTTTCTGATTACAAAGGGACAGCCGTTTTGCTCCTTCTTCAATGTTTTCGAGAGAGGGGAGTCACCCTCCAGTCACAAAGGCTATCAGTAAGCTCTGCTCAAAAGAAATTCAAACTCTCTCCCTCTCTTTTTGTAACTGTCTTTGTCCGTCTCCTTGAGACCAAGTCTCTAATTAATTAGCAGAATGTGACTTTTAAGGATGGAACATTGTCCACACAGTTATTATATTAACAACTTTCTTTTATGTGTTTTAATATATGCTAAAATAAATCTTTTTTTTCATTGTGCATTATGCAAAGAGCTTGTGATTGTGCACATGTGCATCTATGAAACATAGGAATCGCACTTTGGCTCAATACGCTGTCAAACTGAATGTTTTTTTTGTTTGTTTTTTTTTTTTGTTTTGTTTTTTAACTCAGCAGTCATAGCACTTGGGAGCACAGTGGGAGCACTGAAGATAACATACAGTCCAGTTACAGTAAGAGCTTCTCATCTGAGAACAACTCATTTCTTCTGGGACGAGGCTGCAGTGGCAAATGTGAATTTTTTATATATATATAACATCTTAACACAGAGTGGGAAAAAAAAAGTTTTTAAGAAGAAAATACATCTATTTAAAAGAGAGGGGACAATCTGAGCTGAGGACTCACTTTGAAATCTCTTTGATACAAAATTAGCACTCAGGCACTTATTCATCTTCATTCAGTCTCCTCTTTGTTTGTTTACACATCCATGGGCTGGATGGATGAGGACGATCATCATTTTTCATTTATTGTTACTTCTTTTATAATCTCGTCTCAGCACACTTGTAGAAAAAGCAGATACAGTGAGGCATAATCAGCCTTGTTGAGTCTCTGCTGTTCAAATCAAAGCATTTGGTGTTTTTCTTTTTTATTTAAAATGTTTTTGGTGGGGTGGCATCCATGGTGCAGTTTTAAATAAAAAAGAAAGGATGTTTGGTGTTGCAGTGCAGGAGACAAATGCTGCTGCATATGCTTCACAGAGGAAGTCTATATTGATGATTGCTCAGGAATAATTTGCTACTAAACACCTATAAGTTCTGGTGAAGTGTTATATTCCTTCTATGTATTGAATGAAGCCAGATTGATAGTGATATTTGTAAGAGTCAAAATATGTAACTTCTTTTTGATGCTCATAAGTTTGTCAGTGCATGGCAACCTGGCGAAGCTTTTCACAAGATGAGAGCACACAAATCAAGTCAAAGTCAAGTCAAATGAAGAAGGTATAAAAAACCTGCAGAGTCCATCCAACGCCTGACAGAATGTGCTTCTAACAGAGCTTGAGCAGCTTTCACTTTTTTCCTGTTAAGTCACTGTCAGGGTGACGGTTAGACCCCCCCCTCTTAGAAAGCCACGTCTAACTACTCTTCACCAAGTGTCGCTAAAAGGTGGACCCTCTCTCCGAGGAGAGCACTCTGGACGAGAGGGTCATGTAATTGCGTCTAATGACCCAATCACGCCTTTTCTTAGTTCTATGGACTTGCACTGTAGGCATTCATCAGCTGTGATCATCTAGTCTCTCACTGATGTCAGGCAGATGGTCAGCGCTTATCCAATCCTGTATTTACATGCAAATGAGTTTGTCCATCGGTGGCGGCGGTTTGTATAATTTTGTGCTTTTATGCAAATCCAGTTCGCATGAACTTCAAAAGTTGAGTCAACCTCTTAGCTCAACAGACATTATATGATCACCAGATACAGAGGTGAACACACATACAGTAATTATAGCTTGCATTTGTGTTGATGACATAGGATGGCTGAGGTGACAGGCTGCAGTGAACCTTGTACTGTGGGTAAAAAACCGACTCCCAAATCCACGACAGAAGCAATGAATTCAATAACCCACTTCAACAGTTGCCAATGCTGTTAAGAAAATGGAAATAAATGAGAGTAGTCTGCAAGCATAATGCAACTTCATATAACCTCAACAGCTTACTGATTACAGCTGTATATTTTAGGATGACGTATGGCACTGTTAGACCTTCCAGTCCAATACTTGTGTCAGTCCTGTATCCGTCTCCTTCCCTGAATCTTTCACCCTCCTTACAGAGCACCTGGCAATCGATTATGTGGACCTGCATGTTGAAACATTTCACTGAATTAATGAGGGCGGGCTTGCCTTTCATATGAATTATGGAGGACTTCAGACCATCAGGGAGGTGTTTATACAGTGCTAGCCGATTCTTTGCTTTTTATTTTCGTTTTTTTCTGGCAAAAGATGTATATTTATAGGTGTAAGAGTTTTTATGAAGGTTCTCAGTGCAATTGAGGGCCTTTCAATGTTTCAAAGGCATTCGCATCTTTTGTGGCACTGGACTTATGAGCTGCCAGCGTGGATTGCTGCCGTTAACCTCCTGCAGCAGATGTTCACATTGGGCCCAGGAATTCGTTAACTTTGAGAGGGTCCCATGTGCATGCGTGAGAAGAGCTCATTTCCTAAACCCTTTATTACAATGCATGGCATTGTATGGTGTTGTCTATTTTTATTTAGTATTTAATATACTCCATGTAATATTTGAAGATTATTGCTAACATCACAAAGAGGAACAATTTTAAACCGTAATGACTGAATGAGCAGAAAGATGATAGAAAGAAATCTTTAATCATAGTGCAGTCTTGTAGAAATCGTGGTAATTGACATTCAAGGGATTAGCGATATGAAAAATAAGAATTCACAGTGTGCTTATTTACACCCCATCCTTCCTATTCATTTTTATTCTTGGCCCCAAGCTGGGCACTGCAAAATCAGGATGAAACATCCGTACAATATATCTCTTTGACTGTACGCTGTGAAGCTAGAAGTCCCCAGAGCACAGTGAGACACACATAAATTGAATTCCATAGAGAATTCCATTTGTGACCAGACATTTCCTCGAGCCATCAACACTGGTATCATAATGTACAAGAGACACCCAGTATATTTCAGTCAGAACAATCGCGACTTCAAAGGCCGCCATCCTAACGGAGACTGAGAGAAATAATTTTCCAGCAAACCTTAAGGTCACATCCTCCTGAAAAGTTCTATAGCGGAGAGTTGCTTTTGGAAGCTTTTAGGCAGCCTCAAAATGAACACTGGTGAAAACAGCTCATCATTTCTCTTTTCATCTTCTCTTTTCATGGTGTCCCACTGGATCCCTGATCATGCGGTGCACCCGCTTACAATAAGAAAGAGAGGAGCCTTTTAAATCTCTAAGCATCTTTTGAAGCATCACCGTTTCTGATGAGATGTTGTAGTTGTAAAGATAATGTCTCTAGGTTAAACCAAAGACTGACCATAATTCTTCTTTGAAGGGTATAGCTCTGCGATTATATGGATAATTTACTATTTTCCTCTCAAACATCAACTCCCACACAGCAGCAAGTAGCTAGCAGGGGTGCTGGCATTGGTAGTAATTTTGGGTTGAGTGTCCTTCTCAAGGACGTTTCAATGACCGGCGATCAATCCACAAAACCTGTGATTAATGTACGACCTGCTCCATCTCCTGAGATAGAGCTGACCTACCTATATGTACTTTATATGCTGTCAGCAATTTAAAAGTGTATGATTACGACTTAAAATAGCATATAGTATAGTACATATTTGTTTTGCTCATGCAGTGTATGTCTGTGGCTCCGTATTTCTCTCTCTTTGCATCGAATGGGCTCTTACTGTACATATCCCTACAAATATACTCATACAGTGTGCGTGCCATATATTCTGCCAGCGTTAGCTGTGAAGTGGCAGAGTCTCCAGAGGCACTGCCAGCCGATGGCTTCCCTGTCAGAGTGCTGCCTTATCTGATGATCCATGAGCGCGTAAGGCAGCTGAGAAAGCCTGGCCATGTGGGGGAAATATCACTTGATGATTGTAGATCGGCTTTCCTCTCCTCTCCAAGCACATGACCTTGTAATATATGGTGCATATAACCCTGGGGATGCATGTGGGAAATTTCTGGGGGAGACAGAGATGATATAGGCTTAAACTGATGTTTCTGTCAGGTGGGAAAAAAGGCTTCAAGGGGTGGAAGTGAATAGGTAATTTTCTATCCCATTGTCGAGGTGCTTTTAAGAGATGCTTGAAATGTGACCGTCCTCGGAGAAACTCTTATCTTTGTGAATAAGGATTAAAACCGCTTTGTTTCGCAAGTGACCTAAATAAAGCACGGTACAATACAAACAGGAGATAGTCCTGTTAAAGTGAATAACCTGTAAGTTCAATACATTCTTCTTTTTGTGTTGAATGGGAAATATGAAACTGTGCGGCTTTCTTTGTAGACTGGATTTACCTCGCATCTTCTGAAAAACAACAGTCTCATTATGGATTTTGAGCAGCGTTTGTAGGTGACAGAATGCAAAAAAAAAGAAAAAAAAAAAAGAGTTATTCGACAAGAGTCTGACAAAGCAGATAACACAGCTATACTTGGACCTAAAATGACTTTAAAACATTACCTGGATCCACTTTGGGAACTGAATAGAGAATTTAAACATTTTGGGAACCAGATGCGTTGGAGTTACGTTTTACAGTTGCTGCATTGCCGACATAAGTGTTAACAATTCCAGAAGAAATGTTTGCATTATTTTTACAGTGACAAAGGATTGCTAACCAGCTACCCCAAGCCCAGCCTCACTGTAGCTTCAGGAAACTGTGGTTTCCAGTATACTTCGAAGTAGCCTCTCAGAACGAGCTGTCAAGTAACCAACTGCTACTACTAATAGGAAAAATAGAAAAACAGCGAATGAAATAGAAGAACTGTAATGACAGTTTGGTTATGGCAGGAGATTTTTCAAAACCTCTCTCTACTCTAATGAAATGTCTATAGTCCATATTGGAATTGAAAAGAGCCTAAAGTGGCTGGTGAATAGCAGAGCCAGTGTCTTTTGGTGATATTGGAGATATTAGCAAGAAATTCCAGGAGACCTGAGCTTTCTTCAGTTTAGCTGAAAACCCTCAAATCAACATTTTCTGCCATTTTACTGCAAATTCAGCTTTGACCTGTGAAATTGTGCTGTCCACCTAAAGTCAGCAGTTTTGTTGACCCTTGAGGGCACCTGGAGCCAGAGAGGAAGCTACTGTAGCCTCCTAGCTGAGTCGCGGCGCTCATTCTGAGTCTGTTTTTACTTAAAATACTTCTAAGGATCAGCTCAAGCACTGGTGGTTAAGTGGCATGTAAACAAAGTTTTTTGTGTTTGAGTCTGGCTACAGACCCTTGCTGCCTGTCCCTCTCCTCTCCCATGCTCTGTCAAATACTAACTAAAATTAAAGCATTGAAAAAAGACTAGCATAAGATCACTAGTCCAGTCAGGCTGGAACTAAACTTTTAAATAAAACATTATATTTATCAAAGATTCTGGCCCATAAAATTGAATATTCTAAGCATATAATAATGTGTACGAGCATCCATAGATCCATCAAAGTTATTCTTTGCTAAATTCAAAAACAAAGCCATCATACCCTGCCAGCACCTCATCTCATCCAAAATGAAGCCACACTGACTCGCATTTATCACACCGTAACCAAGTTGTTCACAGGAAGTCCTCCACTCAGTGTGAATGCACAAAGTCATCACTTCAGTTGGCTGGTAACTCTATGCAGTTTATGAAAGGCATCCATTCACATTAGCATCCCATACACTCATACCATATAAGTCATACTCTCTCTGGGCTACTACATACTCATAATGGATTCCTGTCTTACCATAAGCATTAGGTTGTGTATATGTGAGTGGGCGTGTGCTCCAAATATCCAGCCTAATTTTCTGGATGTACAGATGCTGGCGTAAAGTGTTTTGATCTTGATATCTGGATGTCGCTGTGATCATTCAGTGACTGACTCACATCATCAGGCACAGATACAGAAACTACAGATGTAACAAATATGTACCGCTCTCTGGCCAGTTATTTGGTCTATGCTGCAAACACACAGGGAAATTTCATACAAAATTGTAAATTTATAGTTGGAGGCATTCCGCTCTGTAATTTCAGGAAGATGGGAATAAATCATTGCTACAGAAACAGAGTGGAAGAAACACCCACACAAAGTGAAACACTCCAAAATCCTTGCATTGAAAAATCACAAGAGCAAGAACAGCACAAAATCGCACTAAGCAAACCAACAGAAATCTTCATGTTCAGAGTGGAAAAAAAAGAAAACAGATATAACAGGATATTAAAAGCCCTCATCCCAGGCCCCACTGCTCTGAGCCATCATAGTGGAGATTCATCTGTATTTTTGCCAACGGGTCAAGTGCAGTCCTGCTTGGTAATGGGGTTGATCAAGCCTGTGGCAATGTAAGGCAAGGGAAAATTACATTCCAGCCACTGTTGATGATAGTCAGCTTCAAATCGGCACCAGAAGGATCAGACTGAGTATTAGAATAGTATGCCGCTAATTCAGCAGCCCCTCCTTACCAGTGTCGGGCATGCAATGTAAAGTTAAATGATCATTTCATCATCTTTTTTTGCTTTGTTTTTCCTCATCAACTACTTTAACCACAATACAGATTGACTGCAACAACTAAGAAATGTGTGTGTTTGCGACGGTTATAGCAGCTAAAATAGCCTGAAGCCACGGACCTCAAGGCACCACCCTCAAAGAGAGATGAACAGGTACAAGGTCCGGTTAGCTCACTTGTCTCCTAAAAACATAGCTTCACGTTGGTGCTGTATGAAAATGCTGGGTGGGCCCTTAAAGGATAACCTGCATGGGATATGTTTGCTTCTCCGTGATAATAATGGTAATATCTATGAAATGAGTCATCAGTAACACATGTTTAGCATAAAAGGTATGCTTGATGATGTACAACACAACCACACAAGTGGCAATGGAGCGGTAAGTGGATGAAATCCAATTTGGAGCTATAAATAAATGCCGACATTGTACAGCGTGACTGCTGTACACTGTGACAGAGCGTTCCCTGTAGAACAGTGAGAACCTCAGATATCTGGAGGACGTTCAGAGTGGAATTGCTGCTCCTTTGTTTTAAACTGTGTTAAACTGGTGGGGCATCTGATCAGAATGCTAGTAGGACACATCCCTGTTGAGATATTCTGGGCACGTCCTCCTGATGGGAGACCCCAGGGCAGACCTAAAACCTGTTGGAAGGGTTACGTATCCCATCTGGCCTGGAAACACCCCAGAATCCCTCAGGAAGGGCTGGAGGACGTGGGTGGGGGTGTGTGTGGCTTGCTTCAGCTGTGTGGTATAGATGGGTGGACCTATTGAGATGCGTGCGTGGTATTCCTCACCTCTATCAATTCTGCTTGTGGTGTGTGTGAGCATTAAGTGTGATTTTCTGTCTTAGCTAAAACACAGATGGACTCAGCATGCCTTAGGCTATCATTATCACGGCTGTGTCAAAGGTAAAAGGTCAAAGGTAGGTGGAGGTTGTTTTGCTACAGACTCAGATGGCCTGTAAAGAGCTGATTCCTGTAGCAGGCACTCCACTCAGGGAAGCACACTATACCATGATTATCTTTTTTCCTGAGTGCAGAGTAGCCACTGAATAATGGACACTCGTTCTATCAAACTCAGATTTCTCCAAAACAACAGCTTAATGTAGTAGAAATTACTGTTGATAAAGTTATTCTCCTGTGGAGGTTTCCTTATCTGGCGAATTTTAACAGCTGCCCGAGGGACCTGATAAATGGCTTAAATGTGACCTTTTTTTCATAGCTTTTGTCTTTTCACACTTGAACGGTTTGCCTCCCAAATGAATGTAGAAATACACATAACAAGGAACCCAGGCTCACATACAAATGACTTTCACTCCCACTCGTACTTCTTATGGCGACCTTTCGGCATAATATTACAATTGGTTAAGCCAAGTGTTTATGCTGCTGTATAAGTTTTAATGTAAGGGCAGCAAACACCAAGAAGTACATCTCCCTGTGCTAAGGGTAACTATTTTCTTTTCTCCCGCTTGGTGCGAGTCTCTGCTTTTCCCTCTTCAGTAGTAATAGCTAATGAGAATGCGCCGGGGAAAAAAACAAAAAGAGTCAGTGGTGCAGAGTGAAGAGGAACAGAAAGTACAACAGAACAAAACAAAAAAAAACAAAAAAAACCCCACCAGCAGGACTGTTCTTTTGGCTGCTGTTGAGTCGACTCCTCAGGCACTTGAAGAGTATGAGAAACAGAAAATCCAACCAAATAAAGAGACAAAAGAAGCAAAGAATACCACCCTCACAGGAAATTGGGGGCAATCACAGCAAACCCCAACCTTTGCAGGAAGAAACGGGCAGAGGGCCTGAAGTGGATGGTGAAAACACCAACCAAACCCTGTGCTCCAGCTGCCGAGAGGTAGACATATAGAGAAAACGACAGAGAAGAATAAAGGCGGTTTAATAAGAGACGGAGGCTCAGAGCACTGAGAGCACTGAAAGCCATGGCATTCAAAAACATCCCCTGGCAGCTCTGCTACTCCAGGTGAGATGTTTGAAACCGGAGAAACACTAGCCAGAGCTTGTTTACGGAAGACATAAGGCTCAACTCTCAGCATCGTACCTTGATGCTTAAAATGCCCTAGAGAAAACCAAAATAAATAAATAAATAAATAAATAAAAATCATATGAACAGCTGGCAGAGAATCAGATGCTTGGAGCAGCAGCAATGTGAGACCCTCAGAATAAAAACACGAAAACATGCCCGTGGCTCGCGCACATGATGCATACTTTTAGATTTTAGTCCAACAGTTTGGCTCACAGGCAACATAGAAATCTATGTTGCCTGTGAGCCAAATCGGAGCATGTATTTGTATATTTGCAAGGCTGTTTGTTATCCATGACAGATTTCTTCTCACTCAGCTGTTGTTTCTGCCCACAGCTTTAATAATGGTAAGAACCAACAGGCATACAGATTCACTGATACCCTTAGTAGAGATTAAACAATATCCCCATATTACATATAGTGTATGAGTGATGGCATTTTCTCCTCTGCTCCTCTGGCTTCTCATCTTCCATGCCCCAATATCCACAGTCGCTTCCTGCCTCTCTCTCCCATATTGTGCCATTCGCTGTCATATATTGTATACACTACAGTGGACACCTGAGAAGGCCAGCGTTGTGTATTTAGCAGTAAAGTATCATGCTCAAAGTGTTACAGAAAGCATAACAACAGCCTGATCAATATAACTTGCTGGACATCAAAAAATATACAAGGCAAAGCTCTGCTAATGTCCTTGAGGAGTTCAGGTATTAACAGACGAGCCAAAAAAAAAAAAAACTTTGAAAAGATTTCGAGCTCCAAAGCAAAGTCTGAACACGTCCAGAATATTTATTCTGAATCTTCAGCTGTGGCTCATTGGTTGATAATTCAGTATGCATATTTTTCTTTGACTTTGTCTCTTTTTGAGCCCACTTTTGGTTTGTTCGTCTGCATAATCTGGCACATCTCTCGTCATTTTCTGGGGGAAAAAAAAACAAACAAGGAAAAGAAAAAAAAAACCAACAACCCAAAAAACCAAGGCATAGCTAATGGTATATTCATCAGGTGTATGTAAACTGTCAGGGAGACATGCATGGAAGAGAAGCAAAGCTTGGAAAGGAGGGAAAGAAGTGAAGAGCTTCTCTGGTGGGTGAGTGATGACTGCGAATGGAAAGCGAAGTGGCATTTGTTATTGGGTGTTGCATGAAAACAGGAGAGTGACATCTGAAAAGGGGCCGGTGTCCTCTATTCCACCTCCAACACACACACACACACACACACACACACACACACACACTCAAAAACATGCAACTCGCACAGCAACCTAATCAAGACGAATGAGATTTTCTCTTCAAGGAGAATGTGTCATTATATTTTGAGACAACTACATTATTACGGTGATACCACCTTTTCAACAGGTTGAGGCGCACTGCGTGTGTGTGTGAAAAGGAGAATTTAAATGATTAAAGGGGATCATTGTACCTAAATGTCAGCCTGTAACAGCTGTAATTGGCTAAATGAGTTTCTGAAGTGATGGATGTTGATAATTGTCTTGCTCCATTTGCTTGTTTCTCATCCCAGCACACACCATTGTGTTCATGTACAAATGAGGCCCTCCCTCGCTTCGAGGATCAGATCTCAACTTTCAATCTGGCTGGAGCTCGCCTGTAGCCACAAATCTGCAGATTGGACTGCTGGCTTGTGTTGGTGCATTCGTTGTAGTGACTTATGGAGACACACGCTGCTTACTAATCCACGTAAAGCTTTGGCCGGGTTAATCAAGTGGTACACAATGTGTCTGTAGGTTAGACTGCACTGTGTGATGTTATCTGCATAATGTGTGTTTGTGCACATGTGCTGCTGACTGTTTACTCACTGATCCGGTTGTCCCGTAAAAACCAAAATACCAACATGCCTTGTCTGTGCAGACCATTATCACACAGGTTCACAGACAGCAGCATGATGATCTACACAGGCCTAATGCGGGCTTGTGAGGTTATGAGACCATCATACAGATGTATGTGTACATAAGACCCCAGATAGCAACCCATTACTTTTGCAAACAAACAGCCGGGACCCCTGTGTGTGCCACAGACTGTGCAGTCCTCTGTAAGCAGCACTCAATAATTCATTACACCGTGAACAGTAAACAGGCTCGATGTGACAATAGTGGACACTCATTTTTAATAAATCATTTTCAGTATGAGACAGAACAACATAAACCCTTCAGACTCCCCGAATGTCTGACCAACCAATCTCATACTGAAGAAACTCCCAACTCTTTTGGTAATCAAAGAGCCAATAAGTGGCAGAAGATACTTTTTTTTCTTTGTGTAACTCTTTCGTTTTGCTTGAATTGTATTCAGTGTCCAAAATGACTTTGCTTTATATTGTCTTATGCAAAGCAGCCTCTCTAAGTCTCTTCACACCTTTGCATTTGAAAGACTTTTGTTCATATGGACGGATCAATTAACAGCTCTAAGTGTCATGCCTTGCATCCTTTAGGGGGGCTTTTTGAAAATGCATTGCTTCCTACACCCATCCATTACTGCTGTTCAGCAACACTAAAAGAGGAAAATGGATGAGTCATGGTGAATGGAAAACCACATCATCAAACAATCATGCATGCGGAGTAAATGTGGTGCATTGCATTTGGTAGGTGAAGTTGGAATTAAGGACTCAGCCCCGAAAATCCAAGATGGCTACTCCAGACGCGGAGGTGTTGCAAAGCCCCTCTGTATTTTGTTATCGACTGACAATTTTAACAATGATAACAATATCCAAAATTCAGCAAGAACAAGCTTCCAGTTTCTTCTTAAAGGCAGTTAGTTTAAGTTTTGGGTCATTTCCAGCAACACAGAATTGGCCTACAGCTTCTGTCAGCTTTCTTGGTGCACAAGATTTTCACCCTTTTGACACTCCAGGCAGAACTGTGTGAAATTTCCTTAAATAGTTTCTTTGAGTTCATAAAGTGATTTCATTGGCTGCAGACTATATGTTTGAAAATAAAATAATATCACAGTGCGGTGGTGTGGACGTAGAAAACAGTTTTGCAAATCTCCTCATTGTTCCCTTTGTCCCTGCTTGAGGCGAGTAAACTGGTAGCATAACACAACTGGATCTGCTATGTCATCTCTAAAATGTGATGTTGCATCAGGTTTTGATAGATTACAAACGATCTCGATTGTTGATTTTGGTCCTTTCATCTGAGCTGGGTTTTCAAAAACCGACTTAATACTGATGTTAATTGTCTCTTTGGAATTTCAGTGGACAAACTTGTGGACTCAGGTGTGAGCTCTGATTTCACTCTGGTACATTATTTTGATCCAGCCTTAAAAAGGGAGCTGCAGATGGAAGCAAAGAGATTACAAACAGAATAATTAAGACTTTTTCAACCATGACATGGTTTGAAGTACGGTTCAGTAATTGCATTTCTCATATTTTCTCCTAATATTTTGTATGGTTAGTATATTTCACTTTGTCAGAAATCTCAGAAATCTGAAAGAATTAAACAAATGAATCCCATACATCAGGGAGATAAAGTGGAAGAGTTACATCTTTACGCTCCCTCCTCGTCTCGCTGAAGGTATATAACTCAGCAGCGGGAAGTATTACGGATGTCTGTAGACACAGTTAGTGTGTTTGAAGATGCAGCCTGATCTATAATCTTTCTTTTAATGAGAGTCATTTTTCATCACTGAGCTGTTTGTAGAAGTTAACCTCTGTGTGTGTGTGTGTGTGGGGAGGGGGAGGCGCACATGCTTATATCGTATAAGTGTGTGTTTTAATGGACAGGGAGCTTCACAGCCACTTAGGAAGGAAATTGTGTGCAGTATGCACCAGCAAGCATCTGAATATGCTGAAATTACACAGAGGGATTACTAATAAGATGCAGAGTTTGAAATCCGCCAAGGCAAAACTCAAAGTCTTACATCAGGCTGAAGGCTATTTAACTCCTTTAATACTATAAAGGGTTTTAGGAGCATCAAAATGCCTAAACACTCTGCTCTTGGAATAAACCTGCAATTATTACAATTAATTATCAATCTCAGCTGGTTAAGATTTAAGAAGTTGCTGTGACAGCCTCCCCAATTTTTTTATTTTCTTTAAAAATGTGTTATGACTAATTTGTTTAGCCAATGATTAAAACAAGTCCAAACAAAGGCACAAGAATACAATGATAATGTATTTTTGTGAAACCTTAACACTTTTTAGGCTTATACAACAAGTTAACAGAGGTGGTTTAGGCCAGTCTGTGGACTTCATTTCCTCTGAAGTTGCCACATTAGTGCCTCAAACTCTCCTAATGGACATAAAGACTTTTCCACTTACAAATGAAATGCTGCTGACACTGTCTGGGGAAGTTCTAAAGTGCTGTGCAGTGAAATTACAGCAGGACTACAACTGTGTGAGTGACATTGTGTGATCCTAATGCAGCACAAGGGACTAGGGACTGGCCCAAAGTGGGATGAAACTGTTAGGGTTTCATCATGAAGTACTAATAGTCTGAATGCTGACCATTTGTTTTGCCAGTCACTGCAGCTTCACACTTAGGAAGATGGATGAAGAAGAGACAGGTAGAAGTCAGTTTTTCTTTAACCTCCATTAAACCATAAAAACTAAAAAAATCTCTTTTACAGAGTATCCAACACAGAAGGCAACACTATAAACAGAATGCCAGGCAAACATATAAGAAATAGTTAAATTTACAAGTCCTGAGCCTCAGGGTTCACAGCCGGATGTGGCTGGGTCCAATGAAATTACTCCAGATTTATCCAGTGAGATCAGCTGTCTGAGATTCAGGTAATTTTGCAGCTAATTCCTGCACAGGAAGGATCGTCCTTAATCACCCTTTTACCTAATTCAGTACAGGCTTTAGGGACAGACAGTAGCACTAAGTCCTGGGAGCAGATACAGCAGCGGCCCATACCTTTTGTGAAGGATACAGATCTTTGGGTTCAATGGAACATCAGAAAAAAGAAACATATAAATAAAAATATGGCGGTTTTAAATCAAAGGTGCATTGGGTACAATGTACAGTCCTTAAAGTTAGATTTAGCTGGAGATCTTTGTTTAGTAAAGATGCAGAACAGCATGTGACAGTATCACGTAGGCAACACTCAGCTGGACATAGGAAACCGGACAGATCTCTGGGAGAAGCCCCTGGATACACCAACGGAGCTAGAAGTGAAACCGTCTGCCTGCCTGCCTGCACTCACACGTGCCTGCATCATTTTCAAACCAATCGGCAGTCTGTTCTATCGGGAGTTCTGCGCTGTCTTCCCTTTGATCTTGCATGATCTTAACACCTTAGATGTGTTAATATAAAGGGCTGCACAATGTTTCGTTTTGTCTGAATAAAAACATTTCTGACTGAATCACACAAAGTAAATAATTGTTAGGTAAGAACTGTTAACATCCAATCCTGAACCTTAACCAGGACACACAATTTGGAGATGGGCCTCTAATAGTTTAAGGCTGTAGGGTTCGATCTCCTTTAAAGAAGGGAAGAACAAAGGAAGATTTCCATATGAGAGGAATTTTGTTCGCGTCTAGAGAGAGAGATTGAAAAGATGAGTCAAAGGTGATGCAATAAAATCAGCTGCTAGCTTTTTTAAGTACAGCTGCAAATTATCAAGACCTGCCAAATTTCAAGTGTCAGAAGGTTTGACAGCTAAATGCACCTCTGAGACTGTAGAAAATGAAATGATTGGCTTATCATAGCACAACTGTCAGAACAAAGAGTAGGGGGATTCTCATGGGTGATGTTAAGGGACTTAAAGAAGGATCCAGAGGCAATGATTTTCTTGTTAAAACAATCAAGCATTTTTCTTGTATCATAATTCTTAATAATTCACGAGGGAAATAATAATTTAGCTAAATTTTAAGCGATTGATTCTTTGACTTTTCCAGTTACAGCTGAGCATGCATCTTAGAATAAGCCCAACTGAATGACGACTCCCAACCTTTGCCAATGCCACAGTAAGATGCATGTGTTTTTAGTGTACGAAATGACGCACTGCGTTTCTTCCTTTTGGGAATATTTTTCTTATTCTGACAAACTCATGTTATTCAGAAGCTGCCATGTGCTCATGAGCCAGTTCCAATGTAGACCTTCACAATATTCCTTTAAAGTTCATTCCTGATACAAGCTTCATCTGAAGATTTGGCACCGCTGATAGCTGCATGTAGCCACCAATAACATAGAACTCAAGATCAGAATAAGCAAAATTGTAATAGTTTACTTGCTGATAAGGAGAGAAGCACTTCTACGTGAAACTTGTTTTAAAAAAGGTCGGAAATGGGGTGCTGAAAACAAACACACCGTTCTAGCATATATTTGCCCAAAGCGTCCTAATGCAAATCCAAACCCAAAACCGTTTAGCATCGATGTTTCCTCGTCCTGATATTTTATTCCGAGTGAGTCTTAATAATCTGATTTTAGCTGCAGGTTGGTGGAGCAGGAACTGACATGAATCCAGAACGGATAGTTCAAAAAACCTGCCACGTATCATTGGATGTGAGTCTGCTTCTTCATTGAGAGGAAGATTTCTGTTGTCCAGAAACAGACTCAGGGTCAGCGTGACCTCTGACCCTGAGTCCCTTGGTCTTGATGCCGCATTCACTGCACCAAATCTTATTCAGGTGACGGCTCCTACTGGAGCCAGGGGCGATAAAAGCAGACCTTGGGTGGTCAATAACAAGATGCTCAGTCTTCTCAGAATCAGCACCTGGACAGAAATAATCATGTCTCCTTGTTAAGGGTTAATAAACCAATAGTGTTGTCACACATCACTCTTTGACCTCTTCTGCCTCTTCTTAAGGTTTGCGCAGCAATTTTTGACTGCCTGTAGTTCTATCTTTTCAGTGTATAACACCATTCTCAGGGGTTGCTTCTTCGGGAATTGAGGTGACATCGTGCACAAACAGTATTAGTGAATCCTCCGTTCACTCAGAGCTCTGGCTACAATATACAGCCCTCAGTGTAAGGCATCCTGGGCTCCATTGCTCTTTCTTCAACACTGATGATAAGAAAAAAAAAAAAAAAAAGAGGCGGGAGTTGCAAACATGGCAGACAGTCAGTGGAGGAACAGTGAAAGATTAGACCTTATCAAACCATTAAGGCTAATATCTGTGGCTTCCATGTCTGTGTACTTGCGTACACAGAGCGCTGCATTTGACGTTCTACTGCGCATGCATCAAGGGCACCTAATATCCAAGTTTTAAAAGATAATGTGAACAGCAGCATTAAAACATCAGATCTAGAGAGAAATCTGAATTGTAAAATTGCTTTTCTGCTTCATATTATATTTAAAATGCGTGTGTGTGTGTGTGTGTGTGTGTTTACTTCAAAAGGAACGCACTCAAACTTAGAAACCCGTATAGGATCGTATTTATTTCATCTGAAAGTCAAAAAATTGTATCTTCTGATCTTCTGGGAAACTTCAACACATGCCAGCAGCCCACAGTGGAGACAGCCATCGGTATGATTATGCGAAGCAATTAGCAACGTGATAGGCATTCCCTGCATCCTTTACATTGTGCTTCCAGGCAATCTGGACGCGCACCTAGATGTGCTATTAAAGCATTGATGCATTGCAGCAGCCAGCCGTTGGGTTGAGCGAGTGGAGAGGCTCTCCAGCTGCAGTTTTCTGTCATTATGGCAACGCTCCACACCTTGTCGCACCGCAGAGCACTTATTCCAACACAACAGGGGAAGAGTATCAGTGTTCTATCAACTGTGCCTACCACTGCAGAGAGAATAGAGTGTCAAGAGTCGTAGAAGATGAGAAAATAGACTGATAGATGGCAAGGAGTGAAATGAGTCACAGAGGGCTTACTGAAGCTTGTTGTTGATGCGCTGGTCTTCATCGTCTTTTATTCCTCTTCCTCCCCGTCTCTCTCTCTAGAGATCTGAAGTTACCCGTACCCTCCAGAGGCCAGGGATTATGAGAATATACAATATGTAGCTACACTAAGCTTTGAGAGGAGAAGGTCGAGGAGAGGCTAGACAAACAAAAAAGTCTATCTTCTTTCCATATGACCCACTTGGCCTTTATTTATTCACTTTCCTACAGCGTCCTCACCTTACAATGATACACAGCCCCACCTTCACTACCAATCGTCACAGTCTGACCAAATCAATCAAAAACTTGAGATATAAATGCAAAAAAACATATTGTTTCACGACAGGGTTACTCCTGAATAGTGAAGTGAATGTAACTTATTTGCTATCATCTTGAAAAGGTGAATAAACTCTATTTTAAAAGTGAAAATTGAGTTCACTTTCTGTTTACCCCAAAATACATTTCGCTCACTCCTTCCAGTGAATCGTACTTTTCACCGTCAGATTTCTGTTACTGTTTTTCAGTCAGTTTTGAAAATTCAGATTGATCAGTTTTCTGTATTCAGCTTTGTTGTTTAGGGTTGTCTTTTTTTTTTTCTAACAGAAAGATATTTCCATTGTAAAGAACTGTTATAGGATTTTAGCAGCAGGAGGAAATGGGCCACCTGAGCCGTCGTCTCTTCACAATTCTTTCTCAGTCAGAAGTCACTCCCTCACCTGCAGCTGAAAGGGCGGCAAATCTTACCCTGAAGAGCAAACCATGCAAATCATGCTTCATTAGCTAACCCTGAAAAACAACAGGTCACTTTAACGGGCAGCCATAACAAGCACTTATAAATATACAGCACGCCATTGTCACCACTGTCAGCAGTATGGCATTAAATATGCTGTGGAGGTGCTTCAATGAATGATGTAATGCTGTCTGTATTTCTTTTTTTTCTTTTTTTTTTGCATAGAATCAATAGTAACATTACCAATCATAGAATAACTGATATTACAATAATAGTAGTAGTCAAAGGAGTAGCATCATCTGTTGTCATAGAAACAGAGGCATTGATAAGAAGTTAGCAGTGTTTTTCTCTTCTTTCATAAATCTGTGTTCCCCACCAGCCTCCTCCTTTCTTTTTGTCTCAGTCTGAATAATGCAGAGTCAAGGTGTGTGTTGGTGGACTCCCCTGTGGAGCTCGGGCCGGGGTTGCAGCTGTCCCTATCAAGACTCTCCTCAGAGCTGTCACAGGCTGTCTGCTCCTCGGCTAATCACTTCCTACAGGCCTGCAGCATGGGGCCGCCGCTGCTAATGTGTTCTCCCACTCTGGCTGGGAGAGGCTCGCAGAATGTGCATGATGTTGTTTCTTATGGTGATGGCTATTTGTGTCTACAAGCGGGTGTGTGTGTCCGTGTGTCCGTGCAATGGGTTAATGGAGTGCAGATGTGTTTAGCTAGGGGCTCTGCGGGTGTGCAAACGCCTGAGGTCGTGCAACATGGGTCAGGTTTTAACACAGACACACACCATAACCATTACCATAAGCCCTTTCTTCTCACCTGCCAAAACACATTTTCCACACAAGGCAAACATGCACAAGTTACTCATCTGTGTGTAACACACTAATGCCACAGTGTGTCACACACAAGCACACATAACACAGGGACCATTTGCAGTGATCCACACTTCACTCTGGTATGTTCTGCTAAGATAAGAATTATTTCTGATGAAATATATCCTCAGCCAAATAATATGATTTTCCCACCTTTCCAGCAGACTTCAGGATTGGCTCCCTTTTGCTTTGCACAGAGAATGTTGTGTTCAGTAGTTCTGTTGCTGCTCGTTCTGTCAGGCCCTGAGGTGACTACCACCGAACCAAGTGTCAACAAAGAATGATTAATTAGCAGTCACTCTGGCCGTGCAATAAATTGGTAGATACATTTACATTTTGTGTTTCAGGAGGCATCCAGAATTTAAATAACCACAAACAGAGAAGAGATTGATAGGCACAATCAGAGGAGCGTAGGATCCAGGGAAATAGTTAACAAGCAAAAGGAGGAGAGCAAAAGGAGACTCACGTTTCCAGGCAAAGAAAACATGAGGCTTTGTTGGGAAAGTTGTGTTGGTGAGATCAGAACTCAGAGACATGCAATTACTTTTAAATTGTTTCTGTGCCTGTATTTTCGTCAAACAAATGATGCCATTTAAATAATGACACAACTGAAAAAGTCAGTAATCATGAGCAGGCAGATTTATCAAGATAATCCTCTCATCAGGTCAGTTTATTCCCAGATTGATGGACTCTAACTGCTCAGTTAGGACTAAAGTGAGCGATAACGGCAGATGAGTCAATGCTAATCTAATGCTAACCAATTTTCAGCAGTTTGGGTGTGTCAAAAAGGGTGATAGACTTTGTGGGCAAAAGTCACATCATATGCACATATAATTGTTGCATATTTCAAAACAAAACATCAGATAATAATTACTACTGCTGCCTCTCTGTGAGGCCTTCCACAAAATGTCCGAGCCCAGTGGCAGGGATTTATTCCCACAGCAAAGAGCTTGGCCCCTGCGGTTGGGGGGTATGGCCTCATTTGGAGCTGCTGTTGCAGTTTATCAGCGGGGTTAATGTCAAGAGCCTGTGCAGGCTCGTCACGTTTTTCAGCACCAGATGATGAAAATCTGCTCTTTCTGCGCTTGCTTCATGCAGACAGGCGCTGTCTTAGTGAAACCGGAAAATACCATGCCCAAAATGTCAGCACAATATTAGAAGGCCATTGTGGCCCAACAGAACATGATTGAAGATTCACTAAAGTGGTCGTTCATTTGGCTTTTTAGCCTCAGAATTTGAATCAAAATCTGACAAATGCAGTGAGCAGCTAAAGTTACCAGAGGACTCCAATCAGGCCAACAGAGGGCCAGCAAACAAGGAAAACAAACAGTGGCAATTCAGGATGAGGGGAGACAAACAGATGATGGCAGATAGAATAGCTAAAATGTAGAATGAGACAGCTGAAGATGAAGGTAAGTAAACAATCATGGAGATGGACAGGCAGGGAGACAGACAGAGATATGAATAAGGAGCAAGACAGGGAGGTGTGACGGCGCACTGAGGCATGTAAAGGCAACTGGTGCCGCCACGCTGCTCCTTGGCCCTGCGGCGCACAGAGCAAAACGAAGCTGGGGAGAGAGAAGGCGGGCAACTGAGACAAGAGAGAAAAGCCGGGTATGATTGACTAGAACCAAATGAGGAGACATGAAAGGAAACCAAGGAGAAGAAAGACAAGGAAGTTGAGAAAGAGGGAGGACGGGGAGAGGGAGGAGACGAGCACACCGAAAATGTGACAGGCAAATAAACAAGGGACAGTCAGTGACTGCATTTAATCCACTGGATGACTGCAGCCTTTAACAAACTCCCTACATGACTCAGTGTGTGTGCCTGTCTGTCTTTGTGTGTGTCCTTGTGTGCACATTTGCCTCTGATTGTGCCTGTTTTACAGCATCTGTGTGTTAATTCTTGGCCCGGAGCGAGTGGGTTTTTGTTTTGCTTTATTTAATTTTTTTGTGTGTGGCTGCATGTAGGCTTTTGTGCCACCATGTGTGCTGAGGCCTAGCACACCTGCTACTATTTATGCCCCCGCCTTTGAGTGTGCCCTCTCTAACAAGCTGAACTGAGCATTTGTCAACAAAGCCAGAACGCAGTTGTTTGTCAGTAAGCAAGAAGAGGTCTGCAGAGGCAGCCCACAGACACACTGCCAGATATTGCATAAGTAAAGTGTGTGTGTGTGTGTGTGTGTGCCACCAGCACCCATCACCACTTGATTTGGCTTGTTAGTGCTACTTCTGGGGGTTACCGGAGCCAAGAGCCATCCGTTCGCTGTAGCTGCTTCATGCGGGCCATTAATGCAGAGCTCCTTTCACGTGGAGCCAGCTCGGTTCTCATGTGTTTTGTTTTGGCTGCTGTTGTTGTTTTTTATTTATTCCTGTTTGCTCTGTGACCATGTGATCATTTGACTTATGTGATTTATGGGGCTTGGCAGTGGTTTCCCATAAGGCTCTGTGGTTTGTTACCAGCAGTTCTGGAAAGCCCTTAAAGTCATTGCAAGAAGGAAATCTTGAATCCAGATCAATGTTTTTGGTTGCAAAGAATTTACAAACGATGCCCTAAAATACAACTTGAGCTTTCAGAGATATGAGGCTAAAAATCTGCCATTTAGTGGTATTTTCATATCAGGAATAAATTAGTCCGGTTTTCTCAGAAAGGTCAGTAATTTGTAAACCACTTATTATTGTCCTACCTTTAATGTGTCACTGCATACAGATCGAATAATGCGTTTTCCACCGTGCTCTCGCTTTTTATTTTGTGCTTCGAGGCATTTTTCTATGGTTTTTTATGAAAAAAATATATTATGGTATGTCTGTCACTGATCCAAAGGTTATTCTATGAGAGGATTTTTCCAATTTAATTAGTTTATAAAGGTACCAAGACCTTAAGTACATTCACAGTATCTCTGCTCTGGTTTATAGCCGCTATCGGAGAATTTGTAATAGATTACACACTGTCAGAACAGAGATTATGGATTATTTTGTTGCATCATAAAGTCTTACGAGAGCCAGCCCAAGAGTCATGGTGATCTCTTTTTCAATACCAGTCTCTCTGCCAGTTTCTTGTCAGCTAGTGAGCAGCCAAGATGGAAAAAGTGGAGGGAAAGCCATGAGGAAATGCAAGATGTTGACAGGGTGTGCTGGATAAAAGGGACGGTGGTGTAGGTGTGAAATATTTCACAGTGATGAGAAACGGCAAGCATTGACAAATCATTGCTGGGACGATTGCCGTGTCTCAGATGTGGTCAAGTCTTAAATCATAAAAAAAGCAACTATCTTGCAAGAGCCCAGCAAATACTTCAAGGGGCATGAGCACACAGATAAAAAACATGAAGTCAGCTGTCAGTGACGTCTTTGCATCTACAGATTTGTGGCTTCCAGGGGGAGATAACAACGCCTTGGCTCAACCTGCTTTAGCATGGATGATCTCTAATTGGGTTTGTTCCACATGGCTCAGATCAAAACTGCACACACTGTGGTGGAACTCGTGCTTTTGCTTGCACTTTAAAGAAGGTGATGCAGGATGAAAGGCTTTTTCACAACTTATTTTTTTAAAAAGTCTTTTTAATTCAGAAACCACTGCCAGAAGACCTCGGAGCAAAAAGGTGGAAACAACCCTGATCAGAGGAGCCACAAAGTCCTGGACTCTGCTGCACATTCAGCCTGAGTCCTCTGGGAGAAACGCCCTTCAGTCCCCATCACCGCGCGTCTCCAAGCGCGCAAACCAAGCGCGCCTCCTAGTGTTGGTGCCAAGTATAGCCTACGTGTGCGTGATTAAAAAAAACTATAAATAAATAAATAAATAAATAAATAAAAATAAAATAAATATATTGGGGATGTGGGGGACTTACGGTAGAAGACATATTCTGTGTAGCTGGACCAGATCTTGTCCTCTGTGTGCTGGTTGACAAACGAGGCAGTGACCGATGAGTTGCAGGCCACCATTTGGAAGCCGCACTCCGACAGCATGTCAAAAGCCCGCTCCAGGTGCTTGAACTTGAGGTAAAACCGGGAGGTGTACCGATCCGGGGTCCTGTCGGGGTCCCGACTCTCGTTCAGGGTCTCCCCAAAAATTTCTTTAGCCAGTGCCACCCGCCCGCATATTAGTATCCGAGGTACCCTCCTGAACTTGGCGTCGCTCTGGCTCTCCCGGCCCATGGTGCAGGACCCCCGGTACCCCACCGTGATGAAGCCGCTTTTTCTGTCCGCGGGGACCAGGGAGGGCGGCGGGCACTGCCGGTGGTCGCTGCCCTGGGAGCCGTCCTCGTAGTCGCTGTGGAAGAAGTCGTCCGGGCTGTGCTTGATGTCCTCCGGGGTCAGCAGCTTCACCAGGTCGGGCAGCTGGAAGTACTCCGCCTCCTTCCTGAGCCTCCCTTTCTCCGGGAAGTGGTCCGGCAGGACGACCTGCTTGTCTCGGAGGTAGTCCAACACATACCGGAATAAAAAGCCGTCTCTGTCGATGAAGTAACGGCCCTTGGGGTCTCTGGCCAAGTCATTGGATGCATCTTTTTTGGAGGAGAACAGCTTACCGAGGAGTGAATTCGGGTTGCCCACCAAAGTTGAGTGACGCGTGTAATAAACCTGCCCCCCCACGTTTAATTCAACAACATCTGGGAAACTGTTCTGAACTGAAGCCTGCTCTTTGGGGTTAGTCCTACAATTTCCACTCAGCGCCATCCTTTCCGTCATCAACAGCAGCAGACAGACAGGCTACGCACCTTTTTCTACAGCAAGTTCAGAATAAGAAGGAAATAATAATGGATCAGTGTAAAAAAAGTTGCCCTAAGCGTCCTGGTTTATTCTGCGCTGCGGGGCCTCCAACTTCATCTCCCAATGATCGGAATCAGCGCCGCTCATCGATCCATGGCCATCATCACCTACCAGCTTTCAGCAGTCGTCGAAAACGAGGGGGGAAGATGGCAGTCCGGGGCGTCCCTCTTGTGAATGTTAAATGGAACAGACTGAGATGAGAGACTTTGGGGAGGAGGAGGAAGAGGAGGAGGAGGAAGAATCGCAATCAGCGTTGCCAGAGAGGTGAAACGTATCCGGACGCATCAGAAGCTCTCATCAGTGGCTGCAGGACTCCCATCGCTGCTGGGAAAGACAGCATCACAGAAAGGCAGCCGCGGGAGCCTGATGCACTGAATCTGAGGATGAGGAAAGGAACTTGCTCTTGTTTGCCGTATATCATCCGACAAATAAACAACCCTTCTGCACACATGCGCGTAAAACCAGAGATTTACGCAGTGGAACTGGATCTGTAAAAAAAAAAAAAAAATCTATAAAATAAAAAGTCCAACAACTTCTTGAGGGGCTGTAGTCCAAACAGTGGAAGGCGCTGATGTGGTCCCGACACTTTTGTTTTTCTCTTCAACGTCCCGTCGAACAGCAGCAGCGGGGTTTTCCGGGCAGGACGCAGAATGTCTCAGCGGCGACAAAACTTCACGGAGGTGTCACAGCGCGCTTTGGTCTTTTTGTCTGCAGCCCGTCACTACGAATGCATCTCCTGCTCGGGGTAGAATCAGCCGAATCCCCTCAGCTGTCCTCAGGAGGTGTCACCGATCTCACTTCAGTTCAGTGTTTTCTTTATATAAATATATAAATATATATTCTCTGTTTCTGTCTTCTTGCAGATCAGCTGAGAGAACCGACCCGCCACTGCTGCTGCTGCTGGAGCTGTCTGCGGTTCTGAAACGAGCTGTAAGCCCCCCCCCCCATCCTTCCCACACACACACAAACAGACACACACACAACCACACACCTCCCCGACAGCGATGGGTGGTGTCTCCAAGGCTACCCCCTCCCTCTCCTACACACACACACACACACACACACACACACACACACACACGAAGGCGGCTGATTCCAGGCTACAGTCCCTCATGACCATCTTCTGTCAGCCATCAGCATATTCAGAAGAATCCAGCTGATTGTTGTCATCATTATTAATACACAACATATAGATGTGGTGTGTGAATCAGTGTGTAACGTTTGACTTCTCTGGGTGCTGTCAGAGGTTAAATATCTGATTGAAGTGAAGCCTCCACGCCCACAGTAGCTCACAGCCCATAGTAAGAAATACTGCAGCCGTCTTTGTACCATTAACATCAAAAGCTAAACTGCCACAATTCTGAAATCTGACCCCCAACATGAATCAGTTTGCATTACTTGTAAATGCTGGACATTTTTTGGCTGCCACACTGACTTATAGTACTTCTCATTTTGGAAACCTTTAAACTAAACCAAAACCAAAATCTTTACCACATACAGCATCTTCTGAGACTCCAATAAAAGGCTGTAATTTGACACTGAGTTGTAACATGTGAGATTTCTGTCTCGTACTTGAAATGAGCAACAGTGCCTCCCCCTGTTTGTATCAACACATGGGCTTTTGTTGTTCAGCCCTGCGGACAGAAGCTCACACAGAACAATAAGCACGAGCACTTGCTGATTGATTTTTCATGTACACAGTGCGTGTTTCCTCTTTCGTCATTCACATTTCAGGCCAAATGAGTTTACAACATCATTTAAACTGCCTTAAGAAACTCGGCAAAGATGACCCTCTAACAGATGTATCATACTTCACATCCACACAGTAACTGAATATAAGATAGTGGAATCTGTAATCGCATATTCAGGAGTTTTACAAAACACAAATACTGTGAATGTGAGGAAATCTGGTTCACAGAAATCAGTATCCTTATTCCAGCCTCCTGCCTGCATGCTGCTTTATTTTCCATCTGTCTTTCCTGTCCACTTTAAACAACCTTGCCGAAAGCAAAATGACATTTTTCAGCCATTTCCCCCACTATAAACTGTGTTTTGCCCCTGAGGTAGCATTGTCACTGATCCCTCTTTAGAACTGAATCAAATCTAAATGAATCCTTCATTCTTCACATGCACCAAGTGTGGTTTACGGAGACACACATACACACACAGAGGATGTTAATCACTCGGTGGCCGAGTCAGTCCGATGCTGCCGTTCTGTAGATTGATTATTCTGAAATTGGACTTCACACACACTTTATAAATGTGGAGATTTTCTAGCAAACAAACAAAGAAGTCAATACGCTGTGAAGACTAATGAACAGCATCGACTCCATAGAATTAACATGTAGGTGTGGCATAGTCTGATGTACACCGCTACACAGCAGCTGCAGGAGGGAAATGAGGCATGAGAATAAGGGAAAGAAACAAAATAAAAGGCAGCTAGAGAAGAAAGATGTCTGCCTGGCTGGGACCCGAGCAGCCACCCAGAAGTAGGCCATGGCTGGAGCCTCATCATAAATAAATGTAGCCAGTACCCAACTCCCTGCTGCGTAGCTATTTAAAGTCCAGATGATTGACCACCTGTAAGGAGTTAAACCTGTTTGAGCTGACACAATTCATCTCAGCCCGGCTTTCTCTCCCCAGAGAGTGCTTGGTTTAATGGCATAAAAGCATGCAAAACACACAGCAGGACCCTCACCAAAACTGGTGACACATTCCTCCACGGATTCCGTCTCTGTGCCCGTATTTCAAAATATGTCCTCATAGACTCTGACACTGTTGGTGAAACAGAGACAAGCTCAGAGCTACAGTGATGGATATATTTAGATTAAACCGGCTGTGACGTCTGATCTACTTTTCTGTTGTGTTTGCATGTTTGAATTAATGCTGTGTTTGAAAAGTAATTTCAGCTTCACATCAGTCTACACAAAATATTGTAAATAATGAAATATTTACTCAACAAGCACAGCGTTCATAATTCATCATTTTTCCAAAAGAGAGAGAGAGAGAGACACAGTATCAGAGAGATTTTTAATTTGCAGAAGAAATCCACTTCTTGCAGTCGAAGTATAATCATGAGAACTTCCCTTCTATGACACAGATCAGCTCACTGCGCAGTCATTTTCTTCCTGTGCTGTGCGGAATAGACCATTAAAGGGAATTTTCAGGCCACTCACAGATGGGTGAAATAAACAGCATACTATTTCCATCTCTCATTCCAGCCACGGTGAATGATGCCAGGTCTTAGATGGGAAATCTGCACAGAACAGTACAGAAGGCAGATACTCAATGCGTAAATTCAGGTGACAGAGAGAAGATGAGTATTTACCAATATGAGTTTCTACAGGTTATCCCTCAAACCTGGGTGTTTTACTTTCTATCGAAAGTTGGTATGGATTACAAAAGTTTCAACGGGCTGAATGCTAGCCATAATTTTGTTTTTAAGAAAGCAATCTCTGGAGGAGAGGAAGAAGAGACTGATGAAGAATAAGGTGTTCGCCAGGTAGAATAAGGTTTATGGAAACTGATGATAGATGTCATGGAAAAGATATTAACTTCTATTTATTTAGTTCTCATCAGTGCTGCTATTAGGGAATCATCAAGTATTGTGAGTCATTGTGTGATTAGATAATGTGAAGGCAGGCAAGCTTGATAGTGTGTATTTGTGTAGGTGTCCTTGAGTGTGTGTGTTTGTGTCTGCATAGGTGGTTTGCACAAGAGCTTTGAGATCGGAACGATGGGAGGGTTGGTCTCTCTCTCTCGGGAGCGATCTGGAGAATCAGTTTAATGAGGATCATGACATCATGCATGGTAGTCGTCAGTTCTGTCAGTATCCTGTTGATTCCATGTTGTCTACACTCTGAAGTCTCCCTATATAACTCCAGACTAATCACACACCTTGAGATAATGTCTGTTTGTAGTGTCGATCATATAAGATCAGAGATAGAGATAATATTTATATTTTACATCTATGGATTCATTTACACACTCAGAATAAACTAAAACATTTATTGGCAGCTGTGAATGTTTCTGTTTGGTCTGAAAAGAGTATTCACTTCGCAGCATAATGTGTAAAAAATACATGAATAAAAATCAAATGATTGCATAACTCAGTAATCAGTATTGAGTATATAAGAAGCCGCACGTGTCCGTAGGGAATTCTTTAAGCCACTGTATTTTAAATCAGCTGGCAGGGAATCTTAGAGTTTTGTCTTTTTCTCCATACTTGGGAAAATGTTTGCAAAATATGCCATTTATTTATTTACATATTCATCTTTTCTGTGAGACAAAATTAGTCTGCTAATGTTCAGTCCCTGTGTCCTCCTGAGCAGGTGCACCGAGACACCTCTGGCTGCCAATGCAATGACTCATCACTTTTAAGTCCTCAAACACTTGCTCAGCAAGTTTTTCTGCTTATTATTGAGTCCTGCTGATGAAATTGTGATCATTAGAAAATTTGTTGTCTCCCCAATATTGATCGTCAACCATACACTCTATGACGTCTTTGCCGGAATCAGCAACAAGCTCCGTTGCCCCAGATTGGGTATCAAAGGGAGATATTTTTAGCTGATTCCAGTGAAATGCAGCCTCTTACTACTTTCAGTCAGAGCCACGACAGGAGTCAGTTGAACTGAGGAAGTAAACTTTGTAGCTACACTGTAATCATCTAATCCTAAATTTATTTGGATCTACAAACACTTATTTGAAGAAAATAGCTCCCTGCGGGACTCGAAACAGACATTCACATCCAGCAGAGTAGTTTTTGTGAATGGTATCATGTGTTCTTTTGGCTCTTCAGCAATAAATCGGCGCTCTTTCTGGATTTCTGAAGGCCAAAAAATTACTTCCTTCGTGTTTTGTGTCATTTCATTGCTGCGCCCCTCAATCCCCTCTTCAGCCACGTTTGTCACAGGCCAACGCAGATTTCCCTGCTAAACTAGGTCCCCTGAGGGATATTTAACAGACAACCCACTAAACATTAAGGGCTTTGGCAGCCGAAGCGGAGCAGGGAGTTGAGGGACATACAAGCGACTCCTGGAACCAGGATAAATAGAAGCCTCCAAGACACCAGCGTGAACAGCAAAAGCTCAACATTTCAGCTTGTCTTCTGGCCAGCAACACAGCAGCACAGCTATCATCCCACTCACTGACACACACTCTGCAGGTGTCTGTCTGTGTGCAGGTGAAGGCAACAAGGAGGAGGGTGTTTCCTTGGAGCCAGCTCCAAACAGAACAGGGCAGAGCAGATTCTCAACTAATTTGGATGCAGTCGGCAGAGCAGAGGAGTTGTGCTCGTGTTGATCTGTCACTGTCACAGATTTGCGGAGCTGATGGCAGAGATTGATGCAAAATGAAGTCCACACCATTTCTATGAATTTCTTCTTTTGTCTTTGATTTTTATACTTTGTTTTTTTATTCGCTTTAGTTTGAATATATTTACTTTTTGTTGGAGGCTTTGCTCAACTATGAGTGACATCTCCATGGACATAAATCATTAATCAACACCTCCTGTGTCATTTACTATAGCTTTCAAAGTCAGGAAGACCAGATCTGCCAAAATGCTGATACGTAAAACACAAAATTAGATGGCAGTAGAGTGCACAGCTCTCGTCCTGATGTGCAACTCATTAGAACAGATGTACATTTTCGCTGAGTTCCGTGATGTGCTAACCTTACAGACTTGTTTATTGTCAGAAGTACGTGACTGACTACATCTTTGCGGCCCCAGGCTTCGTAATTACAACACAGTGAATGAGAGTGGTGTTGTTCATGGCAGGTTTACTGGAAGTTGTTTCTCTCTACATAAGGACGAGCAGTAATACTGTTGAAGATTGTCACATAAATGTTCAAAATCAAAAATGACTGAGATTAACAAATATCCTGTTTGGAAATAAAAATGTATTTTATTTAATCTGATTAGTCTAACAATTCATTACACTGTGTTTGCCTGGCGTATTATGAAAACACAAAAAATACAACTTCACAATTTCCCTGGAAGTCCCTCCTTACTGGAAACCACACTCTGTTGGCTATATGTTAAAACCAAAATGAGACAATTAAAAAAACAATGATAATATTGTTTTAGTCATGTAGCTTGACTTTCTTGCAGCTCAGGTGTATAAAAATGATTTGCAGGCATATTCCATAAAGTGGCCTCTCAATTAATGATTTGTGAGGCCTTTGATGAGATCTGTGATCATGAGATGCATGAAACTGACAGTGAAGATGCTACAGAAGAAAAGGAGCTGACAGTGGGAATTTCTGCTTTGAAATGTTCCTGATTGACCAGTGTGTTGATCGCACAGTCTAGTCTGCCCCCCCCCCCCCTCCCCTTTTTTTTTTTTCGTCTGGGAGACCTGTTGCGACAGGAGAAATATATGACCTGGCCGCTATCAGCTCAAGTTTGTTTAAATGCAAGAGGTTTGCAAATTCAAACAGTATGTGCCAAGTAAACCTGGGAAAGGCAGGATCAAGACCAGGATTAGCTCCACCTGAAACATTTAGGCATGGCTGCAGGTGGAGCACCAGAGAGGAACCAGGCCAAGTGTGTGATCCTGGATATGACAACAGGCCTTCAGGGGCACGTCACATGCTATCTTTTTTTCTTACTTTGTGTTCAGCTCAGTCAGACAGAACAAGCTTGAACTTCCTGCTTCACTGCTGGCCACATAGGACAAGGCTCAGTTTTCATCTGAGTTTACCTTCACAGTGACACATGTACTTGTGTCATTCTGTCCTAAGGGAAATGAAAACGTCTTTCTGATCAGCGCATGGCGCAGTGATGTCGCTGCGACCACCAGGGAAGATAAGAAGCCAAACGCTGTTCGAGACTGCATAAGAAACTAAGGCAGGAACGACTGTACGACAGCCCCGGGTGGTCTTCTTAAAATCCTGGAAGTGTCTGCCTACAATGCTTCTATAGCGGAAATTGAGGCTGAAATCAGAGGAAAAAGTTTAAGAGGAGCTGCTGCTTGCCTCTAGGGGAGGATGTTTCTTATTCACCCAGCTCCAACATTTGACTTGAAAAGCAGCGTCTGCCTGATTTATGAGAAGCACACATGGACCAGGACCAAGCTGGTCCAGACAAAGAGACAAAAGGAAAGGCTGAGCGACGTTAGAGCAGTAAAGAAGGATCATACCTCAAAGGTATGACACTAAGGGCACAAAAAAAAACTAACTTTGTGATGGATTTGGTCCTTCTGTTTTTCTCTCACTCCCATACTGGACATACTGAAGGTATTTCTTCAGATTTTCTGAGATTTTAGAGGGCAAAGGCTAAAGGTCAACATCACTGTGACTTCACATACCACATTGTTAGCTTCTTAGATGTAATATCTAAAAACCACCTGGAGAGATTTTCTTCAGATTTCCCACAAGCTTTCACCGGGACTGATATAAACCAATAAGATCTTTGTAGGCAGAGTCAAGGTTCAAGGCTAATCACAAATGTAGAATGTAGAATGAGGAAGCAGTGTCTTTCTCGTATCCAAAAGGTCAGACATCAACTCTTACTGTGACACCATGATGTTCTGCAAACACACTTCTGTCCACTGTTGAACTTCAGGAGACAGGAAATTGTTGTTATTTCCAAACGTGTTGTTGAACACGAAAAACTACGACGTTGTGACTCTACTTGTAACATTAGCAATGTGAAGGATATGATGCAAATAGCCCAGATGTATTTCCTCTGTTAAAATAACCCACAAATATTTAATAATATTGAACTAGAGCTGGTTATATTATTATAAGTGAAATTGAAAAAAAGATCTAACATCTAAAGATCTAACACAGCATCAATAAGTCACATATATGGTAGTTATAGTTGGTCCGACAAGGACGACAAAACCTTTTATAAAGTACGCATTGTTCTTTATCACTTTGTTCCAAAGGAAATATCAAAGAGAAAAAAGACTTGCGTGCCGTATTAAAATCAATAGGTTTTAATGTGTATCATACAGTAGCTGGTGTTTGATTCAGTTTGCACCATGTGGAATTCAGTTGGCCTGGATTGAGTTGTGGGTGTTGTGAAAAGATGGGAGGGGGTGGATGATCTAAGCGCTCCACAGCAGAGGAAGAAAGCTCTGTTCATTTGTTCAAAAAAAAAATATATCATTCATTCATTCATCTTGTACCGCTTATCTTTTAACTGGAGCCATATACATACATATATACATATAAATATATATATATATATATATATATATATATATGTGTGTGTGTGTGTGTGTGTGTGTATATACATATATATATATATATATATATATATATATATATATATATATATATATATATATATATATTCTTTGAGTAAGTGTATTCTGACTCATCCTTCCATCTGAATTGCATCAGACACAGATGACCATGTCACACAACCCATTTAAAATAAACCACATTGAACATGGTTTAATGTTCGTTGAGATGGATTCATCGTTATGAACACAAATTAGTAATGAATGCGTTAGTTACTTTTAAAATTATTCTCATTATATAATTGAATTTAATCAGCTTGTGTCAGATTTGATGTGACATCTTGTCACCTGTGCTTTCTTCAGTGGCCCGCCATTGGAACATGGACAGTATTAAGATGTTTCTAACTGTGTGGCAGTGACTAATCTCTGCTACTTAAAAATAGCCATAAAAGATAAATCAAAAACTGAGAAATTAAAGAACATCTAGACTATTGAGTTGGTGAATGAAATATTAAAAAATGAACCGATTACATAACTGAAGATAAATCAGTCACACAGCTTCTAATCACTTCATTTCGTTCCAAATCTTTCTGAATCCAATTTCATTTGTCTTCATACAGGCAGTAAGTTAAGGGCTTCCAGTTTCCACTCAGAAAATCTTGAAACAGATCCAGTGATCACCTCACACCAATGACCCATTTTTCCTGTTTAAAGAAGAATAAATCCTGTCGGCTAAAGACTGAGACAAAGCAACTGCAGAAGGGATTTTTGCCAACAAGAGAGGTCACAGCTCATATCTGCACCATTCTCTCTGTCTCTCAGGCCGTCCCTTGGCGTTGTGCGGCGCTGTGAAGTTCTCTGAGCCTAAAGGGATCTCGACCCTGTTGATTTGGCAAACCATGCAGATGAGATGTTGCTAAGCGCCCAGTCTCCCTCTGCCAGCGTAAAGGCCACGTAGGAGCACTGTGGGAGGGAGGGGGGGGGGGGGGATAGCTGTGCTAGTTTACTACCAGAGTCAGCGCTCATGCTGTGCTGTGTCTGTGTACTGTGTCTGTGACTGTGTAGAAGAACGTTGGTGTGTGTTTGTCACAGCACAAACCCTCAGCCTTCAGTATTTTCTGGGCATTGCTCCCTGTCTCTTAAGGATTAACAAGGTGGTTTCCACAGGTCCTGTGCAGCGAATCTCTCGATGGGGCCAAATCTCCAAAAGCCTTTTGAAATATAAAGCCCTTTAAAGGTGTTTTTAGGGGATTTTGGCTTTTCCCTCTCATGCTAATACCATTACCAAGTTGTTGTAAATGTTTCAAAAGATGATCAAAATATGATTAATCCCTCAAATGTTTTTTGCAAAATTACAGGAAAAAATACTTTATTCAGCTTGCTCCCAATTTAACAGGAACATTAACAGAATCTATATTCTCGACTTCCACATCTTTCCGTCTGCTCTAGCTGATAAAGTCAGACACAGTGTGTAAAGTAAGATGAATCAAGTGAGCACTTTAAAACTGCATGAGGTTCTGAAAACACGGTGGAAATCAGTAACTGCCAGTAGTGCAAAAATGTGAGAAGGCGACACATACTGAGTGGAAGATGTATAATTGAAGATGTGGTGGGTCTCTCCTGCCATCAGCAATTTCATCAGCAAAGCAGAGTGTCGTGTGAGGAGGTCCCCACCCTCCAGACCCTGAAGAGTCACCAGGAGTTACAAGTTTGTGCATGTTTGTAGCCTCATTTGCAGTTTATTCACTGTGCATGTCACGCCAGCTGAAGCCCAGTCAGGTTAGTTTTTATTTACATTGGCCCAAATCGGCCCGGAGGAGTCATTGCCATCATTAAAAGACTGGTATTTATTTCTCCATTGACCGTAGCCTGAATAATGCAACAATGCAGTGGAAGGCTAAGACGCAGTGCATCCAGTCAAAGAGACACAAAGCTGTGGGGGTTTTTTTTTCCCCCCCCCCACGACTTTCATCCAGCTAAGAGAGCATGGCTGAACCGTGGCTGAAGGCAACACGATCATACCTGCTCTCAGAGGATTGTGACAAGTTGAGGATATAGGCATGCAACAAAAACAAAAGAAATTGCAAACGCTTCATCATAACTTCTGGAGCTTGTGATTTAAAAATAACTTTCTATACATTTTTATAATTCAGGGTGTATGAAAATGTGATATTACTATTCCTATTGTTGTTGTATATTAGTATTTAATTATTATTTATTTTGGCTCATTTCTCTTATTTTTAAAATGTATATCCATACTTGTTAGCAGTTCTGTAGCCAAACACTGGCATCAAGGTTGGTGCCAAGCTCGATCTCGTTTGATTCTTGCATCACCAACTAAACCTGAATGATATGGCGGTTTAATTGTGAAACATGGATTCTGCACTTGCTAGAAATTTTAACTCCCAAGATGCTGTCATGGGGGAGAAAAAGCGGACTTTCCCTAATTTAAGTAGGGGTGTGCCAAAAAATCGTGAGCTATTAAAAGATTCCCACCGCTAATATCAAGGCACTGCTCGGATAAAACGATTGTATGTTCAGCGTGGAAGCAATCAGGATGGCTGGACCTGATAACAAAAGTTAAGGGCAGCAGGAAGTGAAAGTTAGCAGAATACCTGTGAGGATAAGATGAAGGAAGATGGAGCGCCCAGGCCATGCATCTGTTTATAATATGAGACTTATTATAGAAGCTTCTAAATCTGTTTTGACAGGTAGAACACTCGTGGGTCGACTGGTACTGTCCCTGTCACCAACCGGAGGCGGACGAGACAAGGATGGCAAAAGCTCACTGTATATTTATCCAGAAATCATCCATCCTGTTTCAGGGATTGCCTTCAGTTTCAGAAGAATTGATTAAAAGGAAACACATTTTTGTAATTTACATCATGCACTTTATTAGTTTTTACTTAAGAATGCACATTTTCTCTGTCTTTGGACAAAAATGCGGCTAAAAGTTAATTCGAAAACATTCATTTGAAGACATTATTTCCTGATTTCAGTAGTTTGTTTTTTTTATCAGAGAAATTTACCTTAATGTGTTTTTCTTTTTCCTGATTAAATATTTTAGGTATTTCAAGTATCATCTATATTCTCTAGAAAGGGATGCATTTCATTTAGTCCCAAGATGTTAAATCTTAATGGGTGGAAGTCTCAATTTGGAACAAACAAACTTCACAAACTCTTCAACTGCCGATTGTTGTTTTAGTCCTCACAAAGCTCACTCACACAGGGAGGGAGGAAAGCTGCTCACAAAAGAACCAGGTGCTCATTCATTTTTGATCCGTGCAGCAGTCACATCGATGGGGTGGCAGGAAATCTAATTAGATCGACGAAAGGAATTTAATCCTGTGAATGTGCATAACCCTCTGCTGTATAAACAGAGTTGTGTATGTTTGCTGTTTCTTCACATGCTCAGTATGTTGTCTGCAGAAGGAAACAAAGTCTCCTATCTGCTTTTTTTTCCCCCAAAGAAGAACCTATGATAAGAAAACTGTACTTCATTTTTACTTTTTTCCTGATCCTGGAGAGGTGGAGAGAAAATGTTAATTGATGGTACAGTACGTGGTTGAGACTGCAGGTTGCTGCAGTAAAGGAAATTCAGTAGTTTTAATCCACTCATCCACCCCTGCAGTGACAGCAGGATTACAGCAGAGACTTTATAAATGAAGGCAATTACAACAGCCCATGGCAATGCACTGCCCTAAATTCAATTATCCTCTCTTTTCAATTTTCTTTCATTAAGTGGATTTAAAAGAAAGGCATATTCTTCAAGTTTAGAAATGATTAAAAGTCTAAAGCAAGATGAGAGGCAACAGAGAGGAGAATCATTTCTGATTATGATTAGTCATGGGTGTTTGCTGCAGGAATTCATGTTTTGAGCATCAAATTGATTTCATTCATCACGGAGCAAGGAAATGATCCATGTCAGACCTGCAGGGATGAGACGTTTGTTAATGAAGCCTTTTTTTTTTTTTTTTTGAGGTTTTATTTTGTTTTTCATATCCAGCACAACATTTTTCACGTCTTGGTGATGCGTTTTCTGGTCCTAGCGTAAAAGGCTTTGCCTTCAACGGGAAACATAATGCGCCAAATGGTCAGAGTTCAGAGACAGGAAAAATATCCTTTTAACTTGTACAACCTTGCTGAGGAAACTGCCTCGTGCAAAAGGTTTCTCTGTACATTTTTCTGAGACTCCCATAACTCCAACAGAGTTTCTAGAAAAGGTTCAACACGTCTCCTGTAAATAATGAGAAAGTTTCCCTCCATGTATTTTTCAAGTGTATTATTTTTCCCATTTCTCTCTCTGGAACTCCAGGCTGGGAGCTGAGCCAAGTTCTGTGTAGTTCAGTTTCTTATAACACAGCACCAGCTAATCTGTGGCTTAAATTCAAACATTTTATCAAATGAATGCCAGAGGTGTTTTTGGCAGCAATATTCCAGTTTTAATAAGAAAGAGGCCTAGATAGTAGCTGTCACTGTAGTTAGACTGGTAAATCTGAATTCCCTATTTTTTCAGTGTCACAGAAAATCAATTAGGTCATTTATTTTGCTAAACCTAACTGTCGTATATTTCACTGCAGGTTTTCCTCTAATTTATGTACCTCATTTCGGGTCTGCCATTCATTCCAGGTCAAACTTGCTTCTGCGATGCTCTCTCAGCTTGTCATTTCCTCTCAGCAGAGGTCACCTGCCTATTATTTTACATTATCTGTCATCATCAAAGCGGACAGATCCGCCTGCAGTATTTGGTGGCACTACAGCTCTCCTGCACAGAAAGAGCAATCGATGTGCTCCTCTGCTTCCAGATGAAAGAGACTACCTTTTTGCTTGCCTGAAGCCCCACACTTGTTCCGTCTTTCACCTTTTCTCTCTGTTACCGTTAGAGGTTTTTCTCAATCTGCAAGTCAGAACCCAGTCAGGCCTCATACTATCCCACGGTGCCCAAAACAAAGTATTTTGACATGTCTGATTATATCGTATTTTCAAACTCAATGTGTCTTTTTTTCCAAGTCTAGTATTTGTTTATTACTTTTAACCATATAAAGAATTGCATACTGCTAATAGCTTAAAACGTTTTTGTCAGCAGTGCGACCTTTTAGTGCTCCGTTGGTACTTTGAATCTATTTTGTATGCATCATTATAAAATCACTTAATAGCCTATTCTGGTGACATTTACTGAGCATCCCTGAAATGCTAAAATGTATATACTCATTTGTGTTCTTACCAAGCAGGGTTGAAAGCTTAGTGTGTGAGACGTGTTGTGCATTTTGAGATGCTTTTCTGCCCACAACACCATTTATATGAATTACCGCAGTTTTTCTGTCACCTCGGCATTTTCCCCCCTTAGCTGATGTTTAACCTGAGCACCATCCCTTAATTTGACGAATTTATCAGGTTTACAGGTATCCTTAATGTACAGCTCGGTGATTTTACAACAATGTTCCCGCTGTATTGTGTAATACAGCGAATCAACGATAGGGGACGCCGCATTTTCTCCAAAACGAATCAGTTTGTCCCTGCCGGCTTCCCGTCGTCTACGTCACACCCCGGAAGTTTTACCTTTTTATCCTGACACGTAGCAGCCGCAACCAAGTTGGCAGCGCTGTGAGTGGATTTGTCAGTCAACGCAGGTAAGTGTTAGTGTTTATAGCTGAAGCATGTTGGCTGTGTAAGAAACCGTAATGTTCAACATTAGAGATATTAGTCACATGATAGGTTAAATATAGCAGCTAGGTCTGCACAACGCTGCTTTAGCAGGATAGCTCGCGTTAGCTGATGACGAGCTGCAGAGTTAACGGTATGTTAGCCACCCAAAGATTTGCTTCCTTTCATGCATTTTTTCAAAGTGGATTAAACTTTGTTTTGGCTTTGTAACACTTAGCTTTTAGGACAGAAATTTGTCTCGGTGTTCGGTGTGCAGCTGAGGATATTAGCCACTTTAGCTCAGTTGTTTTTAGATCATACGGAGCTAATAACGTTATGCTAATGGCAGTACTGAAACTGAGTAATTTTATCCACTTTAACTTTATAAATATTGACTGTCAAATGGTGTAGAGGAGACAATTAGTTCTGCCATAAAGGGTTTGGTTAATCTCACTTTAACTAAAAGTTTGTCCCACAAGTTTTAAATGCTGTAGCTGTTAAGACATTTCCAAGTCAGCGCTGTGTAACTCCATTTCTGACTATTTTTAATGTTAAATTTGGAAATAGTCCTGCAGCCAATCAAAAAGCTGAAACGATGCTGGGTTGAACATGAATTTTCAAACAAAGCACACCTTCAAATGCACCATGAACTGCTGTAAGAGACACAACGTAGAGCTTTTGAAACTGCTCATCGATAGTTTCTGGTTGGCTCTTAAGGAGCAGAGGATTGTTCAAAATATCTCACCGCTGGAGCAGATCTGTATGCAGGGTGGGGGCTATCTGCCTAATGATGTGTTCTTAATCGGGTCAAAATCTAAGCAAATATATTCACAGAGAGCCAAATCTCTGTTACTTCAATGCACTTCACAAATAGAGCTGGTCTAGACAAAGCTGTTTATGGAGTTATTAAAGAGAGCCAACAGATCCCTTCACAAGAAAGCACTTGGCAATAGTGGCAAGGAAAAATATTATCATTTTATTAATGTAAAAGTTTAACAAAAAAGCTCTCATCATCCCAACTGATCAGGTATATTCCTGTTTCTGTCCCCATGTTGCTGCCAGAGTGAGAGATGTCGGGGTTCGACAATTTCAACACAGACTTTTACCAGTCGAGCTACAGTGTTGATGACCAGAGCCAGGCAGGCTATGGCTACAGCAACACTGAAAACACCTACAACAAGTAAGCAAAGACAGCTTTCCTTACCTGATTCTCCCTCAGATCTTATCTGTTTATCTTGTTCAGCTTCTGACGACTAACCTTTTCTTATTTCTTAATTTACCAGCTTTTTAACCGTCAACTTTTCACATTTCATGTTTTGACATGTTAACACTGCCCCATTGAAAGCCGTTCTTGAGACACAGCCTGCAATTACTAAGCAGAATTTTATTCAAAGACTACTTGTTTTATATTGTAATGTGTTTTCCAGGCCATATGGTCAATATGACTACTCCCAGCCCATGGGCTACTCCTCCCCAGGAATGATGCAGCCACAGCAGCCATACACAGGGCAAATCTTCCAGCCCACCCAGACCTACACTCCATCCCAGTCACAATCAATGTACAGTAGCAGCTTTGATGATGAGCCCCCACTGCTTGAAGGTACTTGAACCACCACCTGGAGACTAATACTTGTATGTCCCTCTTTAAGTCATTCATAGTTCTTCTAAAGTGAAGAACTCAAAAAGTCCTAAGACCTAGAGATCAATCTCAGTGGCTCTTGCTGTGCCTTGTCCATGTGTAAAATGCCACAGCAAAAGAGAATTGCTCAAACCTAGTTCACCCTCTTTAGGGTAAAATAAGTGTATCTCCTTCTTACAATGTCTGATTTACAATTCTAGTGTCCAACATACCTAATGTGTGTTTTCTTCTCTTAGAATTAGGAATTAACTTTGACCACATCTGGCAGAAGACTCTGACAGTGCTCCATCCATTGAAAGCAGCAGACGGCAGCATCATGAATGAGACAGATCTGGCAGGCCCCATGGTCTTCTGTTTGGCCTTTGGAGCAACACTTCTTCTGGTAAATCATTTAGTTAATATGTTGAATGACAGATACACATACTGTGTGTGTGTCTCTACAGCAATTTGTACAGCTGTCATTGTGTGTCTGAATTTATGTTTGTTTGTATTTTTTTCCCATTCACAGTCAGGAAAGATCCAGTTTGGCTACGTATATGGTATCAGTGCAATTGGCTGCCTTGGGATGTACTGCCTGCTCAACCTAATGAGTATGACGGGCGTCTCTTTCGGCTGTGTGGCCAGTGTGCTGGGATACTGCCTCCTACCCATGAACATCCTCTCCAGCTTTGGAATCCTCTTCTCTTTACAGTGAGTACACAGTAAAACACTACGGTTAGGTAGTCTATGAATCAAGCTGTTTTTGTGTATATGATTTCTGTTACTCGACAATTTCTAATAGTAAAAACTTCCTGGATAGATTTATTGTGTAAGATTTTATTATTTTACTGTAGTGATCATGGGTTAGTAATAAATTTCTCCTCCTGAGATTGGTTAATGTGTAGGGCAGTGTAACGTGGTGGCTATTATCACTAAAAATAATGTTAAACGGTTTCTTCTTTTGTTCTCTCCAGGGGCATGATGGGAATTATACTAACAGCAGCAATTATTGGCTGGTGCAGTTTCTCAGCCTCAAAAATCTTCATCTCGGCTTTAGCCATGGATGGCCAGCAGCTGTTGGTTGCTTACCCCTGTGCTCTCCTATATGGTGTGTTCGCACTCATCTCTGTCTTCTAAAGAATTTATAGAGTGACAGTTTAAAATAACTGCTCTACAGTTTCTGTAATATCAGTCTGATTGGCATCAGTGGAATTAATTGGTTATTACACTATTATTACAGAAAAATAGGAGCTGCTAAAATGTTGTCTCAAATGGCACCTAGGTGTTTTTTTTGTTTTGGTTTATTTTTGTTGTTTTTTAATGAGTCTCCACATCTCACATTGCTCTGAGTTGACCATCTGCAGGCTGGAGGGAATAATCTCACTCATGTCTATTCTACACTTCACCCCCTTCGTGCATCTTTAAAGACAGGGCTGGCAAGTAAACCTGGTGAAAATTAACTCTCCCGTGGATGACGTTGGGCCTTTAACAGGCTAGTACAGTCCAGTGATTTTAAGAGCATGTAGTGGAAATGAGGGAAGTAGTTTTCTCAATGGAAAACCTGAAGAGACAGTTTAATTTAGACAAAGACGAGCAAAGGTTTTCAGTTTTCAAGATGGACTGATAACCAACCCTCAGGAAACCCTGCGGGTTCATTTGGAGCCAGTGGAACTGTCATGTGTTCATCACGATTTTTTTTTAAAGAGCTGTGTTGGGCCATTTCTGGCAAGCATCAATCCATTCTCCAGCTCAAGACTAAAGGGACGGAGGGGGGGCAGTTTCATTCTACAGAAGACAAAAGCTCATTCTGCACCTCCCTGCAGAAAAGTGTGGAATAACAAGGGGGTGTCTCTTGCTCAGTATCTTCTTTCTACAGAACTGAGGAGCAATCATGCTCATTACATCAATATCAGCAGCTCTCCTATGTCTTACGTTATATTTTATTATATTCTCTTGAAAGTCTTTCAAGTTTTGATGCCTTTAAGAAGACGTACAGATTGCACATAAACGTTGTAATTTTCAAAACCAAATTCTTATGATTAGATGTTGAAAATCACTGAGAGCTACTGTTTGTGTCTCGGTCCAGACATACAGGATGTTGGTTTGGGTTGCATCCTATAAATTTTTTAAATCTTTCAGAGTTGGCTCACTTGATATGCTTTGATGTGTCATCTGTTGTTCATGTCTTCTCATGCACATTAAAGTTCTTTGAAGGTTTCCTGCCTCGTGTTATTAAAGGCTGTGGAGAATCGGGTGATTGTAAAAAGTGCCATAACCTCTGTACATTTTATTTGGCCTGTAGTGTTTGTTCTGTGGCAGAGAAAAGGCCACTGAGCAGTGGAAGAAGTGACTGTATGCTATCTAATGACAGTTTTCAGCAACTATCACAGCTGGTTTGTAGATCAAAGCAAACAATCTCCGCACTCTGATCCACATTAATGTCATTTTTTATTAGCTTTCAAACCTGAAGGACCTTTAGGTTTTGGAACAAAGTTTGTAATTGCATGACAAGTGCGTGCAGATGTTTTAATACACTGGACGTATTTCCACCCCCAGTTCTACATCTTTGGCAAGTGAAGGCAGAGTTCAACAGACATCAGCTGTAAGTTCCCGTAAAGGCTCTTGTCTCATTCACGTCTTGGCACATAATACAGGTAAAGCTGAGCATTCATAGAAACACATTAACTTGACCAAAAGGTACATTGTAGGATTCCTCCAGTGGTGAAGACATGATACACGCAACAATATGAAATGTTACCTTTTCCACACCAGCAGTCAGGTGTGTAAAACTTCAGTGATTTGACTAATATCACAAAAAAGTGCAGTCTGAAATTTTGTCTTCTAGTGTGAGAGGAAGAGCTTTTGTCAGGATGACCACAACTGTTGACTGAGTGACCAAACTATGACAGAGAGATGTTGATCGGCTCTATTATTCTTCTGTAAAAATAAAAAACACAAGGACACACATGATTTAAACTGAAGGTTGATGAGAGGAGATGTCAAAGCCAAACCTCAGTTTTCCCTTTTGACTTTCTTTGCACTAACATACACAAAACATACTCAGTGGGGACTCCTTAAATGGAAGATAAGCCACTTAGGGAGGTATGAATAATTCATAAATTAAAATAGAGTGCTTTTTCTGTTTGAACAAACTCAACATCAACACTTTTGCATTTATAGCAAAAGTGGGCAGCAGCGGTCTGCTCTCGGAGCCTGTCCCACCATCGTGTGTTTTCGGTTTTGTACATTCATTTAAAAAAGAAAGCAAAATCAACCCCCATGTTAGTGCCTGTGTCCAGTGTCAAACTTTCATATATGCAGACCGTCTACTATCGCCAGCTCAGCTGATATTATGGATATAAACAATGACACCCAAGCACCCTTTGTGTATATTCTGTAACTGGCTCCAGCTAGTTTGCAGAGCTTGTCAGGTTTTAATATCTTGCATCTGTATTCACTCATGGGCACATCACATTTTTCATCTGAGCTCAGAGATGGAATTAATTCCAAAACACCACATTTTTCCTTCCAGTGGTTTGGTCCTCATCATTATCTGACTGAAACATTTTTCCAATAATGTTGTCGATGTGAGCGTAATCTTGTAATTTCAACATTTTAAACCTCGCTGTAGTGTTTGTAGATAAGGAGAGCAATACAAACTGCAATATAAAAAAAATTATTTGAACGTTGTGTTGTATATATATTTTTTTCTCTTTTGTGATATTTTATCATTCATAGATTTGTGGGAAACAAGACTTTCTCAGCATCTTTTACAACATTTACACCCAGTTGCCTGCAGATGACAGTATTGAGTTATGAATCGTCTCTTGCCTGAGCTGACCATTTTATTGCTCTGGCCATTGGCTGCAATGTGACATTTCCTCCAAAGCAACGACCACATCCACATTTTTCTTTTCAAAACTTCCTGACAGTCATGATCAGAAAATTTATGGCTGACTCAGTGTGTGACTCACTTGAGCCTCACCCACCTTGCTTAAAATTATTGCTTGCATGCTAACACATTTGTTTCTCTTCCTTTTTGCTTGGTTGCTTTTTATCTTACATAGCGCAGTGTTACATCCCTTTAAGCAGACAAAGTTCATTTGTTATACTTAACACACTTCATGTCTTTTAAGATTGGTGGATCCAAAGTAAATGTTAGTGCTCGTCTAATGTTGTCTGTGCAAACACGAGACAAACCCATCGGTTTGAATACAACTAAACATCAGTATCCTCACCATCATCCACAAGCTGCTGTTGAAATCGCTGACCAGTTGACTGGTTTGCCTGTAAAGGGGCCACCATACCGTTATGTTATCTAATAGAGGATAATCTCACCTCCATCTGGCCAGCCTGAGCCGCAGTCTGTTCAGCCCAACAAGCTGCACTGACCGACTGATGAGTGGCAGCTAATGTTGAAGTTGTGTCCCGCTCAAGCAGGAAGAAACACAAAGCGCATGACAAGCTGAGGATGAAGGCAGAGAAGGGAACAGATCCTAGAAGTTAGAAAGAAAACCCAAAGGAATTTAGATAAGGAGAGAGAAACCAGCATCATCTGTATATACTATTATGATCATCCTGCTTTAAGTCTCAGAGAGGTTCAGGACTCACCTCCACCTTTAAGGGCGGGCACTAGTGTGCAAGACGAAGGATTTTATAGGAAGTCATTGAAGAGAAACTAATATGCGTAGAATATAATCTTTTCTAGCTCATGTCAGCACTGCAGTGTTTCGGCTCAACTCATTAGGTAAAGCTTTTTGTAAAGAGTTTAGGGCTCAGTACAATAACTTTCAGAAGTACCTTTTGTTCATCAATACCTTTGTGTGTTTATTAGTGTAATCTGGCTTCATCTGGATGACATTCACATATCAGGGGAAATCTCTGTGCTACTTCCTGATAATTCTGCCAAACGGAAGCAGATATTGATGGAAAATTACCGGTACTTACACAAATACCTGTGACTGAAAACTCCATGACTGCATGGAGAAATCATTGTTCGCACAGACGAACGAGTCTGAATTGAGCCATGTAGTTCCTTAAACGCCCATTACTTGTTCCAGTCTCACACAATTGATCTAACAGGAGGAGTAGAGATGAGTCTGAAGCAATGAAAAGATCAATGAAGCTCTGCCACTGCTGTCTGAGTACAGTGGTATACTCTAAATCCTTCTAAAATCCTCAAACCTGTTCAAATTGACAGCAGTGTTGGATGTCAGTGACCGCGCTGTCAGCATGATTGGCTCCTTTGGGAGAAATATCGCCTTGGAGTAAATAACAATGGAATTTTCTCCTTCAGCAGGTGAATGAGGATGACCTGCTAGAGATGGGAGCTGAACCAGGAGGCCCCCTCCCTCCGGTAGGACCCGCCAGGACCGCCACCTGCTCATCCTGCATCTTCCTCAGGGGCCAGCTACAGAGGTACCTGCAAAGGCATTTGTATAGAATGAACATGGGAGCGGCTGGTTGGTTAGAGTGAGCACAGAAACTTTGTATTTATCGATAAATCATCAATAAGAAAGAAAAACACAGTTTTAACCATTCTCCTATGTTATGTATAGAGCTAATGACTGTTGGGTGCAGCACATTTGTGACTTTGGTAACTCAGATCATCTCATTTTAAAATAATCTGGGCTACTTCATGGTTTGGCATCATTACTCCTTAAAAAAAGTGCTGTGACGTGTCTCGATTATTCTGTGAAAGCTGAGCAGGTCCTTTTAAGTGTTGTTTTTCAAATGGCCGACAGCCACAGATGTTGATTGGGTAGCAGATGTGATCTCTGCTTGAGAGGAGATCTGCTCCAAAAAAATTAAAATCCTAAAGGCAATGGGGCTGATTAGGGTGTTATCTTCAGTGAGGGAGCAGACGAGCGACAGTCGGAAATGTAACAATTGGTATTCAGCGACGTGGTGCTGCTTTTTAATGCATCTGCAAAGCCAACAGAACATGAATATTCACTGGGCAACTGTTAACACAGCACTGAGTGTGATTTTCTCCTGCACTTCATTAGGCTAATTGTCCCCTCTCATGGCACCGCGGACTCTTCTAACAGTTGATTCAGAACTCAATGAACCAACTCAAACACTGCAAGTGGACGATCAGCAGAGTCCAGCTGAGGGGAAGTCAGTGGACTCTGCCTGTATGAACGCACGCTCACATGTATTCACAAGTGGGCATGAACTTTATGTATTTGAATACAAACCTTCAGAGTTTGATCACGTCATATAATTGGATGCAGCCTGCTGGCCATTTTCTTAGCAGACTGAGTGGCATGTCATGGCAGGAACAGCAGACTTTTACGATTAAAACTATTTGTTTAGCAACGGCTGCATTCGATTCCACAAGACAGGAAGAAGAAGAATTCAACTGCATCTACTCGAGTGGTTAAGGATGTTTTAGCTGTTTATTTGAAGTGCAATGTGTTGGGATTAGTTCTAATTAAGCACTTACTTGGGATTAATAAGAGATTTATATTTTCCCCTGAAAACTTTAGTCTGGAGAAAGAAAGAAAAACTAAGCAAACAAATTCATGAAAATATCTGCGCAGAGTTTTTGAGCCATGTCCCGACCAAATAACCCAGACAGATTTCAAGGTGTTCATTCTTCACGGTGTCTGACTGAGAAGTATTAGATGGCAGAGAATTGACTTGGGAGACACCATTCCAATTTTTGAAAGAAAAAGCACTTTCTCCTTCAGCTCCCTGCTCACCTGGGAACTATCTATGTCTAGAAGAAGAGACACTTCAGTCCTTCAGTCAATCCGCTACAGCCAGAATTTCTGCTTCCTGGTTTGGATTCCCCTCAAAAAGGGTTTTGGTACGCAATGTGTGTGTCTGTGAAACCGTTCTCCTTTGTAGCAAAATGAGGTTTTCAGCTAGAAAGGATCTTTATGAGAGGATCATGGGAGATAAAACTCAAACAGAGGAATAAAGAAAGATTATCTAGGTGGCCTGATGCTGCGTAAGCCATGCCGAGCTGGGCGGATGACAAAGGAACAATGAGAGGACAGGATTATGTAATAATCCATATAACATAGCTGCATCACTATGTCATATTTCACCTTTAACAGTTTCTGTGCTGACATAATTCATCTGCACGCTGAACGACAGCAGCCTCACTGTCATTAGACACCCTTTGTGGCTATTCTCAGTTTATCCTCATGATTTTTCTTAACTGCTTTTTTAAAAAGAGGGTTTCTGCCGTGCACTTTGGGCAGTGTAATTGTGTGCAGGTTCAGATCGGAGCAGCTACAAAGGCTGGAAAGCCATCTGGTCTTGCTGGGGGCGTTCTTATTCAATATGCATAACATAAGCATAATAATTCAGAACATCGGCTTACCACAGCAAGCAGCAACTAACATCATTCCATATTTGTGCTCTCATTAGTAGAAATGTGACTCATCATTTATTTTCCATCCTTGTACCCCCCCCTCCAACTTTTTACTCTGATGTTTATAGTATCTGCACCAGAGGCAGATATATTCACATTTCCACGCTGTAGTAACTCAAAGGAGATTAGTCAGAATGAAAAAACCTGATGAGTCACTTTCTGTGTGTAATTTTTTATTACACACATGAAAGGTATTCATTGTTTTCTATTTTCTAACAAAATTAGTGATGCAAATAAAAATCCCACATCTGGCTCTGTAGACTTCATAGATAAAAGAAAAAAAAAAATTACTCATCCCAGTTTTAAATTAATAAACTGCAAATGGTGGCCTTATTTTTACCTTTGTATCTTCTTTTTGCAGCATTATAAAATGTTAACTATTTACTTACCAATAAAAGCCAGTCACTATATTTATATATGGTTGGGTTAGGGTTAGGGTTAGGGAATAAATAAACGCGGCATCACTGCTGCAAAATTATAGGATGTATTGGTACCGCTTACATTTTACAAGACATTAATTCAGGTCAAATATATTTTCCACATACAATGAATCACAAAATAAATGTGTTCATTTGTCTTAAGTTAATAAATATGTGTCATACCAGGTAGATGTATGACCCCATTTTCAGCAATATATAACAGGCTGTAATGCTGATCTTTGTAATAATTTCAAAAGGCAGCACATCACAGGTATGAAGTGTAATGTTAACATGACCCTCAGTAAGCGTATAGCCTGATTAATTACGTATAAGCAGCCACAGTTCCTGTTTCTCTGCAGTGAATAGAGGGCAGGACGCTTTATCACCCTAAACTCAGTTTCTCTGAGATTCTTTTTTTTTTTTGCTGTTCTGCATATAGCAACCATTTTAATTCTGCAGTGCTCAGTGGGGTAAGGATAACATAATGATTATTTCAACAGTCATCAGCTCATTGCACGCAACGGCAGCAGTAGTTTGAACCACTCTCTCTTCCCTCCAGGAGCCTGGAAGTGATCATATTGGAGAGCTGCAGAGAGATGTATGGACCTTAGCACAGCTCAAAAGGACGAGCTCTTGACAGTAGCATGTGTAATGTGGCTTTAATTATTCATGAAATGGAGAGTGACAAATGTAATGCTGGGTTTGACATGCAGAACCAACACGCAGGGCGTGGGGCTTAGGCCAATCAGAGTGTGACAAGATAAGGGGGAAGAAAAACTGGCTGAGGACAGGAAAAGTCAGATTAAATAAACAAACAACAATATTTTTCCTGTGAAGTAAAGAGCCTGCTATTTCTACAACAGCAAGAACACACAGGGGTCTATGCAGAGATGAGGGGTCCTTAATATATATAATTTAATATACCCATTTGAATCCATCAAATCAAGGTTTCCTTTTTTTCTATACCAGGAAACTTCTTTGTGAAATGTAAATAGCTACAGTGACAACCTTTGGACAGCCATTTCTTAGCCATTTGTTTCCAATATGTCAGGAGGCCCGCGAGCCGGAAACGGAAAAACGGTGGAAGATGGATGGATGGATGTCGAGGGGCATTAGATATTCAGATATAGCACACACTGCACAATGGATGGAGAGTTTCCGGTAGCCACCGCTCACAGTGACAGACAGTTTCATATGAAAAGTAAGACATTTACGAATATGCTTTGAAAATGCCTAATACACGGTCTGTCCTGAGCATGTGCTCACAGCTCTACTTTCCATTGTGCATGTCTACATTTGAATAAGGATACATGAACACTCGATGGTTAGCACATTGCACAGCTTAATCCACAGTGAGCTATTCATCTCTCTGCATTCCAATCAACCTGTGAGGGACTGTGCAATGTCACTAATTAGTGTGCACAAACAGTGCTGGATAGAAGTCTGATATTTAGTGAGAAATATAATGTACCAAAATACAAACAAATTTTCCCCCTGGTGGTTTTAAATCGGGAGGAAATATGAGGTGTGATATACAACTATTTTGTGTCCAGATTGTTCTTAATGTTTAATACAATGCACAAAGACAATTATGTCTCACTTCCTCATCAGCACACACGTCTTTCTCGCTGCTTTGTCCTCACAGTGCTGTACAAGCAGTGCCTCTCTGTCTTCAGCCACGCATGCATGATGCACAGCTTAATAGCAAATTAGATCATTGTGCTCTAATTGTTAAGGCAGTAATCAGTTAGAGCAGTGAACTGTCTTGGTTTTGAGTTTCGGTCTGCTCGTTCATTCATCCCAGTTGTTCGTGCATGTTCTACTTCTGCTCGCGCCCCTCGTGCCTGCTTTCCCACCAGCAGGCTCACCTGCTCCTCTGCTCCTCGGCTCCCCAGTCGCTCACTAGCTGCTGAGTGTCGGTACCAGCCTGCAGTCATATTACTTTAACTTTCTAGTGCTCTGTCATTTGTGATTCAATTTCCGTGAGTTTGTTGTTTTTGGATTTTGCCTCAGTCTGATTCTTCTTACTTTAAATATACTTTACTTCCACCTCTGCCTGCTGTGTTACCTTTCCGTGAACCGTCACAGGGCAGTGGGCCACCGTGAACCCAATTGGCTCAGTCGCAAAGAGTAAAGGTTCAGACTTGCCACAAGCATTAACTCACTGATGGGAAAGATACAAGATCTCTCTATTTGACAAGACCTGTTCCAGAAGGGGGTGCAGCCGCTCTGACACAACGCTAACCACCTCCAATTCTCATGGCTCCTCCCGCTCTATGGCCGTTTTTGATTAGCACTTCCTTGCTGCTAAACTGCAGCCATCTACTTTCACTGCTGAAAGCTCTGTCCGTGACAACTTGTAGCTTACCTTCCCTCAGAGTTGTTTCTCCTGGTCTGTGAACTGAAGCTTGGTGGGAATTCTATTCAGTCCGTAGGTTCCAAGAATATCAAATATGACACCCTCCTTTGCCAGCTGCGTAAAGAGTAGAAGCCTGCTGAGTTGGAGGAGATCCTCCCTCCTTTTGATCCAGCTCGCTGCTGGGAACTCTGGGATATTAAGGATGAGGCCAAATGGTCTCATTTCGATTTTCCTGCGTCTTATGCCTAAACTAGCAACCACCCAAATCATCACCTCTGCTCCCTGGAGGAACTTTTTGTTTGGCTTACCAAACTCAGCTGAATCATTCCCTAATAAAGGGATTTGGGAGTACTTAGAGCGGGAGGATTCACACAACTTTGTGGCTGCTTCTCTCAACTTCCCCCGACACAAATCTTCCCAAAGTGTTACCCACCAAAGCCCTTCAAATGTCCTCCATCTCCCTCAGCAACCCCTTTCCTGTCTCCAATGACAGCAACAATCATTCTATCTGTTGTCTGCTTTTCCAAACGAGTACAATTTATTCAGTTCTGCCAAATTCTCCACTATTGTGATAGCAGGATTTCTGTCTGCACATTCTCCCCAAATATATTCAGATATGACACAGCTATGCTTCACAGGCATCCCCAGAGCGCTACCATGCTGCTGCTAGTTTGGATGTTCTGCTAGAAGCATGCTTCTGCTCAGTTCTTTCATAGTGAAGTCTGATGATATCACTTTAGAAAAGCTTTGGGAGGAAAGATGGTGTGGTTGTACTCTACCACTCAGTTCTTTGTATCAGCTGTTAGCCTCAAATATCACCTAAGACTAAAATTTCTTCTGCTATGGGCAGTCTGTTACTTAACTCTTTGCTGAGGTTTTTTTGAAAAATTGTTTTTCTCCACGAGGCTCCGATAATTGTGTATGCTGTCTGATTAGGAATCCATGCTTTAGCTTTGTGTCGTCGGTGTTTGTCTTCTTCTGACTGGCAACAGCTATGTCTATATAAATAAAGCATATTGTCATAATGGTACATGCTGGCTGTAACTGGTGTCTTGTGCACGGTACATTAATACACTGCAATTATTCCGCTGCAATTCTGCCTTCATGGCAAATTAGAATGACTCGGCACGCAAAGGTGTTCAGGCCATACAAAGCTCTTACTTGCTCCTGCCTGACACCTTTCCTGGATTAAACCCCGTTGACAAGGGACCACCAGAGGTCACAGCCTTTTCACACACGAGTTAGGGACTGGATTTAATGTGTTTTTCACATATGAGGTTAATTGATGTCATTTCCGTGTGTGCAGGCATCACAGGGAGCGGTCAGAGTCCTGGTGCCAAATATAAACTCTATGCATATTATCTGTACTCACCTAATGCTTTCAAGACCCTTTCTCTGTTAATATTTGCTGCAGTATTGTTTCTGTCCACTAAAAGCTCAGATCAGAAGCACTCAGCCATCCATCTTTGGGCAAATGGTATGCATCCTTCATAACAGCTGTGTCCAACCTGGAGTAGGCATGGGTACATTCTATCTGGCTGCATCCTAATGGCAGATTAACACACCATGTGTGTAATTGAAGATAATTGACACATCAAATTATTCCTCCTGGATAAACAACCGTCTCATTAGTGCAACAATTAGGCAGGTAATGAAACCCTTGTTTTTTGGACGACTTCTCAATGTCATAAATGATCAGAGGAAGAGGACAGATCAAGATAAAACACGGTTCGTAAGTAACAGGGTGCACAAAATGCGCATTAGGGAGATGAGTTGGCTTTGGAAGGGGCTCTTATTTTGAAAAGCGGATTTGTTTTCTTGCCTGTTGGATGAAAACATAGGAGCATCACTTGCAAAGCTAATAGGTAAATTACACAGTGTGTTCTGTAGTTATTAGTCATGTTTACAGTTTACTTTGCTGACACTGACTTAAATAAATATCACCGTGTCTTCAATGTCATTTTTTCAAAGCTCCAATTTTCTCATAAAAGATCTTGCACTAAATTTTAGTTCCACATCAGAAAAAAAAAACTTTTTTGGTGTAGAATAATAGTTGTTTGATTTTATGACTGTACCAAATGTTTGGGTTTTTTTTCTTGAATTGGTGGCATTGTTGTTCTTTCATATCGTCAGTTATCAGTTGTAGTTTTCTATCAAACGGAAATCTTAAAAGTGCTGAGTACTGTGCTTGTTTTCCCACCGCAGAGAAATGCAGGAGGAGTGTATAATTACTACGGGACTTTTACAGGCTAGATGACCTGAATATTTCCTGGATGTTTATTGTCCAATTAATTTCCAAAAATTAGAGTGCACAATCAAGATATAGCGCAGTGTACAGCAGGGGGCGGCACACAGTGGTGCCAACATACAGACAAACGCCATGAAACTGACCATCCTCTCCCTCCAGCATCAACCTCATCCACTCTTTGATGACTAATATATAAGATCTGCACACTAATACAGCACATAGCGTGAAAGGAGAGTGAAGAAATTATGACGCACATACAAAAGTAGATTTCAAGTAGAGTAGTTCTGACAGCTACTGATCGTTTTGTGATGTTTGGGTTATAATATTGTCATACAATCTCCCGTAAACCATATACAGCTTTGTACGCTTGACATTAGTTAAGATGGATGTGCCTCGGTGCACAGGACACAGGCTGGCAAAACCAACACGCTTAAAATCACAAGAACAAGCTTAAATAAACAGCAAAGTAGCAAAGTTTAATCTGATGCGACAATGACTCCTGCACATTGCATGCACAAACATTGTTGGCATAAAATGGTGATGAATACAACGTTAATGCCATTCAATTTACAGTAATCTAAATAATAATAATAGGAAACATTTGGTGAACCTGCTATTCCAGTGATACTATGGGATGTGTATCATAAAAGAATCGTGCAGCAATTGAGCAGATCAAAAACCGTTCTTTCTGTCTCTCTCTTCCTCTACACATTGTGTTTATAATATACACTCGGACATAAATGTACAAATATATTGTAGAGTTAGATACAGCAGACTTCATCAGGCTGCAGTTACAGATACATCACACTGCATCTATATACATTTGGCTGTAGGCTGCTTATTGCAACTGTGGCCTCAAGAGTCAGGGAGCAGACAGTCGCCTGTAAATCAACATCTGCTTGCTTTTCAAATAACATCCTGTTTCTTCCACCCAGTCGGACTGGAATTATTTTAGTATGCAAGGATGGCAGCTTATTGCTGTTGTTAAATTTGGACACGCTGCTAAAAATCACAAAGGTTAAGGTCTATAAAGTCTGGCCTGCAGCACGTTGGGTGTACGAGAAAGTCTGTGTTTGTGTGTGTGTGTGTGTGTGTCAAGTGTGCGCCTCTGTGTGAACACAACCCTGCACTAAGCTTCTTCACTGCTTAGTGTATACCAACCACTTAGCACATGATGGGTCAACCCCAAAAGGTCACAACACAACATTTATCCATGGCGACAGCTTGGCCAGAAAAAAGCCAGGATTAGACCTGCAAGCTAAACCAAATCGGCACACAAATGAATGTGTGCAACTGAACAAATTACACACACACTGCTGCTGGAGTTAAAGACTTTGGAAAAGCAGGAGGAGAATGTGTTAAGATAGAGGTGAGTGAGGGAAATGTGCTTTAAAGAGCTTTGTTCCGGGATACTCCACTTTTCTTTATTTTTGGTTTCGATAAGGAGCAGAGATCAGGTCGGAGCAGCTCCATGCACTCATGCACTTTCATAGACTTTGGTAATTGAAAAGATGTGTCAGCTGATCCCTCAAAAGGCTCTTGTTAAAATGATTCTTCTGTTTTTCTTGTTGATCTCAGCTCGTAGGCAAGTTTGAGTCATCAGTCTGGATGAGTGCTGCAAATGATTTTTGAGACACAGACAGAGATTTTTCATTTTTCAAGCTCGCTTTTGCAATGAACATGTATTTTGTTGCTTTTGTTATAATCAAGTATGTGGCTTTCAAGGCCTTAATCCAAACGTACGCAGGGCAAAAAAAAAAAGAAAGAATGAATCTACTTGAAAGTGTTTAGATATAAAGGCAGGTCGTGACTTCCCATGACATAATCTCAGTCAAGGAGATTGTCTCTGAATATCCAGCGCTGAAGAGAAAACATTTGTACATGGGTGTTATAGCAATACAAGCCTGCACAAAAAATACTTTAAGCTGCAGGACCAAATTCATCTTATCAGGGCAAAACATTGGCAACGACTGCAAATGAATCCAACCGTGTTCAGGCACGTACACGTTACTCACTATAGGTGTTCAGTTAGTGAAAGTCACACTACAGGCATTTATAATCAGTTTATTTTCAGCTGCACAAAATATATAAAACGGTAAATCCAAATATGCTTTTTTTTGTTAGTTTGTTGTTGTTGATGGGTTTTTTTTTTTTTTTTTTAGGTAGATGTTTTTGAGGGATCTTCTTTTTTTAGCTGCAGAGGCTGTGAAACCGCAGTGATCCTTCTACAATCAAACTGAGGATTTGTTACCTGATCCTACTTCGCTCCTTTTCTCTCTTGCATAAAAGAAGAATAGGATCACTCTGTCTCTCTCCCTCCACCTCTCTCTGTCTCTCTCGCTCCCTCTCTCTCTCTTTCTGATTATCAGGTGAGGGAGTGAGTCAGCCTGCTAAATGGAACATCTGTGTGTCACGTATCAACTGTGAAAACAACAGCTGGCAAAACCCCATAAACAAAACAAGCCAAGTACCCAACAACGGTCACCCAAAGGAGAAAGGATCACCGTTAGATCCCTCACGTCTTTATGTTGCCACACATTTGGTGGATTTGTCTTACTTAGAAGGAACCTTGGTTTATTCAACAATCTCAATTAACAGCTCAACCCCCCCTTTGTGCTGTTGTGTAATCATTCATTACTAAGAGCCAGATTGTTTAAACCAGAGCATCTAATCAGCCAGTATACTGGTAGCTTCATGGACACACAGTCCTTCGTATTAATATCGTACATCAGCGATGACCCGCTGTCATCTCAGTCAAAACTTTATTGAAAGGTAAAATATTAGTTTCATAATTTATAATAAAAGTCCATCTAAGTCCTTGTTTCATATCGGTGTGCATTTGAATTGATCTTTTCTCATAAAGCTAAAATGCACACATTATAACATTATAACATACAACTGATCCGCAGATTGCTATTGTATAGTTAGAGCTGTGAAGGCGCCCAATCTTTGCCTCCCTTATAACATCAGTAGTCCAAAATATTATTAGTAAAAAGAGTTATTCCAAAAAAAATCTTTTTTTTTTCTCAACCGCTTTACAAACTGTGGAATGTCAGAAGAGATTTTTCTCTAAGACAGCCTCATCCAAATAGGTTATTGGGTCAAGAAAACAACTCCATTGGTATAAAGTTACACACACTTTACAATAAGGTCAGGGTGGAGTTATATCAGGTCTCGTTGCTTCATTCATTACTGATCACATAGAGCTTTAAGCTACAAGCTAAAATGTCAGTCAACCAATCTACACTCCTGCACAAAACCAATGTCCACATGTATCTGAGAAAATATTCAATCGTTTATATCAAAAAATTTGTATATTATTAGTGAATGTCACCTGGAAGTAGTGTATTATGCTGCTGTGTTGATTTTGAACATAAAATTTGACTCCTTGCGATTTTCTAATTCCTCTGCAAAATTTCTTTTTGCCTTGTTCAGCTCATGAAAAATCCTCTTTGCATATGCAGAAGGAACGATGTGTCCTGAATGTACTGTGGGTCAGTACAGTTTCTGCCCTTAGCAACAGCAGGTGGTTGGTGCATAAGGACATGGTAGACAACAGGTTTTTCATCGTTAGGGGCTGAGTATTGTACCACCAAATGAAGCCACAGATCGTAACAGGGTTGGTTTTTTATCAGGCCGATCATATTCCCTTGTGAACTTTTGAATCCAAAGGCCATTGTGGTTGGTGGACTGGAAGGTTAGCCTCATGCCTTGCTCTTTATGCAAAACTGACACTGATACTGAAGATCCAAATCTTTTGCCCGTGCTTCTTCATGTGGAGCATCAAGCTTTCACACATTACAGGAGGATGTGTATTTGACAATCATGATGGCTATCTCCCTGCACAGTGACATTAATGCGGGGGGGGGGCGTTTGGCAAGTGGGTGGAAAAACATAAGACAAGTCGTCAAAATCACGGGACAGGTAGAATTAGGCAGTTTTCATGACAATAGGAAACCAATGCAGCTACTCAGTGAGCGCCTTTTAAACGATCACTGGATAATGAGTTAACCGTCGGTCAGTTGGATCCTCCAAAAAATCCACAGAGGCTGATGAGGAGCACATATGTTCCAAGAAACAGAGTTATGTAATAAGCAGCATATCATTTTTTGATTGTTCTCCACTTTAAGTCTGGAGATGTACATGTGATATGTTACTACAACCAAGAATATAGTCTTTTCAACAGCCGTTTGTGCTACTGTGTGGCTGGTGTAATTTGGTCGGCATCTGCTTCTGGGTGAGCCACACATTAAATATCAACCCTGTTTTATGGCTGAAAGAAAAGGAGGAGAGGAGGTGCATTTTTTTTTTCTCCATTATAGATGCTGTTGATAAGTAATCAATGTCACCAGGCTGTTGAATTTCAAGAAATATTCAAAAGTAATAAAATTTTTGTCACCTTCTAACTAAAAAGTACATTTCACTCCAGCATAGCTCAACAGTATTCCTGATGTGCATTTAGTCTTTCAGTTTCATTTTAAGCTGATATAAATCCAATTATGTTCTTGCAAAGAAATTCTAGTTTCAGGGCAAAGCTAATACAGTAATGTCTATGAATGTGCAATTAAAGCGCTTAAATGTGCAGTATTAAATAAATAGCTTTAAAAATCTGAACCCATAATCGTCATGTGCTGCTGAATGGTGCAACCTCAAAACACAGGAATCATGTTTTTATTGCTTTTGCTCTGGATTAAGGAGTAGTTTTTCCCTCGGCATCATTTTTAATCGAGCATTTTATTGCTGAAGTTTTTCGATTTTTTCCCCCCATATTTTTCTGGATGTAAGCTATATGAAAATGGTGCTGACTGAGCAAACATGCATTAAATCAAGACTTTTGAATTTCAAAAGAATAACTTCCTCCGACAAATGAAATTTCCCCCTTTACAACTTTACTTGGTCTAAAAATTCAAACTTGGCGTGCTGATAGACTCAGATCCAACCTTTGATAGTCATATAAATCCGCCTTTTATCATCTTAAGAGCATAGTGTGAATGGTTTTATGTCCCAAACAGACCACGAAAAGCTCATTCATGCTTTCATCTCCAGTAGAATCGACATCTGTAAAGGTCTTCTGACTGAACTCTCCTGAAAAAAAGCATTAAACAGCTGCAGCTCATTCAGAATCCCTCAGCTTGAGTTTTGACCAGAACAAAGACACCAGAAGATAGTTTACCATTTCTAAGGTCTTTAAACTGCCTCCGACTCAGCTGTAGCATATATTTTAAAGTTCTTCTACTGGTCTACAAATCACTGAATGGTTTAGATCCAGAGCATATGTATGACATGTTAAAAGATAAAAACCAAGAAGAGCTCTGAGATCGACTGACTCAGGTCAGATGGAGGAGCCCGGAGTTCATACCACAAAGCAGCATTTTGCTGTGAGGCTGCACACAACTGGGACAAATTACCAACAGAACTGAATCAGCCCCAAATGTGATTTATTTATTTATTTATTCTTCAGCACTGGTTAAAGTTGTTTCTTTTTTTGCATATATTTTTTCCTGTACTTTGTTTTATTTTATTATTTTTTTTACAATTCTACCTGTTAAATGTTTTTATGTAAAGCCCATTGAGCTGCTACCGGGTATTAAATGTGCTATGTAAATAGATCTGCCTTGTGCTGCTTGGTCTTGTGTAACCAGTTAGCTAATGTAAATAGACATATTTATGGTTGAATAACTTCTTTTTTTTTTGAGTTGACTATTTCATTGTTATTCTTTCTACGTCCCTAAATTTTACGTCCCACTGCATCGCACCCTTTCTTTTGTCGTAGCTTTGCAAAATGAAACCAACACGTGAGACTTAAATAAGACACATACATCTATAGACTGGGTAGTGGCCCTAGGAAGCACTTACATAAGCATTAGCTTGTGCCACGGTATGTGCAGTTGCAACAAGATGGATATGTGCCAAATGTAGCAACTGTAACTTATCATCCAGACCTCCTGTGTGACAGGGGTGTGATGCAGCTGTGTTTAACTACACAGAAGCCACATATGAGTGTAAATCCACTGTATACACGAGTGTGTCCCACTGAGTGGACAAAGCACACAGATCACGCAGAGCAATAACTCGTTTCTCGTCTGTCTAGAAATCTGTCTTTGTCGTGTCATTTTCATTCCTTCCTCTGCTACGTGTTTACCACTTATTGTCCAGCTCAGCCTTCCCTCTGTCTCAAAAAGAAATACCAAAGGGTGTGAGCTGCCTGTTCACCTTTAAAAAGAAATCCTTCCTTCCTTTGTGGGCTTCCTATGCAAAAGAGATTCTTCCATCCTGTCTGTCTGACATAACTCAGCTATGTTAGGTAAGCTCTGCTTTATGAATGTGGCCAATCATACTGAATGAGAGTATGAAGGTTTTTAAGGAAGACATAGAAGGATAAAAATCTCCGATCACTGCTGTAGTGCTGGTTGGTTTCTAGGGTGGTAATTCAGTCGTCGCAACTCTAAAAGAGCACATTCAATTATGCTAAATGTGATTTGAAGTCAGTCGGCGGTCATTTAGCTTTTTCTTTTCTTTTTCTTTTTCCCTTTATCTTTTTATCTTTTTCTGTTCTAACCTGAGCCTTGACACAAAATTTCTTCCGTGCTTCCCCATAATATTTAGTTCGAGTTGTTATGTGCACTGAATTTTTAAGGTGCAATGGTTCAGTAAAACTGATTCAGAATCCATCCTTAAAAAGCAAACAAGTACGTGAAGCAAACAGTACGTGAAATCCAAAGTAAAACTTCCTTCCTTGAGACCAGCCAGACCTTTGCAAACCACAAATAAATATACAAACAAACACTGAGAATAATGTTACTGTTGCTTCACAAGCTCTCTTCTAATTATCATAACTGGAACAACACAAAGCAAGCAGTAATACAAATGATACTGTGGCATTACCCGTCAGCAATTGGGGCAATGAATCAAGCTTCAGCACTCAATTACTCACACCAATTGCTGGTCAGTGGTTGGACCGGAGGCCGAGGGTAGTGCAAACAACTCGGTTGGCTTATAGTTCCATAGAGGCACTAACTAAGGGGACATCTACATTTAGATCTGTTGTAAAGACATCATCGGTGAGAAAATCAGGTTAACACTGCACATCGGATGATTCTCCTGCTTCAGTGTGTAAGGATAACTGAGGGAGCAAGTCTTCCTTGGGTGACTGAGAATGTTAATGCAGCATGTGATAAGGCTGTGTCAGCGCAAATGCTCTGTTGGCAATTACGTCGAGGAGCAGCATTGCACACCGAAACGAAGCTGTTCTATCCTCAGAAATGTTTCTATCACGAAGGGTCTGCTCCAGGATGTCAGCTCCCCGATCCGTAGTGCCCAAAGAAACACTGATTAGTTTGAGTGAAGCTGATATGAATGATCAGACTTCATCCCAGGATGACACCTCTGGGGTATTGTGGACTGCTATATTAGACGGTGCTGGGTTGGATATCTTTGGAATAAAGGTGTTCATCCCTTCAGTGCACCTCAGAGACTTGAAGCTTATCTGCTGGCATGTGGCAGCCCATAACTTTACACTTAACGTTAGTTTTTCCCTTCATCCCGTCTGTATAGGCTCACTAAGCACTGATATCATTTCAGATATAATATATTGGTAAATAGGCTCACCCAATGTTACTCGGCTTTAAAAACTCACAGTGTTCCCTGCGATGTTTTGAGAACAGTGTGGTTTTCTCAGGCCCTCGGGAGCTCCTGCCTCTCTCCAGCCACACTCGCTCCTAATGAGACATCCACATGCACAGGACACACTCTGCTCCTTTTAATTGAATAACTTGCATTGACAGACACACCTGCCACCTTCCTTTCTCCCTTTTTCCCCCACCCATTTTCCTCTTCCATCCTTCTTCTTCTTCTGGCTGCCGGTCTGCGTCCGCCCATCTTGTTTCTTTCCTTGCCAGTGGAGCATAATCAGTCTGCTTCCACCTGCAGCCTCCTCTGAGCCGTTGTCTTCCTTCCAGATGACATTACTTCTGTTTCTTCCACTTAACTTCTACCGAGGTTAGCATGTTAACCACTCTGGCTTTGTCCCGTTCCTATAGCGAGTCAGCGTTGGCTCTTGGCTGCCCTGAATGAGGGCTGCTGCTCAGCGGGGCGTATTATAACCTGACTGAAGCGCTTGTCAAACTGTTAAGTAAGCAGCTGTCAATGTTAACATTAACTACGTATCAAAAGAAAAACTTATAAATAAATGTAAAGTTATTTATCACGTTCATACCAAGACCTGAAAACTTTCTGCAGTCAAATGAAGAACCAATCCGTCTGTGAGAGGGGTGGTCTTCTTTAAAGTTGTCACTTTTAGCAAATGTGTTTCTGAAACATTCTGTTATTTAGCTGAGAAGAAGGACAGTTTTGAACATATTATATAGTGCTCTGAAAAATAGAAAATTCATTTTTATCTCCATACTGTTAGGCTGGTGACAGAGGTCTGAGAGACTGATCTTGCAAATCCTCATCAGATAGTACCAGAGCTGCACCATCGGCAGGCCCAAATACCGCTGGATGTGGAAAAACACATTTGTGATTTAAATGATCAGCCCTTTTAACTGGTCTGTAATTTAGTCAGATATTAGAGCATTCAAGCAAAGGGGCTGCCAGCAGTGGTGTGCTGTGTGCATGTACGTGTGGCTCAGCTTGAGGTCCAGGGCCGAGGCAAAAGTTTAATCGGGGATTGCGTTTTTGTTCAGCATCTGTGCACACAGAGCAAGGTGTATCGCACAACCACAGTAACACATTCCATACACAGGCACACAGAGGACCACACGCCACATTATTTACTGGTAAATAGGCTCACCCAATGTTACTCGGCTTTAAAAACTCACAGTGTTCCCTGCGATGTTTTGAGAACAGTGTGGTTTTCTCAGGCCCTCGGGAGCTCCTGCCTCTCTCCAGCCACACTCGCTCCTAATGAGACATCCACATGCACAGGACACACTCTGCTCCTTTTAATCGAGTCACTTGCATTGACAGACACACCTGCCACCTTCCTTTCTCTCTTTTTCCCCCACCCATTTTCCTCTTCCATCCTTCTTCTTCTTCTGGCTGCCGGTCTGTGTCCGCCCATCTTGTTTCTTTCCTTGCCAGTGGAGCATAATCAGTCTGCTTCCACCTGCAGCCTCCTCTGAGCCGTTGTCTTCCTCTCTTCTCCTTCTTCTACACCCTGAGCCGACTCTTCTGGACCCATAATCCACCTGGGTCCTTTTTCTGATCCACTCAAGTACCATCAGGAATTTTTGTTTCAGAGGAGTGGGGGTCATTAGAGCATCATCTGGTGCTTTTTTGTTTTCATTGTCTTTTTTGAATGATGCAGGATTCTTCAGTTTATTTATTATTATAATATTAATGTTTTCTTCATTTATTTTTTTCTATACGTCTAAATAAATAAATGTAGTTATTGCTGCTTTTTTTAAAATTGTTTTTTGGTTATTATAAGCTGCAAAAAAACATCTGGGGGAAAAATGACATTCAAAGACATATATATATGTTTATTTAAAGAATTAGCAAATTTTTATGTTCATGTGTTTACTTTGGAAGATGAAGGTAAAATTAAAAAATATATATATTTTAACTTTTTTATTTTATTTATTCACCAGGATCACTCTTGTCCCTCTCATTCGTGAAAACAAGCTACAGATATTTCAAAAGTAAAAACAACAATAAAAATGTCCTTGGAGAACCATATATGCTCCTGGAAAATAAATAAATAACCTGCAGGCATGGCCATATTTTTTTATTCAGTTCAGTTATACTCTAAACTCAATGACCTCAATGATGCTCTGTGGGGGGAGGAGTGGGGGGGTTGTTCTCAGGCAAAGTAAGGAATAACTTCTTTTACAATTTGAACATGTGGAAGATAAATAAATGTCTACAATCGTATCCAAGGCAGATGCATGTAACCCCATCTTATCTATATATGAGGTTACTATGTTGACGATTAGGAATCATGGCTGAGGCTCTCAGTTCCCGGCGTGCTACTGGCTGTAAACTTGCCCTTTCACCCCTCATTCTCTGCTCAAACAAGAAGAAGCAGAATAAGTTCCCCAGTTTGAGCTCTGCTTTATTGAGAGCAGACAAAGTTCTGCCTGAGGGATGGTTAATGTCCTTGATCTGAAAGTGCTGTGGGCAGGCATGTTCGCTCGTGTTGTTGGTATAAAGGAACTTGGTTTCAACTCTGCACCGGCTGTGTCTTCTGTGGACACTTCCTGTCTGTCAAAGTGAGTCAGCTTGTTGCTGCGGGCGAAATGAACTGCCTCTTGTTCAACCACAACCAAATCTAATGGATGAATTCTGTTGAAATTACCGTGCAGAGGAGTCAAGACAAACTGGTTTCATATCTCTTGCTCTCATTAAATACCTCGTGTGCTGTCAGGAGCAGCGGACTGCTGTGGTATGAACTGAGTCAGATGGAAATCTCAGAAAACGAGAAAACAACTTCTGTGTTAAAGAGGAGATGGTGGAGATTATGTGCTCCTCATCTGGAGAAAAACCCCCATTTCCTGCTGTTTGCTCAGAAGCATACATGACACCAACAGGACCCTTCAGGGTACTTCAACTAGGGCTGCCGGATTTATGCAGGGATCAACGCAAACCGCGGCTGGCTGGGTGGTTGAGGAGGAGGAGGGTGTATCAGAGGAGGAGTAACGACCTGCAGATCCCTCTCCAGTTCAGCCGAGCGTAAAAGGTGAGCGGCTACTGGAGACACGTTTTGACAGATTCGGTGGGAAAGGGGCGTTCACCAGCAAGTGTCAAACTAACAGCTGTGTCAATGTGCCGCTAATCTTAACCGGAAGCTCAGCTGGGCCGGGAAAGCACAATAAAATAAAACAACAACAAAATGTAAAATGGTACATTTTACTGTCCACTTAAGCAATTTGGCAATTAGTGTGTTTTTTTTTATTGATTTAAAACGCACCGAGCCTCGTTATTCCGAAAGTAGGACGATCTATAACAGCCATACAAACAGCAGCAACAACGACAAAGCTTTTATTTCTAAAGGACAAAGGAAAAGGGGCTTGTGGTGTTCCGTTTGGTTAGACAGCATTTCCCTAACTGTCCGCCCTGCCCTGCCTGAGTTTGCAGTTGAGAGCTCCAGGACAGCGCGGCTGAATTATATAACTTTAATGTAGTGGCGGGTCGAGCGGCGCACCGGCGGGACATCGCGCGTCAGATCCGTCGATCCATCGCGGATTTGTCCACAGATTGCGAACTGGTGACCGATCGATAACCCCCTCCCCCTGGCCCCCTCCCCAACCCACCCAACAGCCCCAGCCTACACCACCACCACCACCTCCTCCTCCTCCTCTTCCCTCCCTCTCCCCCACCACCCTCTACCGGCGACGTGCGTTAAAAGTTATTGACAGATCGGCGTTACTGCGCCGCCGGAGCTGTCGGTGGCGGCGGAGGTGTTGACTTTAGAAAACAGTCACCGCGGACGATGTTTTTCTGCCACGCACGGACAGAGGCAGCGGAAAAACCCAGCTGACATTTCACCCCGCAACATTACCGCAAGGACGGGCTTTCGTTTGAAAGCTTGACTGTGTGGGGATTGTGTTATTTTTATTTTTATTTTTTTTTTGTTCTCTTTCTCCAAATTTGCTCTTTTTTTTTTTTTTTTAACTCGGACTAACGGGGAGATGACCTGAGCAGTGGAGTGCATTCCTTTAATCGCCACCACAGGTACGGTCTGCCTCGGACATGCAAACACTTGTGATTTCACTGCAGAAATGTTGGTGACACACACACACACACACACACACACAGAGAGGTAGAAAACTGGTTGTTGGCAGACGTAGGCCGACGGCGAGCGTCCCCCTCCGGTGCTGCGCCTCGCGGGCGCACAGGCAGCTCTGCCCGGTGACGGGGCCGCCGCTCCGGAGAAACCGTCTTTAATTTTTTATGCAAGACAGAGAAAACAAACAAACTTCACACGGGGCAGCTGTTGATCACCCCCTCCACACACACACACACACACACGCACACGCACACGCACACCCCACCCCCTCCGGGTGTAGGCGTGTGATCCGAGCATTTCCTATCACCGCCAACAGGTTGCACTAATGTTGTGGTGGTGGTGTTCTGCTCTGATCGCTGAGGGAAAAAACTACATTATGATGGAAACCCCAAAGTTTTTCAAACTTTGGCACACCGAAGACCTCAGCGACTTCCTCTGAAACGCATCCGATCAGCCGCTTCACTTTGCAGGGAGGGGGGGGGGTTCATGTCTGCTGCTATGTGATATAAACTCACCAGCGTTTAACTCGACTGTGTGGGCGGGGAAAAGTGGTGAAGCCTTTAACCAGAGCCAAATTCTTTCTTAGATTGTGATTTTTCTATAAATAAATAAATAAATAACTTTTTGTAGAGAGGAGTCACAAGTTCTTCCACTTTACTGTCAGGAGTAAATGTGCGGTAAAGAGCTGCCTGTGTAGTCATATAAACTCTTAGGACACCCAGTCTTTGTCTTTTTTTTATTAAAAAGACATAAACCTATTTGTGTATATTTCATTTTAATTGTCACACAGCGGTGAAGCAGAGCTGAGCACAGTATCTGCCCCTCCAGATATGACAGCTGTGTTGTTAATGATCAACATGTAAATGAGTGAGCTGCACTACACTTACATGCAAAAAGCCTCCCTTGCGTTTTCACTCCATCTAACTTAAGTTTATCGAATTTATCTAGTTGTTTTTTTTTTTGTTTTTTTTTTTTATTAAGATGAGAAAATGTGTAAATATAACTGGGTTGATGGGGAACGTGCTCTTTCCTACTAATAGAGATAGAGAGTCAGTGTTGATTGTCAGAAATGCCCAGAGGCCCCTGCTGGGTTAATCTCTTTAAGCAGATGTGTTGTTGCGCATATGTTTGCTGTTCACTTTCATTGCCTGCAACATGAAGGTAGAGCCGAGCTCGTGCGCCTCATGAGCTGAAGGTGCAGTCCAAAGAAATAATGTGAAGGTTGGAGTGATTTGTCTTATGTAAAGGCTCTGGTTTCTCACTCAGCCTGGTTTGTGCCATTTGTACCTCTGCCATAATGTTGTCGTGTGGGTGTGAGACGAGGAGATGGTCTGCTTGATTTGGCTGCTGTCATTTCTTGAAAAATAAAAATAAATAAGAGAGCAGCGTAGGCAGAGGCATAGTAGAAGAAGAAGAAGGGCGCCTTGCAGTGACGGTGCTTTTGAACGGCTCCATAACACATTTTCCAAGCATATGGTTTATACACATGTTCCACTGAAAGATCTATATTTAAATAAGCATTTTAAGTGGTTATTCTATAATAGCTGCATTTGTGTCATCCTGTCCGTCAACTGTGTTTATAGGCTAACCTTGCGTCTTCTCTCTCTGTCACTGTGTGTGCTTGTACACTCCTAAACTCACCCTCACTGTCCTGGCAGGACAAAGAAATGGATCAGAGTGGACTAAAGCGCAATGGTAATCAAGACAGCCTGACATTTGGGGAGACAGGAGCCGCACTAGGTGGAGATACAGGTGACACAGCTGATTCACGGCTTCAGTCTGCGATGCCTCTGCCTGGCTCCGGGTCTGTGCCCCAGTCCACAGTGGCCCCCAATGGGCAGGCCGGAACCAAAGACCAGGGGGAGTTTGGAGGCCTTTTTGAGTCCCCCCAGCACCACGCCCTGTGTGAAGGGTCAGACATGAAGGAGGGTAAAATCATCGGAATGCAGAAACTACAACCACAGCAACATCAGGATATCAGTATGTTCAACACCAAGAGCAATGTGACGTTGCTTGGCCAGAGTGTTTCCGATCTGAACAGCACATCGACCTCTGTCATCAGCACCTCAGAGGTATCCGTCCTGGGCAACCTGCCTCTGCCTGATCTCTTCCCCCAGCAAATCAAGCAGGAGGGGAGTTTTTCTATGGATAAGGACTTGGGAACTTATGGCAGACAAGCGGGTGCTGGTCCCTGTGACTTGGATGGCAGCAGCAGTCGCCTAATCGAGGATGCTGAAATTTGGCAAGAGCTAGACCTTCCTAGTTCGTTGCCAGAAATCACTTATTTTGAGTTTGATTCAGAAATGGCACATTTGGATAACATCCTGCAAGAAAACAGCGGTGCTGGCGGCCCTGACAGTGGCTTACTAAAGGAAACAAAGTCTCTGGTGGGTAACGGAGGAAACTGTACCAATGTGAATGGCACAGACCAGCAGGACCCCATACACCTTCATCACCAGCAGCAGCCACACCACCACCTACTACAACACCAGCAGCTTCACCCTCGACAGCAATCGTCACTTCTCTCCACTGTTATGATCAAGGAAGAGAAAGATCCCGACGAGTCCTACGCCCACATCCACAACCCAGGGGTGGTCAAACAGGAGAAACAGGACAATTCTGGTTTCTGCCAGTCGCAGTGTCTCCAGAGCGGCATGACCTCTCTCCATGGAAGCCCCATGTCCTCTGCCGTCGGAGTCGGAGCAGGGCCTGGCTTCCACTTCAAAGCCAGCCCGTCATCCACAGTGGGCCTACAAGACCAGAAGCCTTTTGGCATGTTCTCAAACGTGCCTCAAATGGGGGAGAGCTGGGCCAGGGGGAACAGGTATGGAAAGTCATCTGGGATACAGAGGGCAGATGATGGGCTCTCCTCCGCCACAGCCTTGGCACCTTTTTCTGTCAGCTTCACCAGGTAGGACACTTAAAATGACTTTATCCTGCTCTGTTAACTGTTGTCTCTGTGTCACATTTGTTGATTTGGCGTTTCATGGTATGCTTTCATTTCTGTTCATAAAATGCGTTAAAATAAAAAAATATGCAAGCAATTCATGAAAAAGGTTGACGATGATTTATTGTAGAAATTGTCATCTCACTGTGGAAGGGTCCTTAGTGTTTGCTGTGATCTACTTGCTCTTCCTTGCTGCCTTTTCTGAAACAGAAATAAAATCTGATTTTAAAAAAAACAAACAAAAAAAACAATCAACAGAATGACACTGCAAGTTTTTGCTGTAGATTTTAGCATAAATGTCATGAACAGGTACCAACAGAACCCTGTTCCTATATACAATTACAAGACATTAAAATGTGACAGACTACCCAGATTTTTATTTTTTATTTTTCTAAAAATCAAAATTTTTCTTCTTCAACTTGGAAATCAGCTCGATTTCATGCTGATGTATCAGGGCAGCTTTAGTGTGTGCTTGGGGAAAATAATCAGAAACAAAGAGGAGGGCACTCAAGTGGAGTTGGATGTTTGCCTGTGATAATTTGTTGGGTTTTTTTTTTTGTTTGTTTGTTTGTTTGTTTGTTTGTTTTTTTCTTTCTTTCTTTTTTTTTTTTGGTGGGGAGGGAGTGCTAGCATCCCTGAAGGGAAGGCATCTGGCACTTATTGCCTCCAAGCCTCCAAGAGGCACACTCCGCACTGTGCACCTCACCTCATACTTCCTGGCATCCATGGATTACAATTCCTTTTTTTAGAGGAATCCTTATTTGTCAGAGGAAATAGGTTTGTCGGTTTAAGAGTTGTCAGGTTAGAAGAAAAAGGTGATGCCATGCCATATTTTGACTTGAATTTTATTTGGAAAATCTGTATTTTTCTGGGAAAATTGTGAAATAGTCCTGGTACACAGGCACTTACCATAATTAGTCCATGTTTCACATTCTGGTATTTCTCCAAAATTGCTCTGTATCATGGTTCTGGTCATAAAGATATCACAGAGTTACGTAAATGTGCCCCCACAGGAGCTGATTCATTGAGAAAACTTGATGTGTGCATTGTTGAGGATGTGGTGTGGTCATGTTTAATTAGAGGGAAATGAATCCTGTGAGGAGGCTGCCTGGACGCCACAGCGTGACAGTGACAGGTGTCTGGTGGGCCCGGCCTTGCTTCTGCCTGGGAGAACTACCTGATAACTGCTTTGGTTGTTAGTGGGGTGTTAAAAGTGAGATATTAATTTGCTGTTTTATGAGCTTCTTTGTGAACGTGGCTTGAATAGGCAGATCCCAAGATGCTCTGTGATTAAATGTGGGGTAATATTGTGAGTCAGTCACATCCCACTGAAAGGAGCCATTGAGGTGTTTGGCTCAGGCGGCTTTATAAACAAGTCAAACACGAGCATGGGTGTCAGCTACAGTTATCTCCCTGCTGTCACACAGATATGCTTCTGGGCTGTTGTGCTGCCAACCAATTTAAACTGTGGACGGGTCTCTTTGTCATTGTTCAGCCCTTATCTTCTCTAGTCACCGCTGATTTTCTATAGATGTATCAGATGGTAGACGGGTAGAAAGCTGCAAACACTGATGAAAAGCTTCAATCCCTTCCTGAAATGTTTGGTGCTTTCTTTTTAATGGAGTAAAATGTGTTTCATTGCTTGCTAATTTTATGAAAGTGCAATCAAGTTTGATTTTATAATCTTACTGTTCGGATGTCAATAATCTTGAGTCGCAATGCTGTTGCAGCGAAGATACTTCCTGGTACATTGATGATTGTGGCGCCAGCAGGCAGTGGTTTGTTTTCAATATGTGCTCCTCTGATGCTCTGCAAGGCCAAAACAGTGCAACGCAGAAACCCTGATAGTGCAAGCAGCTTCATATACAAGCAAATGACATAAACAGAAAGACTTAAAAGTCAAGATTTGAGCGATTACTTGAAGATGACCTGATTAGTTAAGATTTTATATCATGATTGTAAATCTATAAGGGTTACAAGGCTGTTTCCACATTTTCAAAGTATAATCTGATTATTTGATCTGTAAAATGTTGGAAATGTTGATGTCACTTTCAATTTCATACATTTTTTTCTTTGTTTTGTCTGAAAAATAACTCCAACAACGAAAATAATATCATTTTGCAGAGAACTTGTCTAACACACTGACATGACAATCCTTTTGTGTGTTTCTCTCAGTGCAGAATATGATGTTTAATGTATTTATAGACACAGACATTGCCTGTTCTCCACATCCATGTCCATCCATGGCCTCCAGTGCAGATAATTGCATAAAGGCAACACAGGGTCTATACACAGCAAATCAATTCAATACAAGATGACAGTGTTCTGTTGCAGTGCTGTTGTATTTGAGTTTTTCAGAGTATTTGTCCACGAAAGAATAAAAAAAAAAAAGAACAGCTTCCTGGTTACCCCGTGTGTCACGGTGGCAACAGCCTCCATGTCCGTATTGCTCTGTGCATTATCGAGCCCACCTAGAAGTGCTGAGGGAAATTTTTTCAGCATATTTGGAACAAAATTTGGCTCAATCATGTTGCTCGGCTCAAGCTGCTTGTTACATAACCGATAATCAAATAGACAAATGTTGATTCTGCGTGCTCAGGGTGAAGCGGAGCCCTTGATACGCTCTTTAAAATTCTTGAAACAGCATGACGCCCCTTTCATTAAGAAGGCATTCAGTTAATTTACTTGTGCTTTGTTACATAAATATGATTTTTTTTTCTGTATGCACTAGATAAGGCTCACCTTTATGCTTCTCTATGTATGTCGCATGTTAATATTTTTTTCTTTTAAATAGTTTTTCATCGATAAATCTTCTGAGTCATGACGACTGTAAAATGGGGTTAAAAAGCAGATGCAAACTCTTCTCTGTTGCTGCGCTACATGCGTCAGTGTGTGCCAGGGCCAAGCCGTGGACAGCAAGACTGAGCTTGTGTGTGTGTGTGTGTGTGTACGCGCAGAGAGGCTGGGAGGCCACGTGTACAGATCTGCCCTGGTGTGTGCCTTTGCCTCTCTCTCCTTTGACTGCTGCTCAGACAGTCCTTTCTTTTCACCTCTCACCCCTGATACTCTGCTGAGAGTATAGCATATTTGACGGAGGCATGAAAAAGCTTTGTACACGAAGATGCCCCCCTCTCCCACACACACACATTCTCATGTTAGAAGTGTGCAAGATTTTAGTATTCCAAGCAGAGATTCATTCACAGACAGATGTTTGGTGTCTGGTTGTGTTAAAATCAGCGGTTAAATTGATATTTTTTTGCTAACAGAGTTAAATGCTGTCAGTCTCGAGTTCTCAGATGGTCAAAATGTTGTGTATGGATCATCAAAATCCTTTTTGTCATCATTGCATAATTTACTGTGCATTCAGGCCTGTCTGTGGCTTTTTCATTCAGAGCTTATCCGAATGTTGTAGGTTGCACTTTGGAACTTTGATTTTAATATTAAAGATCCGCAATGATTCTCTGCAACAAAAAATTCATGTCTATGAGCATGTGTTTCTTTAGATTTCTAAAGCTACAACATATTTTAAAGATTGCAATTTTATTGAAAGTGGAGATATTTACCTTTTGGGAAATATAAAGATAAAGAGGAGGAACCTGCTTAAATTTGAAACTGTTACTTTAAATCCAAGCTGCAGAATATTGCTTCAGGGCAGAATGGACTGTCTGCAGTGTTTTAGAGACATTCGAGGGGCCAAAACAAGCTTGCGCAGCAGAAATGTAAACATGACTTGCGGTGATGGACTTCAACAGTGGTAGGGTGTGTCCGATAAACAAGAATGTATTTGAAAGGTAATGATGATGGTGATTTTGATCATGAATAGGATGATCATTATAATGATATTCGCCCTTCAGCTACATTGAAGGATTGGTCTGAGTGCATGGCTCTGGTTGCCTGCTTCACAGTTGCATTTTTTACATGCTGATGCTTGTGGGAACTGTAAGTAACGGTGATATCATCTTTGTTCTTGTTGGAGGCTGCAGATTTTGTTTCTATCTGTGTGGCACAAATTTTCTCAAGCAAAACCCCCTAAAGGAAAACTTTTTAACTGATTTGAAATAAAATAACTGTCAAAGGTTTTCCATTAATATTAGAATTTACGAGCACATGAGTTAGTTGAATGACTCTAATATTAACATTAACATTAAATGATTTCGGGTGGAGTACATTATGTTGACCATGTCACTATTTACAAATCTCTAAATGAATAATTACATTAAAACTATGAACACAATGAATCGTCATATACTTAGATTCTGTATTTAAATCCATAAAACTAGTCTCCTTCAAACATGCCATACGCATCTATTTGTGAATGCCATGCCTTACTGTAAGTGTCCTGGAGACATTTTAGAAGTTACCACAGGCAAAATGTCGATGGAACAAACATCAAGTCAAACTAGGTCAGACTTCATGTCTGTCGACTCAGTTTCTTCTGTAATCTCTAAGATTATGCCAACCTCAATCCTCACTGTGTGAGTTCCTGTTGCTTAATAAGCTTACTGATAACCTCTGCTACATGCAAGGCTGCATTTCCCTGAAACTTACCATTTCATTACCATATTTTTGTGTATTTCCCCTCAGCCTTCCTTGTTTTCAAACGCTGATGCATGACCCGTCAGACGAGCCATAAACATTGAGTAGCCTGTTTGGCGACTCCTGATATTAAAGTTGTGGGGACGTGCAACGATTGTATAACTGGATAGACATTCAAGTTTCTGGAAAGGAAAACTTTCAAACACACAGACTCCAGTTTGGTACACTCATGAACTGAATGATGAAGCTGACTCTATATTGGTGCTGTAACTGAAGAGGTTTGATACATGAAGTCTGGACCCAGGGGAGATGTATCTGCCCTGATCATCAGCCAAGATGCATTTCTCGGCAAGATGCAATTTCGTCCACTCTCTCTTGTAACTCATTCTGTCTGTCTTTGCTGCCCCCATACCCTTTTTGAAGCCTACTGTACTGAGTCTTTGAAGTAGGCTTCAGCTAGGGTTACTTCAGTTCAAAGCATATAGACACAATTGCTGCATTGCACATCATGTGAGGAATGGGTATGTCCGACAGAGCTAGCTGGGAGGAATGTCTTGGTTTAGACTAAAAATACTCAGAATAGAGAGTGAGACCCTTGTTGGGTTAGTCCAGCAGGCTTGTTTCTTAGCACATCCTTGTGTGATAAATTATGTGACGGGCCTCAGTCATATGCTGGAAAGGTCCTGAGAGCACATACCAGTGGATATGTCATAGCTCCTCCTCCTCTTCCTTCTCCTCCTCCTTCCTTGTAGGACCAGAGACTGAGAGCACAGAGACGTTAAATGCAGAAAGCTGGGCCTTTCCTCCTAATGCTTCCTCAGCTACATTTACATAAAAAATGACTGTGAGCAGCTATGATATGACAGGAGTTGGCATAAATATAGCAGCGTCTGATCTGACTCACTGTGCTTCAAACGCAGAGCATTGAGTTTAATATGTTTGGCAAGAAGTCAGTCAGGAAACAGGAAGTGTGGCGTCTAGTGGCCAAAGTGGCTTCGCCTGCTGCCCCTTCTGTCCTCTGTGCTGCTCTGAACCAAAAAAAAGTGAAAAAAGAAAAAGCATTGATTTTGCTTTCATCTTTTGGGGTGTTGGTCCTGAAGTCAAAGTACAACGCTGGTTTGTACATCCAGATACAGCTTTATGTGTCTACGTGCTCACTGTGTTCACTGTGGTATGAGTTCGTTTTTGTCAGTGGTTGTTACTGTGGTGTGTAACTGAACCATCAAATGCATCAAATCATGGAAACACTGTTCCCTGTGTCATATCACATGGTTATCTTGGGTAAACTGTTCAGTGGTTTTGCTAAGCCACGCCCCAAACCCCAGCAAAAATATAGTTTTGGCATTGAAAAAGAGGAAAGTAACATTGAGGCAGCTTCAGTGCTGGTCACAGTGACATCGCTGCTGGTAAAGTGTAAAAATGCATCTCTCAGGATCAGATCGGTCACTTCAGGGTGCCAAAAAGCACCACGAAGCTTAATACTAGCTATGTAATAGTGTCGGAAGTGCTACTGACAGTTTTTCTGTTTTTAGCTGAGCATTGTAAAATAAACACTTGATTAATTCAATTTTGCAGCAGCAACATTTAATAGCACATTTAAAGCACATTTTAAAGCACATTTTTTGAAGAAATGGCAACTCTTCTGTAATTTTCCTGACAGTGACTCTCGCTGAAATTCTACCACGTATGCAATGTTTTGTGTGAAAGTCTGTCATTCAACGCTTCTGCCACTTTCAGCCTCACAGTCTGTTTCCCTGCACCCTCTCGCTGTCATTTCTTTCCTTGTGAGATGAATGCGTTTCATTATCTTTGTTGTTTGAATTGTGTCAGACAACAATCAGAAAAAGATTCAGGAGTTTTGCCTTCACAATGTCGGTGCAGGGAGAAATCAAAGGCTCTGGAAAGTCTACAGGACTTTCGATGTGTTGTGTTTCACTGTGAATTCGGTAAATCCTCTGATGTGTCGTCACTTGTTTTCTGATCAACAAATCAAGTTCTTGAAATTTCCTGCCGTTGCAGCTTTCCAGTGATGACCTGTCACTGCTAAAACCCTGAAAGGCCGTCCTTCGGTTCCTGTTCTCCTCAGTCCGTCTGTGTCGTGCTGCCTGTCTGGTTGGATGTGTGTCACAGTCGCTTCTTCGCCGTCAATTTCCCATCTGTAACGCAGATGTTTAATCCCTCCTTCCCAAATCAGCGAGGAGGGGAAGGTCCTTAATCCGTAGAAGCAATACACATGGCCTTTGCCTTCTGTGCGTTCCTTATTGGTGCAAGTGAAAACTAGTCAGGGTGTGCCGCGGTTCAAGGATCACTGTTCGTACTCATTTTGATATTCAACATGTGATTTATTTTGTTAGATGGAGTTGAATAAGGCTGTAAATAAAATGAACTGATTTATCATCGTGCATAATAAAAAATTTTACTGCAACTTACAAAGCAGTATTCAGTGATAATTTATCCCGTATCAGTTAATGACACTGTCCGGTGAAAAATGAACCCAGAGGTTGTCTGTGCCACTGGTTCATTACGATTCATTACATTTTGTTGTGTCATCTAGCGTAATTATGTCTTAACATTATGACTGGAGTAAAGTTATTATTGTAACCGCGATGAACCCAAAGCATGACACTTTTCCTAACCTAAACAAGTAGATCCTGTACCTTAACGTAATAAATTTTTGACAGTTAAATGTGTGTTCATCTTTATATTCATGTGTTAGGATTGTAGTGATACCAGTTAAGGTGTGCTGCTGTAGGAATGCTGTTTGCGTAGATGCTCCTGTGGTTTGTGGGTACGGGCAGTATGGATGTTTTGCTCAGATAACATGCTGAATTTAGATGATTAGATGCAGTCTAAGTTCAAAACAATGCAAACAACTCGGGTTTAAACGAGGAGTGGTAGGCAATTTACTCTCTACTGGTTGCGTTTTCAGGATATCTGAATAATTTCGCTGCCCCCCTCTGTGACAGTTGCCGGAAAAGTAACCTATGAACTGCCAGCAGGAGCTTGGAGGTTCAGACCCCGCTGAAGTGTGACCAACTTGATGAATCCCTCCAGTCTCACAGCGGACGGCCTGCAATTTGCTGAGGGCCATTTCCCAAATGTGAAAACATCACTTGCATGTCATCTAGTGGACCTCAGAGATCAAACATCTGCGTTCAGGGCTGGTTGTGCTTGAAGTGCAAATTTGCTATATTTGAATTTATACATAGTTCTTATATCAGAATTTCTGCTGGAGACCAGATTACATGCAATTTGCCAAAGCCCCACCAAACTGCTACATCATTATTGTTTATTTTTGTTATGAATTACTAATTATTAGGAGATATTCATACATTATTTGTCCATCTGAACTACCCCAGAGTTTTTTCAACTGTCAAGTTTTTATACAGAGCCAGTTTAAAATAGAATTTAAAAAAAGATCAAAACCACTAAAGTTTTATTCTATTTCATAGATTAAATGATAATTTTTTCCCCCCTTAAACTGGGTCTGTCCCTATCTTCACACATTACCAAAAAAAAAACAACCAACCAAACAAAAAAAAAAACAAGCAGTCAATGTTCATTTTCAGCACAGATTGTTTCAGACGCACAGCTGGCTATGTCATAGGTTGCCACCACACAACGCAGAGGACCTTGTGCCATTGGCCCATCAATGATTTACCTGACCAAGGTTACTGTACATGTGGAGGCAAACATACTGCTGTTCTGACTTACACCGTGTGCAATCTTAACATTTTTGCAGCTAGTTTGAGGAACAACTTCATAATGGCCTCTTTTTTTGTCTTGGTCAAAAAACTGTTAATGTGATTCAGCACTGAGCTAGCCTTTATATTCCTGGGTGACCCACTTATGGGTGTATATTTGCTGAGCTGCTGTTTTGCAGTCTAATCTGGCTCTATCCTGAAAATGAAGATGCACTGATATTAACATTATCAGCTTTTTAGTTTAGTAGCCAGGTAGTAAACTGTCAAAGCAGTTGGGAGTGCTGATTTGTTATATAACAGACCTTTGAACACTCAGCAAGTATTGTAACCCCCCCTCCCCCACCACCACCACCACCACCTCACCACCACCACCACCTCACCATGCCAAGTTAGTTGAACGGCAGGAGAAATGCATATTCATGTTTTTCTCCTTTTTCTTCAACTATTAGAACAGCCTGAATTTGTCATCACAGGGAGTTTATATATTTAACTACAAGGCCTTGCCAAGACGATTTCTGCACATCCACTGAGCTGCATGTTCAAAGTTTAACACTGTCTGTGACTGACATCCAGGCTGCATTTCAGTTTTTCCAAAGTCAACACTGGGAAGGACTCGAGATGCTGCGGTTTGCAGTGAAAGCGCTGTCATGTTTTCCCCTGAGCTTTCACTGAATCGTGCTCCTCTGGTGAATGCACATCAGTGTCCATTTCATCCTGCAGTTGAATGGCATAGAAAGAAACCACAATTAAAATACTATAATCAGGTCACGTGATTTCAAAAACTAGATTAAAAAACTAGATTAAATCCGAGTTTGAATAACTTTGATTGTAGATCTGTCCAGAAATGAAATAAGCGAAGAAAGAAATAATCTCAGACAGTGGGCACTGCAGAAGTGTGAGCCTCGTGTTTGTGATGGGAAAAATAAACTATGTGCCAAGATGGCTGGAGTTATGCCGGTCCTGTCTGCTTTGATATCAGTGCTGGGCTGGGCATAGACTGTGCCTTAAATGCAGAGAGACGAAGCAAGCAGCTGGTTGACAGGCTAATGTTTGACTGTGTTTATTACTGACCGCTGTCTGTGTAGGACATGAGGGCTGAGTTTCAGGGATGACTCTGTGCTAGATCTATGTCTTGACCCCTTTCCTCTCTGCTTCTGTTTTTATTCATCCCTCATGTACTTTCTCTCACCTTTACTCTTTCTTTGAGTTGTTTCATACACTGTTGCAATAAGTACCAAAGGACTTTCTTTTCACTTTCTGCAACCTTTCCCTTTTGGGTGGGAATACTGACCCACCTCTCAGCCACCATTCTGTCATTCTTTAAAATAGAAGCCCCTCTGTGTCTGAGGCGTGTCTATTTTTGGCGCAGCTAGTGCTAAGGCCAGACTGCTATTTTAAAAGAAGCTCTAGCTCGGGATGATAATGTGTTGCTGTGACGTTTAGCGTGCCAATTTCTGTCCTGCCAAAACAATGGTGGAAATAGACCTGTGTGGTCCACGAAGAAGTGTGCAAGCAATGATATATTTATTGTTTTTTTATTTTGGATGCAGTTTTGGAAAGATTTCCAATGTGGGGGTAATGAGGCCAATGGCTTTTGAAGCTCGTATCTCATAAGTTGTTGCTTGGTCTGGGGTCACCCCTGCTTTTCATCACAGTCTAGCCGAGGTCAGAGCTGGTTCTTCTCACTAAAATGTAAGATAACAGCATTATAGACTTAGTGAAGCTTTGAAATGATCCATGTTTCAGCTTTAGAGCCCTGGAGAGATGTGAGGTTTGATTCAGGTTTTGGCCTCAGCATCAGGATAAATTGTAAATGGCAGTGTGGTTTATGACAGAGAACCTGTAATAACAAATGACTTGCATGTCAGTTTTGCCTGTAGCTGAATCAGAACAGTACTGATAAACTGTAAAATATTATAGTTGCTAATTGCTTTCAGGATTTATTTTCTTGATGATTATTTTTAATATTTTACAAAGTGAACACTCTGTAAAAATTATTGCAGAGTGAAATGTTGATGGATAATTGTCCTGTAACAAACCCTATGGTAGGACTCCTAATCTATATCAAAATTTAGCTCAATATTGTATAATTCCAATCGATATTGACATTATAAAAGTCACGGAAAGACTTTTAAGAATGCCCACAACAGATGTCTGCACTTTCAAACTTCTGAAAAGTCTGTTTGTCAAGACTGTGAAACCTTCTCCTATTAAACTGTACGGGCTAAAATGGTACTGGCAGAACAGTGGTCACCTTTTATTTATATTCAGCCTTCACATGCAAACAAGAAATACGACATTGCTGTAAAATAAACAAAAACCTCAGCACTGTCAATATTAATATTAAAATATTAATTAAACTAACTTTAAACTACAAAGTAATGATGTTATTCTTGTGTAAATAGATTGTGACAAAAGTGGTTCAGCAATAATAAAGAATGTGAAAAGTCCTCAGAGCAGCTACAGAATGGAGAAAGAGTGAGCGAGAATAAAAACGTGTGGGGATGTGGTGACACAACAACACTGACTTCATGATGCACCAATGCCTATTGTGTTCTTTCTTTTTGCTCGACTTGAATGCAATGAACTGATGGCAGTGCCCTGTGATGAATGTCAGTGGCAGTGACAGACGCTATAAATAATATTCCTCGAAATATAGGAAATGTTTAAAAAAACTCATCACTCTTTAAGTAACATCGTCTATGGAATTATTGTCCAACCCTGCACTACGCTTCTGCTTTGGCTCTAAGTTGTAAATTTTTAAATTAGGGCTCTTTGTGCAGTCGCATGCCTCCCACCTTCAACACTCCTACCCCCTTTAAATAACATCCATTCAGTTCTGAAACACAGAATGATTAACAAACGTGTTGCACTGTGTGGCCAACACACACCCACACATCTTACCATCTTCCTTTTCCTCTCTTCTTTCATATCTCTGCTTTAGACCCTTTCTAAAGGTCTCTTTTTCCATTTCAGGTATCTTGCTCGCTCTCTCTGTCTCGCTCTTTCTCTCTGTCCTTCTGCCCAGTATTCACGTAATTACAGACCACAGTAGAGAATATCACCCAATTCCTCAATAGATCACCTGTCTTTAGTAAGCTGTATGTTTGATGCACATTAAGAGGCGGTGAGAGCTGCAGCATTATTTTATTACTCCATGTCTGCCAAACATACTCAACAGTTACACTAATTGGCAGCAATAAGTCATCAACTTGACATTTACTACAGAACTTCGGTACGGACAATTTACCATCCCCGCCCTTTTTGCTTTAATCGCATAATCAGATTCAATGAGAAGAAGAGAGGGTCTATGGGGAAAAAAATGTGTTTGGTTTCTTGTTGATGTTTTCAATTTACTTTGCATATAGAGTGAATAAATATGGGCACAATTCTGACAGTTCTGACAAACACACTCTGATGATGAAGGACAGGCTGCTCCAGAAATGGCTGAAATGGAAATAAATACATCTCGAGCTGCTTCGAAGTGGCCCTCTTCCGCTCTAACAGGATGAAACGCTCATCACCTAGGTTAACACTCTTGCTAAATCAGGCACTAGCTCAGTCTCCATGTTGAACATTTGCTTCAGTTTTGCAGGCACAGATATTTCAAGAATTTCAGCATGACGTGAGAGCAGAGCATCAGATCGTTCTTTTCTTTTTCTGTCATTTGCTGCCTGTCTCTTCAGAGATGTTGCTTTTGACTGCGACCTTTGTCCTTCGTTGTGAAAGCCTGGCACATTCTAGGTGTCCTGCAGCCGTAATCTCTCTGGTTTCCTGAATAACCCGTAGCTGGATTTCCTTCTAATGCTATAGTGGAAAACAAACAGTGTTATGGCTAGTCCCATAATCATTTAGAGTGAAAGCTGTGCATTTTGTTTGATGTGATGCTGTTTGACTCACATTTTCATCCCCGAGCAGCGATTTAGCAGATGCTTTATTTGCGTAAACCAGGCTATTTTGACAGCTGGCAGCTGTGGCCACTGTCTGCTCGGATTGCCCTGCAGAAATAGCTTCCACAGTGTTAACAAGAGTGTGGCCTTTCTTGAACTTAAATTCTCAGAAGGCATCTTGCAGTTGCGCTCTGCATGTCAATATGTGCTGCTGTAGTGTGATTCTGAACAAGCATGTTTGTTTACAGTGGGACGTGAGCTTTAGCGTAGAGGTCAGTCATAATTGTGCTTGCGGAAAGTAGTAATAGACAGCAACAAGTGGGACAGCTATGTTCAGAAATGGGAGCACATTGAGATAAAGGTATGTGAAATCTGCGACTATTCACCTCTCGAATGTGCCACATATTTACAGAAAGCTCCTGTCACTGTGGCCTACTTGTTTCAGGAAACTGGAACAAAAAAAACCCTTCCTTACGCACTGATTGGCTGGATCTGTTTCTTAAGGATTTCTTCATAGGCAATTTGCATCTCTTCCATATCTGGTTTTTCATGCCATTTTGTTCATGCTTGGGTGACTGCCATCTGTATTATATAATCTTTCAAGCTGCATTCAGACTGGAACGACACTGTGGTCTACTGTTGGCCTGTCAGGCATACCTTTAATGCACAGCACAAAGCCATGAATTAGCTGTTTGTGTTCACGGTGGCCCCTTTTAACACAAACTGGCTGCATCTCAAAGAAACTTGCAGTTGGAATATTCTTGTATGCATCCATCACATGCCATTAATCTTTTTTACCCCCCAAATTTGTAATCAGTAATGAGTTCTTATCCTATTTGCAGGGGTTCTTCAGTATAAGGGTGCTGACTGCAGGACAACAGGGAAGTATAGCTAGGGTTGTGGTCATTCACATCAAGCATGCCCAGATGAAAACTGATACACACTTAAATATTATCTGGGTCATTCTATATTTAGACAAAACCTTGTCCTAGCTGCAATTCACAATTTGTCTTCATGTTTTCTTTATTTGTCTTGAACAAGACAGTTCTACTATATTCGCTTTGATTCATTCCATCTCCTAAGCATGTTGGGTAGTTCAGGCCTCCATGTCGTACATTAATTCCTGATGACTGGACGCCCCAGAGTATTAAATGAATTTATATAATAACCATACATACAATTAACCTACAAACATAATTTAGTTTAATTAAATGGATTATCTTATCCGTTCAAACACGTACATTCTTTTGAACAATTCTTTACAGTTTACAGAATTACTAACTTAGCCATTTGTTTCCCATTTGAAGCATGCCGTTTTCATTTCCTCTCTAATGTGGCTTGAAAAACAGAACAGTTGCAGTATGGTCAGCTGCCCAGAGCCCCACCATGGTAAATTAAACAATGTTAGGGGGACTTAATTTGATGAAAACTGAAGCAGTGCTTTGGAATTGTGTAATATCATAGCATGAATTATCCCATTAGAATATGACAGTTGAGCTGTGTTATGGACACTTTTTTATTTTAATAAAATAATAATAATAATAATAATAATAATTTTTACATGAACTCAAGACAAAAATGAGCCATAAACATGTCTTCATTTGAATTATATGTTGTATATGTGCAGTTTCAACCAACAAGACCAACAGTCTCAACAGAACAATCGATGTCTCGGGTTATGCCACCAGACTTTTAGGTTGCTGTAGTTTTCTACTGTTTAGTTGTGGTTTTTGAATCGGGGCTGAGTATCAGAAGAGCTACGCAGAGAGCTGCCACTGCCACTTGAATGATAGAAAAATCTTTTTTTTTTTTTTTTCCGTTAAGGTATTTTTCACGTTGCTTAGAAGCAGACACTGTGCTGTCTGCTTCTCTGTTGAGGAACATTCCTCCTTGTTCCTTTTGTGACTGTTAGACAAGGAAAAGAAGGAGGAGTCCGACAGACTACTGTAAATGGGCCATAGTCCAATTCAGCCAGTCTCGCTTTACATCTGTCTTTGTCACTTTCTCTTACGCTCTTTCTTCAGCCTCTCCCATTCTCTCTCGTGTCGGCATCCTCTCTGGTTTTACTCACTACCCACAAAACACTAACTGGTTATTTTTTTTATTTTATTTGTTCTCATCTTGTCATTTTAGTGTGCATGCTGCTCTCTGAGACTGCAGCACCTTTTTTTTTTTTTTTTCTCCTCCTTCTTTCAGACTTTGTTTTCTCTGTTCTCTCAGTAGCTGAATGTTGGCCAAAACCAGTCAGTGCAAGGCTCAGCTTTGTTTGTGTACTGTGCTTTCATGTTGTGTGAGAGAGCGCTCTAACATTGTTATTGTTCTGAAGCCGTGAACCAGGCCTGCTCTTGCTGAAATTCCCGACAAGCTTCCTATTTGACACATTTAGGTCACCTATTTATTCTCACATCGCTCATATGTAGAGGAGATATGGTGCACAAGTCTCGGGTTAAAAAAAAAAAAGAGGGGGGCAAATGGAAGGCTCCAGTTTTCCAGCAGGATCAGTGCATGCTGAAAGTATTGATTGATGACATTTGAACACGGTGAAGTTGGATGAAATAACTGCGTGTTGGGAAAGACTGTGCAAAAATTTTCTTCTCTCTTTCAATTTTATTTCTACTTTTTTTATTGGAATTTGATTACAAAATGACAATCACAATTTGAACTTAAACATTCCACAAATTACACGTTAAAATAGCTTTTTTTGTGTGTGGGTGTTCAATAATAGGAGGCAAACACTAATCCTCCCATTTAGGAAGTTTTTTTTATCAGAAATTATTGAGATCGCAGCTAATTGGCAGCGTTGGTGTGATATAAATTTGCAGTTCAAAGTTTTACTGCACCTGTAAAACATAAATCATATCACTCAGACTTCATGTGTGTGGCACTTACAAGTTTTTGACTGCTTTGTGTCTTGCATGATCAAACGCCTCACATGCTAAGCTGCTATGTGCTCACCTCTGCCTTGAGAGCCTGAGGCCTTTTCATAATGTCTGCTGTTCTCCACATTTCCCTCCTTACTGGGATATAAACCTTTTCTGCATTAATTACAGCTGGCACTCTTTATTTTTTCTCTCTCACTGCTCTGCTCTTTGCTCTGCTCTCTTTTCTGTGTATCTCTCAGCGCCGTTTCATCATTCTTTCCTCTCCCTCCTCCTCCCTTTTCCACTGAAATGGCAAATGGTGTTTGCCAGAATTCATTAGCCTTTGGTCGAGTCCATTCTGATTGATTTTAGCTGGTAACATCTTATTACTGAGTAAAATGTTTTTGTTACATTCTGGGGAAAAAACAACAACAATAACAACGAAAAAACAAGTTGTCATTTGAAGGCTGCTATTTTATGCAACAGCTGAAGGCCATTTTTATTTGATAGGAACTAAATTGGATTTATGATGGCAGACCATTAAATGTACATTCGCATAGTGGTCCTATTCTACATAATGCAAGCTTAACCTGGCAGTATTTGTAGGTAACACTTATGCATTACATCTTAGAGCAAGATGCTAAATCTTTGTCTGCTTGCCTATTCCCTTCTGATATATGAGACATCACATAGTTGGATAAAAGCCTGAAATATGGTGTCGAAGCTGATTTCAGTGACTGGGCACAAGCTGGTGGGCAGGCGTCGCCCAAACAGGAAAGATTTACCTTACTCACAGACCTGTGGACGTCTGAAGGCTGACGCTGCTGTGAAAAAATAAACACTGTGAGGGAAGCAGCTTCTCTCCGCTTAGTCATGCTAGTCTGTCAGTGCCTTCGCTCTACCGCTGAACTCTATGGTCAGTGTTTTTCCTTTTTGTTTTTTCACCTTTATGCTGAAGTCACCATCAAGTCAATAAAAAATAAGAAAGGATCGGTGTCCGAGTGAAATGTTGTGAAGTTTACATTATGAAGGATTACAGTGATGTCTGCAGAGGGAGGCGCTTCTGTTGCCATGCTTGTTCTTTCGTCGTTACCATTGCAGAAATCAATCTTACTGCTCAGTATTTTCATGTAAGAAACATATAAGAGTTTCTTGGATAATGGAACAGTTTACATTAAACTTGAACTTTATCTGCTTTTTCAGACTTGAACGCAACGATTTACCAGGGCGAGCATCAAATAGAAATGCTCTTCTTTTATTTCTGTGCTCATCTTGTATGGAAATAAAAGATGAGTAATAGCGTACGATGTCTAATATTCTCTCTGAGATCACTGTATATAGACTCATTTTAACGAGATGGGTAAGGTCTTTGTTGTGATGGCAATTTCTCTCACAGCAGTTGCTTCGTGCAGCAGATAGTCCACACACCCTATTCCACTATCTATGGTGTTCATGTGTTATCGCTTATGCTTGCAAATTTTCTATATTTGTAGTTAACAAAGGGGAAAAAAAGTTGCCTATTGAGGACATCAGGGAATCCAATAGATAAGAGACACTTTCGTTTCCAGATGCCTCCTGCTGGTGAACAAAGGGCAGCTTGTTGAACACTCATTCATCTTCAACCGCTTTATCCGTTTCTGGGGGTGCTGGAGCCAATCCCAGCTAACTGTGGGCGAGGGCGGGGTTCACCCTGGACAGGTCGTCAGTCCATCGCAGGGCCAACACACAGAGACAGACAGAGACCAACAACCACTCACACTCAGACCCACAGACAATTTAGAGTCACCAGTTAACCCAAACATGACGTCATGGGGAGAACATGCAAACTCTTCCATGCTGCTGCTTGTTGAACAACTGAACTTAATTTTAAAGGATAATCGCTCATCTGAGCTTTGGATTCTCCTCCAAGACCCAGAACATGCAACCCAAACCTGATGTGTTTAAGGACCTCAGCACTAACCCATGTTGTTTCTGCATCTTTTGATTGCTGGACCCAAGCTGTAATTTGTAATGTGGAAAATTAACTTTTAATGTTCTCATTAAGTCTTGGAAGTGTTAAGAAATCAACTCGGCTTTGATTTCTTTTTTGAGGAAGAACATTTTTGGCAGATGAGTCTGCCAAGATGCCTCTTATCTGTAGTTGGCAAGATATGAGAAGAAGTAACTGGCAGCTGCTAATGTTCGATTACTGTAAAAAGAAACAGACACTTATTTCACAGTGGCAGATGATATCCACTAACCTTCACACATACAGTGAAACAGTCAAAAGGCTTTATTTAACCAAACCTTCTACAGATTTCATCATCAGAGATAAAATGTCAATCACAGAATATTGTTTCTTTTAATATAACTAAGTTTAATATCCATTAACTCAATGAAATTACGCATTTAACCCTCACAGACCGTACAGGTCAAATTTGACCCATTTTGACATTTCACAGCAGGAAAAATACCCTAAAAATCAGATCGGATGGATTTTAGCTCCACCCATTGTGTGTCAAATCAAGGAAATGGTGGCTTTAGGGAATGTTGAAACTTTGAAATGCTACAGGCCATGTCGAAATTGACCCACTCTTCACCCAAGAGGTTTGTAATATGTCCGGTTTGTAAGAGTGAAAGAGTTCCTCTGAGAGTAGGCTCAACTCTGACATGGCATTATGTCATATCACTGGATCTTCTACTGCAGCTGAATGTGGCTGTGCTGTAATAATTGCTTTTTAATATCCTTGGAGCTGTGATGGACAGTGTTGATAGTGCAGAAAAATGATATAAGAGAAATTCTTCATAAACTGCACTTTTTCTTTGCTGTTCATACCAATGCCAGTAAGTGGATCTTTATTAATCAGTAATCATACTGCCATGACTCAGACTGATAAAGATGTGTAGATCAAATGCAAAAAAAAAAAAACAAAAACCAAAACAGAACAGGAAATTTGCATTTCACCAGTTTGAGCCTGACAAATCCACATTATCAAAATTGACTCTGAACCCCTCATGTTATCTTGAGTAGATAAACCTGATCTAGACTTCTTGTGTAAATGGATGAAGAAATGTTTTTTTAAACTAGTGTGTGCCTACTTTGTGATACTTTGTGACCTATTTCAATTGTATTATCATCCCAGAAAAACAAACACCGAAAAGGCAGCCTGACACAACCTCCGCCAGAGCACACAAAGTTCATTTGACATCAAAAAAACTAAAAAAGAAGAAAGCTCATAACTTCACCACCTGTTATCCGTTGTACAGTCAAATGGAAATAAATAAATTAATGAAAAATAAAAGCCAACAACAAAACACTAACACAGCTCTTGTCAGTTTTCCAAACCTTTCTCAGAGGCAGTAGGAGTGGGTGGTTTGTCCTTAAAAGATCTTTTCTTGGCTGCTCTGATCCCAGAAAAGTTAAAGTGGATGAACAGTGCTCTCTGCTCGTTGGGGTACCTGGGGAGGAGAAGCATTGAAAGCTATGAGTAGTGTGTTTGTGTGTTCATGTGTTGAATTTGTACAATCGAACACACCTCTGAGGCACTCCTTTGTGGAGTTCATGCTTTGTTGTGGTCGTTCCATTAATGTTGAGCCATGGTGAAAAATGCTACTTTTACCACTAATGGTTTTGTTTACCTACATTTCATTAATGCTGCAGATTCTTTCTTTTTCCCCCCCAGCTGTTGGGCCAGCAGTAGGATATTTGCAGGCGTTAAGTGTTGATCATATGTGGCTTGTACTTCCTTTTTACATCATCTTTTAGAGTTTACAAACAAATTTAAATCTTTTAGGCTTAATTTATGTTTAGATTTAGTCTGTCTAATAATAATGGTCATTCCAAACGCTCCTGTCACAAATGACCAGCCTTTGGAAGTCTAATATTATATCAATTGTGTTTATTCTGCTCAAACAAATGTGCTCTATTTTGAGTGCTGTTGGCAGAGCCCCAGGCAATTTCCCCCCTACATGCTGTGAACTTGTTGGTGCTGCTCTCTGTGGTTGTTTGGATTACAATAATAGTAGCAGTTCTTTATATCAGTCAATAAGTTCACAGCAAACATATGGAGGATCCAAACATCCCTAAAGCCAAATCAAATCATGATAATCGTTATTTATTATATGTTGTTAGATTTATTTATTTTCAGAAAAGAGTTCAGAGATCCCTCCATACTTGAGAAACTCCTTTCCTGTTTGACATGAGGGGTTAACGTCACTGCGCTGTGAGAAGACTTGCAGTGAAGGGGTGAATCCCTCTCACTCTTCAGCAATATTTGAGATTAAATAACAAGCAGATCGAGATGAGTAGAAACTGAATCGGAATCAGTTAAATTGAATTTCTGAGTGGTCAACTTGCTGTCAAATCCAGAATCCACCAAACAAACTTCCTGTCACAGCTTTTGGCAGGGGCTTCTTTTGAGATATCCAATTGGGTTTCTTTTTCTTCTCTGGTTTCCTTTTCATCACTTATTTGCTGTCTTTGAAACATTGTGTCTTGTTTGGGAAATCAAAGTTATGAAATCTGGGAAAAATGTGTGCAATCGGGTGTTTATCGCTTTATTTATCTCCTCTTATCTTAGAACGTGTTTTCCTTTTAGTCTCTCTTCACTCCTTCCCTCTCATCTCTTCTCTTCCCACTTCATTTGTTCTCCTCCACTTTTGTGGAAATGCTTGGATCACATATTTTACCTGTTATCATTTCAGCCCTGGGAGAAATGGATAAGAGGCTTTATGAAGGGACATTTAGTGTACTTGTCTGGGTTAATAATTTTCCTCTTTCATCATATTCCTGCTTGTATGCATGTGCAGTTGTGTGTGTGTGTGTGTGTGTGTCTGTGTGTGAAAAAAAGAGAAGCAGGCACCAAAACCAGGGCAGCCAAATAAAAGTATCGGTGTACCCTTGTGGACTTTGCCTATCTGTTTAATTTCACCAACAAACATGGCAGATGAGTGACGTTGTACCACTCAGGGCTGCTGGCAGCCAGGATCAGACTCAGAATACACAAAACTAAAGTTATTTCACAATTTAGGTTGTTTTGTTTTGGTATTTTTGTGTGCGTTTTTGCTCTGAAGTCACATTTCGTAGAGCACCATCGAATCACTTTAATGTAGGTCAAGAAAGCATGACTTGCTGCTTGCTTCGTCTTCTTCACAGGCACTTTGACAGCTGTTCAAAACAAACATTGCTTCAGTTTTCTAATAACTGATAAATATTTAACCAAGCTCGGTTGTAATGTGCCAGACTGCAGTGTTTGCTGTATACCTCAGGCTGAGGTGGAATCAGATCAGATCAGATACACGCTCATTTGTATCCCTTTTTTTGGCCATGACCAGTTCTATCCTAAACCCAACCTCTTCTTTTTTACCTCCTTGACCTGACTTTATCACTTTTGAACCACACTTCAACCTGTCATTAGTTTGTCAGTCATTTCTTACACGACACCTTCCTACAGGCTGCATGAGTTGTGCAGTGTTGTCTAGTTTGGACTGTTTTCTCTTACTGTTTGTATGCTGAGCCACTTTATGGCCTTAATTTTGTGCCTCATTAGTGAGCATGAGGTGGGACTTTGGGAGCACAGAAAAATAATTTTTGCAAACACACCAATTATATTTTGCGGACAACACATTTTCGAGCAATGAATAACTTAACCTGAGAAAACAACCATGTATTCTTTACTCGATTCATATATTTTCCGTTTGTTTTAATCAGTCACACAAATCTAATATTTCTCACTCAGCATCAGTCTGTCGTTTCCTCACAGATCAGTGTCTCCTCTACACGTTCAACATCTCTGCTCTGTGCACCACATAGTCACAAAGTGATTATGTGTATAACACGGGGAAAATACATTAATCGAGCACAGAATACATTGTCGTTTGCTCAGGTTAAGTTATTCATTATTCACTGCTCAAGAATGTTTTGTCCGCAAAATATAATTGGTGATTATGCAGAAATCAAACAGTCCCACTGTGTGCTCAGTCTGACGATGATTAGTCATTAATCACGAAGACAGAGTTTCCTGGAGAAGGTAAACATGACAATGATTGTGTCACTTTCGGGATTTGATTATGAAAAATGTTTATGCATCCTTTCAGCTGTATCATTGGAAAAAAAAAAATACGATTAAAGATTTCATTGTTGTTTACTAATAGACTACTTATTCTATGGGGTTTACTGTCAGCTGAATCTGTTTCTTGGTTTCCATGTTGGCAAAGGAATATTACTGATGCCTTCTCTGCACCACTGCAGTGGTCTAATTACATGTAAGTAAAATAAGTGATGCCTATGGACTTTGAGGTCTTGTTCCGTGGTCAAAGATGTTTACAAAACAAATCGGACAGGAAAAGGTAGGAACCACAGAACTAAACACCACTTCTGTAGCTCCACCTCAGTGGAAACACTGAGTCAGCAGGCAGCCGGATGGATAAGTAGTGTTCTTCCTTCACCTATGTGCATGTTTGAGAAAGCAGTTGTGTAAGCCCAAAAGCTGCCAAAGTTAGGATTTTACGCTCAACTGACAATTTTTTCATTCCGATTTTATTTATATCTCACACGTCTTACAAATACAAAATTTACAGAAAGTAAAAGCATAAAAGCACAAGAAAATACACACAAGCAAACATACGAATTGAGGAAAATAAACGGGTAGAATTAAAAAAAAAAAAAAAAAAAAACATCTTTGCACACACATTAATACTGAAACACACTTTTTAGTTTTTAGTCTTCCCCAAGCTAACTGCCCAAGGCACTGGAAGAAAGAAATGTTTGAAGTTCTCTTTAAACAGAAAATAAACCTCTCCGTGACCTAAGGTCAGCCGGAAGTTTATTCCAGAGAGCAGCACCATCAGGACTAAAAGGACCCTCACCCGAGGTAGTTTTGGCTGTAGTTACTTCCAAAAGGCCCACACCTGATGATCTGAAGGATCGAAGTGGGCTGAAGCAAGTGAGGAGGTCAGAAAAAGATTAAGGCGTGTTTTCAATAAAATTCTCTGCTGAACACAGAGCCGACGGACGGTTTTCAGTAGTCTGGGTCAAGACTCTGGTAGCAGCATTTTGGAGAAGTTGGAGTTTATTTATTGAAATGTATTCATTTATTTAATTTTATTTTATTTTTGTATTACAGTGGTCTACTGAAGATGAATTCCTGCACCAGTTTTTCTGAATCAAATTAAGACCTCAGGAAAGACCCCAAAAACTCTGGTTTGAATCAACAGTGACATCAGATTTATCACCTGCTCACTGTGCTAAAGTGGGCCTACTATCAGAACTTCAGCTTTGTCTTATTGCAAAAAGGTTTTAGGACATCTGATGGCTACTTTCATCAATACATATTAAAGGTCATGTACAGGACTGACATGACCTTGGAGGTCATGATGGAGGAAATAGAGACATAAAGCTCATTGTCATCGGCATACGAGTCATAACAAATATTGTGTAACTTTATGATGGAACTGAGAGGGAGCCTGTAAAATGGCCCAATTGCTCAAGTGCAGATCCTTATTGTGTGTGTGTATGTATGTATGTATATGTATATATACGTATATATATATATATATATATATATATATATATATATATATATATATATATATATATACACTCACTGGCCACTTTATTAGGTACACCATGCTAGTAACGGGTTGGACCCCCTTTTGCCTTCAGAACTGCCTCAATTCTTCGTGGCATAGATTCAACAAGGTGCTGGAAGCATTCCTCAGAGAGTTTGGTCCATATTGAAATGATGGCATCACACAGTTGCCGCAGATTTGTCGGCTGCACATCCATGATGCGAATCTCCCGTTCCACCACATCCCAAAGATGCTCTATTGGATTGAGATCTAGTGACTGTGGAGGCCATTTGAGTACAGTGAACTCATTGTCATGTTCAAGAAACCAGTCTGAGATGATTCCAGCTTTATGACATGGCACATTATCCTGCTGAAAGTAGCCATCAGAAGTTGGGTACATTGTGGTCATAAAGGGATGGACATGGTCAGCAACAATACTCAGGTAGGCTGTGGTGTTGCAACGATGCTCAATTGGTGCCAAGAAAATATTCCCCACACCATTACACCACCACCACCAGCCTGAACCGTTGATACAAGGCAGGATGGATCCATGCTTTCATGTTGTTGACGCCAAATTCTGACCCTACCATCCGAATGTCGCAGCAGAAATCGAGACTCATCAGACCAGGCAACGTTTTTCCAATCTTCTATTGTCCAATTTCCATGAGCTTGTGCAAACTGTAGCCTCAGTTTCCTGTTCTTAGCTGAAAGGAGTGGCACCCGGTGTGGTCTTCTGCTGCTGTAGCCCATCTGCCTCAAAGTTCGACGTACTGTGCGTTCAGAGATGCTCTTCTGCCTACCTTGGTTGTAACGGGTGGTTATTTGAGTCACTGTTGCCTTTCTATCAGCTCGAACCAGTCTGGCCATTCTCCTCTGACCTCTGGCATCAACAAGGCATTTCTGCCCACAGAACTGCCGCTCACTGGATATTTTTTCTTTTTCGGACCATTCTCTGTAAACCCTAGAGATGGTTGTGCGTGAAAATTCCAGTAGATCAGCAGTTTCTGAAATACTCAGACCAGCCCTTCTGGCACCAACAACCATGCCATGTTCAGTCACTCAAATCACCTTTCTTCCCCATACTGATGCTCGGTTTGAACTGCAGGAGATTGTCTTGACCATATCTACATGCCTAAATGCACTGAGTTGCCGCCATGTGATTGGCAGTTTAGAAATTAAGTGTTAACAAGCAGTTGGACAGGTGTACCTAATAAAGTGGCCGGTGAGTGTATATATGTATATATATGTATATGTATATATATATATATATGTATATGTATATATATATGTATACGTATGTGTGTGTATATATATATATATATATATATATATATATATATATATATATATATAATTATCTTTAGTTGTCATTTATCCTTTTTGAGATGTGTTGTTGTCACTTCCCCCCTTCCCCCTTTATTTTCTCAATTATAGCAGGAAATCGTACTCATGGATTTCATACTAGATTTGAAGTCTTTGTTTTCACCATTTTCGTTCATGCTTTCTACAGGATCTTTTTATCATCCTCACTGGGTCTCATTTTCTCCAAGCAGCTTGTGGTTTTCTTTTGATCTCTTTGTTTTTCACTGGAACAATGCTGCTCATGATCTCACTTAGAGCAGAATTTCATCTTCTCACATGATGACCACCATGACATGGTGGGTAGATAATATTTTCTGTATTCATGAATGAACATATCAGAAGTGTTATCATTAATAAACAGCTTTTTAATCATTCTGACTTCGATGTCATGTCTGAGTTCACAGCTTGTATTGAAAAATATGCAGAAATGATCTGTGATGTCAGGAACCGTAATTGTTATGTTGATGCTTTTGGAGAGAATCAAATCAAGTATGTGTCCTTTTTCATATGTTGGCCCCATTACATGCTGTAGGAATTCAAATATTTTAAATAAGTTAACCAATACATTTGCAGGCTTCACCAGAAATGACAATATTTGATGGAAATTCTTAACCATAGTTCTGCAAAAAAAAATTTCAGCTTAGGACGGTGGTACACTGCGTGCAATAGTGTTAGACAGCAACAGCAGCTTTAACATCCACGGATAAACATTCAAAAATTGAAAATTCACCAAGCAGGACAGTTTGAGATATGTCCTTCTTGTAAAGAATTGCACTTTCACCACCTTTTTATAAGACTTCTTGTGCGGTGTGAGAAATTAAAGTTGGTAGGTTCAGTTTCAGTGACCACTTTGTCAGTTGTATCAAGCCATGTTTCAGTCAGAAAAATTCTTTCAAGTTGGTCCGAACCGAGTGAAGAGAACAAGAAGGGTTTTGCTGACTGAGGATCTGACATCAAGTGCCATCTTGTGTGAAGTGGTGGTAGATTATAGTACACACGTCTTATTTTTTAATTCCATTTTCTGCACGACAGCTAGTGCTGTTTTCTACTCACTTACTGCTGGTCATGAATTGTATCAATCCAGGTCAGGGAGACAAAGTAGTCCACACAACCTTAGGTGTAGTGGCCGGGGGTTGCCGACAGGGGGAGGACCATGGCAGAGATCTCAGACATTGGTGAGATTAACAGGTTCATAGTCAGACCGATGTCTCATCATGGGCACCGAGTTCACCAGCCCTGAGGCGACCCAGCAACCCAGCTGAAGGAGGATGATCAAATCTGACAGTAACGATGGGCTGTATAGGGGAAGTGACAGTTGTACTAATCCTGGCAAGGTTACAAAGAGGATTAAGAGCAGGAGGGGCAGTGGGGGACAGTAGGCGGAGCTAGCACTGTAAAACAAAACGCAGGGCTGTGTGCGTGACTCAGGTTAAACAGTCAGCCACACGGGAAGTAGTGAACGGTGTTGTATGTTTGCTGTTAGCATGCAGCGGCCCAGCCTGCTTGGGTGTAGTCAGTCGGTTCAGTAAAAAGAGGGCCAGTTCCCAAATACTGCCGATTAAAAACTGAAGTTTCTTAAAAGGCCTGAGATGTCAAAATCCTTGTTGACAAGCTGCAGTCAATCCCATGGTGGCCATGTTTCCAGAAGAAGTATCACAGTGTTAATGTGATGGATTTCAGGGAAATCTCACACTCGTGTTGACAAAATTTTTAAACTCAATGAGATGTGGCGTCTTTTGCTTTTACATTCATGAACATTTAAGTTAGTAGTAAGTTGAACGTTTTGGTAATCCAAATAGGATGAGGCAAAATGTTAGGACAGCAGTGCCGGAATCTGCTCTGAGCTATATTTGGAAACAGCACAGATGCTTGCATGAACTAAGGAGCCAAGTCTGTACTCCATACTGTATGTGAATATGCTGATAATGTACAGTAAGTCAGTGCTGAGGAGTTTGCTGCAGAAACAGATGCATTTCCATGTTGAAATGCAACAACTCTTCAAGGAAGGAAGTCATTTTGTCAATCTGCAGTTGCATATGAAAGCAATCATTGAAAGAGACTTGAAATGCTGCAGACTTTTCACGCTCTGACTGGAACTTCATTTGATAATGTAGCTGAATAGCAGCTGCCTCTGATAAGGGATAAATTGTAGTTTTTTGTTTTTTTTTTCGTTTGTTTTTGTTTATCACCACAATACTAGGAATTAGGGATTGTTTCTATTCTGATTGCTAGATTTACTTACAGTACATATTGCCATTCCAAATGTTGGACACTCAGGAACCCCACTAAAGAATGAACATTTCTCATTTAATCATTGTTTCCTTTGGTTTTTCTCCATCATTTCATGCCCAAATGTCATGTGAGCATAAATCACCTTTGGGCCCTGCTGCAATACATGCTCTGTCATCTCACACAAGGCGGCTTCATAAACTAGCTTGGCATTTTGCATTTTGAAGCAGGATTACAAAACTGATGATTCTTTTGCAGATAATGTTAAATAACCTGTATTGAAAGAATTCTTGACAATATGGACCCTGTCCCTTTAAGAACTATTCTTGATACCCAATCCTGCACAGTACCGTGAGCAACTACAATGAAGTGTCTCCTTAGCACTCATTGCTGTCTCACTCTCTGCCGGCGACCTTCATTTTGCATTTAAAACTTTATTAATCTTTTTGCAGACTGAGATGGTGGACTTATGCAAATTTGAACTCGTCATTATTCAGTCTGGGCAGTCGCCACTCTGTACTGCTGATGCTGTGGAGATCCTATCTGCACTCTCGTCTCTGCCCGCCTTTCTGCCTGTGTGACCTGGTTTCTCACTTCGCTCAGCCCGTTTGGCAGCAGTGACCGCAATAGCGTTGACAGAGGGTTCAGGCTCAGCCAACTTGTCATCTCTAATGGCTCGCTTTTGGGGCTCATTTGCCCTGTTGTAGAATTGCTTAGTCAGTGTTTCGGTGAATGAAAATGAAAAGGCCTGCCCACACATTGACCCCAATTGAAAACCCAGTGATGGAAAAGTGTTTTGAGAGCACACTGAGCACAAAGATACAGCACAGAAAAATAAGATAAATTCAAAGCTGCCATGCTCGGGGTAGAGGTCAGAGCCCGTTCTATTCACCAATTGCTTGTGGGCAGTAATTTAATACCAATTCAATAGTTGCAGTCAATGGTATCTGCTGACTGGATGGAAGCAGCCCGTAGTGGTCGCTGGTTGTAATCTCTTTCTCTGTGTTCTTAAGATGCGTTCACACCTCAAGGAGAAGGAAGGTGCAATTATTGAACTTCTGATTCTTTGTTGTTTGTGTAATGTGGGCTGACACACAACACTTGGTTAACCTCTACCACCCTTTTTTTCTGAGCTGACTTTTAAATCCACTGAATTCAGGCCTAACTGTGGAATGAATGACAGATTTTTTTTCAGCACCACAGTGTAAACCCCCTCTGCCTCTGCACAGGTTTGAGGTGTCGTCTTGTCCTCCAAATTACAATCCAGTCCAGCATCAGTTGGGTGTGCTGGGCCAATGAGTCTGATCCATGGAGGCCTCACCTCGAAATTTAAAGGATCTGCTGCTAACATCATGGTACTAGATACCACAGCACACTTTCAGGGCTCCAGCGGAGTCCAGGCCTCGACGGGTCAGAGCTGTTTTGGCAGCAAAAAGGGGGGATAGGTGGTCATAATGTTATCCCTGATCAGTGCATCTATGCCACTGAAGCACAAACTGGGTTAGAAAGGAAAATGGTCTTTTCTGTAGAGCTCTGTGCTGTAGAATAGAGACAGAAGGACAGAGAGAAACTGGGAGAGGGGAGACTTTCTTGTGGGTAATTTGTGGTGGGCCAAAGCATTAAGGTGCTAAATGAAAGCTAATTACATAAGGGCACCATGGGAAATGGGTGCGGTGTGTCCTCGGGCCCCGGCCATCTATCTGATTTAAGACACACAATGTGGCAGCAGCAAATTGAATCTACAGGGAGCAATTGAAGGTTCCATGCACCCCCACCCCCCCACCCCACACTCACACACACATTCACACTCACACTCACACTCACACTCACACACACACATACAGGCATTGATGCATTGATGACGTTCTTGTGCTGAGGTTAGGCTGTACGACACACGCAAGCTTTATTACAGCATTGTTAGAATCATTCTCCAAGGTTGATCGGGATCCGCACCCATTTAAGCGCTGTCAGGGTTGGTCAGCCCCTTTGCATCTTAGAGATCGCATATTGTTAAAAGAGCACTCTTGTGATGTAATTACATGAACGTAAATTAAAGGGAATTCAGTCCACACTTAACATTTTATGCATCTTTGTATTTAGATGATGAGCTCAACAAACAATAATTGCTATTTGTTGGTAGTTTCTGTTATTTCGTTAATCCCATAATGTAAAATTACATAGAAGACAGATAGATATTAAAGATATTACTTAAATGGTTACAAGTTGAAGTGGGAACTTTATTAAGACTTTGTCTATTTATTTATTTATTTATTTATTTTTATTAGGTTTTTATTTTGGGGGGGGGGGTGTGAAAGAATTTGTTCCCTTAAGGATAAAACCATGTAAACAACAAAACCTTCACATAGCAATAATGTTTTTATGCATCTAAGATTCAAAGAACAGAAAGTCCTCAGTTTAAAGTTTTTCATAAACTTAATGCGTTATATATACTCATTCTGTTCTACGTGTCCTCTAGTCTTAAAGCGATAAACAAGATTTTTTAAAGATTGTGCCATTGCCCTTCATTCTGCTCCCTGTGGTCTTCACCATGTGGCCCAATTTCCTGTAAAGCACCACATTCCAATAGCATAGCTACGCTCCAGGGATTTTACATGTGACCTCATCTGGCCTACACTGTAACCTTCTCAGAGAGGAACAGTAGATGTTTTGTTTCCAATTTAGCTGCTTTCAAGTACCCTCCTCTGTTTCAGGCTCGTTCAAGTTCATCAAAGCTATAGAGAAATGTCTCTCTGTCTGATCTGTTGATACACTTTATAGCTGAGGTTTGTTCTTTCTGTTCTTCTGGCCTGAGCTGCTCTGTCCACTCTTCTAATTGGCCGTCTGCGTAGCTGTCGGATTGCCTGGTAGATCCTGTACGTCTGAAATCAATATCTCTGTGATTACTTTTATTTTAGAAACCTGAGCGAAACAGAGATCTTTATCCTGTCAGACAGATACAATAGCGTGATGTTAAATAATCCTTATCGTTCTCTCTTTCCTGTTAAACACAATAGACTTCATCTGTACCACAATATCCTCTATCTTCTTAAGATCCCCTGACTATTACAGTGTGATTCCAGTGAGAGAAAATGAACAGTGATAGTAAATCATTTTGTGACCCAGAGATGATGAGGTCCGCGACAGTTTCAATGCTTAATGCTTAATTTTCTTATTTCTTATTTGTTTCCAGAAATGAGTATGAATACAACCAAAACTCCTCAGCAACACATAATCTTCATTTATAATTCTCGAGAAAAGGCCGAGCATTGTGTTGCCTATCACATAGCTTTGGTGAGCTGTGTTTCAAAGAAAGCAACTGGGTAACTGATTTATTTCAGAATCTGGATTGAAGGTCTGCTGGTTCAGTGCCAGTTACAGTAGAAATGACTAGTAATGAGATGTCACCATGGCTGGTTTGTTAATGATTCTCCATGAGCATCTGTGCACAGGCGGAGAACGCGACAGATCAGAAAATGTGTGCGACTGTCAACTGTCACTCCATGCATTAGAGGAAGTCAAAACCCCTGGCTTAATTATCAACTACTTTTTTTCCCCTTTTGAGCTTTCAGTTCTTCTCTGCTCTGACTCACCTCATGCACTGACCTGAATGCCCCAGCAGACGATTGCCTGCTCTGCTTGAAAAGGCTCATCATGCCGCAACGGTTTGGAGTAAAAGATTTAATTTATCTGTTTTAAAAGTGACTGTATGCACACTGGGATGAAACTGAAGCGACTTTCTAACATTCAGTTCAATTTCAATGGATTTTTACTGTCAAAACTACCCTGTTGTTTGATGTGAAGTATATTACAAATAATCTCCCGTGTTCTTGTTGGCAGGATGGATTTTTATTTTTAATTTTTCTATTATCTTCCGTCACTATGATTAAGGCCTGAAGATAATTAACCAACTTCAGCTAAAGGACAGAACCCTTATGGGCACAGTTAAATGAAGTCAGTGTGACTCCTGATAGGATGATGGATTTGAACAGTGGTCTCCACTGACCGAGTCATACAATTCAATTAATCATCCATACACTCTGACCTGGCCCTGCGATGGATGGGCGACCTGTCCAGGGTGTACCCTGCCCTCGCTCAATGTGAGCTGGGATTGGCCCCAGCATGCCCACGACCCGGAAACTGATAAGCGGTCGAAGGTTTTAGAATGAATGAACATCCTGGCCTCTTAATTATTTTGCAACTCTCAAGCAACCATTCTTCCGCTTTTTCCTCCTGATAGGCAGGAGTCATAAATCACACCGTGGCAAGGACAACATGAAGAATTTGAACAAACAGACAGTGCTGTAATTTATTTCCCTCCAGCAAGTCTTGTTTCAGTGTCTACATCACAGGAAAAAAAGAAATATAAACAGCATAAATTATGTCATCGGGAAAAGCAAAGAATAGGCTGAAAAGTGAAATAATGATTGAAGTGACAGCAGCGTGTGGGAGATGTCGACACTCGGCGGGGGGTGGGGGGTGGAGTTTAGTTAGAGAAGAGAGTGAAAAAGAGGGAACCATTACACAATCACATGGTGATTTCTGAAACAAGGCTAGCTTTTTAACTATGCTCCTCTCTCCAAAGGCTCCACTCAGTAATTCAAAGACCCAAATCAACACACATGCGCATATGCAACTGTGTGCTATGACACTTATCACAGCAAGTCTATAAAGAAGGGCTGCATGTAACATTTATATTCATTATTAATTAATCTGCTGAAGCTGGATTAACCAATAGGTTGTTTTATTTAAAAAATGTCAGGCAAATCAGGAAAGAGAGGAAATGATAAAGAAGGCCTAAAGTTCTTTTTTTTTTTCTTTCGGTAAACAGAAAACAGGAAATGTAATTATTTCTGAGAATAGTTAGAATCAGAGATGGTTTCATCCCTGAGCTCTACTGTACTGTTTTAAATACACAAACTCTTGGAAGCACCTTTGAGTCATGTCATTGAAATGTGTGGTGAATATGCGCATTGTCATTATGCAGAAAAAAAAAGTTGCCCTTTAAAATCGTCATTGTGAAATGTCACTGTTTTACTGTACTTTTCTCATCCTGCCTTTCCCTACTCTCACTTCCTCTTTCCATCACATCTGGCTCGCTGGCCACCCCCTTTGCTTATTCCCTCTCTTCCTCCTTCCTCTTCCCCTCACTACGCCTCATCTGCCAAGGTTATATAATATTCGTATTACTGCTGCTGAGGCGGACAACACCCCACCCCCACCCTGTGCTCGCCTCTCAGCCAATCGAGTGTCACTACTGGCAGGGAGTATGGAGGAGGTCAGGCGAGTCATGGGATTATCCAACTCACCTACCCAGAGACAAGCGCACACAGCCTATGTGTTTTTTCCCTGTGTATATATATAGACAGGCAGCGGTAACTTTGTCATTGATGTGGTTAAAGCTGAATAATATGTCAAATGTTTTTGTGGACTTTAGGTGCTTACAACAAGCACAAAAATTTATTTTAGTGATGAAAAGTAGTGCAGTTTAGAAGTCCAGCGATCCTCCTTGAATCACTGCTGCCCCGTAAACTGAACTACCATGGCAGGGGATGGTTAGCTGACTCTGGCAGAGAGAGCTGACCATCCAACCACCACAGAGAGAGAGAGAGAGAGAGAGAGACAAAAAATCTAAATATGGAGGTTTGGGCTCTAAAGTCTGCGGCCCTTGATGAGATATTATCTCTGGCTACAAGATAAAAAGCTGTGGAAGTTGACTAGTAGTGTATGAATCCTGCCTCATTCGGCGTGTCCCTGCTGGGGGAGCTAACGCTGGCTAACAGCTGTCTGCAGATATCAGGCTGAGGTCTTGTCAACACAGACAGTGCACATGAATTAGTGAACAGACTGTCAGTTTCTGCCTGGCCTGTGCCAGTTGAAGCATGTACTACTGATACTCATGAGCTCTACGGGATATCACTTTTTTATATGTTGTAACTTTTTTTTTCATATTTGTATGTCATTTATAGTTAAATAGTGTTTAATTATTACTTGTACACCAAAGTTTTGCAGATGTAGGCCTTAAAATGGAAATGTGCCATGTTGAAGTCATTTTACATTCCGTTCTGCAGTGTTTTAACTGGGAAATGTGTTTACAATTTAGCCTTTTATGTGCGCTTTACACAGTTTTGTATCGTAGACAGCAGTTGTTCCCTTGCTGAATGTAGAAGTAAGTCCTCTAACATGAATTTTGCAACGCTGGCATTTACCAGATGTAACTGAATCAAGCACAAATTAATTGAATAGAAATGAAATGGTTCTGGACTGTGAACTAAAATTGAATCAAATTGGATGATCAGTGCCAATAGTCGGCCTGGTCCACTGACGGGCAGTCTGTCAGAACACCCACTCACTGTCAGAGAGTAGACTTTGTCAGAGCATTCTGTAATTTAAAGGAAAAGAACCCCACAGCTGTTATTTTTGTTATCACAAGTGTTATATGGAGATTTAAAATAACTGAAGTAAAGTGTTTTTATTCAGTTAATTAACATTGGAAATATAGAGGTTATTTTCTGATGTATTATTAAAGCGTATCAAAGGCTAATGCTTTAGAAACATACAGTGTTTCACAGATGTGCATTATGATGTGTGCGCCCACGTCAGTCAGCGTCTACATCTGTGTCAGCTGTCAGTGCTGCATTCTCATTCTCGATGTCTCTGTGCTGAAAGAAACCACTTCTCTCCCCCACTGCCCATCTCAGACTTTCTGCTCCCACACATTAGCCTTAAAAAAGCTTTGATCGAGATGGAAAAATGATTCTTGCATTGGTTCCCACTGTAGTCACTGGTATACAAGTCCCCAGTGACGCAGCAGGCCAGCCTAGTTCAGACAGTCCTCTCTGTTTGGAGACTTTGTTGTGGGGTGTCATCAGGGCTGATCTGTCTTTTCCAGTTCATGATGGTATGAAAATGCATAATGCATTTCTGACTTCTGAACTGGGAAAGTTTTGGTTTAATTTAATTTTTAAATAAATTTAAGACAGTTGACATTTTTTATATTCAACTGAAAATCATTGTCTGGAGTACTGGGATTGCTTAGCAATGGAATACAATTTTCAAAACCATTTAAAATTTACAACTGAGCAACTACAGAAGTAAAAATTTAAATACATTATATACTTATTAGAAACACAGAAAACTATTGCTGTAGACAGAACTGTGCATTATTAACTGAGTCCTGCAGGCACACGTTAATGCAAGATTTCATTTCATTTTAGTTTTTATATTCAAATAATGTTTCCAAGGTCATTTGATATTTCTGCACAGCCTCTTAGTGTTGACACGTATTGTTAGCATGTGTTCGCACAGACAAACATGTGTGTAGGTGGAAGTAAAGCAGGGAAGTGCCTGGCAACATGCCCCAGAGTGTTGGCATTGTCTAGCCGGCTCAGATATTTGTTACGTTTGCATTTTTTTTTTTTTTTTAAGACCAGGAATTCAGCTGGGACAACTAATGCTGTGCAAGAATATGTACACACGTGTGGCATAATTGCGTTAACACTCAAGCAGCAAAGGGTAGTGAACCGCAACTCGCTTTGTGTGTGTTTGTGTTTACGCATGTCTACGCATATCTTTTAAACTTCAAAAGTATGGGTGGTTGTGTGTGGTTTGTGTCTGTCCCATTTGTTGCAGTCCAGTCCAACATGGAGGCATTCCTAATGAGGCTTGAATCTGCATTGCATGGCTTAGAGCCACTCTTGTTGGCTGTGCGATAGGAGGAGCATGTGAGTTGGGGGGGGTGGGGATTTATAAACGTTTAATTCAAACACCACCCTGTGGTCATTTTACATTCCCAGCAGAAAATTGGATAGAGTTGTGTAATATGCAACAACATTTTTCTTTTTTAGTAGCTCTCTAATAGTTGTTGGAATGCTTAAAATAATAGCGAAAACATGAAATATTAAATATTTTGGTTGATAAAGTTCTTCAGTGCAGTTCCACTTGAAAAATAAAAACAGTTTTAATCTAAAAAGAATATTTGATTGCAAACGCAAACGCTGGCTTTTTCTTCTCTTGGGTCCCTGGCTTCACTGTATTTTGTTTCTGACGTCTGAGGAAACCTAAGAAAGCATCACCCAATAATTTGTGTTCACAGCATCTTCACTCAAGTCCAATTGTAGCTGCTTCAAGTTGACGAGCAATAAGAGAGCCAAAAAGATGAGGACATAACACTGAACCATTTTTAACATCGTCATAACCAAGGTTAGAGGAGGACAGTCTCTATAAATACACTACTACTATGATCCAAAATGAAGACCAGTACATATCAGAAAGCATGTGCCAAAACCTGCAGAGGGCCAGTGTTGCCATACTGCGGGCAGGTCATGATAAGGTCGGGCTGGATAAGTTAATGCTATTGTGATGCAATGTGTCTGGTGTGTGAGATCCTGCAGTGATACACAATATAATTAACCTGACAGAACGTATTTGTTGCAAAATGGAGTGAAAATGGGTGGACTTTTTTGTTTGCATCTCGGAGTTGGTGTCAAATCTAGCAGATATTTTCCTTGACAGTTCTTAAAGGTGGTAATAAAGAGTTTACTGGTTAGAGGAGTGCACCCATCAACCACTCACAACAGATGCCACGTTCACCCATATACTGATGCAACTGCCGTCAGGGCCTCCAGGATCAGCTCGCATTGCAGAGGAGGAGCCAGGGATCGTACCACCTGATTGTTGTTATGATTAATGGACGACCGGCTCTTTCTCCTGAGCCACAGTTACAGGCTGTGGGTTGGATGATTTTCACAATGAGCCATAGATAGTCATTTAGGTGCTGGTCTTATTATTTTGTAGGTCTGAGGTTGAGCGGTCCTCCATCGCTTGTGTTTGAGGAGACCTTTTGACCTGATGCAAGTATCTAACCTCAATAACCACAGTTATGCAAACCTAATCCTCTTGTAGTTGCACTGTTTTTCCTAAAAAATTATGAACTAACAGTAGTTGATAAAACATTACTTAATTTTGGCTTTTGATTTTTGCGAAAGTGAAGATAGTTCCTTATGTAAGAGTTCTCCTTTTGCTGCAGATAATGTTGTAACTATGAGCACCACGCTCGCCCCTCCAGACTTAAGGAAGGCTTCCTTCCTGCTGTGTCTCCACCATCTGCAAAACAGTGTGATTGATATTTGTTTCCTGGCAAGTGCCAAACCTGTCTGCGTGTGTTAGCAATGATCTTGGCTGGTGCACGATTAAGCTATGGCTAAACTTCGTATATGGACGTCTTCCAAGATTCACCACCTCTTCTCCACTTGGTTGCAGTCCAGTTTACATAAGCAAGTGTTGTCTTTCCAATGACCATGAGCCACCAGCCACTGTGAAGTGAGGCCGTGCTTGTTTGAGTCTACGCCTATCTTGAAAACGTGACCCTGAATCTTTGAAGCTATAGAGAGGAAATGGGTTAAAATACCCTATGGAATATGATTATAATACAAAGTCATTATCAAGCTTAGAAAGCCAACTCTGTTGTATAATACCAGTATACATTCCAACTAGTGTGCTGCTAAAACAAACCAGGGAGTAAAAAAAATGTAAGCCCTTCTAATGCTGTCATGGATTACAAAGGAGCATCAGTCTGGAGTCTATTTGGCCATAACACGCCCCCGTAACCTAACAAACCCTCTGTCAACATGTTGGCTCTTTGACCGCAATACATCTGACAAATTGGTGTTGCTGCCTAGTTAAGCTTCACACTGCAGTTCAGGTGTCTCAGTTACTTTAAGTCTAATTATAGACAGTTGGAGATAATGACAGTTCTGCGTGTGAGTTCGCAAGTTTCTCAAGAGATTTAAACAAGGCTTTAATTTGCATTGTAACATAATTGGAGGCTTGGGGTGAGATTTAGAGATTATTTACTGCGCAGAGAAGCTGCCACCGGTGACAGTGATTCACTGGCCTAGCAGATAGAGCCGAAGTCAGGGTATCACATCTGGGTTAGTCCCTTTTCCATTAGCTTCAGTATCTCAATACAATCTCACAGTCAGCATTTCTTTCACAGATGTGAAAAATAAAGCCCGTTCTTGGGAGGTTGCTTTTCCTAGTTTTTTTGGCATCCACTCTATAAGTTGCCAAAGAAAACTGAAACTTGCATCATTTCAGCAATCACTTTTTAATTACCACTGGCACACAACATTAAACAAACTTCAGAGGTGAAATTACAAATTCATCTTTACACCAAGTTCAATGCAAAATGGTTCATTACTTTTTATATCTGTTGATGGAAAAAACGGGCAAACAAGCATGTGTCATCGTAACTTGGTTTATCTGCAGATGAAACTCACACCTGCCATCACATCTGGCACTTCTGAGAGGAGAAATGGTGTTTGCTAAACATATACAGCAGACGAGACACACACACACACACAAAGTGTTGAGAAAGGCTCGATTCTAACGTTCGATTTCAATTGTGAATTCATGAAATGTCAGTATTGATTTTTTTTTTTTTTTTTTTTCTCACGTTTGTAACAACACCTGGAAATTTGGGTTTCACTTCAGCTCGGTTTGCTTGTACATCACACATGAGCTCAAATGAATTTTGAACCACTTAAGTCAGAGAGCATTGATTGAGAACAATCTCCTGGGCCGGCATACTGAAATGAGTCATCTTCAAACTGTTTGGTTTGGAACTTTGTATTAACAAACGCAATATCCAGAAATTTCCCAGTTTGCGTTTCAGTTTCAGATTTTTAGAGCCAGGGAACTTTTTCTTGTGCGAAGATATTGCACAGCATAATGTAGTCATGGGGTTTAATTTTGTAAATGATCCCACCGTTGTTCCACAGGTTCAAGTTTGGTTTTCCATGTGTCCTAATAGCTTCATTGCCTCCTAACATTATTACAAAATACAACATCTGCATCTGATCTTTGATCCTCCATTTTCATCTATTCTCTTTCTCTCTGTCTGTCTCTATTTTAGCTCATCTCCCATAACAGGAGAGAACAGCAGCTCCACAGGCCTGAGCCAGTCCAAGCCCAGTGGGCAGACACACAAGATCTGTTTGGTGTGTTCGGACGAAGCCTCAGGATGTCACTACGGGGTCGTAACCTGCGGCAGCTGCAAGGTGTTCTTCAAGAGGGCTGTAGAAGGTTGGTCAGACTTATCTGCATCTATATCCCCAGTCAGCCACTCAGTTATGACGTCATTCGAGACAAATCCTTGTGAAGAGCTTCAGAAGTAAACACGAAAGGTTTTAATATGTCAACCTGTTCTTAAAGTTTATAAAACGTGGCCACATTTACACCAATTTACAATCAGATTTTCATATTTAAGTTCATTATTCCATGCGAACCACAACATGTGCACCTCTCAGCATTGGTTACGTTCGTTAAATTTCCTCTGAAAGATTCTCATTCATTTGAATTACGTAAAGTAAACCCTCTAAGCTGCTGCACAGGAGTGAAACATCTCTGCCTTTTTCTTCTTTTCTTTGGCAGCAAAGAAAAGCAAATCACGTAACCTATTTCAAGGTCAGAGTGGAACAATCGGGTGTTTGCTGAGTTTAAGTGAACATGCAACATATAGTTTATTTTTTTGTGGGTTTGAATCTCAGCCCTGGACATTCGATGTCACCACCAAGCCCTTCTCTTGTCTTTTCTATTTGTCCTCTGCCAAAACAGAGATGAATTACTTGTAAATTTGATTAATTCTACCATGGCGTTCTTTCATCTAACATAGTACGGCCTTGTAGACTTTTATTTTCTGCTTGTAACCCAGCCATTGTTCTGCTTTCTTTCACAAACATTAGACGACCAGTTATGCATTATTCAATCGTTGTATTGGGCAAAAAGTTTGTATCAAGATGTTTATCTTGAAACTAAACTTGACAAAATCTCATGATGGGAGGGACAGGAATGCATCTGAAAAACAGAAAGTAGTTTGTGTTAAAAGCTTTCCTCCGTGCATTCACGGCCCTCTGTGTTGTGAATACACACCATCCACAATGCAAAGATAATACCTGGGTGGATGCTGACTAAAATCCATTCACCACTCCCCCAGCACTGGTAACAAATGCATAGAAATGATCCACTCTCACCTTTTGTCTTTCCTTTCCATCTATCAGTTAGAAGTTTTTCTTTATGCAGCTCCCACATTCACAATCTCTCTCTGATTCCTTTACATTTGTAACCAACGTTGTCTGTGAAATAATACAATGAATGACCACGCATACTGTTGGGAAGTCATTACTCTGAATGCCAGGTGATGGCGTGACTTTGGATTGGTTGACTTCTGCAACAGTTCAGGACTAAAATATGGCTGATTGTAAAGTTTTGAAGATTTCCTGCATACATTTAAAAAAATGTATTTGAGGCTACTATTCCTTCAGAAAAAAATGGAAAAGCAATGATAGACAATGCAAATGTACTGATATAAACACATGACATAAGCTACTAGTAAATCAATGGACATGTATGATTACCACAATCCGTTTTTTATTCTGAAGTGCTGTTGTAACTCCCAAGCACCCAAACGGGAAGTGTGCATTTTATTTTGAAAAGACCTGCCTACAGTAGCACTGAGATCTGTCATTCTTGTTTTTCTCCCCCCTCTCCATCTCCGGTCGTTGTCTCTATGGTGAAGGATGGAGAGCACGACAAAACACAGATGGTAAATAAATGCACTTTTAATAATGATGATGATGATGATAATTGTTATGATGATGATGATGATGATGGTGATGGTGATCATGATTTTGGCAAAACTATCAACTCTGATTTGCTCATGTCCCTGTATTCCTTCAGCGCTGAAATATGACCAATTTGTCTCGACACATGTGTGGAATCTTCTGCCAACTATCTGTTAATGCATGCAAATGCTCTCATTTGGTGATTTAAATCAGCACAAATTATCGGAGTGATTTTTAATTTTTTACTTTTTTTTTTTTTCTTTTTTTTAAATTTGCTCTTCAATTTCTGCTTGGAACTTTCAGCCTCATCATCGTCAGCAGGTGCCAGAGCCAATAATTGCAATCACGCCAAGTCACTAATTAGGTGTCTTCTTTTGCACTTGACTCACATCAAACCCCTGAGACCTGATGTCACAACTCACACCATCAGTTTTCTTCCTCCTTTCCTCTTGTGCTGTCAGTTGGTCTCATTTCGACCATCTTTCTGTTTGAGCATTGACAGACATGCTAAAGGCACCATGTTTTAGATATGTTATTATTTAATAATACATTTTGGAATCATCTTGCTGCACGACATACAGTGTCAATTTATTTTCACCTCAATAATAATTGTATTGTAAACTAATCCTACAAAAAATATGGATATTAGCTCCCTATAAATGTATTACAGCAGTACTGTTTTTAGCTTTGTGACAATGCAGTTTTTCAGGTTATCCAGTGATGTTAATGATTGGCTTGCTTAGTTCTCAATGCCAATTGGAAATAGATAAACTGTTAAAATGCTCTGAAAGGGTTTCTGTGATCTAGACAAGCCAGCTGCAGATTTCAGTATTAGCTGAGAGTGCAGTGAAGCACTGGGCTGATCATACTGTAGCACAGAGAGGGGACGGTCGACAGGTTTACTTTCAAGTCCTATGCTTGTGTTAGATTGATGCCAATCAACTTGCATCCTTCATTTTATCAGAAAACTCAAAATCACAAAACATTGGTACAGTACTAGTTTTACTGGACAGTGATGGTGTTCAGGATTAACTCACCAATAGGAGGTTTTTCTGGTAAGTAATTATTATAACATCAGTATAATCCCTTTCTGGGTTTCTGTAAAATCAACTCTTCATTTATGTAATTCTAAGCAGGACCTTTTATTTTGTTTCTAACAAAGAGCTATCTGAAATAAATAGAAAAATGTATTTGTTACCTTCACATCATCTGTGGATCTGAATGTTTGTGCAAATGAACTATTTTGACAGAATTACCTTTTCAGATTGGTTTCCACAGCTGTATTTGCAGCAGTCCCCAATCACACAGTGGCACAGTTTCTCCTGGAGTTTATACCTCAGTGAGGTGTTGAAACGATGCTTTAGTGATACCTTTTGGACCAAAACATATTTCACAAGTTTTTTCTTTTTTCTTTTTTTTTTTTATAATCACCTTATATCAGGAAAAAATTGAGCCAGAGAAATCTGCTTAGATTTTTTTACTGTCAACCAGCCAAATTAAATTATTTATGTCTACAGCTGAATTTAAAGACCCAGGCCAGATTCAAACTGTGGACCTCTTCTCTCTGTGAGTTGATCATGCTAATCACTGGACTGTTCCAACCCAACATTTTAGTATTAACTTTAAACTCAGCCAGAAGATCTATCAACCATTGCTGGCGGTTGCCGCCAGCTAACAGATCTGCTAACAGATTAGACCAGATATGGTGGAGGGGGGGAGGGATCATCTGGCACTTTCGGCACCCCAGATGGCAGTTTACGCTGTTGTTTGCAGTGACTTCCTGCGATATCAGTGGTGGCTGCTACCTTGTTGTCACACCTCAAACCCTGCAGTTATCTCCTGATGATGCGGAATGTGATTTTTTTTTTTTTCTTAGGGTTCAAAGGTGAGGAGTTCAGCTTTTGTCCAGGGAAGCATTGCATTTAGCACTCGTATAATGTATACAGTATTGCAGCTTTAGATTAACATTTAAATAGTTAACAGCTGACATTAATCTCCACTCATCCCCACCAACAACAAGGGCAAGGGTCTTGATCAGTGAAAGTTTATGATCCCAAAGGGCATTTTGTCAAGGCAATGTGGACTTTGTTTTCGGTCTTATTGTATCTGTTTCTCTGGAGTCACGCAGAAACTCACACTCAGTGTATCTCTACAGTAAATTAAAGGTTGTTGGACGTGAATTCTTTATTCGTAATATAGACAGTGCCAAGTCCCAAGAACATGAAAAGACTTCATATTATAGGGTTTCCATGCTGCCATTTATTGAATCATCTGCTTCTGCCCCTCCTGGCAGAGCAATAGACAGGCAGATCTGTTCCATAATGACTAACATTATTATACTGGGAGAGACTAATGAGCATGCCATCCACCTTACTTTTCCATATGTACTGTATAGTAATTGCTGATGGGGGAGCATGTCATAGTTTATCCATTAGGAAAAGGCATGTTCTTTTTAATAAAATGTGTTTGTGAATGTCACATTTTTCAGTGGAGGAATGCAGCTCTCAGTGTGGTGTTGTGATACTGTTGTTGTGCCTTTATGTACAGAACTTGAGCTGGGAAAGTTGAAAATAGTTTATAGCCTGAAGTGAAATCCAACACAGATCATCTATCAGTCGGCTAACCAGTGAATGACTACAAGACTGGAAAAAAAACTTGCCAGTGCTTTCTTTTCTTTCTTTTTTTTTCTTCCTCACATCTATTTTTCTCAACATTTATAACATTTGGATTCAGTTTGACCTGAATCCAATCTCTGAAATGGCTCTGTAAAGACAGGCCATGACAGCAGCACTTTTCAACAGCGGCCCGCCTTCCTAAATAACTCCCCTCGGTCTGTTTTCCACAGCTGCTGCACACACACGAGTGAAGAGTCTATGGTGTATTGCTAAATGGTGACATCACTCTGTGTGTGGGTGTTTGTTTCTGGGTTCCAGTCTGCTCTACGCAGTGTAGAAAGCACAAGGTGCTGCTGTTACGTCAAATTGTGAATATTAATAAATGTCAGCGGTAGTACTCATAATGTTTGTGCCGAGAAATCAAGGTGTGTAATCATGAGAAGAGATTGATTGGAATGAGAGTTAAATCCGTTTTCATGCTCCCCATTATAACAAATACTATGCATGCATTCTGGTAAAGTTGACTCATGGAGAGGCAAATTTAAATCTGTCAAAGATGATGACAGCACCTCGGCCTAATCTTAGTAAAGAGATGGCACAGATCGGCGCAAAGCACAAGGCACAATAAACATATAACAGCAGACTTTGCTCTCCCTTCTTAAAATAACAGCAGTGGAACAGAACAGCAAATTCTGTCTGCCGCAAAGATCACATCTCATCCGGGTTTGCACCACAGAATATAATAAGTGATCCATCTGAGCTGTACGGGAGAGCAGGAGGGATGTAGAGACGCCAACCTACTGAAACGTTTATGAGAGCTGCAAATTATTTCAGATGGATGGGGCTTTGGGTTGACTGTCGCCTGTGATCATCTTATCGGTAGGATAAGGTCACAATAACCTGAACATCTGGATGGGGAATGCATACATGGGAGAAAAGGTGCATCCATTTTATGTTTCAAATATGCACAAGGGTGTGGTGAGTGCAGTAAGGTTCAGCAAACACAAGGGCTGTTAACTAGACCTTTAAATTAATGATTGTCCATAGAAAATCATAATTAGCTCTGAAATTTGACCACACAATTGTCCTGTTGTGCTGAAGTTGTAGTTTTGTGATGCACCCAGGCCTGATCTTAAAGTGAAAGTCTGATGATTTTCTGCATTTTCTTATTACTGTAAACAAACCCCATGGAAACGGCAAAGCCAACAAAATATTGATCTCGCTTGCAAGTATTGCTCGTCTAGCCAAAGCCTGATAGAGATTATCCTTCTGTGTCATAGACCTCAATTGTTGGCTATTGAAGAACACAAAAATGAACCTCTTTGTTGCACTGACTAACATGTTCCTTGAGTATTATGAAGGAAGGCCATTGTAGGTTATTTTTAGACAAGCTCATGTACAATGCCCTGCTGAAAATACTCAGCAGAACAACATTTCTGTGGTTTACAAAAAAAAAAAGAGAGAGAGAGAGAGAGTCCCTGACTTCTTGAATAAGATTTGCTAAAAACTATAATCCTCTGTTTATCTGTGATAGGAAATACTGTACTGATCTTTGGGCAGAGAGCCAAAGACAGGGGCAGTGAGTTAGAAAAGTATCTAGAGACACAGTGAGGATTTGTTGGGTTTGGTCTTTGCATCATATGTTTTTAAATTTGCTCCCGCGTAAAATGTTGTTTGCAAATCACAAACAAAAAAACTGTTGAAGGCGTTGACGCGAAGTTTCTTCCCTGTAGTCAGCTTTATCTGTTTCCTTCCTGTTTTCAAACAAAATGAATCAAATCCAACAAATGTAGCGTTCATTTTAAATCATCCCTGTTATCATCTATTAATATTCAGTGAGCTAAATATGAGGGAAAGGATTCATGTTCCAAATAGTAGGAATGTGGGCCACATGAACCACATCTGATTTCCTCTGTTCACAATCATTGATAGACCGCAGGCTTCCCAGGCTTACTGTAGAAGCAACAGGTGGTTATTGTGGTCATAGTACTACCTAAACTATTCCATCTCAAACCTTCCTATCTAGCTAATATGTCTGTCTCTTGTCCATCGTCTCTCTCCTTTCTTCACAGGCCAGCACAACTACCTCTGTGCAGGGAGGAATGACTGCATCATAGATAAGATCCGCAGGAAGAACTGTCCAGCCTGTCGCTTCAGGAAATGTCTTCAAGCCGGAATGAACTTGGAAGGTAAACATGCTTAGCCCATCATTAAAATAGGCCAGGCTGCGTTTAAAGCAGCCTGGCCATAGAGTAATTCCAGGTGAAGAAATATGCAAGGGGGGCTGTGTCTGACGTGACAGGGGCGTGATTGATTTGATTGGCTCATTCAGGAGCTGGGCTTGGCATAGCAAATACAGAGCGAACTAGAGGACTTTGAGAAGGCTGAGAACATTAGAGCTCAGATTATCTATGTTCTTTTGCCGTATGAACAGTACCAACATAATGCATCACAGTCACACTATTCTTTTCGTCTTTCTTAGCTCTTGTACACCTGATATTGCAGCTCATAGGAACATTGACTGGGTGGTATCCCTTACATACAGGGGTCCTTATCCTGTGTCTGCCCTGCATGTATTCGATGTTTCCTTTCTCCGTTTGTTATCAGATCAGGTTTGAGGCACCTTGCTCTAATATGTTTCATGGTGGAGCTAAAACACGTATCGAAAAGAAAAATCCTCTTTGAATCTGTGGGTTTGATGATTTTGAGTTCTGTACTTTGGGAAAAATGAAATGTACTGAAAGTGAATAAATGGCCTGCAGTGTTAAGACTCAGCAGTACGTCACAGCTCTTTGGAAAGTTGTCTTTCTGAACATAAGCCTCCAACAGTAGAGCAGCAACGTCAGTGAATATCCTCCGATGTTCTGTGGCTGAACTGCTCGTCATGTCAGCATGTGTACGGGTGCATTATTGTCTGTACACCTGTGCTGGTGTGCTATGTCCTCTCACACAATAATGGAGTAAAATACTGGCAAGTACGCAGTTTTTGTAATCTTTCATCTGATTTTCATTCATAGCAAAAATGTTAAAGACAAAATGCAGCATTCAAAGTTTGTCAGAATTAAGAAAGATGGGCAGGTGAAGTTCAACAACTGCTTAAGTGCCCGGAACTTGGTTGTTGCATTATTTCATCCGAGGCTCTCAGAGGGCCTGTACAAATCGGTGCTGAGTGACATTTAATTCAGACAACGTTGTTTGTCAAACAGAGGTGAAGGTGGTTTCATAAGGGAGACAGAAAGACAGAGAGGGATTTGATGGACGTCAGTGCATCAGCAGGCAAACTCCCACCAGAAAGGCTCTTAGTTGCCATAGAAACACCAGCAGAGGAAATTAAGAAAGGTAGAGAGTAGGAAAAAACATACACTCATTCATGGTAACCTCAACTCCTGACATATTTTGCACGTTTAGTGGGAGAAAATGTCAAAATGATGCCCACGTCATCTACATGGAGCAAGCAAAAACATAACCAGAGTGCACAAAAGATGCAAGAAATCAAACAAATGTGGACAAAATGATCCTCTGTGAAGTGGTGGGGTTTTGAGGACTTTGTGATCCTGCACAAAGACCAGCATGATGCATTCTTAAGACCTTTTTCCGGGCTTGCCAACACTCACATTCAGATGAAATTCAGAATAGTCACCTCATATTGTAGCTGTTATTGTTGCTGCCGTTTGTTTTAAATTAATTTATCACACTACTTCTTAATTAACTTGTGTCTAAATAATGAATTCTGGTCTGGGAATATCATGAATTGTAATGGGTTTTTTTGTTTTTGGTCCACTTGATTTTGTGAGTTATTTCTTGACATATTTTAAGGTGCGTGCCCTTTGTGTTTGCTGTTAGTTTTAAGAAATGAGCTGGTTGAGTCATTGTGAAAAATAGACATGAAATTATTTTGACAGGTTATATAGCGACGTGAAACCGCGAACAGTTTTGGTGCCACACATAAACAAATCAGTTATAGAGTGATGTGAATGAAGAATCCATTGTCAGGATTGAAATGCATTTAATTAATTAATTTAATGTGATTAAACGTTACATACAGTTTATGCGTAGTGTGCCAAGTTGAGGTGTAATACAATGAATAACTCATAATTCCCCTGCCGCAACAATCCACACAGGGGTGCATTCACCCAAACAATAAAATGTTTAATCTCCTGCGGTGAGGCTATCGCACCACATAGTGTGTTTCCTGATCAGTCCAAACAAAACATTTGCCACCTTGGACTGTGGGGACAACACAATTATCCATCAAATTCATTCAGTTCATTCTGTTCAGAGCAGTTGGTTGCTTTGATATTTAACTTCTTATTAAAAGTCTGATCACCTTTGCTGATGGTTGGAAAATAAAATTTGAGGAAAAGGAAACAATTTCAGTTATGTTCCTGTTCATACTAATATGCCCTCAAGCTCCGGCTGTCATGGCCGTGGAGCTTGAAAAAGTATCTCTGCTCACTTCGCTGCTTCTGTTTTCTGTGTCTATTCCTCCGTCTCCACCACTCCTCCCAGCGAGGAAAAACAAGAAGCTGATCAAGATGAAAATGCCCCGGTCCCCTGGATCATCAGAGCCCGTCAGCAACATGCCCGTTCCAGTCATCCCTCGGTGCATGCCCCAGCTTGTGCCCACTATGCTGTCAGTGCTCAAAGCCATTGAGCCAGAGATCATCTACTCGGGCTACGACGGCACGCTGCCTGACACCTCCTCGCGGCTCATGACCACTCTCAACAGGCTGGGGGGACAGCAGGTCATCTCTGCAGTCAAGTGGGCTAAGTCACTGCCAGGTAAAAAAAAAACCAAAAAACTATTCCCTGTGTGATGTCATTGGTTTCTTCTAGACATTGCTGAAGCAAAGAGTGTCACGAACAGTTTGGACATCAAAATGCAGTCGTCAAATATTAGAAATGAAGGTTGGCATAAATAGTTTGTGGAAACGAGAAGATGTCTTTAAAGAGCACCATTCAGACCTCAAACAATTGAAAATGATGTGGAAATAATGAAGGAAATAAGACATGTCAGTTAGTTTCATCCAGTTGTTCCTATACAAACAAATGGAACTCATTTCAACAATTATGCAAAAATGATTGCACTCTGCCCAAAAGATCATGATCAGAGGATTACGTAATAATTGAGACAGGCTTTTCTTATCAGCGTTGTTATCATTATTCAGTGAAGTTAAGTGAAGCTGCCCAAAATTATCTTTGCTTTTGCTTATTAGCTCAAGAGTTAAGAATTAACTCTGAGTTTTCAGATAAGTAACATGGTTATGTAATGAGAAAAAAAAGGACACAATATAATGTCATATAATATACATTTTTAATCGCTGTTGGCAAATGAGCCTAAGAGTGACATACATTCAGAGACAATAGAATAAAGGCTCTGACCTCTGTAATGTCCAAATGTAAAATTAAAGACATAAGAGTAGAGTAATTGTCACTTTTAAAGTAACAATTCACTTTAAGCCCCCAACCTTTTCACAGTGCTTTGATCAGGTCATGAACAAGGTTAACGTCTCTTCGAAATAAAGACGATCCTAATGATGTTCCTGCAGCCTCCTTCAAGTCATTTAGCAAATGTTCCTACAGCAGGTGGAAGTTTTTTTTCCCATCACTGTCATATAGGCTCACTGGAGCGGAAAGTGATTATTTCAGTTTTGGAGAGAGAAGAGAGTCAACATCATCACTTGACTAAACATGAGCTACAAGTCATGACTCCAAAATAAGCTTTGGTATTCAGGTTATGGAAACATATAATTAAATTTTACTGTTGTTACAAGTCACATAAATGTATTTTATAAACATCACATAAAAAGTTAATTCATGGCTTTGAAAGCTACTCAGTTGGCATTCCCCAAATCAAAAATAGAAAAAGAGGTAAATTTTTTATTATTTTTTTTCCCCACATCTTATTCTACTTTCTAATCATGAGAAGGGAGCCACATGACTTGATAATCACTTCAAGTATTTGCTTGGAGATTTTCTCCTGAATTTTCAGTCACATCAAAGGTTTAAGATCACACATCTCAGCGAAACCAAAACAGTTTTGCTGTTGTTTTTTCTACACTTGACAGTATGACGGTGCATAAATCTGGCTCTGGTCTTGTTGTGTGTGCATTGCCCACAACTGGCACCGGGCCAACGTGGTAGTGAGAGAAAGCTGTAAATGGTGGAGGGGGTATAGTGGGAGGTGGGAGGGGGAGTCTTACATAACAGCCATGGCTTAAAACAAATGCAATGTGAAAGGACGTTTTCATGTGCAGCTCCACTTTTTTGTAGTTTTGACCGTGTGGAAACAACTGAGCTGCAAATTAAATCCACTTTGAACATCGACCTAACTAGATTGTCTTTTGCGAAAGCCGTCTTCATAATTGTGTTTTAATGATGTATTCAGCAATTACCTTTTGTTATCGTCAGTTCTCTCTCGCTCTGTGCCGCTCTGAAAGAAGATATGAAGATTTGTTGTTCGCTGATTCCGCACAGAATATTTAATGTTTATTTTTATAAAGACAAGTATAAATAGCATAAAATAATGTCACACTAAGCAGCAACATTTTGGTATAATTAGTGATATTTTGGACAATATCACTACGAAGTGCTCCAATCTAATCATGCATTGTTGGTGTAAAGTGTTTGTGCCTTTCTCTCTCTCTCCATCTGGCTTTTTCTGCCTTGTTTTCAATCTCTTCTCTGACCTTTCCAGGCTTCCGCAACTTGCACCTGGATGACCAGATGACATTGCTGCAGTGCTCCTGGCTCTTTCTAATGTCCTTCAGTCTGGGTTGGAGGTCGTACGAGCAGTGCAACGGTAGCATGCTATGCTTCGCCCCGGATCTTGTCATCAATGAGTGCGTATCAGAGCCAGCTGCTGTATATTTTTTCAGTGAAGCACTTTGTCAACCAGTTGTGTTTTGCATTTGCTCATTTCAGGGTCTCAGTCCCATAGCATCAATTGACTTGTACACTGGCTGCTGTATTCATGACTCATTTGTGAGACGAGTAGATAGGTCATGGGGCTGACGCTGACTGTACAATGGAAAATTGACAGCTTGTGCGTTAAGATGTTGAAAGAGGTAAAAAAAAAAAGAAGCAGCTAGCGTTGCCATGTTTATCTGAGAGGAAGTGCACAGCTATATGCACCTTTTCCAGATGAATATTGGATACGTACAGTGTTTGTTTCAGATAAGATTGCAATGAAATGTAAAATAAATAAATAACTTAAAATGGGAGTCAGCAGACATTCAGAGACTTTTCCCACCTTTTTACATCCAACTGTCTTCCAGCAATTATGTAGAGAAATAGCAAGGAGAATGTTTAGGCTTTCTTAGAAACAGGTAATGGAGCTAATCTGACCATGTCCAAGGAAAAAAAAAAAAGATTCTGCCTGAAAGTCCCTCTTAAGCATATAAAATAATGTGTTGTGTCTCATATGTTAAATCCATACACAAAGTCAAGTTTTCAGATGTTGAGGCTACACAGGCTTATCTTTGCACTTCACTAATCTCCTCTTCCTGTTGCACAGGGTTGAATTAGTTATGTTTTTAATAAAGACGTATTGATGGTGAGCCATTGAAATAAATTATTGTCAGTGAGAGCCCCTCGGGTTTTGTAATGTAACACAAACTCAGAAAGGCGTACACAGGAAGAGTATATCCACTACGCACTGAACCGAGCAGAAATGTCCTGTATTCTGCACAGTTCAGTAAACAGATGCCTCAGGTACGGCTGCAGTATATTAATTACAAGGCCTCATTACTTAAACAGTCGCCGGCTAAAGGAATTAACTATGCTTGGATATATCTAAGTTCACCACCGTCTCCGCAGTCCCCGGTGGGACCGGGATAGTGGCTATTCTCCTTTTTAGCTCTCCTGTTCCCATAATGGTGTTTTAATTTACAGGCACAGATTTTAAACACCACTGTGCCGTTTGATTCATCATCTTCAGCCTTAATCTTTCAAAGCCCCCTTTGAGTCATGTTCTCTCTCACAGCCATCCGGCTAAAAAGTAAACAGAATTCAGGATTCTATCGTACAACTGGCAGAAAGCAGCGCGAAGCACAAAACAAGCTCACCCTTGTGCCCACGGTATTAAAATGAAGTGTGGTCAGGTGGATTGTTGGTACAGTATCAGTGGAAATTGACTGAAAAAATAACTAAATAACTGAACCTGACTGAAGTCAGCGGGGGGGGCACAACCCTCTCGAACCATTTGCCCGGTGCAGTGAGTGGTGTTCGTGCCATCAAAGCAGCAGAAGAGACACCAACGCGCCCTAAATGCACCAATGCCACACACTTTGAACAGTTAAAATACAGCTTTTATAGGCTGACCAATCATTTCAAGTACCCAGCTAAAAACAAGCAGGAGTTTCGGTTGTGGCTCTAGTTTTTATTTCACCATTTTAGACCATTTAGAAGTTGTCTGACATGCAGTGCTCTTTCACCCAAAGTGTAAATGCTGTTTACTTGATGCCGGATGGCAAGGGTGCAGCAAACACACCGAGCTCTCGCTCCCAACAACAAATCGCTCATGCATTTATTGGAAATCTGGAGGCAGAGGTCTGAGCTGAGAAGAGTCTTCCCCAGATCACAAGTTAACTCAGGACATGGATAACAAAAAAAAAACAAAACAAATGAAAGGTGATGAAGTCATTGCAAGTGGCACGGCATTTTGTCAGAATGAATAGGCAGCTCTAAACCCAAGGTTACAAATCTGGAGAATGTGCACTATTGATTTGAGAGGTAGAAAGTAATGTGGGCTGTGTGTTAGTGGAAGTGAGGTGTGAAAATCCATCAGCGCTGATTTCACAGTCCGGTTTTCTCCTGCAGGGCTGAACTGCTTCCCTGCTGAGGCAGTTTATTGAGAATTGAATAACAGGATGAGTGAAAGAGCTTTAAATCTAATCTGAACATCTCTCTTCCCTCCCCTGCTGTCTCTACCTGGTCTACGTGTATCCCACCTCTTCCCCGTCATCTATTTTTTATCTATCTAATCTATCTATTTTGTCTATTCCTTTTCCTTGAATGCCTTTCAGAGAGAGAATGAAGCTGCCCTTCATGACCGACCAGTGCGAGCAAATGCTGAAGATCTGTAATGAGTTTGTCCGACTGCAAGTGTCCTATGATGAGTACCTGTGCATGAAGGTCCTGTTGCTGCTCAGTACAGGTAAATGGAAATCGCTTCGCTTTGGAAACGTTTTCCACATTTCAGGCACTGCAAGTATTTTGGGATTTACGAGGGACCTCAAAACCACTCTTGAACTGCAACAAATGTGTAACACTGTTGCAGCCTTGAGCACCGGGAGGTCCAGTTAGTCACAGTAGCATGGTGCACGTTATGGAACGGAGGAAACGTATCGGTGTATGTTTGGTTCGGTGTGCCAACTGCAGACACCTCCACTCACAGCTCCTCCCATCTTGGCGTTGGAAAACAATTTCTTATTTTTTAACTCTAACAGAATGATCTGGAATGAAAAGGACAGGACATTGACAGGAAATTATTTAACGACAATACTGATGATAGATTCATCATTTCAGTTATTTTTGTTATGTGACGATGTGGTGTTTTTCTGTAAAGCTCTATACATGGCAGAAAAAGTAGCATATTAAACGTTTTCATCGGTCAGTTGGAGACATCACTTAGAAATAATGACAAATTACTTTTTTGTTTTGATCTGTTTTATTAATGACCAAGCAGCGTCAGCACAAAATGACACTGATGATCTAGAACCTTCCAAGAATCATTTCACCATCTATCGTGCTGTGCTTCTCTGGGTTTGTCTTCCCGTCATCATGAAGAGTTGTTGCTTTGTCTTGAAAACACAGATTTGCTTCCAGTTTCAAAATGTTAACTACCACTTGCTGTTTTTATCATCCCGGAGGAAAAACACACAGCTTCTTGTGTAATCAACAGTCACAAATTGCCTAAATCGAAACAGCAAAACCTGTTTCCCAATTATGACCATTTAAGTTTTGCTGGATGAAATTTGGTCTCAGCAGAGCTCTATAATTGTATTCCCAACTTGTTCTGAAGAAATGATGACCAACATTGTTTTGTTTAAGTTTAAAATCTATAAATTATCGAAAACCTTTGGAAGATGAGCCATAAAATAAAATTGACCTTTAACTAAATAAGATGAAATAGTAAAGCACTTTTATTAAAATGATCACAACAGCATTACGTAGGATGGAAAAAAATAAAGAGCAAAACCAAGACTTATCCCCAGTTATGTAAATTTGTCTTTGCTGTGGAAGCATTCGTCCCTCCAGCTCTCTCTTGGAGAAAGGCAAGGGAAAATGCACTTCACACAGAATGACATTTCAATAGTGAGCATTGGTTGCATCTTCATACCTGAGAGCTTTTTCCATCTGTTCCCCTCAATGATGGAAATACAATCAGGGCAGGACAACTTTGCTTTCAGCAGTTTGCATCTCTTGCATATGACTGAAAATTAAACACCCATGGGTAAATTTAATTTATTATACCTGTTTTCCCAGCAGAGCTCGCTTTCAGCAGTGTTAATATCTGCAGCACCACATCGTCTCACCATGCAAAACGAACATATTAACGCACATAAATGGGTCACAATGGCTTTTTTCCTCTCAATGTCAAATCCCTGTTGATCACACATTTCTTTCATTTATTTTTGTAGAAATTATTCAAAGTAGTGGGCAGAAATCAGTTATTGCTCTTCAAAATTGTCTCTCTGCCAGACCTACCAATGCATATTTCAGAGGCCAGATAGCACTTATCTAATTATGTAAATCTCGCAGTACTTTATTCTCTTCCTGCCCTCTTTGGCTTTGCATATTCTCCAGGCCAGTGACTGTGGTTTTGCCTGGGCACGGTGCCACAAACCAGACTGACAAGGAATCCATGATGTGTTGACACGGCCATTACGACAATTGCATCTTGATGTTTTTCAGCCAGTTGTGGTTAATAGTGTCTTACCAGTGAGCCGCACTGTGGTAATCCTCAGAGTGTGGGGTTTGAAATTACACTGCACATGCAGGCATCATAATGTTTTGGGGATTTTTTTTTCTCTTAGGTGTGTGTTCAAACACTAACTGTTCCTCATGGACTTAAGTGAGGGTACTGCTCAGTAGTGTTTGATGCTACCTTTAGTTTTGCACATTTTCCACTGCCTCCACAGCTATTTGGTTCAGGAGGCCCGTGTGTGCGTCTGTGAGTGTTTACCCTCATTTGGATCCCACATATTAGACCTTAACGGCCTGCGCTGTTTGTTCCAATAGAGAACAGGATCAAGGACAAACATCAACATTACTGCAGGGCTTTCAGTTTCAGACACATTTAGCCAGCTGTTCGCATCAGCAGCTGTAGGAAGATACAGTCAAAGCCAAAAACCTTCTGCTTCCGTCAGAGGCTCCCAGCCTTCTCCCTCTCCCTCTCCCAGCCTTGCTGCCTGCCTGCCTGTCCGCTTGCTCATGAGTGCTTGTTCATCGGGGGATATTTTTCTCTTTAAATTGTTTTATAAAGAGTCTGGTCTAGACCTGCTCTATATGTGAATTGCCTTGATGTAACTTTGTTATGATTTGGCGCTGTATAAATAAGTCTGATTTGATTAGATTGTTATTAGATGCTGATGGGTCTCGTGATAACTGTGTTTGTGCTTCTGTTTGGTGTGTACGTAGTACCAAAAGACGGCCTGAAGAGCCAGGCGGTGTTTGACGAGATCAGGATGACATACATCAAAGAACTGGGAAAAGCCATCGTAAAGAGAGAGGAGAACGCTAGTCAAAACTGGCAGCGCTTCTACCAGCTGACCAAGCTTCTGGACTCCATGCAGGAGGTCAGACTAACACATGAACTCGCACATTGGTACACCATATACTGTTAAGATGTCTTTGCTTTTTTTTTTTTTAATTCACTTTAGTACATATATTTTAAGTAGACCTGTGGCTTTCTTTCACAAGATTTTGGCAACATCTTGTGATTGAAGTGAATCAATAACTTGATGTTCTGCTGGTCTCTGTCCAAAATCCTGATTAGTGTTAAACCCAGAATACACTCACAGATCTCAATACATGCTCCTCCTAAAGATCCACTACCACCTACTTTAGGCTAGTTTAAATTATTCTTGGAATAAATCTTACATATCTTTACATTATCTATCAAATTTACTACTCTGTATGTCTCTGTGCCCCCTTGGACGTCTCCTTCAGATGGTTGAAAGTCTTCTCCAGATTTGTTTCTACACCTTTGTGAATAAGACCCTCAGTGTGGAATTTCCAGAGATGCTGGCAGAGATCATCACCAACCAGATACCAAAATTCAAAGATGGGAGTGTCAAGCCTCTTCTGTTTCATCAGAAATGACTGCCTTAAACTGTGAAGCAATGACTCAAATTCTCCTCCAGGAGCACAATACCTGTGGCCTCATGCCTCCTAATCTGGTCCCAGATTTGGCCAAACTTCAGACGGACACCCTACTACTGACCTGTATCCCTTCCTGGTTGCGAATCTGGCCTCTAGGGGAAAAGTTGTGGCTCTGAATGTCTTGAGGGCAGGCTTCATTTTGGTGGTTATTGTCATTTTTCGCTGGGCTCCTTTACCTCTGCCGATCTCTTTCCCACCTCCACTGATAAGCCAACTCCTTCTACCACCATTTTCCTCCTTCGGCTTGACACCTAACAACACTGACCAACTCACCGGATTAGCGGCCGCTGTTGAAGCTTGCCCCAAGTTAAAACCTGATGTTCTGCCGCTCACCTGCCCAGCTTATCTCCGTTTGCCCTCCACAGCTCCACTGCACAGAGAATGTAGTGAGCACTCACTCATCTGTCATAACAAGGGGGATGAAAAAAAAAAAAAAAGTCATAGAAAAGTTGCAAACATACCCTGGCATGAGGGAATCTACACCCACCTCCCCCCTTTTCGATCCAAGGACAGTGATGACGAACTGTTTTACGATGTGAACCAATCACCTTTTCTGACGTGAAACAAATAAGATTTATATACCTGACCAATGTATGGAAAAAAAGAAAAACAGATTTAGGAATATTCTCCATTTATTTTATGCAGGCATGCATTTCTGACCACACTCAAAGTCACACTTACATACACAAGCATACCAAGAACACACACATTGACACAAATCAAAATGTTTACACAGGATGTATCCGAGAAGGGAAAACCAGTGCCTTTTAGCTTTTTAAGCTCTTCATAGCCATCCTCTCTAAGCTGTTGTGTTTCTTCACATAAGAATGTAACCCTGACATCCTTCCACATATTTTGTGTTTCAGTTTTTCCATGCGGGCGATTTGTTTTCTTTTCAAACCACCATGTTAGGTGGTTTGTTTTTGCTTGTTTTTTATTTTTAATGTGGGCAGCTCTCTATCTGTTCTTATCCCCAGACATGCACATAAGGAAGGCAGCCTTTGATACAGATTGAAAAAAGAGCAGTAAAAGTAAATATATATATATATTAAGAAAAAAGGATCACTAAATGTTGTTGGAAAAAGTCTCAAAGATTTCATGTGTCTTTTCCCCACGTGAAGAACGTTGGATAAGTATACTGCATCTCCAGATTAGAATCAAATTGAGCAAAAATTGCTCAAATCCAGGTGATATCAGCAAATACAATGTTAAAGATGCAGACTGATGGACCGAATGAAACTGCAGCGCATGGAATAATCAGCAAGTTGTTAAATGGAATGAAATTCGTTTACAGTCCTTTGCAGTTTAATCAGGTGCTGTCAACCCAATGAGTTTTTTTTTTTTTCCCCCAGAAGTGAACTTAATTTGAAAAACATCGGAGGTGTCTGTGGATTGAAAAGTAGCCATAATTCAAGACCGTCCTTTCACTGCCTGCCGCGTTCATACTGAGGACGTAGCTTGATAAATGCTTTCAACTTAATTTTAAAAATATGGAACTGTAGTTGAGATCATTTACCTGTCCTGGCTGCATGCTACCATCTCAGAAAGCAGAGAATGGTCAAATAAGAGAGGAAATCATTCCTGGTGTTTGTGTTGTATGCTAACAGGAGAATGATTTTACAGATTCGACTTTTTAAATCTTGAAAGTTTATTAATTAATTCTCTGTAAATGATTAACTTCACCAATACTGTACTTGTGTAGGTGGGAAAAAGCATTCAAATAATTTGTGACCTATATATACATATATACATATATTTATGTCTATATGTACATATGTACATATATATATGTATACATATGTATAAAATCAATGGAGCCTGTGATATCAAGAGTATGACTTCACCTCTAAAGTTGAAATGTTTTTGGTAGAAGATGCAATTAAAGCTCAAGCTATGAGTGACTACATCATCTGGATGTTGTGCCAAATGTAAGAGCAAGTTGGGTTTTTTTGTTTGTTTTGGTCCTGGAGATGTTAAAGAGTGCTTATGCAGTTGTAATCTGGCATCATGTGGTTTGTATAACTTGCTCAGTTATGAGAAAGATCTTAGTTCAGTGTCACACCTACACCAGCTTAAAAGCACTGATTGTTATCATCCAAGTAAATGTATGATATGGTTGTTTTTTTGTTTTTTTTTTTTTTTTTTGGAGATGCACAAAATATTGTATTTTTGAAATTGCAAAACAAGCAGGACTTTCTACTACTGTCAAACAGGCAGTGATCAGCATTTGGTACATTTGTAATGCGAAAATATGATTGTACCAGCTCATGCGAAAGCCAAAGCAAAACCTCATAGACAGTGCAGTTGTACATTGGCTTCTGTGAAAACCCCCCCCACCACCACCCCTCCTAAAATAATAGATGCAGGTCTTTTTTCCCCCTCACCATTTCTTGTAACTGCCAGGCCTCTCTGCCTAAAATGTCGACCATATCAATTTTCAGCTGTTTACTCTGAATGGTACTCGTCCCTCTGCAGCGCATAGCTCTGAATGGCAGTTAACAGACCAGGTAGCGGGTTGCCATAGAGACTAGTAATTTCTGCGTTACTTATAGCTAACAAAACAGCAGGTTCTGGATGCATAGAAGCCACCATTCCCCTGGAGCCATCGTGTTTTTAATCAGCGGTTCTGCCAAAGGATGGTCACTCGCAGCAGGGTCGTTTCATGTACAGTGTCGGCTTTCAGCTTCACCTGCTAACTCGGGTCTCATGGCCTTGGGCGTTAAAGAAATTGGTCTTGATGCTGCTCACGATACTGCAGATCATACTGGGGAAGCTTTGACTCAAGTGTCTACTTATTTAGGTAACTTTGCATACAGTATTACAGCTGTTACCCCGGTGGTGGCGCTTCAGAATACCAGCTTTAGGGCGTAGGTGTAACCATATCCCTGCTCATTTCTAAATGGCCATAGGTGTATATAGCGGCACCAACATATCCAGCGCAACCTTTACAGTGTCTCATATTACAAAATATTTTTTCATGGACATAAGCTCTATAGTGCACATTCTCTTTTGCCTTTCAGCTTCACGTTCGACTAAAGGCCTTTGCGAAAGGGAGACAGAGAGCCATAGATATAAGATTTCAAATCAGGAAACCCTTAACAAATATCAATGCTTTTAGAGATTGATCTGTTGTAAGAAAAAAAAGAAAAAAGAAAAAAAAAGGACAATTTTTTTCTGTGATTTTGAATACATCAGCTTGATCCTCTTTGATATAATAATTTTACTCAATTCTTTTTGTACATTGAACAAGTCGAGAAAATAAATATTTTTCTGTTTGTTGGTTTGTGTTTGATAAAGGTAGATGTGTTGAATACATTAGGAAGTGTTAAACATGTTTGTCTTGTGAAGTAAATGTAAATTTTCTGAGTCAATGGGGAAGTCTAAACGAATGCTCACTGTGTTTTAAAGTTATAAGCAAATGAGGGAGACAGCAGAAGGAGGAGGGGAGGAGTCGGGGATGAAAGGTGAGGCGGACTGGGGAAGGTTTTGTGCGAGAGTGACCAAAGCAGAGGAGAAAAAAAATATATATAAAAAGTAACACACAAAAAGAAGTATTTAAGTAGTTACATTTTAAGTAGCACTTATTATCCAACTGGTAGTACTTCTTATTGTATTTCAGAGGTATCTTTTGTAAAGGTCAAGGCTTTGGATCCCATGTATATTCCTGTGAGGATTTACTGGTCACTTTAAAATTGAAACCAAAACACACACACACACACACACACACACACACACACACACACAAAGTTGAATCTTTGCTTGAAAGTAAATCTGCCAGAGCCTGATGGAATTGCACTACCCTCCTACTGGTTGATAAAGTCTATTTTGTATAAAATACATGCAAATATTATCTTTAAAGATTAAGGGCAGATCATGTTTCACTGGTATATATGGCTATGGCCTTCATTGAAATCTGTTATGTTCATATTTCAGTTATGTAAATGTAATCCAATGTAAAAAAAAAAAAAACAAAAACAAAAAAAAAAACAAATAAATATAAAATGTTTGTTTAAAGAAAAGCGATAGTTTGTATTACTTCTGTATTACACCTCTTCTGTAGTCAGTGTCGATATTTTCACCTATTTGATTAAATGTTGAATTAAGTTATCTGTGTTGTTCTTTGACATCGAATTGGCATCCTGTTGGTAACACCTTGGTTGATGTTTCTGTCATTACCAGTAAAAAGTGGAAATTTGGAAGGACTGATTTCTCTTAAGTTCAAATATCTTACACAATAAAGTTTTCTGTTTTCCAACATTTCGCTCCAATGTTTTCTTTTAGTCTTTTCCAAGCCCCAATTTTTTCAAATGACCTAGAAATTATTGTATCACATTATACTAAGCATACTTTGGGAAGCATGCCTATTATGCAGTAGGCTTGATACCACTTAGTGCAACTTCGAGGCAATTAGCTTAGCTTTAATTGTTGGGTAAAAATGACTTGTGTAGTCTTGTTTTCAAGCTCCAAAATAGCCTCATCAACACCTATAAAAGCAAGACAGGTAAAAATTGCTATAAGCTAAACCGCTTGTTGATTCTAATGAAATACTTGACTCTGGCCCAAATATTTCACTTCTGGTGCGACTTCTTTGACACAGCAGTCCTGTCCTCAAATTTAAAGTATGCCCACAGAATAGATGTTCAGAATGGGCACAAAAAAAAAAAAAAAACCCAAAACAAAAACAAGAAATAAAAAGCACCAAAATCTGCAGCTGTAGCTAATCACCATTCATCTTTAATTCTGCACATTCTTATCAATTCACCAGAACACCTGAAGGAATATTTAAGGCTGTAGATAGAATTAAATGATACAAAAATCTGGGCAACAAAGAAGGATTTAAGTTAGTATGCTAAAAATACAAAATATAAAATTTTATACTTAAAAAAATTATATCAAGTGTTGTTTTTTTTTTTTTTTTTTTTTTACAATGTCATTAAAACACCTCAAACAGAAAACAGTTCAGGTTTGCGCCAATAAGAAAGTCTCATAAATAAGAAGCTTAGATATGAACAAAGTAGTCTTGTTTCACATTTTTTTACTCTCACTTTTGAAATTCCTTTGATTCAGATTTTTTGAAATTTTTTCAATATCCTGTCCTAAAAAATTCACTGAAAACATTTTTTTAAAGCATCAACAATAACGTTCACCAAAATGATCAAAGAAAAGAGAAAAAAAAAAAAAAATCTTTGTGTCATGAAACCATTGGAGCCCCAAAGCAGACCAGTTGTCACAAATGTACATGAACAGCTCTGATAAATGATTGAACTCTTTTTATCAAATGATTCATCTACACTTCATTTTCTTATGAATCCATTTCTGTCCACTTCACCAAGTTACACGATAAACAAAAAGTCTCAGTTTCTACGCAGACAGAGAAAAAGATCCTCAGCTTAACATGTCTGTTCTTATTGCATAAAAGATGACTTCCCAATGTCTTTAGCTGTTTGCTTACTCCAAATGCTGTTGAAGAGTAAATCGTCTAAAGGAGAAATCTGGATGATTGTGAGAACAAGAGGAAAAATCAACCTGGCCTGTTTCAAACATGTATGTCTGGGGTGAAAAGGAACAATGTCGGGACACCTGCTCTGTGATGGAAATGCAACATCCTGTTCGGTGAAAATTTCCCAAGTTGGCCAAAATAGTGCAAAAATGACTCAATATTTATAAGATACAGGGTCTTGCTATTACCCAACAGGCAAAGGATGTCTGGGCCGGGGAGGCAGAGCGAGGCCTCACTGCTGGGCTTGTTTTAAACAGCAGGATTTGGTTTTTAATCTATTGCAAACCAGTCATAAGCTTGTGGAGCTGAAAATGTTCACATTTTCTGTGAGCGCTCTGCAGGGAGAGGCATTATAAAAAAAAAAAAAAATTAAATAAATAAAAAAAAAAGAGAAACCTGATACTGACCTTTTGGCAAACTGCTTTCTAGGCAACCTCATCCTGTGCTGATCTGCCCTGGGGCTCCTGCTGAACTGGAGCTCTGGAACATTAGCCAGGTTGAATCTTGTCCTGGGGAATTACTGGACTGACACAGAAAGTGCTCATAAACACATTTGGAGCCATTCAGCCAAACCCAATCATTTAAATTTGGTTTAAAAGCTCCACTCCCCCCAACCCCCCAGTGGGATACGCAATAATGCAAACACTGCAGAGGTGGTGACTAGCAAGTCCAAATTTAAGAGGTAACTTGCTTTTTTTTTTTTTTTTTATTAAGTTTGCTGTTATCAGCACCTCCATCTCCACAGAGCTTTCCATTCCTCTGTCATAAAAAGAGGAGGTGCTGAAGCAGTGCTGCAATACAGCTCAAAATAATAAAGCAAGGGCTGAAAAAAAAATCACAAGCCTCCCAGCTTGGAAACACTGTACACACGCGCACACACACACACACACATTCCTGGTTGATTACCACATCATCTTCACCAGGACTTGAGAAGTCATCCACACTAATCCAACACTAACCAGAACCAAGGAGGGCTTGGTAACTTTTTTTTTCCCTTTTCCTGTTTTTTTTTTTTTTTCTCCAGTGCAATTCTCGGGTCCCTCCCCAGTCCACTCTGGTCCACTTCATTTCGGCAACATATCTGTTTGATATGATTATGCCTGGTCCAGTTTTAGCTCGAACCGAAACAAGAGTGACCTCAACAAAAATGGTCCAGTCCAGTAAAGTATATGGTCTAACAGAGTCTGTGCAGTCAAATCTAGTCCCCTTCGGCCCAGTTTGGTCATTTCTTGTCCAATATGATCCAGTTCAAGACTTTTTTCAGCCATGGACTATAAAAACTCCACATAGTTTTCTGGGATCAGTCCTGTTCGGCCGTCCAGAGTCCCCTCCAGCCAGCCTGGCTCCCTGGAGGCATGAACTGAAAAGTGAGAGAAAGAAAACATTTAATTTGTTTCAGTAACTCCAGAGAGAAGCATACATATCCGTGAACATGAGACACTTGAACAGCACAGAGAGAGCAATAGAGAGAGACAAACAGAGATGGAGAGAAAGAGAGTGAGGGAGAGTGGAGGAGTTCGGGGTAATAATAACTCATAATTGCTGCTAATAAGTGAACATGAAATACGCGCCAGGGTGAAAGATGTCAAATGTTCTGTTTTGATCAGATGATGCAGATGAATGTGAGAAGTAGATAACTGCTTAAATAATATTGTGTAGAAGCTATTATAAAATAGCTGAATAGTAATGGACATATGCTGTGTGTTACTATTAAAAATGAAGAATTCCAGATATTTCTCTGTAGATTTATTACCTCTTTCAGGTTTTAATTTGTACACAGTGCTTTGACCCATTCTAAATCCAACATAATTAATAATTTCAATTTCTGTGTTGTGTGAACGTGCTGAACTTCCAATTACTACTTAAGAGCACAATATTTACTTCAGAAAAATCAAGCATTCAATTCCTTAGATTAGCAAATCCTAGATATGAAAGTGGGTTGTTCTTTTTTGTTGGCTTATCGTGAGGCAGGATGATGGGATGTAAGCATGTGGTATGACCTGATTCTGAAGTTATGAAAGAAAATGCATCAACAAGTAAAATGAAGGAAATAAAAACATCTCGGCAGGAGTTAAAAAAAAATCAAATAAAAGTGCGTTCGCCACATTTTTGTCTTCACACAGAATCGACCTCACAAATCAAGCTACCTTAGAGGGACAGAAGAACAAACCCAAATGTGAACCGAAGACGAGACAGTGCACGGAGTTGTCATCTGTGTTTGATCATTGCTGTTAACCGTTTGTTCTGTCTTATGACGGTGAGGCTGCAGTCTGAGCTCTGTGGGGACAGCTGGGATGCTCTGTCCTTGGCTGGCAGAGAGCACACAGGGGTTTTGAGATGCCTCTGTAGGGATTACGTGTCCCCAAGTTCACATTTTGACCAAAAAGGCTCTGGTGACACCGATCTGCCTTACGTAACAACACTCGTTACTTTGCCTATTCTATTTAGGGTCTGGGAGTCTGAGAGACCAGCACACAACAAGCGGCATAACCCAAAAAAAGTGAATCCCCTCCTGCCTTGTTCGTGAGTTTCACTTCAGGGAAACAGATTTTTTTTATGCAGCTACTGCTTAAGTACTGCTTAAGAAGCTTTATTATCTTTCCTGTTGGGCCATTCTGGTTTTCAGTGGAGACTGTGGAAAGATAAACATAATTCACAGTTTTGGGAGCTCCTTGTTGGAGAAAATGAAATTAGGCATGAGATGACCACAAAGACCGTGTAAGGAGAGGTGCAAAGAAAGAAAATGTGAAAGGAAAAAAGGAGGATATCAAAAAATAGAATTATATTTCCAACACGTTCTTGTTAAATCAACTGCCTCCTCCATCTGAAGGATATTAAGTTCTGCCTGTGTGCAAAAAGCAATTCATTGCATTTGACTGCATCTATTACAGTCCAGTCTGCTCACCATCCTCTAATATGCAACAAAAGCAAGTGCATATTGAGGACAGGCACTGGATTTAAAAAAAAAAAAAAAAAAAACACAAACGTACTCAACAAATAGAAAAATATTTCATTTTATGCTATGAATTAACCGAATGATACCAATCAAAAATCGTCTTTCTGCACATTCCTTTTAGAATGAATTCTAAAGGAAAAACTTCAGAAATGACAGGGAACCAATGAATTTATTATTAAAATTGTAGCCAAGGGAAAATGGCCTTAAAAGCCTTTCAGTCATCATTTTTTAGGCCTGAACCATTGACCGTTTGGATAACTTAAAACATATTTTCAACCTTGGCAATAAAATTTGGCACCAAGGCAAAATAAATGAAGCCGAGCCAAAATTCCCAATGCAGCAATCTTTTTTCCTTTTTTCTTTTTTGTTTGAACAGTAATTGTTTGTTTTCATACAAACACCAACCCACATTCTTTCCCGTCTTCTTTCTGCTGGCGAGCTCGGAGCCTGACTCACCGTTCTCAAAGACGGTTCCAGCGATGAAGGACAGCTCGGAGTCGTGCTCTGCCTTGCAGGCGTAGAGCGCTCGAGCCTTCCTGCTTGCAATACTGAAGACATTGAGACAGAAAAAAAAAAAAAAAAAGATTTAACAATGTTTCTTTGGACATCTCAAACAGCCGAAGGAACCTCCAGTTACAGTAGCTACACACACATTATCATTCGTGTATATGAACTCTTATTGGTACTTAAGAGCTGTTTCATGCATCATAATAGATGCTGTCAAACCTCAGTGACTGTTATAGTTTTAACAGTGTTTTGTTTTTTGTTTTTTTTTCTCGACACATACCATCTATATAATTTTCAAATAGACAATAATTTTCCTCTCCACGGGCCTGAGAACGTGCTAACTGCCATTGAAAGACCAGTGGTTGAAGGAAAGGCTGGGATTTTGTGGGATTGAAGTGGTGGCAGCGATGGTGAGCTGCTAACAGCTTCTCCTGCAGCACCAGGACACTTGAAGCTTGAAACCTGAAGCACTGAAATGTAGTGAGTGGCACAGTTTGTCTGCCAAGACTTGGTTAAATAACTTCACCCAAATAAGGTACATTTTTATTCCAATTTATATAAAGATGCTTATATAAGAATGACTGCTAGTTAATCTGTGTAAAAATAGATTGTATATTGATTCTCTTCTTTCATGGAAAAGGTCAAAAGTCTCCTACACTGCTCACTGCATGATAGCTCCTTGAAGGGGATTCAAGGAGAAGCTGCAGTCCAATGGAGAATTTTTTTTCTATAATACCGTCCTACTTTAGAGCTACTGAAGCAAATATTAATATATTAGCCTACTGCTAAAAGGATCATATAATGTACTAGATGAGTGCTTGAGTCAAATTCCCCTGCTCTGTACACAAGATATACTACTTTATTCTCTTTACTGTGTCACACACACCAAAGGCCAATGATCGGCTCTTAATTTACTGTATAATAGCAACATGGAAACTTTCACAACCTCCAGTTTCTCATTTCACTTGCTGAGTTACTTGAAGGTCAATCTCAGGGCTGCTTTTATGCTGACCACAAAAGTAAACATATTGTACAGAGTCTTTTTTATTTGCTGACATAATTCTAACTCTGATTCTTCCGGTGATTTAAGCTGTTAGTTGATATTTAAGGATTCCCAGAGAATGATTGGTAGCTGAAGGCTGCTGCGCTTTATCTGCTTAGATTATGTTTCCTTGATCTGTCACTACTTTTACATTCTTTCTTAAAGTATTATTAAAAAAAGATAAGCGCAATGATATATCGCCGCATTAATTTCATTTCACAGTTTTAAAGTTGTTCAATCTTTTAGAGGAAGAAAATAAAGCGCATCAGTGCTATTTTTACCATCATTATCATTATAAAAATAAATATTTAGACAAATTATATTGGCCAACCTAATAGGAGAAGAGTCACTGGAGGCAGAGGACATTGGCTGAGGACTTGACGGCGCCGAGAACATCGGCCAAGAGGGAGAACGAGGCGAGGTGGGACTGGGAGATGTTGCACTGATGAACACATACATGCAAAATTACACAGTGGCAGTATTAGACAGAAATAAATCAGACATGACTGCTACGTAATCGACAGAGAAAAATTTGACTCTTAAATCAAAGTCATTTTCTCACCTGGTTGGGATACTGCCACGACTCTTTGGATTGAGCCTGCAAACAGGAAATGAAATAACCACCAAAATTAAATAACAGGTAATCGAAGAAGTAAAAGGTTAAGTACTACAGCATTTCTCCACCTGTCAAAACAAACATCATCTGACATTAACTTCAATATTATACCTTCGGAAAGCTTATGTTACTAATCAGTTTTCCCCTCTCACATCTATTTGCATTAGCTTTGCAGCACACAAGGAACAAAAGAAAGACCTCCAAGCTCGCAGGGCAGAAAAAAAGTTACAAAACAAACCTCAAAACATTCAGCTCCAAGAGAAACTGACTCCCTAATAGCTCTCAAAGGGTGACATGAGCGCCTTAATGTGCTCCACCTCTGACTAAAATAACATCCTGAGCTCAAGGCTTATAGTCATGATGAAGAAAACGGTTCATTCTGGGGAGTTTTCAAAGTCAAAACAAATGACTGCACTGGAGATCCATTTCTCTGAGTCTGATTATTGTACCTTGAGAATATCTGAGTTACATGATGAATTTTACAGTCTGTAGATATGAAACGCCAAATCAGCAGAACTAAATTTACTTACCCATCCACTCCAATTACGCAAAGCTGTAGTAAAATTATTCCAGTTTCAGGGAGGAGCACATCTACAATAAAGTTCTCTCATTTCCAAACTGTCATTAAGGATAGTGGTTAAAAAAGACAGAGTTTTGAAACAGGCTTTGTGGTGTTTTTTTTTTTTTTTCTTTTCTTTTCTTACACAAGAATCTATTTAGTGATTAACGAATACATGTGTGTTCAGACAAAACATAAACAGGAGCAGCAGTCACTGCTTTGCATTCAGGTTGCAGCACTGATAATACTGAGAAAGGCTGATGTACATCATGATTGATTGTACTTCAAACTAAAATATATTTTCCGCCACTTTAATTGTTTTGCCTGACATGGACTAAAATGACACTGAGAAAGTCTTACTAGTCTGATATTTCATGCCTCTAATTGGAGACAATTACACCCAAAAACCGTGTCTGTAGACTTTCCTTACTGAACATCAGACAGTTGCTCTCCATTCTCTAAAGGTTTCATAACTCTACCGATTTAAGATGTCAAATCAACCGAGAACTGACGTTTGACTGGAGTAGTTAACAGATTCGCTGCATTCAAATGATTCACAAAAGAAAAAAATAGCAGCATAGTAACAGTGAGTAACAGGCAGTTGTCTGTGTTGTGAAAATACGGTTGCGATACTGACACTGTAACATTTTAATACAAGATAATGATTGTATTAAATAAATACAGCCCACTCATTCAAACACACACACACAAACAAAACAGAGGTGATGAATGTATTTTCCTTTCTTGTGCTATTAGCTGTTCATCTGTGTTTTCCAACAGTGCAGTCCTCCTGCAATCGAGGACTGATTGTATTAGATTTAACACATTTAACACACGCAAACACACACACACACACACACACACACACACAGACACACATACATACACGCTCACACAGTATACATAGCCTTTGGTTTTTGTATCAACCGTTATTTCTGGGTAGAATGATGGATGATTGAGTTGACAGTATCAGTATGTGAATACTGGAAGTATTTGAACTTTATCCACTGACTTGTGTGCAGCTCTGCCTCACAAATGGAAATCTTTCAGCGATACAGTAAAAATTAAAAATGTTCTTTCAAGAACTCAATTACAAATAACTAACAGGAACATATGAGTCAATACATTCAATCAAGCAGATTCAATACTTTTTTTAAATATATAATAGGTTTTGTACTATTTTTCACCTTAATGAACTAATAAAGCTCATGCACTTTATATATTTCTATAAATCTGTGGATTTTTAGTGGCGTTCCAACAATCCACCATCTTTCTCTGCTTCAATTTCTGTTTGTCGTATGAACTAACCCATTCATCTTCTCTCCCTAGCCTCCAGTGGACCCGCTGGAAAAGCTGATTTCAAGCTGACTGTCAAGATATTTTTAACTACTGTGTGCTCCAAAAGAATAAGAATCGTTGTAAATCAATGTTTTCTCTCTCCTGAGAGAGCGATCGTATAGCACACGTGGCATAAAATAAACTAAGGTTGACGAGTTTATACGGCGAAGCAGCTGGTTTCAGGTGAACAGCGTGAATTCATTTGGTTGATCTCTTTGCTTTCCTTCTGACAGGAAATTCATTCACTTTGTCATAACACACAATGCAGGGAGACCCAAATGCAAATGTGACAAGCAACAACAGCATGCATCAACCATTAAGACCATTATTGTCTTCATGTTTTCATGTAACAGTTGTGCTGTTTATCGGTTTCACGGTGACAAATTAGGAGTTTATAACTTATACAGGAATTCTCTGCAGAGGAATTTATCATCCTCAGCCTAAAAACTCTGCACAGTACATCAGTGTGACATGCAAACGCCAAGTCTGTGAACTAGTAAAAACACAAGGGTGCAAATGGCTCTCAGAAATAGTTCAGTAATGAACATATCATAAATTTTAGTTGCTATTTATGTCGCACAGTAATCCTCGCACCGTGTTATCTTTGTTTTCAGGGATTTTGCTGACTGAACTTGATCCAAAGGAGAGGGAAGAGATTAGACTAGTTAAGCTGGTTAAACTGTGCTGCTTCCTCCCTCAGTCTGCATTTCTTCATACAAATGCAGACTAATAAATTAAGTCGTCTGTAAAATGATTCTTAATTTGCTTTCTGTTTCATCCGGTTGGAATCTGCCTCCCACCTTATTGTCAATTTTACACACACTGAGAGAATCAATGCACACACAACAATGTTTTTTTTTTTTCTCAATTGAAATAGACATGTACACACAACCACACACGCACGGGGCCCATGCACATGCACTGTTTTTTTCCAGAGTGATATGAAGGCGCCGCTATCAGCGCAGGGGGGCACCTTGGCAGTGCCCTGGAGTGCCCATGCCACCTTTTCCTTGGCCGGGCTGGGACGTGAACCAGCGACCCTCCCAACTCAGGTCCCAACCCACTGAGCTACCGCCGTCCCCCTCGTGTTTTGTTATCTTAATCATTCAGGGACAGCACTAATCCCCTTCAGTGCAACAACAACCATCACAGCCGCCATCCTGCTGCTCACATTTTCTCCTCTCTGTTTCAGCCACAATTTAACTCCAGACCTGCCTCACTTTCCATTCTTCCTGATTGATGTTGACCCACTGTGAATGAAGCTCGGCAGCTCCAGCTTACTAAACTCCAGCTTTACTAAAAGGCTTTCTCCTTTTTTATTATTGGTGAACATACATGTGAACAAAACTGATATTACAATTTAAGAAATAGAAATAAAAGCAGCATAATTAACTTATCAGTTCATTATTCTGAAAATTTGTGTGTAATTATTATTATTCACATCATCATTAGCGTGCTCCAAACACATCAAGTTTGACCATGCAGGCGCACTTGATGCCTATCAAGTTTTTGGTGTTACATGAATTCATAAATTAAATGCTTGAGGGCGGCAGCACATTTTCTGAACTTAATGGATTTAAATAATAAAAACACAAAAAATATTGTTGTGAAGGCTGCAGCTTTGAAACCACAATTAAAATAGTCGAATCCCTCATGAGAGACTGCCAGGCAAAAAGTAAATTTATTTAAAAAAAAAAAAAGTAAAGTGAATCAGTGAAAGTAGATCTAATCTGGTTCTCTGTGCTAAAGCCAAAAAGAAATTAGATCATCAGAAACACTGCCTCTTCACTCTCCATGAAAATAAAGAATGAGAAAAAGGAAAGAGACAGTTTGGCATTTACAATTGATGTACTCACCACGGTACATCGGTTCATGGGGGAACAATTAGTATGTGAAAGAATTTAAAACGTGTCCAACCGTATGAAAATACACAACAAAGAGCTCTGTTTAAAAGTAACAGCGTCAAAGCTAAAAATTAAAAAAATTAAATAAAAAATTTGCTTCAAGGTAATGTGGAGCTATGAAAACTCATCTGCCTTTCTATGTTGGTGCCTGAAAGGAGGCAAAAAATCTATTTTTGGGGGTGTAATTTTTTGTCTTTTTTAATTAAAAAAAGGATCTATCATTCAATATTTCAATGGAAAATGTGAAATCTTTCTCATCTTCATTACTCATCAATTACAAAAAAATTGCAAAAAATAATTGCAAAACATCTATTTACTTATATGAATAAGCTGCTTAATTAAATCATCCAAATGTGTTAATTGCCATATTCTCACTGTATTTGTTGCTACAATTGGTTAACTCATTCCCTTCCCTTGGTTAGTTAAAATATTCCCCATGATCCCCATGATGCAGGGCTCTAAAAGGACAAGCTGACACAGTTTTAAAGGCTCAAACTATTGATCCTGCCCACCGCAGCTCCTTTGAGATTCACACTCCACTGACGACTGTACTTCAGCTTTGGATATGCAGTTTCCCTTCGCCCATCTGTGGTTGATTCAGTTCGGCTCCTCTGCTGTAGGTCTGACCTTTTCTCACGTAAAAAGCACATGACTTCCAGTCCAAATTAGGGGATCTATCAGTCTTTCATCACACATTAAACATATGTAAAAACACTCAACAGCACTCTGTCTGTACATGAATGGCTTTGAGAGCAGAAAAGTACTGAAGGATTGAACCTTGTGAGCGTGTCATTTAACGCACCATTAGTTGCCCTGTCATGCTCAATGAGTTGTTCTTTGATGTGACTCATAATGAAGATATTCTCTGAAGATTTTTTTTTCTTCCTCCGTCCTCTCTCAGCTCTTATATATCAGAACTTTAATTTCTATACTGCAACAGATTTATTAACTGTTTTTTAATAACAAACAAGCATCTATGGACGACACACTGCATCTATTTTTGTGTTAAGGAATGCCAAAAATGTAAATACATATTATAAGTGACAATGTAATATATCTATTTATGAACTGCTTAATAACTGGTATTTACATTGTCTCCTGTGTCAAAAGCAGGACATGTTACATTTAGGTGGTGCTGCTACTTGTCAAGAGGTTTTCAGAGCTATGACAGAGTGGAAGCATATTAAATGTGGGTCATAAGGTTTCATTTAAGGAGGTTGGGAAAATTAAGGAGAGGAAGCAGCCGTGGCAGAGGGGAGCCAGAGCCAGAAAAATAATCCCTGCTAAATTGCAATCGTCTTGGCAACAGATTGTTCTCGTAGCTCTGTGAGGCTTCTGGCAGTGAATTAGATGACTGGTGGTGTTGATGTTGTATGTCAACGCAAAGAGCGGACAATAACCTGAAAAACAACAATTCCATGCTGACAGACAGAGAAATAAAGACACTGTGCATTTCTGTGTGTTTTGCTACCTGCTAATAACCTGATAACCAAGACAGGCATGTTCACAGATGAAGATATGCGGTACATCTCACAGGGCTTGCTCAGACCTGTGACTGTTAGGCAACGTGGAAAGCGGGCACACTGTAATAAATCCAAGACATGTAAATTATGTAACGGCTACACCACGTTTCTGCGTGTGTGTGTGTGTGTGAGAATGGTGCACTTGCTTTTACTTTCATTCAGGGAAACTGAATATTTCCCAGATACTTCGGGGTTTAAACCGACAACCTGTGAGTCACAAGACTATTCCACTGCTTAAGCTCTTAGCCGGCACAAATGTAAGTGTGTGCACTGATGCGTGTGTATGTGCTCAGCTAAGATACTGTGCCTGTGAGTGTCTCGGTGTGAGCGCACATTCTTGACCCCATGTGTTTGAGTCCCTTTGAAGTTAAGGTATGCATTTGTGTATATACAATATATCTCCTTGTCTATCTAAAGGGATCCAAAGTTTACCATCGCTCCCACACAACTGTTAAGCTGGAAAGCTCCTATTTATTTGGGCTTTTCTTCACATCTTAATAATGCATTTATGTGTTTTGATTTGATGGTGTTTGCACAAAATTCCCTGAGCCGCAGTCTTTAAGAACGTGTTTAAGAATCTTTTTTTTTTTTTTTTTAATTCAAACTGGTTGCCTTATGGATTTTATTTTTCACCAATGTGTCACCAATGAGTTTTATTTGTTTTCCGCTGAGACAGTTTTCTTCTGCTTACAGTGAATAAGGACTGTTCAGACGTACAGTTGTGTATCACTGCTCTGTCCCACTTACAGTGAGCTGGGTCGGATCTGCCGGGCGTCCTGCTCTCCGTCGTTACTGGTCAGGCTGTGCCTCGGGGTTCGACCTTGGCTGCTGCTGCTACTGCTGCTGCTGCTGTTACAGTTGGCAGAAGAGGAAACCGACTGCTGGAGCTCGCTGACTGTGGCGTTGACAACACTGTTCCTCTTTTCACCTGCAAGAACATGGAAAGATTAACTCTATGGTATTTTCACACAGATGCATTTTTTCCATGTTTGCTGCAAATACTTTTACACAGACACAAATTTTCCGGTGCTGAAATCTCTATCGCTGTCTAAAATCACATGTGGTTCACTGTGTTAAACTAACAACATAACTACTGACAACCTGTTGTTCACGCTTGACACCAGAAAGTGGTGGCTTCTTTTATCTCACAGCATCAAATGGCAGGTGTGAGCCAACTATTGTTATTATTTTTGTGATAGACAAATATCCAACTGGTTCAGCTGACCTTTCTGGGAATGTGTTGGTGTATGGAAGAGTGTGAGAGGCCTCTCGCTGCAGGACGGGGCTTTACTCTCTGTGCTTTTTCTCCTGGACAGGTTGAGCTGCGGGTTGGTTGAACCACCTGCAGAACTCGGCACATCCCTGAATATCTGCAGAACAAGTCAGGTTTGAGCATAACCAAAGCAGCAGCAGCAGCAGCAGCAGCAGCAGCAGCAGCAGCAGCAGCAGCAGCAGCAACAGCAGCAGCAACAACAACAACAACAACAACAACAACAACAACAACAATAATTCAAGTCCAAAAGCAAAGCACTTAAGACTAAATTAAAACATGCATTAAGCTATTTCATTTCTCAAATGTGACTGTGGGAAAATGTACGTCGCTTCTCCTATCTGAACTCATGTAGGGCTAGAATAGCGATCACAATGTTGTGTTCGAACGTTAAAACATCCACACCCTGGCAACAAATGCCAGATTGTGATTTGATACAGAAACTGTACTAAAAAAAGCTGCATGACATGCTTAACCACCAGTTGTCCTACTGCATGAGTCGCAAAGCGCCAAGTTAATAATTCTTGCCTTCTTCTCTCGTTTCAGAAAGTAGGTATAATTTGTGAACTGAGACAATTTTCACACTAATACTAATTGCATCCTTTCCAGGTCAGGCCATGTGAAACACAGCAATCAAGCTGCTCACTGCTGCATCTCAAACATTTTCTAACCAGGAACAATTGTATTTGCAAAACCTTAACGACTGAAGACATTCAGGCTGTGATTTGTGCCACTGACTGCGACCGCCAGAATGGATTTTCACTCCTTCAGGCGTGATTAAGCAAAATGCACAAAATCTCATGCTGTGATGATATTGGCTGGTTTTCATGTTTTTTTTTTTTTTGTTTTTTTTTATTAAGAATCTTAACATTTTTCGGAAATTATGTTTTTCCCACAGCTGCTGCTATTAATCTGTTATTGCAGCCCAGGTGAGGCGTCATCGACATGAATCCATTCATTCATCACTGCAATTTTTTTCCCTTATTTTTGTCAGCCCCACACCCATGACTTCACACAAGAAGGAGAAAGGAGGAGAATTAAAGTTTGGGGTGCTGGAAAACTCTTTAATCACACTGGATTTGTTGCTTTGGTTGCAGAAAAGCAAAATAAAACTTCATAAGCATAATCACATGAAACGTGATTACTGTTGCATCGCATGCAGACACAGCTGTGGGTTGGCGGGTAACACATCCATGCATACATGAATGTGTGTTTTGTGTCAGCTTTTTAACACTGACTTCTCTCTGTATTATTTGTCTTCATGTGTGTTTGTATCACTGGCTGTGAGTGCACTTACAAGAGTGCCGAATTATCCAGCACTAATGCCGATGTACCTGGTGGTATAATGACATGTATAAGCAGCTTGAGTGGCCAATAAGCTGCTTGTACCTATAGGGGGAAAGTGGCTTTAAAGTGGATCTGCAGTCCAACATACACGGTTGTTGTCAGTTTGTATGTGCAAGTGTAGCTTTGGGTGCAACACTTGTTGGTTTAATGTGTATTTACATAAAAGCTAGCACCCTAGGCAAAGTCAGAGGACTCTGTTAAACCTGTACTAAATGCTGCTGTTTGTGTTTAACCTTTGTATGCGTGCGCACTCACACACTCTTACCCTTTCATTGTGCTCTATAAGGATCTCAACGACAATATTTTGGAACTTGATGTCCATGATGGCCGCCACCGTCTCCTCCTGGGGTCGGAGCAGAGTCGGCCCAAAGACGACACCCAGATTAGCGACGGTCATAAGGTTCTGCTGGTGGTGACTGGCCACACTGTAGAAGGCATCAGAAAGCGGGTGGAACCAAATCAAATCCAAAATCCTGTCATACCTTCACCATTTGAAAGGAACCTCACTGCTCTTGTCACCTGTTTTTCTCTACGCTAAAAATTAACAGCTCTTGTTTATCGTTTATCTGTTCCTTGTTATATTTGAGATATTTAACGCACAACCAAGAGCAACCGAGAGTAGATGTCTCCCTATAAAACAGTGATAGTCATGATGACAACTGTCAGGTAACATAATCGCCTAAAGCCAGGTACAGTCCCCAGTGCTTGTATTAGTATTTGCCTACATGTTGTACAAACATGGCTCACTTCTCCTTGTGTCGCACATTATATCATGCTGCTGCTGTTGAAGAAAAGCCCGATAAAGCTACAGGGCTTAGATTTAGTTTATACTGACAGCACAATGCCAGCTGGCTGCATTAGAGGAATTCTTACACAAAAGCCAACAGTGTCATGCTCGGCTTTTTTTGTACTTAAGGGCTGACGCGGCTTCGGGCTATCTAATTTACAAACAGTCAACATGTTTGAGTCTGTCCAATATTTGCAGAGAGGAGGCTGTGGCAGGATTTGAAGCCCTGGCAGAGAGAAAACGAAGAGTCAATTGTCAGGAAATGGGCTGTATGAAAAATAAAGATCTTTAGAGTCTTACAAATGATTTGTTGAATTTAATCATCTGGAGTGCTCATCAGCATCTGCTCTGCTGGACAGCCCTTGACCAAAACAATGAATTCCAATCAGCTCCCAGGCAAAGTACTATCCTATTATCTCCAGAAAAGAAGTGATTTGGTGGCTTTGCGGGTCAATGGCTATCTAGAAGGCGATGTAAAAACTGGGGTTAATTGCTCATGTACATTACCACAGTTTGAAGTTAGGAGTTAATTTGAATTAAAAGAAACATAATTTGGATTCTGTTTAAACATAATTCACATGTAAACCAGATTTATGTTGAACTTCATCCATTCATGTTTTACTGCCAGGTCACAGGGGGTGCTGGAGCCAATCCCAGCTGACATTGAGCGAGGGCGGGATACACCCTGGACAGGTCCCCAGGCCTGGGAACCGAACCTACGACCTTCTTATTGTGAGGCAGCAGTACTAGCCACTATGCCACCGTGCTGCCTTGTATGCCTGCCTTATCACCACTAATGCCTCTTTCTGTTCCAGGGATAAGTCGAGAACATCAATTTGATGGCGGCTGCTGGATGGGTTTCTATTTTCAGTGTGCATTGCCCTGATACAGAGAACACACAGAGCACTAATCCTCTCGGATGGACAACAACAGAAAACCAGCTAAGGAGTGTATGCAGAGATGAAATGAGATGAGAGGAAAGGATCATTGTTTCCACCAATACTACATGGTGACAGCTCAAACTAAGTTAACTAGATAAATACTTTATTTATTATCAGGGTAATACGGAAATAGTGCACAGCGTCTGATACAACGAAATAACAATGATTGGTATTCATGCATTTGTTATCTACGCCTACTTGGCCAGATGTTTCATCATCAGCTCCAGCATCTGTCTGTTCTTCTCCGGGAGTCGATGCACCAGTAGATGGATCTCCGTCACCCTGGCTTCTGGGTTGTCCAGTTCTGTTCGGAAACAAAGAATGACACTGCAATTGGAAAAAAAATTGAGACTTTAATGTGTCACAGTTGATGACTGACTCCTACGTGCGAGAGGAAAACGCAAAACATTAGTAAGCTAGTGTCGACAATCAGAAAGTGTGCTTTTATTCTTGATCCAAGCATGTTACATATTGAAGCAAGTTTCCTTTGTAGTATCAGATATTTGCAAGACCTTGGTGAGGACACACAAGCCACAAGTATGAGCAGAGATTAGTGTACTAATGACACAACACAAATCTTGAGCTTTAAGTAACTGTGCAAGACTGCACATTTTCCAACTGTGAGACAAATAGGATTTTTTTTTTTCTATTGCTCTCTTCATTGGACTTATTGAAAATATGAAAAAAAAATCCATCAGCCTTGCATTTGACTGTGATTACCACCATAAATATCACCTGTGGGGAGTATCTAGAAGTAGGAGTATCTATTTTGAGACAATGATGCAGAAATGGATGCAAATGACAGACAATATAGGCAGTAAAAGCAGGAAAAAAAAGCTTTGCTTAGTCATTGAGCTGTTTAATTCAGCTGCAGAGTGGAAAGGCTCTGTGTCCTGAGACGAACAGGTAGACAGGCAGTGTGGGTGGACAGACAGGCAGCCAGAGAGGCCTGCTGTTGGTGAATGACTATAATAAGTCACGGTCACAGAGCCAGTCGATAGAGAGATGACAGCAGGCTCACAGTAGATCAACCCTCAGGCCCTGGCTGTCAGCACCAGGCAATACACTGCAGAGGAGGCAGTTCACACACACACACACACACAAACAAACACACAGTTTTTTAATAACCTTACACTCTACATCACTGCTAAAGAGAAGGAGCAAAATTTTAAAATGTACTAATTCAGTGTGTTTTGGATTAATGGAGCGGTGCTGCAATTATTCTACTTCTCTGCGATTGAATTTTTTTTTTTTTTATGATTTTACAGCAAAAAAACTGATATAAGACAAATATATGAAAAATTCTTTGAGAGTGTGAATTTTTCCACTATCAACCTCAAAAACTTTGCAGGTCCACAGTATGCTCAATTTCCCCAACTTTGACTTAATACTGAAATGTCAAGATTACAGACAAAGTGATATAAAAGGATATTCAGAAAAGACATTTTATTCTTTGTTCTACTTCATATCATAATCACAAAATTCATCTCAATTCATACCTGCATTAGAACAAATGATTTAAAAATGATTCACACAGAGACTCTAAACTGTGGAAACTTTGCGTGGATCATTCCTGCAGTTGATGTGCTCATTAGCATTGCTGCACTTATCACCTTAGAATTCATGCACATCTTCCCTTCTTGCTGTGCAGGCACGGTTGCAATCCTCAATGCTCCAATAGCTGAGGTATTTTATAATTTGACAATGATAAAACGAAAGAATATTCTTGCAGCCCCTACATCATTTTAGCAATTCACTTTAGCAATTGCAAAGAAACAATTAGGGTTTTTGTTAATAATTTCAAAGCAGTTTTACTTATCTAACGCTAACCGACCGTGCCTGAAGTGCAATGACGACTTGGGACATTTATTGTGAACTTGAAATAATAAGAAAAAGTATACATTTGTTTAAATTACCACCTTCTTTACAGCTACTAACAAATTCTAATAAAAGAAAAGCAATAAAAATGTGTCCGGGTCTTAAGCAAGAGGGAATTTTGGATTATGTATGGATAAATACTTTTCCAATTAAAGCCAGGAAAGCAAATAAATACACACTATATATATTAAACGAAGCGTGCTTTCCACATCTGCTGACCATTGGCTGATGCCTAACAGACTGCAGCACTACATTTTTATCATTCATTATTTATCCTTGACATCTCCGAGCAGCATACCCGATATTTTTTCTGTGGCATGACGTCTCTGTTCGCATTGTGATTGGATTCAGAATCAGTTTAATCAGTATTAAGCTCTACAGCTGCTGAATAAGGTGTTTAATATGGGGTTTTAGATGAGGAGGTGCTCTGAAAAGAGACGAGTCCTTGAGAGATTTGAGAACGCAACCGTTTTTGGAGCTCATTCCACCATCAGGCAACCACAGACGAGAACAGACTGAACTGTGACCGCCTTGTTTGCATGGAAGCATGTATGAAATAAGCATGACAATAGAGCTTTTCATATAAGCAATTCTCTAAATATCAAACTCATGCAGGGCTCTTGGTTTAGGATTTGGACCAAAAGACAGCTAAAAGCTTCTCAAAAAAGCTTCTTTTAAAGGGTGTAATCTAAAAAACAGGGTGAATTGTTGACCCATCTGAAAGCTTTTGGAGTTGAATCACTGCTTTATGTTTTACAAATTAGCTGAAGTTGTTCTGGTCCCTAATTAAGATAGTAAGATCAGATAGGTCCAGATGGCATCTTATTATCTTAATAGGGGACCATTTTCAGCAAACACCCTTAAGCCTGGTCGAACTGCACAAAGGTGGGATGAATACTTGTCATCATCTGGATACACTGAGTCATTGTGGAAAAGCAATCATAGTTATGCAAAGAAAAAAAGTTATGAAAATAGTGGATTTCTTTGTGGATGGTCGGTCTTATAACCTTGTGTCGTTGAATGCGACAATGAAAAATGTGAGGCAAAGTCATGAAGGTCAAGCACAAAGAGTCGAGGTACTGAGGAGATAACAATAATACAGACTCAGCCACATCATGTCTGATGTTGGAGAGGTACTTTGGCCAGCTTCCTCAACTGCTGACAAGGACTTCAACACTTACATCTTTACTCTGCTCCCACCACAAAAGAGGATGAAAGTTGGAGAACTAATGTCCTGATACTTCACTTTGAAAATAAAGGAAGCAACATATTTACCTTGAAGCCTTTCAGAAGAGAGAGGGGCCAGCTTTTTGGGAAATATGTTGTAGTATTAGTAAAACTGTATATTATCTTTAAATGAACCTCATGGTGTGCACCTTCCATCACCATGTCGCGTCTCATCCTTTTATGTTACCATTGAGAGGAAAACTAAGCAGGAGCAAAATGTATATAAATGAGAAAAGATGAAGAAGATATTACAAGGAAAGCTAATGAGTGATTACTGTTTGTGTGTTTTCGTGTTGCCACATGCCTAAAGCAGGTATCTCAAATTCAGGTGGCACCGTCTCTCCTCCTACTCTTCCTTCTCATCTATCCCTTTTTTATACCCCCTGCTTTTCCACTCCATTTCTCCCTTTCCTACTAAATTCTGCTCTCTGTTTAAACCCAGCTATTTAAGCCACAGAGCAGTACAGGACTGGGGAGCGTAAACTGAGATGAAACCAAAGGAGTAGGAGGAAGATGAGATTTGTGACCATGAGCGATGGGACGAGTTATGAAGGGTACATGAAGGGGAGGAGGAGAGAGGGAGGGAGGAGCTGAAATAAACAGTTCAACTGAGGACGCTGTCCTTAAAGGACCTCACTCTGCGTCTGTAAAATTCTGGCTCGGAAAAAAAAAATACCAGAGAGCACTTTCACATGCAGACAAGCATTCTTGCAGATATGCATTCACACAGAAGAGTGGCATGCAAATACAGAAACTCACGGCAACTTTTTGCCCCAAATTTTCCAACTATGTTTCATACCGGGTGAAAAAGAGAGAAATGAGCTGTTGCAAAATGAACGGCAGACATCATATTTCACTTTTTTACAGCACTGGTTGTCCAAGTTGGCCATGAAACATCTACATTGTCTTTCATAAACTAACACACAATATCTCTTTTCCCTGATGCATGCAATAATACACTTTTTTTCTCCTTTGCTCTTCAGCTGGCCTCACTGAGCAACGCTTTCTTTTTGTGCTGCCAGAGACACGTGGTCATTTCCTGGAGTTTCTTCCCCTATCAGCTCAACATTGCGGAGGCTCAGGCACTGACAAACAAAGAACACACATCCTGTCAAACTAGACTGGACTGGATTGAACTTAACTGTACTTCAACTTGCTCGAAATAGCCTATTTTTTTTTTTTTTATTTGTAACATTCAGCAGGGACAATATCGAGTTAAAACACTGAAATGGACTTGATAGTTCAAAGCCAGGCAAAAGAATATATATACATAACATTACTAAACTTGTATCTAGCAGATCAGGCCAGATGACATCAAAGTTACCAGACTTTTACAGTCTTCATGCAAAGTCTCTGACGCTAAAAAAACAGCCAGTGCTTGCAGAAGTTTATTTTGTTACCTAGGCGCCACATGAGAGGAATCTAATACACTGAAATTACAACAGTGGGAGACTTTAGTTAATTTGTCTTTCTGACAGCTGAATGTGAATTTTTAGGAAATTATTTAACTTGAAATGATACACTCCACCCATCAGGTGCTGGTGCAAAATAAAGGAGCATTTTTGCAGCTGCTTTCTTTCCCAGCAAGCCTCATAACACTAAGCTCTTCATAGGCAGTGACTTTCATATCAGCCCCCAAGACTTTACCTCTTCATGGGGAATTTGAATCTATATCTGGTACAAAAGTTCCGGAGCAAACTGTGTTCCTCTGGTGGCATAAAGATCCACAGCGGGGAGGCTGGTATACCAAACCAAATACAAAGAGGCATACATAGTAGAAGTGTGGCTATGCTGTTATCTCAGGAGGTTTAACGTTTATTTGCATCTGGCACCTGGTTTAACAGCAAATCATGATTTCATTCATATGATGCTTTCATTTTACAACCTGAGATGGAAAAAGGCTTAAGAATGCTTCACTGACAGTGAAAAAAGATTGAGAAGTAATATAAAAAAACCCCCAAACAAACAGATTCTGCTACTAAGCAATTTGTTTTCAGGAAATCATTTATGATCTTTTCTTTATTACAGGCTAGTAATGAAATCCAGGGTGGCATTAGAATAAGTGCTTGCAGTGTTTTATTGTTAATCTTAGAATGTGAATCAAACAAACCTCAAACTGCTGGAGAGTTTTCTGTGTGTTTTGCCAACTAAGCGCATACCGCAGGGGAAAATAAGATGCACAAAGAGACAATACTCACTGGCAGCTTTGATGAAGCTCCTCTGATACTGGTATGTCATGAGAGGGGCGGGCAGCATTCTGAAAACACAGGCCATTTATAGAAAGTCAACTTAGAAAATTGACTTGGAAAGGTTTAAGTCTGGTCACCTAACGGAAATGAATCAATCTAAATGGCTTAAAATGAGCTTGTATTTTTCCTCCAGCTGTTCATCACTACAACGACAGCTGACCTGAGCTCCTAATCGCTGTCACAATGTGATTGTCTACGTGTGTGTGGGTGCGTCTTGAATAGTGCAGGCTGAGCACAGCTTGAACACCCGTACTCCCCTCTTTTGCTCATTTCTCCTTCCACTTCACTGCTTGTTCCCAACCAGGTCCCAGCTTCCCGCAATTCTGATATCCTGATTAAAACTTATTAACATGGTTTGGACAAAGTCATTTAAATGGCAGCTGCCATACAGTGGCCAGCAGGTAAGACAGCGGCTGCATCATTGATCATAAGTGCCAAACAATACATTGGCACCAAGACAACAACCTCCCTGGCTTTTAGAAAAGAATTCTGAAGATTGCAGAATAAATTCAGCAATTTATGAGTGAATGAAAAGGGAAATGAAGAATCCAAGCCACTGCCTCATAATGCACGACGGCCAGAGTTTCAGAACAGCAAAAGTACTGTAATTTTAGAATAAGATGAATGATTCACGAGGAGCACAAGGGTGGTTAACAAGGAATACTGAAACAATGATGTTTTTAAAGCTGGTGGACACTTTAATAAAAACAATGCAGCGTGCACACTTTATGTCCATTTGTATGAGCGTTTTCACACAAACCTGAGATAGTGCTTGATAGCACTTGTGATGGTCTTAATTTCCCACTCTGGATTTTCCAGCTCCACGTCAGCACACGTTTTGGGATCTGATGGACAAAGTATATAGAGAAGAAAAAAATAACTGAAGAGGAAACAGACGTTATTTTCAGTTTTGTCTGAACATGTGCGCGTTTCCTTACCCATAGCCAAGCTCAGCAGTTTTTGTACTCTGGAGTTGACACCAACAATTCTGTACAAGCCCTGTTCATCAATACCTGAAGGAGAGGAGAGGGTTATTTTCTTTCTTGAAGCGACCAAAATAAACCATTTTTCTCTGGGCTCCAGTCTAAATTACCGAAGATGGAGGTAATATATGTGTGTGAAATGGTTTTCTCTGAGTTCATCCATTTACAGAAAGCCAAGACAAGAGCAGAGCAGCAGATATATAACAGAAGTGAGGTAATTTTCTCATTTACAATTACCTTAACATTTTATTTTTCAACACCACCCGCCATTTCAATTTTTATTTGATACTTGAATTTTTAAAGATGTCCTTCACGTGGGAAATAATTGTGGCAGTTGAGGAAGGCAAGGCGGTCATTATGTACATTATGCTAAATGTAAACATGCAGGCCGAGCAATGAGTGTGGGGAGCGTGAATGAATGCACCATCATGGTGCACCAGATGAAGGACAAAGGGAACATTATTGCACACGTCGACCATTACAGTGACATTTTCAAAAAGACTGTATTAGCAGGGATGCATTAAAAGACAACATACTGAGAAGGTTTAGATTCTGCAGACCTTTGAAGCCTTTCATTTCAAATGATTGACTTTAGACCAAACAATATTTTTCTACCACACAGGCCTTAATAACTTATATGTACATATTTATTTAACCCTTAGAGGACCAGAGATGTCATAGAGTATGTTTTAAATAAGAAATTAATGCAAACTATACATGCTCGGTTCTTAAAAGTTGTTGAACTGACACTGTTACAACCACAATTGTGTTTTATCTCTGCAAATATTTTCTTCACTCCCACAACATAGCACATGTAGGCTACTAGCTGTCTGGTGCTACTGTTAAATACTGAGATAACTGCTGTGTATTTTTGTATTTTTTACATTAGAATAATTATGTTGTACCTTCTTTGAGAACTTCATGTTTATGTTTCAATGGTGCTACTCTGTTACTTCCTAAAGCACCATGTAATTAATGTGACAGATATATGGAAGTGTGTTTACTTCCCTGCACGGTTGTGTTCCCCTTCATGTATACATGTATAATGTGGTGTGGTTTAACATTGGGCTAAAAGGCTTAATCCCCTGCACAGCTCATTAAGTCAAGAAAATATAGTTAAATTACAATATTACCATTGCAGCAATAATTTAATAAACTATGTCAATGTTTGGAGTTTATATAAACTCTGTTTTTCAGTAGCCTTCAGGACTCATGTTGTATAATCACCAGTTACGAGGGACCTTGGCTATAAATCACTGGTCTCCTTTAGTACTGAGTCAGAAGGATGGACAATTATAAGTACAACAATCTTTCATTATATAGACACATATGTGACCTTCTCAAGATGATGTTGAGAGGGAGAAAACTGATGATTTTTCAGATGCTGCCAAGGTGGCAAATAAAAATTAGTAAGTAACTTATATTTCCAACTTTAACCACTCAAAGATAGTTTTCTGGTTGGAGGTTGCAGGGAAGTAGTAAATTCATTCATTACATTTTCTGTTTGTTTTGGGTTTTTTTTTTTTTTTCATTTCATTGGATAAAATTTTTGCACATCTTGTACTTTCAGACAGAAAAATATGGAAAATTATGGAAATTTGCTTTGTTGTGACATACACTGCTTAACGTGCAAAGTTTAGGTTTAAGTTTGCTTATATTTTGTAATTGCTCTAAAATCAGAACTTTTTAATGTGGGAGTGGTGGAAACTTTAGCAGATACTGATGTCAGTAGGTTTGCAGTTTATTTCGGTGATTAGGTTGGTCAGTGTACATAGTGAAAACTGCCTGCTCCAATGTCCACTTCATATATGTCACCCTTGAGTAATACAGTAGAAGAATATTTTCAAGCAAAGTAAACACAGGGATGTTAACTGAGATCAGACTGTCGATAACAACTAGCCTCCTACCGACAGATGAATCACTGTGGTGTCACATAAAAAGTGCACAACTGAAAGTAAAGCATATAACAGCAGAGGAGCAGGATATCTGCAGCATCTGTGCTAACATTGTACCTCGAGTCTCCACTGCATAGATGAATTTTTTCATCACGTTGAAGCCGATGACATCCAGCTGGGCCACTTAGGGAAGAGGGAGTCAACAGAGTGAGTGTGAGCCATCACAGTCAAGTCAGTCAGGGTCAGGAGAAAATTGTTCTTGATTTACATGCACTTTGATTTGCAAAGCAGCATTACCTTCTCATGTGACACCACAAAATTTAAATAATGTGCAACACATACTCAAATACTGAATGATTCCTTGGCCATGAATAACAGAGCATTCAGAATATTTTGTTTACATCAAACCCTTTCCCTTCCAATACTAACACAGATAACTAACAATGGGCCTTTATCTAAACAATTAAATTGAGCCCACTTGAAGCTACTTACTGCCTTCAGTCTGGTTGTCTTTGTTCAGATTGTACACCTGCAAATAGAAAACACACACATTTTTTCATCTTCTTTAAACCCAAGCAGAAAAGCAGCACAAGAATGTGATAAATTAGCACGCAAACACATGACATTACACCGAAAACAACACAGCCATATAATATATTGTAGAAAATGTAGGACATACAAATAAAGATGTGTGTGTGTCTGTCTGCCTGACTGATTGCATGTGTTTGCACTCTAATCGACCATGTTTTTCTGAAAGGTGGAATTGTGTGGCTGAGTCTTTATTGGCAATCAGTGTAAAGGTACTGAAGCTTGCCACTGAGAAGGACAAAAAGGTGTCCAAGGCCTGGGCAAGAGAAATAAGATCATCAATATTTCTCGCCCTATTACAATTGTCAGACGGGCTGCTGCTTGTTCGAGCCTGTGGTGGATTTATGGATGCCAATTACTTCTGCATGTTTGGATGCAGACACGAAGAAGAGGAAGGTGCCTGGACATGAATGCAACTAAATGAGAGTATGGAAAGCAGCGCTAAGACGCACTCCCAGCTTCAGGTGGGAGGAGCTGCAGGTTTAGATGTGTTGGGTAGGCACGCTATCAGTAAGTCTTTTCTGCCTTACGACTTTCCATATGACAGTATGTTTGTTTGTTACTTCCCCCCTCGCTGTTGGTTGGATAGGGCATGTCAATAGGTGGTGAGAAGCTTTACCGAGCATCGATCTTCCATTCAAGCCCTCTAAGGTTGCATCATTGTTACAGGCTAAAGCTAGCTAAATTGCTCAGTATTTCAAAAAAAAAAATAAAAATAAAAATTATAATAATAAATTGCTGCTGCCAAAAACTGTTGCTTGTCATCCTGTTAATTATCTTATGAATCCTCAGATCTATGTTGTGAAAAAGATAAAGATCCCATGACAGGAAGCTCCGTCTGCACATTAACAGGTGATAAATTGTATGTGCTGAAAGCTCATGTCACAGGAACGCTGCTGAGGTCACACCAGCGCAGCTGAATTATTTTTAATGTTTTGCTTTGCGTACATGCTGTCCCTCTCTGTCTCTGTCACTCACTCTCTTTGTTTGTGTCACATTAGAGCAAACCTGTAACCGTGGTAACCTACTGGTTCTCTCCCATCCATGGCCTCCATCCACAACCTGCGGTCCTCCTCTGACAGAGCCTGCATGGTAATCACTCCCGACCTTCACACACACACATATACACAAAAGCTTATCAAATATCAAGGCCAGTGGCAAACATTGTCCGTTTAGATGCAAATCTAATACAGCTGTAATTCCAACATCAGACTTTAAACAACAGCTGGAGTATAATATTAAAAGTATAAACACACTTGATCAAAAAATGTGTTATTTAATATGTTTCTTACTTCTCTTGAGACATAGTTGACTTAGTTCTGTGGAGAGGTATGTTCATGCAAAGCATATTCATTTATGGGTGCCTAAGGTATGACTTCAGTATCACTTTCCAGTAAAAAAAACCAAAAAAAACAAAAAAACAAAACAAAACACATGATTAACAGCTTTTTTTCCATAAAAGGATGAAACAAAGACACAGAAGTCAGCCCATAAATTCACAAGGAATCTAATGAGGATTTGTTCAAGTAAGGAACTGAGACGAAGATCCAATCTCCTCTAAATGAACACACATGCACACACACACACACACACACACACACAGAGGTACCGCAGACAAATACAAGCATACACATACACAATCTGATTAATCAAGTCCTTGGTTTTAAATCAACACTATATGGCTTTTCACCATCAACCACTCACCTTCAACTGTCACTGCTCCTTTCAATCACAGTATACAGCCAGAAGGCAATGGCATGCATCCAAACATGGCCAGATGCTTGTGTACAGTAACACTTACTACTACTAAGGCGGATACATGCACACACCAGTACATGAAAAGTAGCACATCCGTAAAAATGTATCACTTCGTTTTATGGTTGTGCAATAACAAAAGAGTTGCAAATTTTGTAAAAACAATGGATGAGTTCGTGTGTGCTTTAGAGTCACAAACACACCATAAATGTGGGACGAAGGAATTAAAAGGAATGAGATGATGACAAAGTGAGCTGATTTGATGAGAGGAGGTTGGTGGGGGGTGAAAGGGTGCAGTAAAGGAAGGAAAGCACTGTAGGTGGCCTAGCCTGAGAAGACTAACCGCCACAGTGTCCAGTCTTCAGGCTCATCTCAACTGAGCTACGCCCTCATGTGTATCTTATGAGTAATGACACCATGTGCTGTAGCTCAGTTAATACCTCTGTAAGTTGTTACGTGAAGACAATGTTCACTCTGGTGTGAAATTACAGTGTGCTTCAATGATTTTCTGTTATAAAGTCCTGCCATGTTTGTGTCTTTTTCATAACTGTTTGCTATTATTGTTGCTTGGTTGCGCAGACAAGAGCTGCTTTGAAATCTGAAGTGCATATTAGTTTTTTTACTTTAGATATTTAAGTAATTTTTTAACGTTCTGATTTACTGCAATATTCCCCAAAGAAGTCATCAAATTTGCCAATTAAATTATCTGTTGAAAACAGATACAAAAGCTGTAAATAAAACTAGAAGATACTAAGCGCATTACACTGAAAGAAAGCCAATGCTTCAAGTTGATATTAGAAAGCACGAGTTGGAGGCAGATCAAAGACGGATTTAATAAGTCCATGACTGGCATGAGAGACGTGCAGAAGCACATAGTCAAATCAGCCACTGACCTGTCCACTGCCTCCACATCAAAACAGAATCTCTTCTCGATGGAGTCCGTCTTCCTCCTGGTGCAGGACTTCAGGGTGAAGCTCTCCTCTTCTCCCTGACAAAGCCAAATACAAAGCATCATGGTACATTAGAGGTAGTTTGATACATACAGAACAACTGACCTAAACGTAATAATTTGGAAGGACAACTAAATTTTTCTTTGGACAAATTTCTAACTTTATTAACTTTAGTTTTCACTTTTTCGAGGAGTCCTCGTGTTGAAGGACCACTGAAGCTACAGTGAGTGTTTTCGACTTGCTTTACTTCCAGTTGGAACAACATCATGATAATTTCGGACGATCAATGCCAAATGGGCACATATCACTGCAGGGACTGATAAACAGGAACATATGTATAAATAGGAACGAACAGGTGGTTCTGAATACACTCAACTAAATCAAGCCCACTGATCACGAAACACATATGAGGTTCAGATACAATAAGGAAATTTTCTTTCATTTTTTCATTATTTACATGAAAATGTAAAGTATGTAGAAGCAATATATGAAATAGCTGGCACAACCAAGCGATGGTGAATCATTTATGGCCATTTATGGTCATTTATTGGGGCTGCAACCATAACAGACTCGTGGCACATGTTTTCAGTTACAAAAATGAGTAATAATTTAGTTTACCCACCTCACTTTATACATATTTAAGATGCATTGCAAAGAATTTTATCCCTTACTATAAAACACAAAATCCCTTCTCATCATCTTGACTCCATATTCCCTGACTTCTTGTCTTTCAGTCTAATCCACTACAGCTGCTCTGGGTCCATTATTTTTGCTTCCTTCCCTCTGACCCATTTCAGCATGTCTTTCCTTCAGATCTCTGTGGTTTTCTTGTTGTGATAATATAAAACCTTTCTTACCGTCTCACTGCGTTACGAGCTCTCTTCTTTTACTTTGACCACTTGTTACAGGACCAACTCAAAATGCTCTGTGACAACTTTTAGACAACAGGCCTGAACTTGAATCAGATCTGCCTTACTTGGTTTAAATGTGGAATGATGGGAAAGCTGTTGAAGTCATGCTGCTTTACTCAAATATCATTTGGCAACCCTGCACCCTCTTTTGTCAAAGCTGCTGTTGTGGAATGCTTCATCTCTCTCTCCCTCTCCCATAAAACCAGTATCTCCCAGTATGTGTGCAACCAAGTGTTGGGTGAGAATCAGCTGCAAATCAAACAGCATCACGACAGGCTGAAGTGTAGGGTTTCTACCTGTGGGTGCATACGCTCAACATTTGTGAAGTCTCATGTTTTGTGTCTTGCTAACATATAGACCTAGAAAGTTTCATAGACATTTGGCCTTTGTGACACCATGGCCTTGTATGTACATTGAAAAGGGCAGAACTACTCACCATTTTCCCTCCTGACTTCGGGTCAAACAGTACCATGGTCACCCTCTTGGGCTCACGATGGTATGTACAGTAATACTTCACCCAGGTAGATACAAATGAACCTGAAGGAAAGAGATGAAGAGGACATGCAGAGTGGAGAGAAAAGGTTGACAACAAGGACACAGGAGAAGAAAGGAATGAAAAGAGTGATGTCAAATGGTCAGCAAAAAAAAAACAAGAGCAGAGGAAATAGGAGGAGACAGGGTAAAGAAAGAGGCCTGGTTTTGGTACTAGATATGTTACCATGGTACCTGCTCAGAGCAACTGTCACATCTTCAGAAGATCAGACTTGACTTCATCATCTCATGGCTCATTATGTTTTATTTGTTCAGCAGTGTGTGTGTGTGTGTGTGTGTGTGTGTGTGTGTGTGTGTGTGTGTATAAATGTGAGATGTGTGAGAGACAATAACTCACCTCTGACATGCACATATAAGTATGAATGTACACACACACACACAGGCAAACAAGTTCATTCGTGTTTGTGTGGTACTGCAACATTGTGGCTTGATTGTATCTTTGTTGTAAGACAAAACGATAATATGAACACGTTTAAACGTGAAGAGTGGACATATACGTACGCTTCTCCTGTACAAACAGGTATCCCTCCATGGTGTGCTGACTGACACTCTTGTGATCGTGTGGATTCTCCTTCATCTTCCTCATCAGACTCTCCACCTCCGACCGTGTGCTCTCAAAGCGGTTCCTTGTCTGTCCAAACATAAGCACAGGGGAGGACAGAGGTGGTCCTCAAAGAGCTCAACTTACAACAATGGCAGAACTTAAACTTATCTGTTTTTCAGCAGAATAAGAGAGACACGAACAAAGCTATGTGTGTGAACCGAATAAACTAGAAAGGCTCATTGTGTGTGTTTGAATTTTTAATTCTCCTACGTGAAGCCTGCAGTTGTTTCACATCTGAAATATTATTTTCTCCTTTTTTTCCCTAAACAGTTTCCTCTGTGCCGATTAAGCAGACCAAAGAATTCTTCTCCTGAGATTCGGATGACAGAAATGTGTCTATCATGTTAGAACAGTGAAACCCCTCCAAACCCTGTTGGTTGCCAAAAATAAAACTGGATAAAGAAAAGTATCATCGGACAAACACAAAAGTTTGCTGCTCCTCTATTTTTATAATTTCATTTATTAACACAGACTTGATTTATATGAATTGCATATTCATGTGCTGTGCAGCGTGATCTTGTACTTTCTGTGTCTGTGTGTGCAACCTTACATTCTGTATGCTGATGGTGAGATCGGTTTTGAAGTGATTGAAGTCCTTAGCCAGCTCATAGCCGTGGTGATAGTAGGTGAACAGGCCTTGGAGAAATGCCAATAGCTGAGTGAAAGAAAATGAAACAAGAAAGTCAGAGAGCCAGAGAAGGACAAAAAGGGGAGGATGACAGGGAATAAATGGAGATATGGGAGAAGAAGAGGAGGAGGAAGATGGTATAAGAATGTGTGGATTTGTGAGGTAGAGGAGAAACAAAAGGATTTAGAAAATGAAAATTAAGACGTTCCCAAATAGTTAGGAGATGTGCAACAATGAATGTATTAAAAAACAGTTAATACAGTTTATATAAAGCTTAAACTTGAGGTAGTGAATTTGACCTATTTGTATTTTCCCCTTTAAAATAAAAAGCCAGCTTTGTTTGGTGTGTGTGCAACGAATTGTCTTTATTTCCACTGCAGATACCGCTGAGGTGCCCTCGAGAAAAGCCCAGAATCTCCCAAACCGCTGTGTGCCAACAACAGAAAGCTGATGGTGAAAAGCAGCTGCTGGGTGTGAATATGTCAAAGTGAGGGAATGTCATGCAGCCCGCTGCTGAAGAAGAACATGTGTGCTCAGCAATTTTGGGGAAAACAGTTACACAGTAGAAAAAAAAACAAAACATGAAAGCATCTTACAGGCTCCACAAAGTCAAACATCTTCCTCTCCTGGACCTCCTGCACCTTGAAGACATACTCCAGAGAGACCTCGTAGAAATGCTGCCGTACATTGTCCACCTGGTTGTCTGCCTACAACAGGGAAGGGACAGGAGAAAAATAACGTATCAGGTGGAAAGAAGAAGAGAGACAGTGTAAACTCACTGAAACATCAGCTTACTTCATGCAGATGGGACTCTTTCTTCCTTGCAGAAAGGCTAAGATGTTTCTCCAGGACTGCACAATATTTCTCTGTCTCTTTGTCATATTTCTTCTTGGCTTCCTGTAACAGATCGATTAAAAACTTAAATATATAGTAATGCTTTTATTTGGGTGAGAGGCAACTTGTTGATAAGCACTATTAAGTGACTGACAATCGAACAACCACAGCCCTTCACTTGTAGGGAAAAAAAAAATGACTGTGGTGACTGAAGCGCATGTTTTGACAGCCGTGCACAAGGTTAGCATTTTCTGTCAGCTTTCACATGATATTTTCCACCTGCCAGTACGTCCAAAACTGATCCTCTGTGGAACACAGCTGCTTATAACACAACAGACTACTTCATCTGAGCTGAGGTCACCAATATAAGAGACAGACAGATGGATGGATGATAAAGCAGGGACACACACACACAGCCGGGTGTGTACTCCTTAAGGTCACTGCATTAAAAAAATGCAGAGAAAAAACTTAAGAGAATCAGAAGAGGCAGAAAGGAGAAAGCAGAGGGAGCAGCTGATTCTGCTCTGAACATGTTGCGTTGGTTGAACAGATGCGATCAGTCACTTTAGGATCATTTAAGTTTAACCTAATTCAAACTGATGGAAGGAAAAGATATAAATATCAGCGCAAAGAGAGAGAGGGGAAAGAGGAAAGAAGTGAACACAAACATGAAGGAGGGGCAGATAAGGGCGGGTCACACTCTGTTAGAGAGCCCCTGGGGTAAGATTGTACATGAGGTAAAAACTGTACATCTGCTCTAGCCTGTTGGTGTTATTGCATTTCTTTTTCTAAAGCTCATGATATCACCAGACGGCAGCTTCAGACAGAAGCTCAAAAATGGGCAACACCATTAGAAACATTAAAAAGAGCAGTAAAAAAAAAAAAAAAAAGTCATGGTGTGCACACACAATTTTACTATACTCCTTTATTCAGGTAATTGGTCAAAACTGACAGAAACAGTGGAATGTATTATTCATACTGCCAGTTAAACCAATCTCTGCTATACATTGCTGGTCACACAATCTGTTCTTTGAGAAGCAAAAGGCTGTGAGTGTGCACGCCAGTGAGCCAAACATCTGTTGGCCAGTTAGATTTTATTTTCGTCTTGATTTTACTGATGCTGGAATGGGCAATATGATGAAAGTTCAAGTGGAAACAATAAAATTACTGATGGCTGCATTCCTATGGCAAGCAAAATAATGTCTACTGTGAGAAAGCCCCATTGTGTTCAATGTTACAAGGCAATGAGCAGCACTGGAGGAAGGCTGAATTTGGAGAATGTTTAAGTAACAGCGATGATCTCTCCTCATCTGTCTCCATTTATATAATTTGATTTCACTGATCTTCCTGTCTAGTTATTTCCCCAGTGTCAATGGGAAGATATTTGCTGAGGAGATAAAATCCCCAGGTCAGTGAAAAAAGGGAAATAATATCTCATCGGTCTGCAAAACCATGATGTCAATTGCTGCTGAAGTCACATGACACAGGTGCTGTATTGCCAAAGCAGTTTCAACAACAAGTCGAGTCCTCGGGGCCAGAGGAGGAACAGACAGCAGCTGTGGAACACATCAAGACGATGAGCATTCCTCTAAACAACAAGGCCTCTGTTTGAAGCCCGCTCCCTCTTTCACTTTGTCATATTCACCATGAAAATCATTTCCGAAAAGATGAACAGATGAAACTGTTTCCCACTGTGGGTTTCATGACACTGCACTTTAACACTGCACGGAAAAAAAAACAATCTATTAAAATAAGCTTGATTAGATTGGCTAACTCAAAAAGTATGTGCATGTGTGTCTAAGTGTATATGTAGTACATAGTCCCTGTGAATGTCTTTTTAGTCTGTTAATTTCTTCACAAAATCTTTAAATAAAGTTACTCGAGCCACTTCTGTCTTCAGCCAGCAGGTGGCAGCGTCATCACAGTGTGTTCAGTGACTCATGATGAAGTTTTTGAAATGCTCTGATGCAGCATCACGTCCAGCCGCAGTTAAATTCGACTCCACGCTCGACTTCACTGCATTGTCATCCAGAAAGTGCGAAATAAAAAATGATACCAATTAACAAATCGACATCCTCTGCCGGTTTCTGCCTCCAGCAGAGCACATTAAACCTAACTGTAAAAGAAAATATAGTGAACTGTATCATTAACAGTGTCAACAGCAGAGGCAGCACCTACTGTGGTAGAAAACCATCCTCCAACCCAAACCCTGAAAAATCATTCATTTCACAAAGACATACATCTGTGTTTATTTAGGTAACAATGCGTCACGGCTAAGCAGAACAAACATCAACACAACCCCAACCTCAACCTGACTTTACCAGCAGCAGGTCCCTAAAGGACCCTTAAAGGGAGCTTTCACAGCAGTATTAGTTTAACATGTCTCTCTGCATACCGCCTTTTGATCAGTGTGAATTCCTAAAACTGCCCCGGCGTTAGAGGTTGTGCCAGCTCCGGAGCTTAGGGACAGTGAAACTGTGCCAGGCGAAGATGCTGTCAGCTCTTTTAGGGCTAAACTGGGATTAGCACATGGCTCTTGGTGACCTAACCATACAGATAATACGTTCACCTCTTAATCTGTCCACCATGTCACAATCAAACGGTGACCTGTTACCAGATGAGGGATGAGCAAAGTATCCACTGGTATCATGTTTAATCATGCATGTATGTAATGGGACCCCTGTGGCTGCTCATCTAGGCCCTATAGCTAATGACTGCACAGGCTTGGTGTGCCATGACCTGCTGTGAGCTCATTTACTAAACAGGGCAAAAGGATTACCACAAAAATGTACAGTATGGTACTTATTATTAAAATGAGCCGCAGCGTTTCTCAGAGCAAAAGATACATTTGGTGTCCCGTCCAACGATCTGAATATTATTACAGTGACTCAGCAGAATGGGTATTGAAGCAGAGCCAAGATATAGCCATTATAATGGTAATCATCCAGCCTGTTTATTTACCTGTTTCCTTCCCAAATGTTGAACATTTCCATACCCGCCTGTGTGCTTGGTCAAGGTGCAAGAGATTTATACTCACTGAAACTCTAAAACAACACTAGCTGAGCTGTGCCATGAGGGAGCCCTGTTGGCGTCAGAGACCCCCTAGTGAGAAGTAATGATTTATGGCAGGATTATATATTCCTCTAATCTCCTATCCAGGTCATGTAGCAACGGTGCAGTCTGTGATACACAGTCGCTCAGTAGGAGAGAACAGAGCCTGACACATGTAAATGTGTTTATAGCCTTTCATTGCAAGCTTGACTTAAACGACTTTTCTAACTCATCTGGCAGGACTGTTCGAAGCATTTTCTAAGGTGGCGAACTTGATAAGGAGGCTGGCCATTTAGAGATGTAAATCATTGCAAGCCGGCAGTATAGACAAAATGACCCATTATGGTGTGGATTTCAGCTTTCAAGATATACTGCACTTGATGTGGTATGGCCTATAATTCAGTTTCATTCAAAAGGAATTAGCTGCCATTGCATCAAGTATACAGCATTATTATTACATACTCAATACCAGTACTTTATGTCAATATAAAGTACACTACAGGAAATCCTGTAATTACCCTGGATTAGATCCTGGAGGAAATTCAATATGAACCAATAGTTTTAAAACAGGCCATACAAGCAGCAGTCATTTCCCTGTGGCAGCTGAGATCAGGTTTTTTCTCAGGGAAAATTGTAGAGCCAATTTTGTGATGTAGTGAACTAATAACATAAAGACTGTCTATTTCTGAACATAAAACTGCATTAATGTCAACCAAGCAGTGGGGATGTGGAGGTGCTAATGTTGTTAATGCTGCTCAGACTGCAAATTATTTCGCCTCCATTAAAGGGTCAAAGATAGCATGTCAATTACCACAGCTCTGGTGAGCGGAGGTCTCTTCTGAACGTTAACAGTCTGATGACTCTGATGAATCACATGTCGATCTTTCGTAAAACTGCTGATAAATAGCAGTATGTATCATTATTTCCATTTTTCAAAATGAATAGCTGCATATTGTTGTCATCCATATATTTTTTTTTTTTTTACGGGCTCTAAGCTCGTGTTCCTCTCACAGCTGCAGAAGCACTAAAAGGAGGTTATTGATTTATTGATTTCACTTCCAGTACATATGTTTCAATAGCAGCAGTATGTGAGGACAGTCAGCTCTGCCACCAGTCCAGTGTCTGTGCAGTGTCTCTCTCCTTTACCTTGGCTGCACTGATCTGTTCTTTCCTGAACCGCTCCAGAGGCATAATGAGCACATCGTTGGCATTCTCGATCTGGGGGCCCACAGACATAAACATAAACATAAACACACACACACTAGACACTATTGGATTACTGACACCTTTTAAACTGAAATTGTTATTCAGGAGTTTCTGTCAAAATATAATGATGCAAGCAAGAGTTTATTTGCAAATCTTACATGATATAAAAATCAATTATTTACCATAATCTACCAAAATATGGACACAGGGATGACAAATCTTATGTGAAAAAAGAAATTGCCCCTACACGTCCCGAACCATCTTTAAGTATCCCGTACTATTTTTTCAGCCACTCACCATCCGAGTCCTCTCATCCTCCAGGTTCTGTAGGACTGCTGCAAATTCCTGAAGAGACTTGGCTAAAGAGACACATTGGCAGACAGACAGCAAAAGAGAAAGAGACATAAGAAGATAAGAGACAGTTGCAAAGAAAGAGGGAAGCCAGAAAAGAACAGTATTTCAAACAGTGATGGTGAGTGACACACAAGTAAAGTCAAACAGAAACAGACACCTGGCAGGAGATGGTGGTGACGAAGGTGCTTTGTGTCGGTTCTGGACCTCTTACAGATATTCATGACACAGCAGAGTAATTAACTGGAAATGAAACCGCAATTATAGAGAGTTTCAACACAGCTCAGTGCTTGTTCCCTCACTTGCTGGCAAGTGAAGCATGTCTACATTGTTTTGGGCCAGAGTTTCCACTTCAACTGCCTCTTTTCCTGTCGAACATTTCTCTCTGTCTCTCTCTCTCTCTCTCTCACACACACACACACACACACACACACTTCATTTCTTATACTTAATGAGTGCACATACATGTTGATCATGTGGTGCATCTGCACCAGCATGTAAAAAAAAACCCAAAGATTCTGCACATGAAAATACCCAACTTTATCCCTTGATTATTAATTGACAGGACACGCATGCACACACACACACACACACACACACACACACACACACACACACACACACACACACACACACACACACACACACTGCTCTGCTCCTCAAAATCAGACCTCAAGCTACTGGATTTGGTTCTCAACTATTAAAGAGAGGGAGCTCTGGACTATGTAAGGAATGCATTAACAAAACAGCTCTACATTTAATAAAGCTTAAATTCAGTCAAACATTTAACCCTCACCCTAACCCAGCTCAATCAGTTTCTAAATCTACCCAACTCGCTGATGAAAATGTGATACTGAGAGAATATACTACACGATATTGAACCGCTAAAAGTAAATTGGGGTACAGTATTTGAATACTGGAACTATTATTTTAAACGATGTCTTTTTTTCACTGATAAGCTGTAGATCAGCTTCAAGTGAAAGAGCCATTGTGTCAGACATGAGTTTTGACTTAAAGCTATGAATATCCTAAAAAAACAGCGCCGTGGTGCAGCCCAGCTGAGTGGCAAGCTGTTCAGGAAAGATAGTTAAAGATAGTTAAACAACAGCAGAGGGTGGGTGAGGCCAGTGAAGAGCTGCAGCCTGTAAAGACGGAGCCAGGCAGCATGAGAGGGTGTGGTGGTCACTGCGTGCTTCACAGCAGGCTGTTTGAACACAAAGAGAGCACTACAAGGCCTGGATGAGATCATCACAGGGGATGGATGGATGGATTTATTCTCATGTACGCCAGCATTGCACAATTCTCTCATGTACATCAGTACTTTAAGGTTAGGTCACACACTGCATAGGAAGGGGAGGCAGCATGAAGCACAGAAAAATACACGTTGGAGGGGCTTCAGCAAGACTTCTAAAACATGTTAGGTCAAGTCGAGCACTTATTATCCTTTGATTACTGGGGATGAGGAAAAGCTTATATAATAATGACTGTATATTATGTATGAGAGATAAATTAGGTAATTTCACTGCTTTCACATTCTTATTATGCCCAAATTCAATGAAAACTTCATTTGCAGTTAAAAAATACACTTGATAATAGATTCAGTTTTGCTCATATTTGACCTTAGAGGCAGTGTTCACAATGTTCTGCATTAGGACCGCATTAAGTCCTTTCATTTGTCTTTTTAATAAGAGACAAGGCATCAGCTCCTGCCTATTAGCAAGCTTCCCTCTGCGGAGAACGTATTGCATTCCAGATCAACAAGCTTACCTATGCATATCTCATCATCTGTCTCGGCATCTCCAATACACTGGAATTTAAACTCATTGAGAGAGTCAGCAAACTTCCTCTTGGCTGTTGACAGACCTAGATAAGAGAGAGATAAGAAAAGAGAAGAGGAAAAGAAGCTGTTAGGGTGAGCTCTTTCATTTCATCAGTGGAGATACTCACTTACTATTATACAGTAGAATATGACTTTTTGTACTGTTCTAGAAAATGAGTGGAAAAAGCCTAAACACAGACAGCTGGATACTGTGAATGGATCCCCAGTGGCGTTGGTGATAAAGGTTGATGGCTCCCTACATTTGTATGGAGGCTTGTGTGTGTGTGTGTGTGTGTGCGTGCGTGTGTGTGTGCGCATGATGCTAATAAGTGCAAGAAGTTCCATGTAACTTAAGTTACATTAGCCAAGTGAGGCAATGAAAAGCTTCGGACAGATGGATGCCTGTCAAATAATACATGAGGCGCTAAGAGCTCCTAGGAGACAGACAGTCACTCAGTGAGTTTGGCTTCCTGTTCATTTAAACTCAAGTTGGGGTCACCTTCAATACCACACTTCCTGTTGCTGGGCGGCCTACTACAGGTCAGCCACATATGCAGAATTGGAATGAAATAGAAAAAGACATAAAGGGACAGAAGCCACTCAAGGATAAGAAACTAGAGAGATTTAGAACTAACCCTAACCATGCAAACAAGATGCAAAGTTCAGGGACATTTTGAAATAAGGACCAATTATATTGATGCTTTGGCTAATTTGTTAATTTACGTCCATGGTCAAATAAGAAGGAAAAAGAAAAAGCCTCACAATGGGAGTGTTTTATGATGTGGTTGATCCCAGCAGGGATATCCCACTTTTCCAGAGAGGAGAGAAACTTACAAAAGATGTGCACCAGCAAAGATGTACTTCTGTGGACGTTTTAGAAAATATGGATAAAATGAAATGAAACCCAGACAAGGATGGCGGGATGGAGGGAAAGAGGAGCGATCAAGAGTCTCATGGAAAGACAGATGGGAGTCAGGGAAAGGACAATGAGTGTAGAGAGAGAAGACAGACAGAACGTAATTGGCCATGTTCATGTAAATACCACAAGTCCTCCATGGAGACCTGTGTGTGTTTGTGTGTGTATGCGCTTGGAAGACCTGCGTTAGCTTGCCAGTCGCAGAAATGAAACGCAGGCCTTAGCAGCTCCTCCATGTGCTGCCAGAAACACACACATGCTGACACAGACACACACTCCCCTCGCTCTGCCTCGCTCTCTGACTGACTCAAACATTGTAGGATGTCAGTCATTTGTGCGTCAGAGAGGCTCAGTGGCCTCAATATAACTAAGGTATGACTAAAATGAGACCACACGTCAACCTTGAAGGATAAACTGTGGTTTTATAGTGCCGATGCCCAGTGCAGAACGAAAACTGTGAGCTCAAGTTCTGCAGCACTAACCTGGAGGGTGACAGAAATGAACTGAAAGTTTTAAGACAGGGAAAGACTATCACGTCTGAAGTCCCTTTGCAAAAAGATTCCTAGAAAACATAAATATGTTTTATTTTAGTTTTGCATCTGCATTCTTCGGAGGTTTTACTTCCAAAGCAGAGTATGGCTTCCAAGTTATCTGTGACATGTCAAGATGACGAAGTAGCAAAATCTTCCCTCAATAATACTGATGATGATTTTAAAGACAGCATCTGTATATTGCACAGCAGTAACATTCAAAAGAAGCATCACTGATATCAGTCCTTGGATAAAGCACATCAAAGCACATGACAGGATGCAGAAAAGTACCCGTTTTCTATGCCACACTGTTCACTGACCTTTTTGCAGCTTTTCATTTGTTCCGTCTCAAACCACGAGTATTATTTTCAGCACGGATGGCTGCACAAGCTGTACGCACAAGCTGATCTCAGATCATCCCACCCCTCCATCTTATTTTATACTGATATACTGTCTGTCCATTATCTTTTATCTTTTCTAAGTCTCCATCTTCTCTCTCTATTACTCCTTGTCATGTTATTTCAACGATAAAGTGTATTTATTTGTTAAAAAAAAAAAAAAAAAAAAAAAAGAAGTCATTGGAAGCTTCAGTGGGAATGAAATCCAGCTCTGACAACACTGATGGCCCTGAGCTACACAAAACACTCCTCTTATCTCCCCTCTCTCTGTCATAACAGAGAGGGGGGAGATAAGAGAGCGCCTTGGTCACACTTACACTTTTGTTTTACTCTGATAGAACTTCATTTTAATCATGCTGCAGATTTTTAAACATGCCTTTTGGGTTTATCACCCAAACAAGCAGTGACATCTTAAGACTGTTTTCACCAGAAAGCTAAAGAAGGGTGCCATTTATTTCTGATCTGAATTGCTCCAGTGACAACATCCGTGTCTGGTGACAGGTTTTAATAGCCGATTGATTAATTATTTTTGCAATCAGTCCAAATATCTATTTACTATTTACTAATTGCTAATTCCTAAATGAAAAGATTGTATTTACTTTGAAGAGACGAGTACTTTTCAAAGACATCTTGATAAAGTAACAGAACAGGGGAAAAAAAGTGTTTGTATATTTTTATTTATTATTATTTCATATTTATTTTAAATGGGACTCTTAGGGACAAATTTCTTCCTGTATGACTTTAGCAGCCTAAATTTGAGCCCACAAATAAAAAGATTTATGCTCATTTTGGTTTGATAGGTCATGGTTTTCTGTAGCCGCTGACATAAAACTAAAGCGTCTATTAACTGAAAAGTTTACTCCTTCCTGTGTTTTGGAATGTTTTATCACAACTTTAAAATGCTGTGAAGAACAAAAGCTAAAATGTTTGTAACCGCTGGCTGTGTTTCCTAAAATTTGTCCACTTCTGCAAATATGTTACTCAAGTAATTGATACCACAATTGTGGAAAACAACTTTTGTTACAAGATCAGAAAATCTGTTCTATAAATCTTAGAAATATTAAAAACGCCACATTGTTTCAGTTAAAGAGTTGGATATCTAAGTCAAAATTTATAGTTTCTTTAATTCAGCATGAGGTTCAATATATTATAAATTAATCTCGAGCAGAACATTAGAACATAACGAAAACATTTTCGTAGAACTCGCCTGGCGTGTTTTCTAATCCTGCAGTTATGAAGTTTGGCAGAAGCACCTAAAGTTAGACCATAATATCATAATAGGGCATTAAAAAGTGCAGCACACAACAAGAACCCAAAAGTTAACATTGATGCTGAAAAGGAAACTGATGAAATTTGAGATATGCATTCTATTTATCATATCGTGCATACTTTAAATGCTACAAATACCAAAAACATATTGGTCATTTTTAGGTTCAGCTGTCGTAAATTAGGACAGCACAGCGCTGTTGTCCCACAATAAGAAGGTTGCGGGTTTGGTTCCCGGTTTGGGGCCTTTCTGTGCACCCCCAGTGACCTGGAAACAGATAAGCGGTTGAAGATGAATGAATGTAGTAAATTAGATCAACTGTTTCAGAATTTTTGGAATTTTAGTTTCATGATAATTTTATGATGGGACTTTATTTTGGATGTGGTTTAAATCAATTTTTGGTGTCCTGCTGCATAATAAGGGGGCACATTCTCTGAGTTATTACATGAAAGGCCTATCTGAGTTCAGATGGGCTCAGTCCATTGCAATAATTTGAAACAGTCCCTGTAATCTGCATTGTGTTAGTGTGTAACGGCCTGCCAGTTATCTGACAGTGTTCTTAACAAAATAATTTGGGTTTGACAAGGTCCATGTTGTATGGGCCACAAGCACAAGCAATTTCACTTTTTCTCTCGGTTTGTATTGCCCCCCCGTGACTGAGAAGCATGGCTTTACTATTTTACTTTGGAAACGATGACTTCAGGTTGCTTCGCTCAAAGTGGCGATGAAAATCTTTCAAGTGCACAATCCTGTTTGGCTCATTCAGCCCTGGAGGACGTTTCAGTGTACATTTTGGCAAACGCTATTGTGAGGTAACTTCAGATATTTTTCTGGCCTCTAAATGTAAATACATATACATTATATGCACGTCACATCACTTCCTGTTGATAGATGCTGCCAACAGTGACACACTCAGAAACACACAAGTACACAATTGCCTTCATATATGTACAAGCAAAACCACACACAGAAACCACAAACTACACCACTGTTTTCAAATCAGAAACACATTGCTGGCTGGTATGATTGTGTCAAAACTTGCCAAAACAAATGAATTATGAGAAAGAATTACACCCTACAACAGGTACACTGTCCAGAAAAGGTGTTGTGAAAGAAATGTCAGCTTACAGACGTAGGGAGCAGTGATGCATTACCATTTAAGGCAGCTGGTTCACTCAGCTTATTCACAAGTTCAACCTCTTGGTCAAATATTCTCTTGTATGCATGTGTGTAGTAAACAGTAATGAGAATTCACTGTATTAAAATTTAAAAAGTGATTTTTAGCCAAACAGTTAGGATGGTTTCCAGATGTGAAGACTGGTTACTCCCAAATAACTCGGATCAGGCACAGACTTTGATGTGTTAAGTTGTCAATAATTTATACCCTCAGGAGAAAGCTATTGACAGTGAGGTCACTGTAACTAAGACACTGAGCACAACAGAGCAATGAATTCACCTTCATCGTAGGTTTATCACACAAAAAAAACACTGAAGTCAAATGGAAACTACCTGCTTGCCTTCATATCATACTGTTCAGGAGGAGCATTAAAACACCCCGGACCGCCAATGACAACAAGGATTTTTTTCTTTAACTGTGGCATGCCGATTTTGCGTTCCTGCTAAATTAATGTGAAAAAAGAAATATTTGGAATATGCAATATCAGATATGCAGCTAGAGTGGAAAAAAAGCACAGTTGTTGGTGACCCCATGTGATTGTAGACGATGCTCTATTATCATGGTTGTTTAGTATTTGTGTATGTGCATGCACACTTGTGTGTGTCCATGTCCAGGCAGGAAGGACAACAGAGGACAGCGACAGCTAAAAATAGGTGACCCTGTTGACACCCGCCTCTCTGTCCTCTTCGCCTCTTCTCTCACACTTGTATGACAATATTCCCACATTCTTCTCTCTTTTACTTCCTCCTGAGCTACACACGTGGCCCAAATGGAGCCACACATGGAAAAATAAAAACAGCACTAATAGCCACTACACATGAGGATGACACTTTGACTACACTGTCTAAATTAAAATCTACTTTTACATATATGATCATTATTTTACAAGATATTTGTAAAATATCCCCAAATGGTTGTTTACCAAGCCAGTAAACAATCAGTTGAAAGATCATTTCCCGACTAAATGGCATTGAAAATAATCACGTGTTGGTTGACGTGTGAAGAAGCGGTTTGAAGAAAATGAAATGAAACAATGATCCACTACAGTCCAATGAACACCCTGGAGAGTGATGTCCACATGGTCAGCTGAAACATAACAATAATAAAGGCGCTTTGTTATTTCAGTAACAGTTGGACATGTTTTGGTGAAAGGTGGTCAGCTTCTTTCTGGCTTTCTGGTCACTTAGATCAAGTTTGCGTGTGATTGCGATGTGTTATTTAACCAGCGAAGCAAATCTGTCAGTACCAATATGCCAGTCACAAGCTCTGTCTGCAGCGCAGCAATGACATTTGAAGGACAGTGGTTTGGATGCTTCTGGAATGAGGCATAAGCCTAAAACCCAGCTCACAAAAGGCAGCACACACACACACACACACACACACACCACTGTAAGCTGCGCAAAAGGAATGTATAATTAACCACAACGATGCAGCAGCACTCTACAACGGCTGCTATGTGTATTAACATACACACACATGCACTCACAGCCCAAAGAATGGGTTTGTGGGATATCAACAGGATATCCAGCAGCAGCTTGAACTCTGCAGTAGCTTTGTTCCACAAGCATGTGAATAGAAAACCCCTATTCATCAAGTGGGACAAACCGACACACAAACACACACACACCACACACTATTCATCTGTGGAGACAAAGAGATTTCAGTGTCCTCGTCTAATTTTTTACGTGACCAGCAGTTGAACAAAGGGAGGAATTGGTGGACTCAATTATAGAGTGAAAGTGATGTAAAATCATACCAGAGTACATGCTGCACTGCCACAATTTACATGGAAATCTAATCTTTATAACAGCGACATGGCTTTGATTGACACTGTTACAGGACGAGCCAGAAAAATGCTGGATTTAAATTCATTGTACTCAACGTATGGCCTGAGACCAGTATTTCCCCACATGGATCGAACATCTGGCAGCAGCTCTTCAGAGGGATAATTCATGATGGCAGAGCCCTGATTGTGAGAATTGTTTTAATTTTTTTAAGTGTATTACAAACATGAATCTTTTTGTTTCGAACATCACGTATTCATTCACTCACAAACGATTGCGTTACTTCAGGTAATTTAATTTAAATAACACTGTAAAAGCAAATTACCTCAATTTGAGGTTTAATTTTGGACGACTCCATCTTTTAAGACTGCTGCCAAATTTCCTTAAACGTGTAAGTACAATCCTGTTATCTGACACCTACCTGTCCCCTGGCTAAATCCTCCTTCTTTCTTGTATATAGAGTCAGAAAGCAAGTTAATCTGTGACCAGTGTCAGTGTCAGTGACAATATTCACTCACAGCAAGTAAAACAAACATTGAGGCTTCCAGGCTTTGCTGGTGGACAGGGAACGCTTGGTCACCTTGACATTTAGCAGGGAGGAAAACCTTCTTCCACGACAATAGGTCACAAAAGCAAGGAAAGTGTTTGTCAGAGAGAGGACGAGGAAGTTAAAATGGCTCCTTTCAGGCGTTGCCATGGTGAGTTCAGGTTGGGGGTAAGCAGGAGTCAAAGGTCACCCTTCATCCGTCCATTCTGCTCAGTCAGCTTAATGGGAAGCGGATTGGCTCGGTGCACATTGATGGACAACGTAAACTGCCTCATCACTCTTCTGACCAAAGAGGAGTTTATACGGGTGATCAAGATCAAATCTGGCCATGAATGTAGATCCCGTTACACACCCAAGTTTCATGTCCGTCATCCTCCTGTAATGCAATCCACCAACACAGCTGGAGAACACCACAAAACAGGCCCACAACTGTCTACTAATATTAAGTCTATACCTCTACTGCCTTGTCATTAGTCCCTGAGGGCTGAGCAAAAGAGGGTTAATGTTTGAAGGTTAAAGGTGGATTAATAATCCCACTCATCTATGCCACTATTGTTACATAGATGATACTGGTAATGGTATTTGAGTTCATATTCCAACTGAGCAAGGACAAGAAAGTCAATGCAAATGTTTTGTGGTGGCTCAAGAGAAATCGGAGCCAAAATCTTTTCAGCGCTTTTTAAGTTTGCATTGGATGTAACGGCAATAACGTCAGTTTAGAAATCAAAAGAAAGAATGAGAGATGGGGTGGAGGAAAAGGCAAAAACCGCTCAGCGTTACATTTTATCTCATCACCTACCATAGGCGATCCTGGCTGCCTGTACGGTACACATGTCATCAAGAAGACCAGCTGCCAAAACTCCTGGACAGCCTCCAGGCCTTGGCTAACCCTAAACACGTGTAGGATACACATGAATGTATATGGGGCTAAATTAGTTCTCCACTTGTAATATCTGTTGTGTTATATTAGTAAAATGTGTACATGGATTGCTATAGTGATGGGGCTATGTCACCATCTCAAAGCCACTCATACAATATTGTGAAATTGTTCAGTATGGTCTGATAGTTGTGCAACAACTGAATTGTAAAACCTGAAACTCAGTGGTGTTGAAACAGTTTGAAGTCACCGATTAGTCAGTCTATGAAAGAACATAAAGGATCTGTACCAATGTCTGAGATGGACTGTTAACTAGTTATTTAAGCAATAATTGTGTAAAAACCTGGAGTTACCTGTGGAAATTATATTACAGAAGTAATAAACCTTAAACCTTCATTGGAAATTCTAGTTAAAATAAATTTATAAAAATAATTATGTTATATACATTAATTGAGGGTATTTCTTTCCTTTTACAATTTACAATTCCAATTTTTCCAAAGAAACATATAGAGAACATATATAACATAACATATATAAAACATCTTTTGGACCACTAATACATCAACTTTATTATTGACATCTTTTTTGCACGGTACTGAACTCTATCACAGGTTAAATTTGATTTAAGATACAGAATAGAATTTACTATTACCAGCATCGTGATCGTGTACATTTACTCCAGAATGTACACACCACATCAACTACAGCTGTTGCAACAGGCAGAAAGGTACACCCGCAGACATACACACACAGTTTGTACATACCTCTCAATCAGACACTAACTGCTGCCACTTGTATAAATATTCCTGCTGGAGGTTTAACTGGAGGCTGACAGTCCTAAGGTGCCTGCACCTCAATCATACCCCCCACCTGTCATTCACTGTTAATTGCATATTCAACACAAAGGAGGTGAAGTAATATTAAAGGTGGAATACTCCAATGCTTCAACCAAAGCCCACTTGCTGCAGCTGGAAGGTCTTTTGCAAAAGAAGTAATAAACAGTATATTTCATTTGTGACTGTAAACAGGGTTAAAACAAGATGCATGATTCATGATTCTTTAATTTACAGCTCTAACTTGTGTAGAGCTCAAAGATTGAAAACGCTCAGTCTTATAATTTACAAACCATCTGCAATGCGGTGACAAAGCCATCTGTTTGTCTGCACTGCCCAGGACAGGATCTTTAAACCAACAATTGTTTTCATATTTTCTAGAATCACTTTTGTGAAAACCTTTTGTGTGTTTGCCAATAGCAGATCTGTGGACCATAAACACCACCAAGCATGTGGGAGTCATGACAGTAAACAGACACACACAGACATCGAGGACCTGACAGGGGCACTCACTTGCCCGCATTTGGAACCACTTATGAAAGCAAACAGGGGCCAACACATGACACAGCACTGGGGTTGACAAAGCAAACACACACACACACACACACACACACACATAGAGACACAATGGACACACTCCCAGTGTCTATCTATCTTAGCAGATGGCTTTCATAACATTTGATTCAGTGTACTGTAGAAAGTTGGGGGGGGTGGTTGTGTGTGTTGTAAAAGTTCACTGTAATTTGCTGAGAGTAGTCAAAAAACTATTCATTTTCCATTTCACTAAGCTAAACAATCTAAAAACAACACTGAAACACACACACAGTGCACACACCCCACTTGCATCTTCATTCCTGTTTGATGAGTGTCACACTGCCCATCCCAGGGAGAAATCCCAGGGAAGGAATTTAAGGAAGGAAAACGCGGAAAAAAAAAAAAAGAGAGAAAATAATAGAGAAACAAACTCCACAAATCCTCCCAAATCTCAGAGATTATAAAGTCAATGAAGCACTCGGCTTGCCTATGGTGGCTTTTCTTTGCCCTGTAATAGGACTCTGCTCATCAGAAACTGAATGAATGGTGGTCAGGGGGCCAACAAAATGATTAACAATGGCTAAATAAAGCATGAGAACACAAAGAATCCAACAATGGCATACACACTCCCAACCAGAATGAGCTGAGAGTTAGATGGTTGTGAGGGGAGCAGGAAGAGTCTGAGGAAACAGGGGGAAGCAAGAGGAAGAAAGTTATATGGTTTTAGAGAAGAGGAAGGTACGAGCTGAGCTGAGGAGCAGCTGTAAAAGAAGGATATGTGAGCTGCTGCTGGCCAGGGTTAAAGAGGGAGGGCATATTAGGGAAAGAAGCCCGGAAAGAGGAAAAATATCATCATGATTATCATCATTCCTTCCAACACATGCGTACAAATGCTAACAATCATTCAGGCTGAAACTTGTTATTTCACTATATTCATCCGTTGATTCTTTTTTTGAGTAACTGATTAATTAATAACTAACTCTCAAGGGAAATCAGAATATGATATGGAATGCCTTCCACATGTTCATACTGCCCAATGCAAAAGCTTCCTATTCGTTTATTTTTGTCCAGATAATTTACACTTTTTTGCATCATTTGAAATAAAAATATCAGCATCAGAACCAGCAATACTAATACTTTGCTAATCCCCCGAGGAAATTTGCTAATAAATGGAACTCAACAACAATTCTCATATTTCAGACGCCAGAACCACAAAATATTTGACATTTTTGATGATAAATGACATAAACAATCAATTATTTATCAAAATTGCATCAGGCATCCATGTTTTCCACGCATTCCTCCAACAAGTCCAGCATTGGTCATGATCTGTCAAAGATAAAATCATGAAAGCAGTTTGATGTAACGTAATGTTACAATATGTAACCCATTCATTTTATATATATATATATATATATATATATATATATATATATATATATATATATATATATATATATAACATCTGAGCCATAATTTTACACTTCACAGTGCCTGGATTCTCCTCTGTTTCTATAATTGCCCCTTCTAGTTGGGAATGATCTGTGCTGATTTGGGAGTTAAGCGGGAAACGCTGTAAATCAATGAGGCTTTCACGCTCTCCCTCCTCTTGTCCCAGGCTCATAACTATAGTATCCTAGCAACAGGCACAAAGAAGAGCAGGAAGTTCAGTTTCTCCATCTGTGGTTTGTTTAGTCTCTTGTACAGTATTTCTGCCCTCTTGTAGTTTTTCATCCTTTCTCCTGGTCGTGTCCTCCAGTGGTTCCTGCTCCGCGGTCCACTCATTCACGTTCCTGTTTCTGTTTGGTGCCCTTTCAGCGTCTGTTGTACGCTCCGTCAAACCTCTCTCTCTTACTCCCTCTCATTTTGGCACTGCCACGCCTGTTGCTGACACAGCAAACAGACACAACCAGGGAGGTTTTCCTCTGTTGTTTTTTAAAAAAGAGCGTTTTGTGGGGTGAAATCATCCTGTGGACCGCCGGCTGCTGCCGCTGTTGCTGCTGGAAAAATCCACAGCAGGAATGCGGGACAATCTGACTTGGATTCAGAGCAGAGGACAGGGGCCCAGAAATGCCCTGCTCTGGCTAAAATTGACCTTGTAATTTAAAAGGAAAACACAGAGTTTTCAGCCAGTTTTATAACATTCTTGTCAAGTGAGGAGAGCACAGAAATTAAAGTGTCCCCATGTATCAAATGCTTCACAGCTCATGAAGCTGAGAGCCTTAATTATCATACAGACTGGCATTTAAAGAAAAAAAAAATTAGTTATTTACTGTACATATTATCAATTTATAATTTATGCAAAGCAACCACATAATCATCCACTGTGTTGTCATTTTAGGTTGCATGCAGTCACCACTCAAAACTACTTATGTTTAAAGCATCTAACCACTCAACATTTCTTGGTTACCTCTAAATTGTGAGGCTTCTCTGTTTTTCTCTGTGTTCTTACTGTAAATACAACATGATTGCTCTGAAATCCAAAGACACCTTTGGATTTGGGACATTGATGACTATCTTCCACAATTTTGTCCTATATGTAGGTATAACATAAATGATGAAAAAAAAAAAAAAAAAAAAAAGAATCTGTTGCGGTTCGTCTTGATTTTCTGCTGGTTCTCTGATCCCAAAAGTTAGTTGCAGTTTTTGCTGCTTTTGTGATAATAAAACTAACTACCTTGGTCCTTGCAGACTGAATGTCATTTTGGAGAAATTACAAAAATCCCGTCAGAACAGAAACCTGGTTTTTGTTCAGTCCTGAAGGTAAATTACTCTAAACTGATGAAAAGAAAAAAAAAAAACACTCATAGCATCCCCAGATTTGATACCATGACTATACGCTGAGCCCATGTGTGCTCTTCAAAACAGGAAGCCAAAGAGAATATATGACCTTGCCTTTGCAGAGCTCACAGTGAGGACACGACACCAGCACACCAAGATACGTCCACGGACACACACAAAGTGAAAGAAACATGCTGAACGAGGGAATAACAGGTCTCTCATAAGCACGGTGGGCGAGACAGAGAAGGAAACAAGAGCCAGAGGATGACAGAGTAGTTTCCCCACTGTTGTGGCTTGTTGTCATCGTTCTGAGCCGCCTCAGAGACTCTGTTGTCCCACTGGAGGTCATGGCTGGTACAAGACAAAGTAAATGCCATTCCAACACAAACAATGGAAAACTTACACTTAGTCTTTATCATTATGTCCAGAGGTTGCAAATAAATCAAATTTAAGCTGACACAACTTTGTTCACACATTTTCCATCGGCTTTGCCCAAAAACCTTCAAAATACAATGTTCTGAAATAATGAACTAGTGTTGCTACACAAGCGATAGAAAACACTTATGGCCGTTGAAAGCTTCAACAATGCAACATCTGAACTGCAGCCAGCAGCCCGTTGGGCAAATGATAGATGAAGCCAGTATGGCAAGAGTGTTGTTCAGAGAAAAAGACTGGGTTGAAACCACACTAACCAGATTAGTACCAATCTCCAAATAGCCTTCATCCACTTCCTCCCTACGCTTGACAAAAAACCTGTGACCTCCATTCCAGACAACAAAATAAACACACACGAACAACTGCCTACAACCAACTTAAAGCCAAACTGTGACCTTATGAGGAGCCTTTGTTCTGAAAAACTAGTGGCGCACATTGTCAGGAAAGTCAGAATATAATTTGGACACGCCGTGTAGTCACATGTGGTACAGCTAAAAAGTAAAATGGACATTAAAAAGCTTGTTATGTGTCAAATTCTTGCTATAGTAGTGTGCTGTTTCAGATTAACATTTGACTGTCATCTGTGCTGTCTTGCAGGCTTTACTGTCTCATGTTGGAAAAACAAATAAAAGCAGTTTAATGTTGGGTGGTCCAGCTATGTGGTAGGGATTATCACAGACATCTTTGTATATCTGTATGCTCACAGTTTGTCATTTAACCGGGTCTTTTGAGAATATCTCTGTTAAACCTCTCAGTTCTCGGCTGCATTAATGAATGAGGCCTACCCAGGAAACAATGTTGTCATAGATGTTTTACGCAGATAATTCCTGCATGAGTGGAATTTCTGACATCTATAATAATTATTATTTCTGCAATGCTGGTATTAAACATATTAGATGGCTAACAGAGTGTCCTTTAGATGCCAGTCTTACAGAGATGCCAATTTCAATTCCAACTGAATGCTCGGATTAAATGCTAGCAAATTAGCTGCCAACAAGTGCTGGCTGTACTAAGGATGTTTGAACCAAAGCCATTCTTCCCCATCTAAGATGACACAGGACAGCAGCTCCAACTGCATACTCTGTGAGACATTAACTAGGAAATCGAAGTCTGTAACAGGACTGGCCAAAATCCTCCCTGACCTCATTCCATCAAATCTTAAAGAGACAGATGGGAAAATAGGATTTAAGAGGCGCAGAACGAGTAGTGGATGAAAATACTTTGTATTTAGATTATTTCAAAAATTTTCCTCACCCAGGCACTGTACATCACACAAATATCTGCCCTATTTGACAGTTTTTCCATTCACCAAAATAGCTCATATCAAAAAATATTGGCTTGTAAAATTGTGAATATTGGTGAGAAACCGAAAGATCTACAATTAATAAAGCAAAGACTATTAGACTTCTTCAAAACAGCCACTGTTAAGGCCACTAAAGCCAGCCTATTCATACAAACCATAGACAGATTATGAAATACAGTATGTATAAAGTTTTCCCAGTCTTATAGCTGCCACCCTCCCTGCTTTCTTTGTCGTTTGAAACAGGAAGTGCCAAACAAGAACAGGAATAGGAAGTAGCGTCAATCCAGACTGTTTTCCAGCCAGAATAACTGAACACAAACACTTTTATGGGAACATTCTGTTATTTGACAGCACAGGATAGATTTTCACAGACTTTGGTATCAAAAAGTTTCCTTAAAATGGATTATATGAACTCATTAATATTACCTTATTACTTTAAATTTACATTTATATTCAGAACTTTGTTGTCATATAGATACATATTTGTTGACTTACTGTTTCTAATTAATGTACTCCAACTACAGTGATGTTACAGTTATTTACATATTGTTATCTTTCTTTCTATGCAATATATTTATAAGAATATATTAGAAACTGAAACCGTCAATAAGACGTAGCCTGGATCACACAAAGGGAACATAGGCTTAGAACTTAACCATTAAAAATACTGTCCTTTAAAAAAAAAAAAAGGTATTGAAGGAATTCAGAGAAATCCATCTTCAAACAGCATCCAGGAGTAGGAAGAAATTCGACTTTGATCTGTCTCTAGAAGTGTAGCCTTCTACTCTGCCTCTAAACATCTCTTTATGCAGATCTCCCTCTCTCACTCTACCACATTTTCTCTCCCTTTATCTCCTTTAACCTACAGCCACGGAAAAATGCATCAAAATGAATTTTCTTTTGGCCTCATGAATAGGCTTCAAATGTCAGTCCTATCAACACACACACTACCTCCTAACCCTGTGTGGGCTCCCCCATCATCACCAGCCCTGAAACCTCAACCTTCAGCAAGCCAAACCTCACGTAGACCAAAGCACCTCCATGCTGTAATCTCCTTTACGTCTCTGCCCTGCATCTTGTTTTATTAATCCCTCATTCTCGCTTTCCTGTCAGGATGTTACTGGGCTCTCAGGACAATCCCTTTAATTCACCAAGTCCTAAGCGTGGCGTTTGTTCCCCTGAGCGCTCACTTTGAGTGAGAAGACAAGTCAAGGTTCAAATTTGGAAATGCACTGAATTTTGTGTGGCCATAGCTACGAGGCAAACTGATGGGGGTAAAGCATGCGTCTCAGCATGCAACTTGTTCATGCTGCTGTGCGCACGCATGCATGTGTGAGCAAGCTGTCTCCGACACCTGCTGCAGCCTGCGGCGTGCTGCTGTGAGGTTATGTTACTTCTACAGTAAAAAGGGACAGCAAAGGCAAATTGCAAAGTATAACAGAAAGCTGTGGGGTTTTTTTTTTGTACTTCTAAAGACAGCAAAATAGTCACACAGAGACTAACACAACATTTTCTGTGTGACTCAATCTACAATTTCAATGGAAGTTCCAAATTAAAAAGCATTCAGACGAACAAATGTTTGGGTGGATCAGTCCCTTTAGGCGTTGAGCAGATGGTACTGTGTCAAACCACTGAAGGATTAACTCATGTCCTCTATAACAAATCACAGCATTTCTCCTTTTTTTCCCTTGATGATTTCACACCTCTGAAACACATGAAATAAAACCTTCCTGTGCTTTGATGGCATTCAACATGTTTTTACGCCTGCATTTCTTTAACTAGCCTCTGTCTCATTCCCCTTGTGTGTCTGCAAAAACATAAAGGCATACTTAAATGCCTTGCTCAGGGGCACAACAGTGATCCAGACTCTTACGTTTTCTGTGACGTGAGTGTAGGCAACTTTTTAATTTCATTACCACAGTGACAAACCATCATAAATCTTATCATAATCTTATCAGTAAAACAAAGAGAGTCCAAAGAAAACCTGAAAGGCATCGTACAAAAGTGTGATGAATGTGATTGACTGATCAGGGAAAATACTGACACCAGAGAAGATTACAGCAGTTTTCATTAATGGGAAAGAAAAATGAAGTGACTGATGCATTTGTCTCACATATACAACTGGTTTATCACAGAATGAACAAACTCTCCTTTTACTCTCCATTTCAGCCATTTCTCCCAATAAGAGTGTAAAAGCAGCCTCAAGGCACCATTATCTGCTTTATTAGCAACCAACCACACACACACAGCCTCGTTTTCTGTTCATTGGCCATTACATTGTGAACAGACAGCACAAATAAGACACTGAGTACATATTCAGTCCTCTGAGTCTGTTGCAGTCTTTTGTTAGTGTAGCCATTACTCCCTCTTTATAAGCCCCCCTCCCCCCGATCTCGCTCTCTGTCTCGCTCCCTCTCCCCATGTCTCTTTCTGTCATGATGCATCACAGCAGCCTGAGGATTTGTGGCTGGGTTGCTACTGCTCTGTGGTTTGTCTGTTTAAGTCTGTCCTCTGAGACTAGAGTGACACAGACAGAGAAAATTAGGTTTGAGGTTCATAACGGCACATGAGAACGAGTGAAATGGCACCCTCCTGATACACTAACACAGAATTTAGTGGGACCAAACTGGAAGTCAAATTGTAAAAGAAAAATTGCACAGCTTTTAGCATTTAGGGAGTAAAGTTGTACTGAGCTTTATGGCATCTGGGTAGGTTCATGCCCTGCGTGTCCCACAAAGTACAATATTCTCACATATATTCTCAGATTCCTGCAACCCAGAAACAGATGAGTGGTAGAAGATGAGTGAGTGAGTGATGTTCTCGCATTTTAAGCGAGAGTGCAGCCACTTGAAACTTCATAGCAATGCCATTGTTAAAAATTAAAAATAATAATAATAATAATAATAATAATTTAACCCAACAGAAGCGTAGCGTCTTTTTCACCATTAAGGGTATAGACACATACAAGTTAAATCAAATCAATTTTTATTCATATTGTGCCAATTTACAACAGATATTACCTCAAGCCTCTTTCAAATCAGTGCAGTTCTGAACCCTCTCAGTCTAAACTTGATATTCTTTACCGAAAACTGACATCTCCAAAACTCAAATCAGGAAAAACAAGGCAAGTAATCCTAAAGTAGAACCAGACTCTACAGGGGTGGCCATCTGCCTTTTACTCTCTGTCAAAAACTACAAAAGATTATATGTTCCTCCATGAATACATGTTCATTGTTTAATGGCTCTTAATGTTACACATACACAATGCTGAATTGGTGCTGCAGAACCTACAGATCCATGTAATAGAGCTGATACGTTATATTTTAGATAAACAGAGGGGCTTTGTCATTTAGGTTGACAGTCTCATAATATACACCAACCAGCTAATAGCACATATGTTCATGTATAAACTTTGAATACTCCAACTTTGGTAAAACCCATCCCATTACAGTGAAACCGCAAAAAAAAAAAATCAAAAGAAATTCACCAGAAAGAGAATTCACAGTGTGTTAAATGGAGGATGAAAGAGGGCTGGGGCTCAGTTTAAGACTTCAATGTCAATCTGTGGAATTAAACTGGACAGGTGAATAATGAGACAGAGAACGGGTTTACACAAAAGCTGAAAAAGGGGAATTCCACTCAATTTACGGTTTGAACACATCGTTTAGAAAAGTCTAATCAATAGCAACTCAAGGAGATATGAAAAGCTCCAGTTTGCTGGAAATCAGATAAAGAGTTCAACATGTGATGGTCTGTTGATTGGAATCCCTCTGGGAATCCAACTTTGCGGGACCTACAGCTTACAGAGAGACAAATGAGATTTACATTATTGTGGTTTCTTGTGCTTCACTTCTGAACCAGAAAATTTGCTTTTATGACCGTTTGAACAGTGATCCTGTGGTCAGATCTTGATTTAAACAGAACATCTCTCAATGAGAAGATTTTTGCTTATTTTGTTACCAGGAGTGATGGTAAAAGTTAATTTACAAAGGACATTGAATCACATGTGATAATATAATCCTGTTTATAACGCAGCGATCATTTTGAAATTGTGCAGAAATATTAGTAAAAAACTATTTTGACTGCAAGAAATACACTGTGTTGGATTCATTTCAGCTTCCATTCAGATTGAATTTGCTGTTTACTTATCTTACTCTCCTTATTTACATTTTGTCAGAGCCTTGCTTGGCATGTGCTCTCATTTTCCTATGCAAAAAAAGAAGCCACAACAGAACAAATCACGTTTGGAAAGCTTTCATGTTAAGAGTTACTTAAGGGTCTAACTTTAGAACTGAGAGGAATTTCCTTTGTGCAATCGCCCAACAAAATTTTAATTTTTCTGTCTTTCTGGGCATGGGAGTCCTCTGTTATCACAATGAGAAACAGATAAATTGGCCTAGCATACCTTTTTTTTTTTTGATTACCTTCTTGACAGTTTCAAAATTTGAAAAACCTTCAAATAAAGCTTCAAAACACAGAATCTGCACCATCTGAAACACTGTCACTAAAATGCTCCTAATGATCAGGAGGGCAGTGTTCAATGTTTTTGTAGTCTTGGGACAGGAAAAAAAACAAGTACTTCATAATTTATGCTTAATGGGGCTAAGGAGGATGCTGCTTGTTCAGCTCGATGAGCTATTATCACAAACACTAAGCAGTGACAGACTGTGATCAGCAGGCTATCTGGACTAATGAGACTGCTTGACCTTAAAATTTAATTTTCAAGTTGTTTTTTTAAAATCTACTTCTGTGAAATAAAGGTATTCTGTCACCCTAGCCGCTCGTGGAAAGGGAAAACAGGGACACTCATGTGAAAGGTTAAAACACATTCCACATCCCGAGGATTTGGTGCATCAAGTCAACTTTATGGAGAAACTAATTCTGTAAATACTGTCTGCCTCGCTTCCTGGTTCAGTTCAGCAGAGTTAACAGTGGAGAGTCTAACTGGACTGTCTGAAGCACACAGATGCTTTCTGATGACAGTTTCAACTAACTTTGAACCGTATGGAAAATGCACCAAACATCAAACCACCCAGCTCTGACCAGCTCTTAATCCTTTGCAGGATCATTGATGTCATTCTCGCTTGCAAACCTATTTCGTCCACACATCTCACAGAGATGGAAGTGTCTGGAAGCATTCACATATTCATCTGAAATTCGGTTTTACATCTTTTCATTTCGGCAGCATGGTGGAATAGTGCTCCCACGCAGGTTCGATTCCTGGGCCTGAAGCCTTTCTCCCTGTTGGGTGGGTTTCTCTGTCTGGCCACAGGTCTGGGTGCTGGGTGCTGGAGCCAATCCCAGCTCCAGACACCCCCCATCACCCGGAAATGGATGAGCGGTTGAAGCTGAATGAATGAATTAATCTCTTCATTTAATTATAAAACACTCACTTTGTGTTTTTCTTTATGCACACCCTGAAATGGTGAGACCAAATGAAATTGGCATTCAAATACCCCTGCTCTGAGTCAAAATAAAAGAAAAATGAACACTGCTGGTCTTCCAGACGAAGCCCCACCCTCTCTCCCCAGTATCAAGCACGATCTACCCCATAAACTTTGCCTGTGTTTGCTAAAATTTCACACAGAGATAGACATCCAGTAAGCCCCCGCACGCCCCCCAAACTCTCCAAACAACACCAGCCCTGACCCCGCGGTGTTCTAGCATTAATCCCGGCTTAACCTCCTGAGTCCCATCAGTGCCATAGTCTGACCCTGCAGGATGTGATCAGGACCAAAAAAGCAGAGCAGGATATTATTACTGCTAATAAACCATCAGTTGTTAGATCCTAACATAAATTAAATCTGGCCTGGGAGCGCCTCCCCCAGTCAGAGTTAGCCTGAGGCTCCTTGCTAGAGCTGTTATCCCCACAACCCCACTTTGAATAAGCTGTTGAAGATGGATAGCTGGATGGATGGATGGATGGATGATGATGCCTCCTTCTGTAATCCGCAGCCCATGTGCTGAAGCCAGAGCCAGACACCAGGGCAAGCCAATACCACTTAACCCCCGACAATGACACCAGACACAAATAGATAATAAAGCAAGCTTGCACCCACCAAACGACTCCCACTAAGTCTGAGTTTTGTCTGGCTTTACATCAGGAGGCCCCCCCTCCTCTGTATGTGTGTGCGCATGTAAAATATGTGTATTAAATCTGTGAGGGTGTGATAAAGAGCAAGCGAGAGAGAAAAGAGAGCAGTAACCTGGGGATTAAATATTCTTAGCAGGGGGTTATTTTTGGAGCAGGCGGGACAGAACGGATGGGAGCTGAACACAGACACGCAAACTGTTAAATACACACACACTTACTCTCCATGCCAGCAAACTGTGGTTTGTTTGGGTTGGCTCTGGGCAGAAATGGAGACAAGTCTTCCCCTCAGCCCACCCCTGCACGTGCTGCACCGCTTACACACAGAGCGAATCTGTAGTACGTGTTACTGTCGTACAGACAAAGCGTACTGCTCACTGTGTTAATATATCAACGAGATAATGTGTTATAACTGTTGCATTATATATACATACATAATAAGTTGTGGCTGGACGACTGCCAGTCCAAATCCCACAGCCAGCTGGGAAAGTGTAGGTAGTGGAAGTTGAACAGTAGCACGCTTCCTTCCCCCAACAAACAGTGCTGAAGTGCTCTATCACTACAGATGGAAAGAGCCGTGTGGCCTACCCCATAAAAGTTCTGCTGCTTTAAAATACGTTCAAGTCAAAATTGGATATTACTGCGAAAATAGTATGCCTTAGTGTGGCTTTATTTTGGCCACAATGGAGGTTTGAAAAACCTCTTATTAGGTCCCTTACTATGTTGAAAAATCAGGCAAATACAGAGCAACACTACCATTCATTTCCAGCTGTGGTTCTGTCTAAAAATTTGACTTAAACTCATCTACAAAGAAAAAATCTCTCCTGAGTTGCAAGACATTTCATCACATTCACCAGTCTGTCTTCTGGTGCTTGTTGGGCAATGTTCATAAAGCTCCTCAACGCGTGATGCTGCTTCTGGAAACATGGCTGATTAGAGCGAGGCACCTGAACAGGTACGCAGTAAATGTGATTATCATGTAAACAAGGCTAAAAGACAAAGCACGTTACTGTCTATCCAACAACAAAGATGCAGTTTTATTTTATTTTGAAGTCAGATCATTTTCCTGCAGCTACCATGAGTTAAGTCGGGTCCATTTCAGTGCCTTGAAAACTGAAACCTCACACTTGAAACTTTGCCCTCTTCCGCCAACTTTGTATTACACCCCCATGGTTTTTCCTTCCCATTCTGAAAATGAGGTGGGATAAGACTGCCATCACTGCAGAGGACGATCTACTGTCTGGTTCACCAAGTAAAGTGCGATGAGTCTTTAAAGCAACTTTAGTTCCTGCCACCCTTTGTGCTTGGCCCTTTATCTCTAAGACTGCTGACTCTCCACCAGACAGGACAACAATAGTTACACAGGCATCAGGCATCAGCTCATTGTGCTCAATAATTCAGTGCGTCCATTCCTTTTCAAGACCATCTTACACTCACATCCAGCACCAAGTCCAGCACAGTATATGAATTCACCATCAAAAGATACAAAATATTTGATCACACATCAGCTGGAATTTCCACTATTTTGGAAAGAAAACTTCTTAAATGTGCCTCAGGAGCAGAAAGCTAACTTCAGGCTAAATCAAGCATTACACCAAGTAACTGCTTCAGATTGATATCTAGTATGATTACTTCACCACAGTTGGGGGTTTGCTCATGTCGCTGTGTTATAAATATAGCACAACCACCAACAAGAGGCATTATAAAGTCTGGCCAGTGCTCACACTCGTGTGGTACAAAATGAAACAATGGGGAGTGATGGAGAGAGTTAGAGCCTGCTGCATTTCATTTAATACGCACTCCCTCACTCATCCGCCACGCCATTTCCAATAATGGCAAGTCAGTTTCCTCTGAAAGCACTTATCCTATTTTATTAACACAAAACAGAGTTACTTCATACAGGGAGCAGGACAAACAAGACCGGAGGAAAGGCAATTCCATGTCAGATTGACAAAAAAGGAAATGAAGAGGGACAGAAGGATGGGAGAAGAAGGTGGAGGGGGACAAGATTAATGTGTTTATAATAAAATTTGCACAACCACAGCTAAAAGGAAAAAGGAAGGGGGAAGCAAGAGGACATGGAGGAGAAGGGGAAAGCAGAATCATTGTTTTGGAAGGTCAGCTGTCTCCTTCAATACCAGCCTCAAGGACTTGTTTTAAGTGCTCTGATAACAAATCAAGCTCTGATGAAAGAACATTTTTCAAGGCCAACCCTTGGAAGCTGACATGACAATTTACAAGCTGATGATCCACTTCTTTGTTTACGTCATTTCTTTGAACAAAAACATTCGTGGGTAAGAAAGGAGGGCTGGTGAAGAGCAAGAGCATAACAAGGAGGTCGGAACAGCAATATTGAGGACGTAAATGTGATTTGGTTTAAATTCTGGCCAGAGGACTGACCTCTCAAATAAAACATGAAAACAAACTGAAACTGAACAACAAACTCATGAAACAACATAAAATGAGAGAATTATTTCTCCATGTATCATTTCTCATCTCAAGTCTTTAAGTAAGACACGATTTAAACAGGTAATCATTGCAAAAAATTCCCTTCAAGTGTTAAATTATGTAAAATTATATTTGCATTTGCAATGCATTACATTTTATGCAACTAGTTTTCACAACCAGGAGTCAAATAAATTCTGTGAAGTACAATTTGTGGAACAAATTAAATACTAAAGTATAAGTACGTGAAATTTTTACTTAAGTGCACTACTAATGTGGCTTTGGTAGATTTCTCCTTGGTGCCTGGCAAGACACGGAGCCCTGGAGCTGGACATAAAGTCCAGAATACACGAAAAGATTGTTCTCAAACGCAGTATCAGCACTCCTGGACACAACCATCTGCATTCACCTTTCAACTCAACAAGGTACACACAAACGCCATGTCAGCATGGAAACTGAAACACTGGCTCCACTCCTTTTTCAATGACTCACAAGAGCTTTGATGTGAAAAGAAAAGAGCTCTGTTATCAACAGCATGTGTAAGCATGTGTGTGTGAGAGGGAGTATTTGTGCACTTCTGCCTGATTTAAACCACACCTGTCAAGCCAATCCACCTACTTGTTTAAGTGTTTTGGTAACATTTGAAGATATGAGAGAGAAGATCTTCCTGCTAAACACAACACCTGTTGCAAGTCTGGGCGGCGAGCCCTCCCATGACCTATGGTTTCTTGTTGGAGGGAAGGCACGCCTTCTCTTCACACTGGCTGCTTCTTATTGTAGGATAGCAGAAACCTGCGTTTCATTCCCAAGGTACAAGCTGTTTTCACTGAAGCAGTGGTCCTAAAAATAAATAAATAAATAAATAAAAACCCTCATTCAGGCCTTGTGACACTTTATGGACAGTAATAACACCCAGATGGAAGATGTGAGGCTGAAAATAAGACTAAACCAATCAGGAAAAAAAGGTGCCTTCATCGATATATCTAAGGAAACCACACATATACACAAAGTATGTATGAAAGCTTTGACCCTTCCTGGGGCACGACGGCCAGTCAAATTAAAAACCGTCTCCAAAGTGGAAAAGGGACAGAGAGGCTTTCACTAAAGTTCTGCTTCATTCGGATTATCAGTAAAAGTTATTCTGATTAGCAGTCAGAAAAATGTCAAACTGTGAAATACTTCCTGTTTGTTGTCCCTTTTGACCGCACGCAAACTTGACATTAAACCTCAATCCATTTGGCTGACACTCCACTGTCGTGTAGGGGAGGTGTCAAGCACAGTGATGCACCACCCTCCCATTTTCCCATTTGCTGCCGTAACCACCTGCAGCGAAAGCAGGATTTTTTATCAGCTGTGAAAAGTGCAGCTGTGTCTTTCATGCCCCAACTTCAGCGATCAGGTAGCCGTGCGCCCAGAGTTTAAAGGCATTCCTGAGTTTACGCTCCCTCCTCTCTTCCTGCTCTTATTCATCATGTTTTTGATCCTCAGAACTTCAGCTTGATTCAAGAACATTCATGAACTTTCTTGGTTTTCATTAGATAACAGGTGACGAACACCAAAATCATTTAACAAGAAAACTCAATCTGAAAGGGATGAGTCTGAGTAGTGTTGGGCAGAAATTTTCAAAATAACTATAAACCCATTTTAAAAAAAAAAACTTAGTTTACCTTAACCGAACTGGGTTGTACAATTTTAACAGCTGACCACATGCATGAATTCTTCACTGTGACATTAATGTACAAAGCTGCATAAACCCCACCAATGCTGACTTTGTATGGACTTTGTTTGAATCCACATTTAAATGCACCATGAAATCAACAAAATATACTAACACACTGAAACAAAGCTGGTATTCTGGGTTGTTGTAGTTTTTTCTATGCTTACTATGAATCTATGAATCTGACTTTGTAACTGTCTGTAGATAAAGATTTTATTTTTGATTGGCATCACAACGAAAGTTCTGTAGTGAACTTACTGTAAGTGGCCGCAGAGTATTTCCATCAGTGATTGTGATGAAGCAGAAGCACCCGATTTCCAAATATGAAACCGACTTCCTTCTTCACAGTTTCATTTGCTGCCCAATGACGTGAAATAGAAGTAGATAAAATTTTATTCTCCTGTGTATATTTCAAACTACGCCACAAGATCACAAACCTGTTGACTTCCTCTTTCAGTTCCTCAGATTGCATTATGATAGCATTAAATCTCTAAAAGGTTACCCATCTTTTTTTCATATTTATTGGGGCCACATTCCTCTCTTGTCTCTGCACATTCAACAGAAGTTCAGATAATTAGAAGACGGCCCTGAAGAAGAACCGAGAGGTTATTAATCCCTCCCAAGATGATGCATGAGTAAACATTTACACTACAAAAAAAAAAAAAGTCATCTTGCAGGACATGCATGCCTCTTTTGGGGCCTATAGTGGATACCAGCAAAATAGGTCCCATATTGTCTTAAGCGAAAACACACAAGTAAGTACGAGGGGCTCATCGTATTACTGCCAGAAAGAAAGAGTAACGATATTAGCCTCCCAGCTAAAAATATTTACCAGCCTCAATTCAGCCAGTCGACATCCAAAACGCCATATCAGTGATTCAACTAAGCTGAAGCAGCAGGCAGGAGTTGCACCTCTTACAAACTCAAACTCCGCCAGTTTAGATAGTAGATGCTCATACAGAAATATATACACATACACATACTGCTTATATATACGTGCCATTATATAACAACAGACACATCATGCATACATTGTACATAAATTGTAGCTCTAATTTGGGGCAGTGTTCCAATGTATAAGGAGCTTAAAAGCATTTAAAAACAAAAGATCAAGCTCAAAGACCTTCCAGAGACTTTCCAGGCCACATTTTATCAATTTTAAGGACCAAGCAGATAAGAAATAGCAGGCTTTACAGAGGCATACAAACAACGATTAAAAGCTGAAATGCTTTGTGCTGTGACTTTCAGTGACCCATGTCTTTAAGGCTTACATTTTTATTTTTTTAGCTCAAATTCCTAAACATTTAAGGATATCAAGGAACGCTATCAAATTGCTTCTGTCAAACTTTTAGTTTTTATTTCAAAAATCATGTCTTAAAATGTTGCAGATGTATCGTGGATGAGGAGGAGTATATGTACTTTAGTTTTACTCTGGGGTTATGTGTGTTTGTGTGTGTGTGTGTGTGTGTTAGTGTGTCAGATGAAAGAAAAGCAACAAAAGCACCAGAGCTGAGCCGAGTTGTGCCCTAATTTTCCTTCTCCTGCATACTACGTCACAACTGGAGGAACCACCAACCCCCATTGTGCTGTGCTGCAGTGGCAACACACACCCATAAACAGACAAATGCCTTTATGCATGCCTGATACCCGTCTACAGCCTAAATACTCTTCACTGCAGAAAATACGCCGCCTTAAAACATGCACGCACCTTCCTGTCATCTTTGGTGCTGTGTGATGTATGTGCTGGAATGTATTCAGTGTGACGCCCCACCGTGCTTCTCTCCAGAACCTTGCCTCTTTCCTTTTCCAGTATCTCCCTTATCTAACCTCTTCTATCCTCCACAACACAGATCTCTCTGCTCTAAGCTCCTTCATAAAGAGGTTGAAAATAAGGCCATGTCAGCTTTTAAACACAATCGTCACAGACAACACCATCCCCACCCCCACGTCTTTCTCACACACACTTTTTCTCTTTCCTTTGCCCCTCGGCAACTACTCTCCTTTTGCTGGGGACCTTTTAAAAGAGGGTTCCCTCCCTCCATCAGTCATAATTGAGAATTAGTTATGGTGCGGTGTGCATTTGTCCGTGTGTGTGACCCTCATCTATCAGCACAGTTGACAGTTGAGCCACCGAATGACTGCCATTATCTTTCTTATTGCTCACTAACAATGAGGGGGGGCTGCAGAAAAACAAAGACCAGAAGGTAAAGAGAGAGAAGTCGGAGGGACAGAGATGCATTGCAACACTGCGTGGCCTGTTGCAGGGAATTCCCACTTCCTCTGTTGAGGCATTCACACACAAGCCCATAGTTTGCCAGCAGCTTGTTTGTGGGGTTGCTAGGGGCAGTTAAAGGTTCAATTTGAAGTCAGCCCAAAAACAAAACCGTTATCAAGACAACGCTAATGGGTGGAGGGCTGTTTTTAACCAGTAACAGCTTCCACAGGGAGAAACACACATGCCTGAACAAACTGTATTTTGAGGGTCAAATCCTTTGATATATGTGCCAGCATTTTCAGGTTGACGATGTCATTTTCATGTAGCAGTCATCCTCTCAGAGTCATTTTGTTCGTGGCCAATGTTTCTAAATGTTTAAGCATCAACTGTTTCTCCAAAGGGCCAACATGCACAGGCTAAATCTGGTCTGTCCATCAAGAACATTTCATGTAGCTAAAATTGGCCCGAAGATTTTACTGTTCAGCCATTTTTTCAGAGAGAGACTTCCTCTTCAGGCCTTGGCTATCAATAAAGCAAGACTATTTTAAAGAGCTTTGGATCATCTGGCAGCGTAAAGGTGAAGGCTTAACACATAACCACAACATCCATGCTTCAATTCCCGTTACCCCTTTTGCACATCGAACCCACTTGCGCTGTCGTTTTGAGCTCACTAGAGTGTTAGCTGTCAAGACTACTTCTTCTCTTAACCTTTTGCAGTTGAAATGAGCCTTACATAGACATACACCATGTCATGGCATTTGGTTTTAGTCCAAAAGTGATAAGGTTCCTGTTTCATATATAGTTTTTAATATTAAAAAAAAAAAAAAAAGAAAAAAGGATTTTGACTAATGATATAACAAATAGTTTTCTTGGGCCATCCTCTGAGTGCATCTTTGCCTTTTTCTCTTTCCTTTTTTGATCATTTTGTCTGTATATGTATCTGTCCTCCCTACACGTTTGTGATCCATCTGGTATCATCATCTTATTCAAGGTTAAGGCTACACACACACACACACACACACACACACACACACACACACACACACACACACACACACACACACACACACACACACACACACACACACAAACAAACAGGTCGCCAGGCCACACAAAAACATGTACAGCACCCGTATTTGCAACATGCATGCACAGTTGTGCAGGAAACGATACGTAATGAAAAACTCCTATTATAAACTAACCAGGTGCAGCCTGAAATGTGTTTTCTCATGTTTCATGTTTTCAGTAAAAACAGTTTTTTTGAAGACAGGGTAAATGCTCTGTAAGTCGTATTCATTTGTCATGCTCACCGTAACGTGTCCGTGTGTGCAATTATGCATGACAATTATTAGATGACTTAATGTTAAAGAAAGATGACTGTCAGACCGAAAAATTCCTCCCTGCAAGAAGCAAGAGTGTGCAGTAAAAAAATGACTTCATTGTACAGGAAGCAGTCCACGACAGGTGGGACTTCAAACTATACAGCTGAGTTCAACGAATAAACAAGGTATTGGTAGATCACAGCTAATCAGCAATAGTTTTTTGATCACACTGTGCTGCACCAAGTGATATGAATAAATAAATAACTGAAAACGTGGCAGCATCGTGTAGCAATGTCACATAAAACTGCCTAAACATGAGGTCTTACTTTCTTCACAGCAGCACAGCTTGTAATCAGGGTTTGTCCGGCTGATTGAGTTACGCCATGTTAGAGGTGGAGCAGAGAACCAAACCCTTTCTATGGGCTCCCAATTGACAACATACATCTGCCCTGAAATGACAGCTGGCTAACACACACACAAATATATGTGCACGTCTGTGCCTGCCCCCTAATATTGTGTCACTCTCAAAACTGCGTGGTTGTCAGACCCGTCGAAACCCGACTCACACATATAAGAAGGGACGGTGGTTATTTCAGGAGCTTTACATCAGTAACACAAACGTTTTTGGGTCTTGTTTTGTATTTTTCATGCCAAAGTAACATGTTGGATATTTTCAGGTGATGATTCCATCAGCAGAAATGCATCAGAATGGGAGTGTATTTTTAATTTATGGAAAACAAAGCTTGTGTTTCTACCTTTATTCATTTATGTTCATAAAACACCATGAAACTCCACAGTGTCGTTACCATAAATCCCAGTTTGTGTAATTTACTACGTTCTTCTTCTCTGAATTTGTGGACAATAATTTATTAGAACTAACGTCAGCAACAATGGTTGTGGCTTCACACTGCATGTGGAATTAAACCAAGAAAAACATGCTGGATAGATTTGAAAACATTTCTGCGTTTTGATGTTTTATGGCAGAAAATTCTTGAAAACCCTGAACAAACGACTCCTATATGTTTTTATTGTGTTACTTATGGAAGCAGTTACAGTGACATTTAATGTAATTTTATAAAAATTTAAAGCATAAATAACTGTAAGGAATTCTTTTTTTTTTTTTTTATGGAAAACTATTTTCAAATTTGACCGAAGATCTGACAAATGAAGATAATTTACCACACTGCTATGAATAGTAATGATGCCCTGCGTTGACAAAGATCAATTCTGCTCATTGATTTGACCATCACAGGGGATCATTGCAACCAGAGATATTAAAAGGCATCGATACGTTGATATAAAAATCATAGAAAACAGTTACATTTAGTGTCTCACCAGTTTATCATTATACTGGCAAACACTAATATGGGTCTGTGTACTCCAGAGAAGATATTATTCAGGAAGTCCACAGTAGCTCAGTCTAAGTTCATGCAGCAGACACACAGTGTCTCCCTCTGTGGTGCATGTCTGTGCACTGTCAGGAGACTTTGGCAGACTTCATCCTGCAGCGATGTGTTACATACAGAAGTACAGATTCTTGCCAGGACAGTGTTAAATCTAACGTCCATTCAAAAACCTGTTGCGACTGATTCACCTCATGTGCCTGCAAAATCCAACATCACTGCGTAAGTGCAGGCATAGAAAGATGAGCCAGGAAATCAGCTAATTTGCTCTTTGTTAGGCCGCACCCTGCTACAATGGCACAGAACAAGCAAATGACTCTCTGTTTTTCTCTCTCCCTTCAACCTCAGTGAAATGCCCATGCTGTTTGATTTCTAGATCTCACCAACAGACAAAAGCAGACTTGTCTTTAGGGCTGGACATCAGCTGACAGAGCTCTGTGGTGATAGAGGACTGGGCCAGCTTGCTTTTAAAGGTACAGACGGTAACACGAAGGTTGTGTTCAGATTCGCCAGCTGGCTTGACCTGAACTTACCCAGATTTGTCCTGTCTGGATACAGTACCCTTGCTAACAAATTGAAATACCATCAGGATCGTGTATATACAGTATTGCACTTTGCTAAGTACTCGTTTAAGTCGCAATGTTGAAACAGCTGCCAGGTCTGTCATCCCAAAGGTGGAAAGAGTTAGAGCACTTAAATTCAAATATCACAAATCCAGTATCTGACAGTTTCAATGCCAAAACAAATTCCAAATAGCATTTCACATTGTGAAAACATTCAGACCTTATTGTTGTGACTGCTGAACAGTCGTACCTTATTTTGGATAATAATAAAAACATATTCATTTGTAAAAGCAGCAGGTATCATATAACCAGCAGATGATAACATTCAATATTCAGTCGTTTCTTCTGACAAACAATCTCAATACAGAAATACAGTTCACTCAGTAGCTGCTTTGATCATATCATCAAATCTGCCTCTTTTTTTTTTTTTTTTTTTTTTTGTCAAATCCTGTTTTATTGCTGGTAAAGATAGCGTGACCAACTTCAAAAAGTGAACTGAAATAATATCATCTCTGATGGTACTAGAGCTACTGAAAGAGGTATTATATTGTGGGTATCACTGAGTATTCTGCAAATATTTTCACAAATGCAATGTGTTTTAAAGCAAAATTTTTTCCAATGAGAACAGCTTTTAGATGGTGAAATGAAACCTTGACGTGAAATGTACATTTTGCTTACATTTGGTCATACTACAGTAACAGGCCCATAGGCTTCTCTCTGAACTTTGTTCCTGGAGCTGCGTCAGCACAGTCAGAGCCACCAACAACCAATCAACCTGTCAAAGTCAACCCTACACGGCAAATTAAGCTGAACCCAATACTGAAATTCAGCGGAAAGTTTCATACAGTCTATAAAACATCTCACCAAACGTAATCCATCCATTCTCAAAGCAAAACCAACTTAAGTCTTATACCAAAATATAACAAATGATTTCCTTTCAGAAACATACGCTCAGATCTCTATGGGTCCACTATCCCAGTCCAATCCCCTCTGGTGCGCAGAAGCATCAGAAGCCAGCAATACACAGACACACACAGCCTCTTTCTCTAAATATCTCAACACATGTGCTGACAGCTTCAGCCAACACCACACGATGCTCACTGTAATCACCCCGCCTTGCTTCTTCACTTCTGTTGGTCTTATCAGCAACGAACACACACACTCAGAGATAGAGAGGGACACACACAGACACCTGCATGTCAGCATGGTCAAAGACGCCAGTGGTTCCTTCTGCCAAAGCCACCTGCTCAGTATAGATGTAGTACAGATTATGTGAGGCTCACAACACACACACACACACACACTACTTACTTTTCAGAGCCTGGATGAGGGCTTTGCCGTCTTTGATCAGCTCCTTGATGAACTTGTTGGTCTTGTCCAGCTCCAGCTCGTGGGACTTCAGTCTCTCCCTAAACTGGGGACTGTCCAGGTAGCAGTCACTGAACTCCAGGGCGGGTAATCCCATCTTCTTCTTCTCCACTAACACAACCTGCACGTCCAACCCAGCCCCCCCACCCCCCCAGAAAGAATTAATAAATAAATCAGTAAAAAAAAAAAAAAAAACTGAATACACTCCACTAACAGAAGGAAGCCAGCCTGATATACACTACAACTGCTGCTGGCAATGAGGGGAAATCCAATCAGAGCAGGGAAACAACAGAGATGCCTCTGAACAACCTGGCTCCTGTTTTATGAAGTCCTCCCGTCTGTCAGAGCTGCACTTCAGGTTCAGTCCGCTTTCAGAGCAGCTCGGATCAGATCATGTTGGGGCTGAGGAGAGAGAGAGAGAGAGAGAGAGAGAGAGAGAGAGAGAGAGAGAGAGAGAGACAGAGAGAGAGTCCGGCCGCTCAGGTGAACCGGTGTCGCTTTCCCCTCGACCAAGTCATTTTGGAGCCGGACTGAGACAAGCAAGATCCGGGAGGGGAGGTGTCCGCGACCAAAGGGAAAAAAATAAAGCAGAAAACAACAACAACAACACCAAAATCTATGGGCTCGTAAATGTGGTGTCTTCCCTAGACGCTTTTTTTTTTTAAATGCACTGCTTTCTCCACAGCCGCGCTCATCCCAGCGCTGCAGCCCGTCACCAGCCGACCCAGACCCGGATAATCCGCTGACGGACGGCCGCCTGAGCCAATCACATCCCCGGGGCGGGCCTGTGGTGAGCGGGCCCGGCCCAAAGATGGAAACAAAAAGCGAAGAGCCTTCACTACGAGCTGAGAAAACCTGCTGCCTGGGACCGTCAAAAGTAAAACACCAGCAATAAATAGAGAGAGGTAAAATATCTTTTGTTTAAAGGTGATTTGTGGAAGAGTTAGAAGATCAGTGTCATTCACATTCACATTCATAATCATTTAAAAAGTTTGTCTCTACTGAATTGACATTGTTTCATCCAACAGATTTCAAGAAATGTCCCACTGAATTATTACCAGTGTAAGTAGGAATAATTCTTCATGTTTGATATTATATTTTACTCTGGAACAAGGAACCGGACTGACCAACGGGACTGAGAGCGCCATGCATCCGAGCGATCACCTGCCACATGACCTGAAGAAGACCTAAAGGTGGTTGTCATCCTTTTGATATCACTGGAGTTAGTTTTTCTGCCACTTTGCTGGATGTTTCAGCATATTGCTGATGTTAAACTTGAACATTTCCACTGAATCTGAACCATTTGCTCTACTTGAAGACAGATGTCGGCTCATTCAGTTCTTCACAACACCAACATCCTGAAATGTTTTATCTTGGTGGGCAGAAATATGTAGACTAAGTCTGATATTCAAGTCCGCTGGTTATTTTTATGGCTTGAGGACATATATATATATATATATATCTAACACTCAGCCATATTAACAGAGTACATACATACATGTAAGTTTGTGTATTCAAAAATTACCAACAAAATAAAACAGGAGCAGGGTTCAGGGGTTGTTGGGAGTGTTGCATCTTCTCCGCATTGACCAGCTCTGCGTGCAGCGCGCCTGGAGCCTGGTTGGTGGGAGGAGGCGCTGATGTCATTTCAGCCATAGTGGGGAATTTCTGCAGAGCTTGAACTGCCATGAATTAAAGCCTCCTCCTCCCTCTGTCACCCTTTCTTCACACAATGCTGCACCACGACAGGGTTTACAAGCTGATGAACAGACAAGAGGTGATGCACAAAGTTTATTCCCCATCATATTTTAATTTTTTTTTTACCCATGATCACAGGAGAGTTTATCTCCAGATGGACCGACTGCATATTCTACTGATTCAACTTTTACTGCTGTGCAAAAATTTAGAGCTCTTTTCACTTCTTCTTCACATACACAGTTTGTGTTTGTGGCCTAGGTGTGAAAACAAATCAGACTTATGCACATTACTTCCTCTGACAGAGCAACATAGAGCATCTGGCCCCTTTCTCCTTTTCTCCATCTGCCACAGTGTGATGTACAAACATAAGCAGTCACAGGAAGTCAGTGCATGCCGGTGCTGATGTGTGTCTTTAAAGAGGTGAGATACTATTGAAAGAACCAGAGTTAATCAGGCGCAAAGAAGCGATTGTCTTGATCAGTCAAAATGAAATTTTTACATTGGCTCCCATTTTAAATAAAAATTCCACTTTCATAATGTGCTAATTGGCCTTATGAGGTCATTGATAACATGAGAGACTGGTAGCAGAATGGCACAAGGTTGTAAGTAGAGCAACACTGTTTTAATTACAACCCCGGTAGCTGATTTATAGTACATCTCCATGCTGAATGAATAATGTCAAATTAAAATTGTTCTTCAATGGCTATGACTTTCCTCAGATTGCTTAGACAAAAAATCCTCTCACATTAGTGTGTATTTGTAGCCACATGTATTTATATCATGATAGTTTTAATCAGTATCAGTGCCAGGATGCTTTCAGGCCATCAAGACATTGCTAATTTCATTTTCTTGCTCCTCTCCCTCATCACCCTCTTCCAGAAAAACAGTAATATAATTATCAACCGGAGAGCTAAAATTATCCGCATGCATATTTCCATCTCCTGTTGATATGAAACAGATGACTGCTCTTCAGTTTTTCACAGCTCCAATCTCCTCCTCAAGTTTCACCTTAAGTCGTCCTGACGTGGATTCCACTTTGTAGGACAAGCTTGCATTTTCTAAAGCGAGCTTTGTTCTTTCTGTTTCAGGCTGCCATCAAAGCCACTCTTCCTCCCACAGCCAGTTGCCTATTTGTGCACACTGTTCTTGGCCAGAGATGTGTCCATCATGGGGAGTCAGAGTCTTTCTATGCTGCTCAAAAAGAAGAGTTTCTGCAGTTCTCTCTTTGTCTTTCAGCTCATATTTTGTAGGCAGCGGCTTACTGTTTAGTTTACTCATCAGTGTCCGAAGCAGTTTTCAGGAGCATAGAAGCTTTAAAAAAAAACAACAACAATGCAATAGTGACTTATTTTCCTGAACTGATCAGGTGGACTGAAAACATTTCACACGCATCCAATATGTTGTCTAGAAGGCAACTTAAGTGTCGGATGCTGTAGGTTTATCAAATATTATACTTACTGCTTAGAAAAATTCCCAAAATATTAATCAAGTTGTAAAAAACATGATAACTTTTAATGTTTGAGTTGACATTAGAGTTACTGTTTTGTATCTCTCAGCTCTTTCACAAAAACAACAAAAAGGAGATCTCTTTTTTTGGGGAGGGGTGGTTTCACATGAATTTTATACTTTTCTGTGTAGGTTTATGATGAGATTAGATACAGTGTGGTATCCCAAGGGGCAGTAAACTGTTTCTATTCAGATAGCTGGCCTATCCTACCATCTCCTGGTACATCAGGGTAGAGCAGCTATTTCTGAAGAAACTAAACAGGACAGAGATGAACAAGGGGCAGAGAGGCTCAGTCCATTTTCATTTAAGTCTTATATCTCATGATCATAAAACTAAGAAAAGCTGCCAGGTCTGCCAGTTCCAGTGGAGAATAAATGATATAGAGAAGAGCTGGGGGACAAGATAACCACTGAGAATGCTTCATCCAGCCTGCACCCTGCTGCGTGAGTGTGTAAAAATAGATACTAAAATTGCTGTGTTCTTACGCTCGAAGAAAGCATCCCACAGTACATGTCGAAATAGCAAAATATATATTTTTGAGATTAGCGTGTTCACTTAGAGTCTCCATGCCGTGTCCTGCTTAAAGTATTGTGTTACCCTTCAGATTCCTCCACATGCCTGAGGTCTGAAGCCGAAATCACAGTAAGCTCGGTCATGTTCGAGTTTAAGTTACAGAGCAGGAATGTGAGAGGCATGTCGACACCTTATGACTGTACCTGAGTACACTTCATGAGGACTGAGTGTCCCATTTATTTTTGATGAGTATGCATTTTCAGTCTGCAGGAATGTCTTATGTCCCTTAGAGCGCATAGACGGAGACCTAGCATCAGTTGCAGCAGAGTTGGATTCATGCAAATCACTGTGGGAAATGAAGTCATTCTCTTTGTGTTGGTTTTTAAGTGTTTATATAATGTTGCTCATTGATGCCTCCAGTATAAGAATGTACCAGTGCACAGTCAGACAGACAGTCGCGCTCTTTTCCAGGCTCTGGCTGCCTACCATTGAGCGGACACTTGCGTCACTCTGTCTCACTTTGACTCTCTCTCGCTCTCTGTACTTCAGTGCGGTAATTTTAGTCCTGACGTTAGCCTGTTAAAATGAGTCCTCTGACGTTGCTAGAGGGGTGGCGAGGTGAGGAGAAGAGATGTGGATGGAGTACAAATATAGACACAAATACTCAAGTTCCCAAGGTCCGGCCCCTCCTCAGGGGAGAAAAGAGGAAGAACATTTGGCAAAAAAAAAGGCACCGCAGGAAGGTTTCACTTAAACCTCATTAAAAGAGGAAGACAGGAGGACATGCTGGCTCTTCAGGGACACTGCCCCAGGACTTTCTCACAGGTAGGTGATGAACTCACTAGCTCAGAGGATCGTTGCAGTTTGTGTGGGAATCTAGTTCAGAAAAACACATTATACTGATAGTATACTGATCCTGATGCCACTTTTTCTGTCCTTCCTGCAGGAATTCATTTATTTCTGTTTTTCGAAAGTGTTTCATAATCTATTTTTTGAAATACTCCCAAGACTTTTGATGACACATTTATCAATCAATCATAATTAATATAATCTGCAGAATAAAAAGGAAAAATATCATTACTTTGTGCAACCTGTCCTTTGATCCAAACACATAAACGTGTTTTCAATCTCCCTTCCCATGGATCTGCACCCTCACTCAGTTACAGTAAGTGTTGGACTTTTGACGTCATTCTCAGTAGCACCTCCGTCCAAAGGTCCCTGTGGGCCCGTCATTCATGTCCAGAGTTATACCGTTCTCCTTGGGGCTGTGCTTTTAGAGGAAAACAGTCTGTGAGTGAGTAGGCCGAACATTCCTCTTGCGGCTTTACACTGCTCTGTCTTTCACTTTCCTCCTTCTCCCTTTCCCCCCCATCTTCCCTCTCCTTCTTATTCTTCTCCAAGACATTCCAGATGTAGGCCAGCTTGGCTAAAGCTGCTACTATCTACCTCTGGCTTCAAATGATGAAAAAGAAAAAAGAGAGGGAGAGCAGCGATGTAAAGTACCACCTCTGGCCAGGTCCTTCACTGCTTTCCTGTTCTTTTTCAGTGTCATGACAGCTACTGCTGCTCCAGGATGAAGACATTATACTGTCATTGAGGCTTTCAAATGGGCGTCTTTGTGTTTTTCCAAAAACGTTTTAGGAAGAACAAGGTCCAACGGGGAGAAAGACAGGCCTGCCTGCCAGCTTTGTTTGACTCTGAGCAATATTCTGGTCAGCTGGCTGAACGAAAGGTGTTAACGTAAAATGGCTTCACTTCAAACAGAATTAGAAAATGGCTCTTGTTGCATCATTTGTTAAACTGTTTGTGTACTGTTGTTGCTATTGCAGCTCTTGTGTTGGGACTTGCAACATTTTCAGCAGGGAGTGAAATCTCTCTGTCTTTCATTGTGTGGCCAGATGTTGCTTGTTTGGTTGTCTGACCTTGCACTGATTTCAAATGCGAGCTAAATGATTCACAGTTGTCTGGAATTGATTTTCATATTGAAAGGATCCCAGCAATATTAAGCCAGAAAACATGTTCAGTCATGTTGAGGCTTTGATCTGATTCCCCAGGTGGTTGCACCACCCTCGTAAAAAATAAAACGGCCTTAAAAGGTTGACACAGAAAAGCAGAGACAAACAGTGAGGGAATATCGTAGCGGTATGTCGAGGAGGGAATCTTTTCCTGTATTTACATCATTAAGGCGTAGTTTTCCTCCTCTTCCTGTTTTCTCTCATGGCTGAGACACAGCTGATTTCTGTCATTGCAGGCACAGGAAGCCCGCTCCACCTTATCTGAATCTCAAAGCCTCTGAAGCATGTCTGAGGGAGACGTGACAATGCTGCCATTCGTACCTCCATCCCTGGATCTGTCCCGACAGGAGCACCAGACACTGACCAGACTCTACAGCCGGAACGGAGGATATCACCTGAGGATTTTACCAGATGGCGCTGTGAACGGTGGGAGGCAGGAAAATGATTGCTATGGTGAGGAAGAAATCGTTTCTCTTGCCCTCGTGTGATCGACTGCTGTGCTTCACAATCGATAAACGATTTGGTGGCAGGTTATTTGGTTTTAACACAGAAAAGATTAAAAAAAAATATATACTTCTTTACACACAGAATTGACCTTTTATAGATGATTGCACCTCATTATTTTGACTTTCAGTTTCAGTTAAAATTTTAACTTCATTGATGGTTAAAAGTGTCTTCAGTGTCATTAAATTAATGACAAACAAAAGTGAAAAGGGAAACTCAAAACTGAAATTCCATCATTGGATGACTGTTAAGGTTGATAAGATCCATCATTGAGATATCTTAACTGAGCAGCTGCCATAAAAGTTAGCAAGCTTTGGGTTTGTAATCACAAGTCCTCGCCCTGTGTACACATTTAGATGACGAGTCAGTTTCTATTCTTCCACTTTGTCCCTGAAATGAAACAAAACAAGCTGTGTGGTATGAAATGTTGAACAGTGATATATGTCTGTGTTGCAGACATCCTAAGTGTGAAGGCTGTGAGTGTGGGCGTGGTGGTCATCAAAGGTGAGATGACGGGAAGGTACCTGGCTATGAACAAAAATGGACTCCTCTACGGATCAGTGAGTTTTTCCATTTTTGTAGTTTGACATTGTTGCCGTGAAGTAAAACCTCCTTTTTTAGTGGAATCGCTATCTTCTTGCAGTTTCATGAATGCTACCAGACGTGATGAAACGTTTAACAAGCCTTTTTTTTTTTTTACGCCTTTTAATTATCCAAAGCTATTTTCATTCCATCACATAATAATTTGTGTATGAGTTTTCTTCTAATCTAGGTTATTCCCCACAGCAAACTTAGCAATGAATACTTTTAGAAATGATTGTATTTGTAAAAATACCCCTTCTTTCTTTTTCTTGCCCCAGCAAGCACTGCATGATGAGTGTTACTTCCTGGAGAAGTATGAGGAAAATCACTACAACACATATCGCTCCCAGAAATATAACTGGTATGTTGCACTGAAGAAGAACGGCAAACCCAAAGCGGGACCAAACACCCACCAAGGTCAGAAGGCCATCTTTTTCCTGCCAAGGCCTGTAGGCAACATGTAAAGCAAGACGGCACCAGGAAACATGTACACGGCCACTGAAATCTTCAAATGCACATTAATAGTGAAATGTTAAACTGCGCAAACTACCCACTTTAAAGTTCACTTAAAGTCAACAAAGTCGCCTGAAGCAAACAGATATTTCTGTTTCTAAAGCTTGTTCAAGCTCCGTTTCATCATGTTTGCTTACTCCTGTTAATGCAGCGGATGTGTGATCAGGCTCTTGCCGCTCACTCAACCAGTTTATACGCGATTATCGCAGGACTACGAGCTGATATCCAGAACACTTTGTGTTTATATCCCATAATATACAGCCTCCCACAACAGACGAAGTGGATAACAAGTCTTGATAAATGAGCTTTGATTTTGAACCCTGGTTTGAAACGCCATTGCTGGACAGAGTTGGACACAAAAAAAAAAAAAAAAGAAATAGAAACGTCACACAAACGGGTTTTTAAAATCTGCAGCGCGTGAAATAAAAAGGGGTCCTACGATTGTTTCACTGGCTTAACAATATGTCATTATGGTGGATGTTGGCTGACTTGTGAATGAAATGACAACATTACAAGTAACTACCTTTAATCTGGTGAGCTGGCCCAATGAAGTGTTATGTTTTTTATGAGCCTGAGTCAGCCGACAGTCCTTCAGTCAAATGTGAAAACTTTGTTGCATTAATGTGTGATGTTATTATTGACGCTCATGTTGAAGAAAAGCAGGAGCCAAAGTAGATTCAGCGCCTGGGTGACACCAAATATTCCAGTGTGGATTATTTGACTTTGGTTATGAGGAGATGGACCAACACTGACCTTTCTGTCCACAGTTACATTAACCTTCTTTCACTTGGCATTACAGTTCAGTGTAGTTACTGTAACATTTTACAGGGTTAAATTGCTCTTCTGTATACTTGTGAATAACCTTAATCTGCAATAGTTGAATTTTATCTGACTGAACATATTAATGGGCACTTTTAAAAAGTTATTTATGCACATAAAATGTCAGTATGAAGTTAATGTGAACTTTTCAGAAGGTAATATGGGTTGCATTAAGTGTTTTTTAATATATGAATTAAAATCAATATTGTGATTTAACAAATTGTTTTATCGTTGGATTTTCTGTATGATCATTGTTCTAAGCATTTCAATAAACTAGTTTGTAGTTTCTTATTTATTAAGCAACATGCAATGTCCAGTGTTCAGTTCATCTGTTGCTCATCAGCTGGCTGTGTTTGTGAGTGTGTGTTTCTGATAACAACTTAAAGCTCTTACATGTGTTCTTGTGTTTGTTCCTCCATGTGACTCATGCGTTACAAACATGAACATCACACCACAAGATGGCAGCACTATTTCAGGAAAAGTCATTTTTTCATTCAGCGTGGCAACAGAGACCATCAACTCCACCAGGAGTTTGGTCCTGCTTTATTATCTCAGTATGTTTAGATTTGCCTAAATATGTTAAATATATTAACTACCTTTCCGTAGTCTGTTGTAAACTTTACTTCGTCGCATAGTTTATTTTCTGCCATAATCCAAAAACTTTGTGTTGAGGCGGATTTCTGGGCTGGTGGAAGCTGGTTTCTTCAGTTAAACTAAATCATTATTATTATTATTTAATCTGCTACAGTGACGATTCGGGGATTTACAGAAATATTATCTCAACTGCATTATATTATATTACATGTTATGAGAAAACAGGAAACGCAACTTTTAGGATTATGAGACGTTGAAGTACCCTCAGTCACAAGAGGGCAACATCTGGCAGAATCTATTGGACTGGTTTTTCAGGTGATGGCTGATTTTGTTTGATGTTTTTGTCTCAAACATTAAAATATGATGCAAATGCAATTAACAAAACACATGCTGGTTAGTTACTTTAGCATACGAAGTCCATTTGCTGTGGCCAAACACTGACAGCGGGAGGTGAAATATTCGTTGGGGCCGATGTTAATTTAACTCACTCCTCCTTGGGCCATTTCCACCATCTGAAAATAATAGTGCATGGTTTGCGATGGACATGGACAATCTTCAAAACAAGGACAATTGCTACTGATGCTGATGCTTCAGAACTTGAGAACCATCCCATGATAAATTAGTTTGTCTGTGTCAAACTTTCGCGGTACAAATTTGATGTAATCAAACAGCAAAGAGCTACCGTCACAGGATTGTCCACCTTGTGCACTACTCTCAGTGAAGTCTGTCTGCTTCCCATTTAAAATGAATGTGATCATAAAGTTGCGACAGATGATACCAGTACGATGCAGCGAAAAGTTCTCAGTTCAAGTATTTTCCCCACATTGTTGGAAGCAATGGCATTCTTTGTCTAATCTGCACTTAATGTCTAACGGCTGAAACAGAAATTTGCCTGAAACGTTGTTTCAGAGGCTCCTTTGCCAGGAAAAAGACTGTGGAAAAAACACTGGAACGTGGTTGAAGATATTTGGGAGCAGCAGAGCTGATTCATGGCTCCAATAAGTTCCATATTATTGTGGGATTTAAACAGAATTGGCAGGGAACATCGCAGTAGGATTACTACTTTTCCAACTACCACGTGTGTGACAAATTACTATTTCAAATTGAAAGATAGTTCAACATTTTCCCCATTTGAGAAATTTTTATCTAAAGACCCTTCGGAAATGTTAGATCAAAACCGATTTATCATCCTATTTAATGTTTGCTCCTCTGATGAAATACCCCCAACATTTAGCACTAAGAATAAATATCTTTTTATTATTACAGTAAAAGAAGACTTATGCTCTAAACTCTATACTCCACAGTCTTCACTCAAGAGCCTTATTTTGTACGATATGTAAGACATACAGATAACAGCTGTAAGGAGTGTTGACATTTGATTTAGCTTTTGGAATAATTTGGGTGTTTTTCTAAAAAAAAATAAAAAGTGTTTCATTGTGGTCAGGCACAGATTTGAATGAAGAACCTGCAGTGAGGCAGTTTTACATCGCGGTGTTGTTAGAAAAGTAATAAAGCTCAGGTTAAAAAGCACTTAACCAACAAAAACAAACAAGGAAACACACACGCAAATACAGACTTCCACATGGTTGTTGGTGCACAAAAATTGAGTACTTGACTTCTACACACTCTGTGAACTCTCATTTACAGAACATTCACTCTGCTTCTCCCCACCAGGCCACCATATGTACCGTGGACACACACACACACACACACAAACCTGCTTGGCCATTGGCCTGCAGGGCTGTACAGGGCAGGAAGGGAATCATTCACTGTAAACTGAACAAGGACTAGCTTCCTCTGGGAGTCCCCCTAGCCTGATAGCAGCCAAGATCCAGGCAACACAAACCACTCTAGCAGACACACACACACACACACACACGCACACACAAAGAAACAGATCAGCGAATACACACCCTGGAACTGGGACACATTTCTCTCATCTGTTACTCGTCTCTCTTTTCCCAGTTCCAGCTTCCTTTATTCCTCCTTCCAACCTGTCGCTCTCTTTCCAGCCTCCCTTAACCTCCATCATCTCGTTCTTTTTGGGTTCTTTTGATCATTTTCTCCCTTACTCCTTTCCCCCTTTTCCCTTCGTACTTATTCTTTCAAATATTTACAACCTAATTTTACAGCACTTTCCTTTCGTCACAACATTCACATATCTCACTGGATTTGTTTTGCTTATATTCCCAACTTTCTATCTGTTTCTGTAGTTTCTTTTGAGGCCCCTAAAACCTTGTGAAGCAGACAGACAACAGAATCGTTCACAGTTTAGTTGAATCACAACAAAAATAAATAAACCTGAAAAACCTGAAACACTGTGGCTCTGCTTCTCTACCTCTCAGCACTCCTCCGCTGTTTTCCTCCTGTTCTGGAGGCCTCATCATGAAAACAGAGATGCTTACTGTATGAATGCTATTCCCTCCACCTTTCTTTCCTGCAACCACACACACACAAACACACTGAATGGAACGGAAGCAAGCGGAAACAAGGGATGCATATCAGTCAGCTGATCCAAGTAGAAATGCTGACACTGGTCTCCCCATCTGCTACTGCTCTCTGAGACGATGGGGAGGAAGGGCAGCAGAGAGAGAGAGAGAGAAAATAGGGGGACATAGAAAGTGAGAGGGAATATTTTGACATCCCAGAGATTTGCCTGGATGCTTGTGGTTGGCCCTGTAGCAACTGTTTTCCTAATAGATGATTTGTGCTGGATAGACACATTCTCAGGGCGCTCCAAACATGCAGCTGAGCCTCTGGGTGAGAGCGAATGGCAACTGTCAACCAACGGGCCCTGCAGGACTGAGACACAAACCGAGAGCGCAGAGAGGGTGAGTGCAGACCCAGCGGCTGCTGGGCTGATGAAAGAAGAGGTGGGACTAATGTAAAACAACAAGAAGAGTCCTGCGAGAAATAAAGCTCTCTTTGGTGTTCTACATGTTTGACTTTCTTCATATGGCTCTCATTTAGGTCTTCTCACTGCCATTTCACGGCGGCATAGGACCGGCTCGCAAGTATGTAAGCTGAGAGTTGTTGCGCTGTTTTGGTAAAATAAAGCAAAGAGGGGGAAAAAAAAATAAAACAAAAACAGTGAGCCAAGAGGGACTGAACGGTTGTCTCCAATGTGCTTAGAGGTTGAATTCATCAAAGCAGCCGCATTAGATCTTTTATCCATTTACTAACAGGCAGTGGTGCACTTGTAACTGAAGTAGTAGGTATGTCAGTGATGTGGTTAGGGGTATTTTTTTAGTACTTGTCCTGAATGATTTGATCAAAGCTTTATTTTTAAAGTATACGCAGACCAAAAACCAGATTTGGCCAAACATGGGGAATGAATAAAAATTTGCCAACACGTTGCACTATATATATTTTTTTTTTGTTACCCAAAGCCCACCATAAAGTATGTAGACCTTTGGCAGGGGAAAGTTTTCACTTTGTTGTATTCTGCATCCTCACTGCCAGATGTCACAAATTCCTACACACTGATCCTTAATCAGTGATTCTTTGGGGGAGCTAGTTGACAGAATTTGCTGAGTCAGGCTATTTTTATTTATTTATTTATTTTTTAACCACCTAGCTTCATACAAACAGGAGAGCAGTCTCACTCCCTTCACTGGTTAGGGTTATCTGGTTTTCAAAAATCTTACCTTACTTTAGCCCATATTTAGCCGACAGCTTCTTCTGACACAACTTTAGAGATAAACGTGAACCGTAATATATATTCACTGACTGGGCATCAATGTAAACACAAAACTCAGGTGAACGTCATATTTTCATTTCATATCATTAACATATTTTCAGAGCACCAATACTGCAAACACCTGTCCCCTCTGAAGCACGGGGCTGTTTTTATACTACACTGTGCTCAGGGATGACAGAGTGCTGAAACAAGTTCGAAAACACACACAATCTCCTTCACAGCCCAACAGTGCAGAGTTTCTCAGTAAAATACAGATCCTAGCATGTTGCAAACTGAAATACACTTATTCAATAATGTTAAGTATGATACTACAAATGGCACTTATACGTTAATAACTAAACAAACATGAAGATACGCAGCCCAAACACTAATGAAGAATTTATACTTTCCTTCTGTTAAGTTTGCAAATGTCTCACTATAGACACTATATAGACAAACTTTCTGTCCTTATCATAGGATACACACTGCTGAAAGAAGTGTCCCCACATGAGCTTCCATTGTTAGACGTCAGGCATCTAAAATTTCTTTAAAATCACAAAAGATGGAGACGGCAGGATTGTTCTCCGTCACACCTGAATTCAGTCCAGACGCTCTCTGACACACACACTTCACCCCACTGTCGCACACATTTTGAGTGTGACTCTTTAAATGCTGCTTGTGCTTCCACAAATGTGGGGGAGATGCCATCCATTGTGTAAGTTGAGTTGGCGCGCACATACACACACACATTGATACACACCTCGTTAGACCGGAAACTCAGCTGTGATGTCTCACATACACAAATACACTGTCACACACAGACCAACTGCAGTGATGACGCCTGAGAGGGTCTAAAATATCCTGACTGGAATAGTGAGTGATGAGATTTTCATCTTCCTTTTTTCACACTTTTAACATCCTGAAAAATTCCAGTTGTGATCCAATCTGTCACCTTGGATTATTTTACACACACCCATCAAACATTTTGTATGATTAAGTTTCTCCAATCCTCTTCTTTAAAAATCCTATATTACTCATTGTCCTCTAGGAAACTGAGCCCTGGTTCCTTCCGCTGATGATACCGTCAATTAGTTTATCTTTCAAAGTATCTGTGACCTCTCCAACTTCCTCATGACGTTCTGAGTGAAGGAAAGGCCCTCCTGTTCAATTGTTCAATTATTATTCACTTGTGTCCCATCGCAACATCAAAACAAGAACCAGAAGTTCAGGCACAACATTCAGTTGAATAAAACAAAATGCCAGTATTGATCATTATCGTGTATCGAAGCAGCTAAGAAAAAAAGGACCTCATGTCAGCAGTATGATTGTATCTGTGTGAATAGATACAAGCAAATTTAAATATACAAATATTGATATTTGTACGTTTAATAACTTTATATCTCTTTCTGACTCAGCATCTGGTTTATGTACACACCAGAAAGAACAATCTCCTTACAAAAGAAAAAAAAAAAAAAGCATGATTGAAAATGTGTCAGTGATGATGCACATGAGGCAAAAGGCATTACAGTATCCTGTTTCATTTCCCTGGAAGTCGTCATGGAATAATTCTTATTCTGGCTATTCTGGCAGTGAATGCGTAAGCAAAGCCATTACACCCACTCTTCACTACACTGCTGCCCAGTCTCCTTTCTGGGAAAGAAATGTCCAAGTTTAACCTCTTATCGCTTCCTCTTCCTTCTCCCCTTCCTGTCATTCAGAACATGAAAATAAAAAGGAGAAAAAAAATTGTCCAGCTGTAGGGAAAAATAGATCTCTGAACAAACGGTCCCGGGGTCTATTTATGGCAAATATCTCACATTCCTCACGATATCGCAAAACGTTTGTGGCTGCAACCATGTCATTGCAGGATGTTGTGGCTTCCTCTCTCTTTCTTTTCTATCTTACGCAGTCCCCCATTTTATTCTTTCCCCACTTCCTTTCCTTTCTGTTAAGCAACATCCTTTTTTCATGTGTGTACCCGGTCCGGTGGAGTAGCTATAATTGTTCTCCCATTCTCCCCAAGGAATGTCTAAAGCACACTGGCCTTTCGAAGTGGCCTATTGTCTGTTGACCTCTGTAGGTGAGGAGGTGGCAAAGGGGAGAGAGGGAGGGGTGGAGAAGTGGAGGCTAACAGAAAGGTAGCAAGGTTGGAGAAGGATGGAAAGAGACAGAACTGACGATAGACCAGCTAAAGTTCTGCCAAAAAAAGAATGAATTATGCCATCTTATACAGGAAGAATCAAGAGTGATGCATGCGTTCGCTAATAAAGAACAAATTCCTGGTGTTGTTTTTGTCCAAGAGCACTTTCTGTCGTCAATTTAGACAATATAGACTAAACCATTAAAATATGCTGCCTCTTAACATTTGCAGATTTGGTATGAACTTTAAAACCTGTTTGCTATTACAGTAGTTTTCTTTTTTTTTTCTTTTCATGAGATTTGAAGCATGACTGATGATATGATGTTACTCTTGGACGGCTTCCACAGAACTGCTGGAGATTTCATAGCCGAGCTTGTTAGTTTAGCTAAATTTTCATAGCTTAGCGTGTTAACTTAGCTCGACCTCTGCCTGCACTGAAGTTTCTTCTCTGAATGGATGTCTCCAGTACGGCTACAAAAATCGGCAAATGGTCTGATTCAACATGCAAACTACATTTGTCCATTCACCCGCTGCTTAACGCTGATTAACGCTGATTAACGACCCACAGTACTATATTCAAGGCATCCTCTGACAATTAAAAAGAAAATGGCATAAAGAAACAAGGGTAATATGGTAAGGATTGTCATTCAATTGTCAAATATGTCCCCAATTTGCACTTTACATGTTGGGCAATTAGAACAAGCTAAAAGAAAGCCTTATCCTTTCAAGTGTAAAGCTGACTGTACCCTGTCTTTGCTCTGTGGCAAAACCATGTGATCATGGTCCAAAACGTTCTCCTGGGCCCAGATGTGCTGCAGCACCAGCATGGTTTTATGTCTGATTTATAAGGAAACGGCTTGGAGCGCGCTGTCAGCGTTGTTTTACAGCTCCATGTCACTGTCCTGCATACCTGCTCCAGGCTCCAGGCTCAGAGCTCAGGCCAGTCATACAGGGAGTGTGGAATCTCCTTTCTCCAGTCCCAAAGTTATTTTCAGACTCCTTCTTTTCTGGCCTGTTTTTTTTTTTTTTTTCACTTCCCTCCCAGAAATTTTGTCTGTATAATTTTACTAAAAATGAATGCCAAGAGCTTCTCGCTTTAAATAGTGCGTCAGTTACTGTAACATAACAGTGGGAGGGGACGTCAGCTGTCCAACAGTCAGGAGTGAACACAACTGAGCTGCATGTTATTCAAAGTGGTCAAAAACACACAGCTGGTTTATTGTGTTCATAACGTCCCATAGATAGTTTTTCTGTTTCCTTACTCCATGTTGCTGGTCCTGGGCTGACTGTTACCAACCGGACTTACAAGAAAAACTAAAAATCTATCCTAGTTTGATTTATACATCTACTATCTGAAAACATTATAGCTAATTGAAGTTAATTCAATAATGTGGTGAATTTGACAGTTTTGTCAACAACGAATGTGGTTTCTTGCTGTTTGTACGTGGTGCTGGTTCTTACTCGACAAGAGCTTCAGCCACCCTCACATTTACAAACCAAGCTACGTCTTCAGGGAAGAATTGAGGCTACAGTGAAAGACGGACCGACACAGGTTAGTGTGCTAACTGCCGTATGAAGATACAATAGAAATACGATGCTGGTGACAACTGTTGGTGAGCAGATGAACAAAATATTGATGATAATTTTCCAAAATTCCTTCTTCTTAAATGGTAAAACTAATGATGCCTTTGAATAACTCCTTCAAGAGGCTCTATTCGAAGAACTGGAGCACATGTATTTCAGTTTAAAGTCATCTAAAATATTATTTTATAATGATGGTCTCCACTGACAGCACTCTGACATGATAGTTAATTTGCACAGACTTGAATATGGCACACTGTGCACTTCATCAACAGCCCTGCATTTGAGAGGAAACATATTTCCAATATACCACAGTCAGCCACACCGTGATGCACACATAGTCTCTCTTAAATTTGGGAAAAAGCAAATATATTAGGACTTGTGCTTGCTGTATGTAGTCATGAAGCAACCATTCAAAAACATATTGTCCAAGTCGGTTAAGCAATTTCTTCTTCCCTCCTCTTTTCTTCTACAAAAACACAACACAAAGTCCTTGTTTCTCACTCACATGGATTCATATACACAAACTCACACACACACACACACACACACACACTCCCTACCATGGCCCAAGGCACACAGTGTACAGTTACTCACATCCCCAGGAAACGGAGGTATGACATCACCTTATTATCTCCTGTGAGCCCATGAGAAGACCAGAGGAGGGAGAGACTGAGAGAGTTAGGGAGGGAGAGAAAGACATGAAAAAAAGGAACAAATTTAGCCCAAGAAGAAAGCACAGAACAAGAGAGTAAAAAGAGAAAGATGTAGATTGAAAGCAAAAGCGAGGAGAGACGTTTCCACTTGTGTCAAAAGTGATTTTGTGTATTTTATGATGATTGGACTGTTTCTCTTCGACACGTTTCCAGCATGAAAGCTGTTGCTGTCAATCACGCACATTCGCACAAACACACACTTTGTATGGTATGCATTAAGAACAGAGACCTCTGAAAAACAATCACTGTGGTCGGTGTCATAATCCTAGTTATGCATGCTCTGAAAAGAGGTCAGGTCGAGGAAATAAACAGTGTGCTGGGTTTTATTACTCACACATGACCAAGGATCAGTCATTTTCAGGACTGACAGTGCCCTGAGATCCAGCTCTCGTCTCCTCCTGGAGAGGATATCTTACCAAAATTGGCATGTTGTCAGGTCATTGACCCCGTATACTTAATTCAGCTATAGAAAACAATATAGACAAGTTTTGATGAAAAAAAAAAAAACAAAAATAAAACACATTCCCAATGTCAGTTAATGTTCAGCACAGTCCTGTATGGCAATCTTTGTCAAGGTTATAGCTGCATCCTTGAGTCTTGTCCTCATGTCTACATCATGTTGTCGTTGTAGCCAGTGACGACAATCCACCCCCACTTTGCTACAAAGACAAATCACAGACAGAAATACACAGTTGAGGCCACGGCTGCACGTTTGTGACTTGGGATTGAACCAATGACAGAACGGACTCATCCAAAGACGTCTTGTTCAAGCGTAACCACAAACACTGTGTCAGACATGACCAACGGTGAGCTGATGGCAAGAACAAATAAAAGATGCTAACGAGCCATTCTGATATGTTTGGCAGTGACTATTTTCAGCCACAGCAGTCTGGGTCAGACACAATTGCAAACATGTGGCTGAGCCCGAGCCTCTGATGCGTCCTCCTGCAGATATTGATATGCTCTGCTGTCATCTGTCAATCTAGAACAAGCCGCAGCGGCTGGTGGGGCCAAAGGAAGCAAAAGCAGATTTGCTTATAGCACCAGCTTCTTCACTTGTATGGTGTAAAAACAATGTTAAACTAAATAGGTATCATAGGAAAGAATGTTTACATCATTTAGATGGTGTCACTTAGAATTATTGTACTATTAAATCACTTGGTCCCTCTTCCTACCTCATACTTACTGCAGCTATTTCAAGGTTTCACACAGTGCTAAAGTATCTGTTTAGAATTCAGTATGTGAAAATGATGAAGCATCCCTGAGGGCTCTGACTGACATCAGGATGAAGCACTGATCCAGGAGATGTAGAGAATTTGATGCCTCCAGATGGTATAGCACGTCATTGCATTGCTTGGCATCAATAAACAGTATTAAATCTCTCAACTGCCACGACTCTCAAGTCTTATGACTCTTGAGATTTAAGTCCTGAAATTTCTCATCGCCAGTACTTCCTTTAGCCGCTAATCTGAAAAGGACTTTTTTCCGATCTGAAAATTGTTGAAGGAAAGAAAAGCAGAAAAAAAGCAGAAAGGGGATTTCATGGATGAATAAGCTACTTGCTGACAGTTTTGCTGTTGTGCATGTAAAAGGCTTCACAACTGTTGCATAAATCCATTATTTAACTCTTTGTACAACGCATTAACAGTATAAAAATAAATCTGATTAACGTCAGTTAGGTGGAAATAGAAATAGAAATAGGAGTTCATTGGAAAATCTGTCACTTGCCTACAATTGTGTGTGAACTAGTACATTTGAATCACACACAATGAAAGGAAATAACAGTTTGAACACTCAGTCAGAGCAATTCTCTTATCAAACAGGGAGGGAAGACAAAAAAAAAACAACAAAAAAAAACAAAACAGTTGACGCCATAATACCAACAATGTTCTAAAGAGAAATTTCTTAATACATGATGTCTTTTTTTCTCACAACCATTATGATTTATCTTTGTCTTTGCTTCAGTATCAGCCTGTTTCCCATATGGGTGCAAGAAGAAATTCAAGGGGAAAGTATCACAGAGCCGATTTGGCAGCTTCAGATGCCCACCCAGATGCTGATAAGAGCCATGTACGAAACCGTAAGGTAAATAAATAAATAGCTTGTTAGCGACGATAACAACAAACCATCTTCATGAAAAAGGTAGGTAGTTCGATTTGTTTTCCGAGACAAGAAGAAACTCACACAGCACACACACAACTAAGATGACTTCCTAAATAGCAGGAGGAATATCAAAATTAGGAAGATAAACAGGAAACAAACTGTTCTTTGTAAGAAGTGGCTTGCACAACATTGTCCACTGTTCACAACCACCACAGACTGATGTTTTCCTTCACCGCACATCTGAACTGTATTGATGACAGTAAACTTCAAACCAGTGAATGTTTTTGGTTCACATCTAAATGAGAAAGCAGATGTTTATGTTGGATAAATGTTTGTGAAATTGCAATGCATGCATGATTAAAAGGGCACCGAGAGATCAACACACAACAGATGCATCAAAAGAAGACAGAACATCTGCTACAGTGAATTCGTAGGGAAAACCATTGGTGCAGGTATTCTCGCCTGCGTCCTTGGTTACTTTTTCATCGCATTTTTTGGCACAGACAGTGGCCAGAGACTAGCTTCTCCTTAGAAATTGCACAAACTAAAATCAAGCAGCAAACACTGGGGTTTAATGTTAAATGGGAAATGTCAAACCTGTAGTTCCTCAAGTGACCACGTGAGGCTGAAAGGTTATATCTAAAACATGCAAGTTTTATTCACACCTAATGTTCGGTATAATTATAGGTGTGCTGCTTTACAATACATTAGTGTATGCTTGCCGCAAATCATATGCACCTCTTTGCCCTTATTTATTTATTTATTTATTTATTTTTACTTGTTTGGAGTTACGTGGCTTCTGGGAGTTCCAGGATCAATTTGATCTTCAAAGATTCACTTTAAGTATCCTCCAACATTATTTACATCATTTATCAGTCCAGGGTCATCAGGGTGGGGGGATGGAGGGTGTGACTGCATCCAATCCCAGCTGACACCCTAGTTCCACTAATGCCATCAGTATTTGTGATACTACTGAAGTAGGTTTATGGAAATTTAAAGACAACCAGAACAGAAACCACTATCACATTTGCACACTGTGAGAAAAGGCCATCACGGGGACATAATCCTGTTGTCCAGCTCTTGTATTGACTGAGACATGTCATCCAAGCAGCAGCCAGGCACCATAATGTGGCTCTGGTCTATAAATAGCTCCAGGTCTATTTATAGACTAATGGATGGATGGCTGTAACTCCCCTCAATGTCATTGAAGCTGATGACATAACAGGAGCCGATGCACCACTGCTATTGTGCTATGTTAGCGGTCACAGATCACATCCCCCAAAATAGTGGTGCAGACTTGTTTGTGAAAAGGCAGGGTGACATATCTGGAGGATTTGCACGTAAATGACACAATCTGCGTGTGTATCTCAGCCAGGTAGAGGTTTTTTTTCTGGAAGCTCAGCCATCACGGATGAATCCGTTCTCACTGCTGACCGTATTCAACGTCACCCTTCAGCTTAAGCGAGCAGGCGGCGCTGCATCTCATTCAAAAACGATGTGGTTCTTCTTTTTTTTTTTTTTTTTTTCATGATTGGATGGGAGTTTGCGTTCATTCTTGTGTGTGTGTGTGTACTGTGTGTAGTGTGTGTAGCGTGTGTGCTATCCTAAATATAGCTTTGTTTCCCTGGTAACACCTGAGGATCATACTAATGCCTTTAGTGCCTCAACTCCAGTGGAGGTTTGTGTCAATGAAAATAAAGTATTTCTGAATGTTCCTCAACTGTTCATTGACAATAGTACAGATTTATGAAAATAACACTCCTCCTTTGTCGTAGTCTCGCGTTTACACACACTTAAACAGGCATACATGCATGCACATAAATCCACACATACGTAGAGCATCCATTTGTGATTGCATCAATTCAGATTTGCTACGGTTGTGTGTGGGGGGTGGAGGTGCATAGAGATCCATTATTTTAGCTTCTGCCTGCTGCTTTTGTGTGCTGCTCAATGGCTGAAAGGGGGCGATCAGCCAACCATAACAATCCATAATGGCTTTTCTGCCTCATCCACAAGTCTAGAAGCGTGCCTCCGGTTGGGGCTATCCCCATGTGCACTCTCTCACCCCAACGCAAACCCACCCCCAACTACTATTTGCCCAGGTTTTTGCACTTGTGAGTGGATGGGTAAGGACTATCTGTGTGTCTGCGTGTGTATAGTGTGTGTGTGTGTGTGTGTGTGTGTGTGTGTGTGTGAATTCAGGGCCATGGCTGTGACAGTGACAGCGGAAGACCCCACTGAAAAGAAGTGGAGTCAGCCACTGGGACCAGGGGCCCCTGAGCCTGTCTGATCACGCAAAACAGGAGCACCAGGCCCAGCTGGCTGGATGGATGTTCTCAGGGTCGGGATGGAGCAGAAAGTCCACTTGTAGTAGCAACAGTAAACCCATGATCAAACAGCAATTCTCAGCTCATGTTATACTGACTGCCATCACATGCAGTAGCCTGCATATCCTATCACATAATAAAGGCAGAATACATGTACTTTTACAAAAAGGCAATATCTCCTGTTCTGTTGGAAAAAAAATTGGAATGGCTGAATAATAGGAATATGGTTAAAGGACACCTAGGTCATTGCCTCCTTTGTCTTTTACAATATTTAAATATAGACACTCTGTTTTTTCCTCAGGGATTCATGTTTCTCTTTTATTGTTAAATAACAAGAGTAGTGTGAATGTGTTATTTTCCCCATTTGAGAGTTTTCTTGAAGAGTTGTGCGTTTGTGGAAAATTTTCAAGAAAAATCCTTCATTCTCCGATTTATGCATCTGAAGCTCAAATAATACTTCCCACATAACTGGAACCATGCAATGTAAATTTTTTCATCTGCCTACATCTGTGAGAGTCTGCCTGCACCCGGAAATTTATGGAGAGACATCTGTGCATACATCTGCATATGCATAATCTATTGCACATGAATGCATTTGAGTTTACGCTGCACTGGGTGTGTGCTACATGAATTGTGCTCACACATAGGTAAGCAGCTGCAGTATAATACAATTCAAATAATAATATGGGATTAGACAAACAAGGTCTACATGTAGCTGTGACATGGTGACAAGCCACACACATCTAATCCACCAGTTTTGGTTGGACCGATTAATGGATTATCTGTTTGGTAGGTTTTCCCTTGAAATCTTTCTTGAAGTAAATGTAATGTAAGAAAACCTAAATTAAATGATAAAGCATACCGTAAAGAAATAAATTTCACTCACACGTTTAATGTCATGATTTGACAGGAATGCAGCATTTTTTTCTATAAAAGACGGGAAGTAATTTCAGCACCTCTCTCATCATCTCATACCTCAACGAATCAGCAGCTGTCTCTAAAAGGAGCATCAGTGTGTAGGCACCACAGACTCCACAGTAAGTGCCTCCTCCTTCTTCTGCTCTCTGCTGACCGCTCCCAGGGGACCAGCATCCATTTTAGGGAGGAAACGAGCAATGTAAGAAAGGCAAAATGATGGAGGAGGAGACTGGGAGAGGGAGGACTGGTGGAGGTTATGTCAGTGTGGGAAGGGGTGGGTGAGTTAGACAGCAGCGGTAAGAGGGGGGGGGTTTGAAAAAGTGAAAATGAGAGGAAAGGAGGAATGGAGAGTAGACAGAGAAAAAGAGAGGGAAACCAAATAGCCATCCGGTGATCATTTTACAGGCTGAGAGGAAGTGTTCCTGGAGAGGGGAAGGAGCCAGACAAATGACTGAATGAGAGCTAAGTGGGTGGCAACACCAGTCTATTGCAGAGCTACTGGCCTCCATCAGTCCCTTGGGCAGACAACGGCACCAAAATTATACGAAGACGAATTAAATGATAAAATGAGAGACCATCCTGCTATGGGATCATAACAGGGAGGACAAGACTGACATTTCAAAAATAAACAAATTTTCTGACCTTACACCAGTTGGGCCTTGGTTAGACGTAGACTCAAAAACAACTGAGTTTGGATGAAAATAACTACGTGGTAAAGGTCATGGGATCTTTGTCGTCATGGTTACTATAACAACCATAAGGTTTGGAAATGGTTGTGGTTAAAACAAACCAATGTGGACTATTGGTTGTAAATGGAAACCAAACCGCTTTTTCCAATCCCTATCTTATTGTTGACCCATCCATAGCCTCCAACCTCCTCCATAGGCAGACATTTTGGCCCTAAAACAACAGTCTGACTACTCCCTTCTTTGCAGGAGACTTGTCTGAAGGAACAAAACCCTGCTTGACTTCTCCACTGTCACTCTCCTTGCCATAAGTCTCTTTTTCTCCATTACGTTCCCTCCTAAGTCTGTGTGACAACCCGGCAACTTTACACTCCGCATTATAAATGACCATCCCCACTGTTGACGTGAAACATCAAGTGTGTGGTGCACTTTGTTGGAGAAATGAACGCTGTAAAATAAAAGCCTCCATGCAGAAGTTACTGTAAGCAAAAAGGCAGATGGTTTACATATGCAGAGCAAGAAGAATATGAGACAGATGGTCATTTGTTGACTAATCTTGCACTGAGCACCTTTTGCACATTTACATCCTGACAACACATGGCTGACGTAAGACCTGGTTAACTTGTCTTCCTCTTTTTGCATGAATGTGGTTCCCCACATCCTTTTTAATATGCATTTTGTAATCCATGTCACCGCATATAACCACTTTACTTTATACCAACAGGTTTCATTCCCCCGAAAGTACAATAAATGTCAGCGTCTTCTGAACGTAGTCAATATCTTACAGAGCACTCACCAAATTTCAACATCAGATGAAACCAAATGAGGTGTGAGGATGATGAGAAATCTAAGCACCAGGTGTCTCTGTCTCTCTTCTCTCTGCCACCACTTTAAAACAGACACACTCACATCCTTGGCAGCCTCACAGTCCTGGAAAGTAAGTGAGAGATGTTGGAGAGAGTTTGGTTTCAGTGTTAACAGATAGCATGAACTTTTGCTGAGAATCCAAAAAGGGAAACGTGCTCATCCCCGAGCTGAGGAAGGCAAAATTATGCAGGGAAATATCAGACTTTATTGTTGCTGGTCTACCTGACTGCGTTTTTGGAAACGTTCAAGTTTATGGCTGTTGTTAATGCACAAAATCTCCATTAGAAACCTTTTAAAACCAGATTTACAAGCAGGACAAATGTATCGGTTTGCGTCTTTGCATGTCAGTGTTCTGGTGCTTGTTTGTATCTGCAGCCTTGCTTCTGCATGTGTGTGTGTGTGTGTGTGTGTGTGTGTGCGTGTGTTGTGGAGTCCTGTAAGGCCCCTGGTATCCAGCAGTGGAATGCAGCAGTCTCTTGAAAAGTAGTTATCAGCTAATGAGAATTCCACTCGGAGCAGGAAGGAAGGGCTTAGAATGTGTGTCCCTCAGCGAATTGGGGCGAATGTTAATCACGATGCCTTTAAGTGCACAGGCCTTCACACACACACACACACACACACACACACACACACACGCGCACACTAACACACATGCGTTTGCATGCATACACACACACACACTAACACACATGCGTTTGCATGCATACACACAGACAGAGTCTAGACCAAGCAGAAAGCTGCAGAGCCTGACACATGAATTGGATGGGATGGGAGGGGGAGAGGGGCGGGGGTGAAGATGGGCAGAGGGAGAGGATGTTTTTAAAAACTAGGCCTGGTGTTGTCTTCGTGGTTTGGAACTAATTGGTTTCAGATGGAAATCAGCGCACACAAAACTTGAGATGGCCTTAATGTTCGTTGCCTTCCATTCGATCTCTCTCTCATCCAACCCCCCTCCTCCTCTTTGTATTTATTTCACTTTATCCTTCCTTGCTTATCCCCGTCCTGTCGACTTGATCAGTCAATTAATCAGACTACATTTTGTTTTAATGCTGTGACTGTAAGTGTCATGGAGGTCAGCAGAATTTCTGCAGATAACCCACTGATCATTTCACTCTCTGGCAATTTGTATTTCCCCACCGTCCCTCCTTCAGTCTCTCCTTCAATCCATCTGTTTCTCTCTCCTTCTGTATCACCTTCTCCCTGTTTTGCCGTGAAGGACACCAGGCCTTTGGAGATCCTGTCCCTCAGGAAGAAAGCAAGCGTCCCCCTCCCTCCTTCTGTTTTTTCATAACCTATTATTTATGTCTGACAGACCTCCTCCAGACAAATGGCTGCCATATGGAGAAAGAAAGACAGAAATGCAGAGGAGAAGGAAAGGGGGGGGATCTCTCTGCATCCTCCTCCTCTCTGGCTGAGTGATTTTTTTTTCTTCAGGGGTTTAGAAATTTTTAAAGAATTTGAAGTTTTTGACAGTGCAGTAAAGGTTTCTTAGTATTTCCTTCATGTCTCATGCCACATGGATGGGCAGTACCTACATGTGAGCTGCATGCTGCCTCATTGAGCAAATGGAAATATCAGCCCTGGCTGATTGCAAAGAGGTGTACAGCTGCTGTGGCCTGCAAACCATGGCCACACTCACAACATGGCTGGTGTACAAGTGAAGACTTGTGTGAGTCTAAATAAGAATCAAAATAAAATATGATAACATCCACACACGATTTGCTCCGAAACTAACATGTACTCCTGAGATAGGAAGGTGTCTACGCCTTTTAGGGGAGGTAGAACATAATCATGTGGAGGCAAGACTACCGTATAATCTTTGGTCAATCTGTTCATGCACACGCGTTGTAATAATGGTAATCTTTATCTTTAATATCTCACTTTTAGAAGATTGGCATTGGGTTTAAAGTACTGCACGAATTCCCCTTGCTGGTGGTTTGATTGACAAAACTGAAGAGTAGCCAACAGGAATGAGCTGAAGCCAAAGACATATGGTATCTGTAGGTGCTGATCAGTTTGTCTGACGGAAAGCTAATTACACAGGCCCCAAGTGGTAAGAGCACTGAAGTGTGGGACAAAAATCAGCCACAAATGGCTGTCAAATTCCCATGTGAAAGTGATTTACGTCCAAACTAGCATTTCCTGCTTGTTTTGTAGAAAGGTCTGCCAAGAGAGAAGCTCCTAAACAACAAAACCTGGCTAAATCTCTTCTTCCTCAAATCAACTCAACACACCAAACATCTGCTAAAGAGTACCAGCCTGACAGGCCAAGATGTTATTTCAGGGTCTCAACATGGTCTGATAATACCCGCATTTTCATCTAATCTGTCATTTAAAGTGAGCTAGTCATTCATCTTCTATCGCTTATCTGTTCCTGGATCGCGGGGGGTGGAGCCAATCCCAGCTCACTCTGGGTGAGGGCGGGGTTCACCCTGGACACGTCACCAGTCCATCACAGGGCCAACACACAGAGAGAGACGCAGAAAAATAACCACTCACAATCAAACCTACAGACAATCCAGAGTCAGGAATTTAACCAAACATGATGTCTTTTGACGGTGGGAGGAAACCGGAGTGCCCGGAGGAATCCCACGCAGGCACAGGGAGAACATGCACACTCCACACAGAAAGGCCCCAGGCCAGGAACCGAACCCGCGACCTTCTTTTTGTGAGACAACACCACTAACCACTATACCACTGTGCCACTACCAGAGAGCATTTTAAATTTTTCAAAAAAAGTTTTCCAGTTTTTTTGAATAATTTCATAGATAGACTTTCTCAACTTTACAGTCATCTTCTTTTCAATAGGAAACAGTGGGCTTTGTTGGGAAACAGCTTTAACTTTGAGTGGCATGTGTGAGACATAACATATTTAACAACAGCAGAAGTGTAATCTCTGCTACATCACATTCAAATTTAATCTGATGAGTAAATACTGGCAAAAAAAACAAAAAACTGGGATGAACTGTCATGAAGATACATGAAGATCAGAGAAGGCAAATTTAGTCATTGTGAAAGCACAAAGGCAGAACTGAAATGCTGTGATGTATCAATGTTACAGGTGCTCAATCAATTAGTCACATCCTTCAGAACCCAGATGGTGAAAAGGGAGAGTCCAGAGTCCAGATCACTACAATATTTATTGATTTATTTATGTGCACCAGGAGCAGAATTTCAATGCATAAATGATTACATAGATTTACATATTTTATGATCGTTTCATTAATACATCTTTTCTCGGCATGCAGCATTATGGAAATGTGGTAAGTGGGTATTTAAGAATCTTATGTGAGGATCCTTCCTGCAGAATAGACACTGAGGGTGTCACTTCTACACTTAATGAAAAATTCAGAAAGTCAGTGGAATTAGCGAAAGATGTGGCTTTATTGTACAAGTGTAGTGGTTCATTGTGCCTTAAACACCATCTTGTTTGTGTCTTTTCATTCAGTTTCCTAAACTTTTTTTTTCTTTTTTTTTTTTTTCATTTTTGTCCTTCTCCGGTTATTCTTCCTGTCTCCTCTTCACTGCTCTCTGGAGTCGTTCTTCCTCTGAGAATAAAAGTGTCTGGTCCCAGAGAGAGCAGCTGGCCAGCTAATCCCCGACGGGGGCCTTCTCCTCCTCCTCTTCTACCCGTCCCCCATCCCTGGATCTCCCTTCCTTCTTTCCTTCCTTCGTCCCTCCATCTCTCATGTAATAGCTCCCTTGTTCCCACCGGACAAAACAGTACCTTTGTGGCCTCACTGCTTCTCTCTCTCACTTTCCATTTTCTCTAACCCTCGCCGACCTCCCACCACACCCTATTTTCTCTCTTGGAGTGAAGCAACATTTAAAACAGGAATAGGGAAATTGTAAACAGCAGGTTTTTGGGCCTGGAGGCTTAGGTATAGTCCGGCAGGGCTCAGAGTCCAACGGAGCAGAGAAGCAGGCCTTTGTTATTGGGGGATTAGTAAGGGAGGCAAGGGTAGGGTTGCCACCTCCTACAGCATACCCCCTACACCACCACCTCTAATCACCACTGCCAGTGCAACACACCCAGTTACACAATGACACAAAATGAAGATAAATGTAACTGCCTGCATAGATGTGAGCCTCAGAAACGTCCCAGGTCCTAAAAACAGAAATATGATCTAAGCACGGCCTAATTTGGTTGGTTTGTGTGCAAGTCAGTATTAGTCGCTGCATTAATGGTGCATTATGGTAATCCTGGCACTGTTCCTGCTGTCATCAGGGAAAAGTGGTCATCTGTGTTTAACATCGTGCTTCAATAAGGAAGGGAACATTTCTGTTCATAATTAATGAGACATAACCTGCCGTCTGTCTCCAATCTCCCTCTCCGTCTTTGTTTCATTGTTTGGATTAGTTTCACTTTCTACAGTTTCCTCTTGATTTCTTCTGTAATTATGATTGTGTTATTCTACGTCTTTTACCACCATATGACATGGAAGACAATTTAATAGTTTCAATTAGGAGAGAGCAACACCAGACATTACAACGGTGGTCCAGGCGGCCTATAATAGTGAATGGCTCATCAACAGATGAAAACGTGAACAAGTGCTTGAATGGAAGATGGAGGCTAGCTTGATGTTAAGAAAGGATAAATATGAGGTTTTCTTCGCGGATACATTTTTTGTTATGTGCTGAAGAGATCATGCAAATGCCTTGAGTCACAGTGCTCAAAATGTCAGCTTAGAAATATTAGAGGAAACCATTAGAACACAGAGAGATCTCAGATCTTTATCTCAGAGAAAAGTGTAACCGAGGTCAACAACTCGATGTCCAAATAGGCATAAATATAGGCTAACTGATGTGTTTGACCCCTTTGGCCCTGCAGCATGTGGCATTTTTAAAAAGCTGGAGTCCAACTAATGTAAACCAGCCCATATCCAAAGAGAAAGTCCTCAGTTTTTACAAGAGAAATATAAAAGTAAATAGATTTATTTATTTATTTATTTATTTTTTATGGTATTTTGTTTTATATATCTGTTTGGCTCAATAGAGAATAATACTATGGGTGACACCTGCTTTGCAGATTCCCCATAACTCATTTGTGCAGTATTTCACAGCGTACTAATGAAATTTTACTCTACATAAATTCTCAGTGTATTCGCAAAACATCATTATTACTGTTGAACAAGGAAACTTCAGCATTTTGGGACAATATACTCTGTAAACAACTCATTAGATGTCCAGAAACATAAAGCTACCGTTGATTACTATGTAATAATAATAATAATTAAAAAAAGAAGCTCTCTTTATATATTTTAGGGTTAGTAAGTCATACTGTAAGTCCTTGTACTGCAAGCAACAAGAACATCCAAGTGACCAGAAGTCATTCATTTTCTATGTGGTCCAGAGACTCCTGGCATCGGGCAGTGGCATTCCTCTTGGCGGCATATATTGGGTGGTGTGGGGGTCATAAAAAGTTTAAGTCCAGGCAACTTTGCGGTACTGAGCAATGACGCAGTTCAACTGCAACCAATCGAATTGTAGCAGCTCTCTGCTGTGGAGAGCTGTCGAGAACACAACCGTGAAAACTTTTTTTTTTTTTTCTATCTAACATTTATTCCCAGCTACAATGGAGGAGAAACTTATGGCAGCAATGAGCAGGTTTGTGTCTTTTTCTACATATCCCTACTTGCTTACAGGAGCTTAACCAGACAGCACAAACATTCTGGTTGACAAAAACATGATTTAAATACAGTTGGTAAGACTTGTTCTTTAAAAGAACCCAACAAACTGTCTATTTCAGCTATGCCGCCAACGTCAGACCAATGAAACTACAGCAGCCTGAACAACCGGATTCAGCTTTTTTCGCTGCTTTTAGTCTGACTATACAGTGAGACATCTGCATCCACAGTGGCACAAAATTGTACAGTGTTGGCTTACATTTGAACTTATCATAATCACTTTTGGTGGATTGAAAGAAGATGTACCTTGACAGCTTTTATTTACACCCACTACCTAGAAACACAGTAGGTATCTGCATTCCTGTCAGACCGTTCAACTGAGGCTTTAAAGCGTTCCACTATGGTGGATAGGTTTACAAAAGGGCAGTGCACCAACACTGACCATTGTTCCTATTTTAACGATCCATAGGTACCTTTCTGTAAATCACAAAATGACATTTCCTGTCTTCTGAAGAAATCCCCTGCATGTGGCTGGAAGGTGTGTGCCCTAAAAACGCACATGCAAACAGGTGAGATCGATCAAACACCGCGGCTGGGGCTTGATGTGCATCGACCATGGAGAGAATGACAACCTCATGTTGAAGATTTAGCATTGAGCCTTAAATGCAAAGTGAGGCAGGTTAGTATGTCTCTTTGATGGGAGATATGAAATGGTTTTCCTCTCTTTCCCTTTTATGTCTCGCTCTCTCTCAGTCTTCCTCTCCCTCTCTTCCATCCTCTCTCATTCTTGGTTTTTGTACCGAACTTTTCCATCCACAGTCTGCCTCTCCCTGTGTGCATGCTTTGAACTCCTCAAACTGTTCTTTTGAAGGGCAGAGTCATAAAACGTCCTTTTATGCAGGCTTGGTCTCTTTGATGGGGCTGTCACTTTGTACAATGCTCCACTCTGAGCCTCAGAAACTTCAGACAGGCACAACCACACCCACGCGGTCGGACAGACAGACCTCACGTGTGCCAGGGACACTGTCAGAATTCATGCCTTTGCATTGGTTTTATAATTTGGTAACAAAAGACATTCACGCAAAATTTGGGGCCCATAGTTTTGCTCTAGATGCATATATTGCTCCAGTAAAGTGCAATGCACTTTTTACGACTGTAAAAAAAGGAATCCATGTTAATGGAAACAGAGCATTCATGTTGGCTTCAAATATTAAATCAAGTATTAATATAACTATTATTCTACAATGATCTGCTGCTATGGGCACATGCTTCATGTTTGTTTTCATTAGTCTGTGAGTGCAATTTTCTCATGTTGACACACAACATTTCTACCTTGCCGATGCATGAAAAGTTTTATCCAATATAACAGGATTTTTTGCAGTTGGCAGTTTCCACTTAATTCCTCACAAACTGAAAATGCATAGAAGACAGACAAGACAGCTCCATGTTTTCCACGCTCACCATCTTAATTTTGCATATTCTCATGCAAATATAGTATATGCCAGGGTGAGCAATTATTTTCAATCAAGCGCACTAGTGCCAGTCAAGCATTTCAAAATAAAAGCCAATTTAGATCATTTTATTTGTATCCTTAGCCCAGACCTGGGCAATGTGTGGCCTGTGACCTTATGAGGGAAAACTTTAGGCTCATAAGTAAAACAGTGTGGTTTTTCCTTGACCTCACGGGCCAGAGGAACGATCATGTGAGCCGGATCCAGCCCAGGTTGTACAACACCCAGTCCTGCCAGCACTTACCAAATTAAAATGTTGAAGTGATAATGGCAGTATAAAAGAAAATTCAGCAGATCACCAACTTCACTACAATTCGTTTAGTCTGAATCAAGTGGGATCAACATATCAACATATTCATTTATTTAACCATGCCACTAGCATGGCTAAAAATACCTGATAAATGTTCCTTGTCATTTGTCTCATGCCTGTTTCTAATCTGTGCAAGTACTCCATCACAGTGAACCAGCATACATCAAAGGCACTGGAAGCCGAAAGTCCAAACTTCAACATTCGGTACAAATCCTGAATGCCAGAGTGTAGCATAATCTGGTATTTGGACTGCAAACTACATAATTTGCAGTCTGACTCAAAAGAATGAAATCCTTCTACATGTCAGTTCCAGAGACGCTGGACAAGCATGGCTTCTAACCCTAAATCAGAGTGAGCTACAAGGCCCCAAACCACCAAACGTTTACCATTGGAGCATCTGTTGCCGTGTCACACCATGTGAATAATGCATATTCTGTCTTTCGTCACCTGCTTTTTCTTTTGTTTTCTTTTTTTTTTTTAAATCATTACTCCTGTTCATTCTTACCATCAGTGTTCTCTTGATCTGCTTGATCTTTGATGGCTTCTCGGTGCTCAACAGATTCTTGTCTAATAACTGGCTGTATCATATTTTGTCTCCTAAACTTGTTCACATGGTTGGAGCAGATTACGAGATGTTTATATAAAACAGCAGGGTGTAAAAAATATATCATCTCTGAGGCTTAAAATGTAGATATATCAAGACTTCTATCCTCCAGTTATTTACCAGTCGTCAAATAGCGACCATTAGGTCTGGGTTGGGTTTCTCATAAGCATCGCAACACTGAGACAATCTTTGTTCCATTGTAAGCTGGGAGCACTGAAAAAGCTTTTGGGAAGCTGGAACCTGGCTGTTCCCAGGATCCCTTTCACCTGAGCTGGAGAACAACAGGGGTAGAGAGGGCAACACAGAAAGAGGCTGTTGGAGGACGGTGAATGCAAAAAATGCATGCAGACACACATAATCACCACATCACGAATATGGACACACACACATAGATACAGATATGCTCAGCAGCAGGTAGTATCAATGCAAACATGCCCTTTGGATGTGTACATACAAAAGGAAACATCTAATCATTAATTCTTGACCTACAGCTCACAATATGATCCCTTCTTGAGTAATAAAAAGTTGCAGAGCCTCACAAAGAAGTTTAAAGCCTGTTTCAAACTCCATCTAATAGAGCATATAGCCAATGTGGTCCAAGGTGTTAAAGGGGCTTTTTTCTCTGCTGTCAAATCTGGTGGTGGTGAAAGGAGCGGTAAAGGCCAAGTATGTGCCAAGAGAACTTTCAAAGAGTTGTATGATAACGTTTGACAACCATATTTGAAGGAAAGGGAAAGAAAATACTGTCATATACTGAGGTGAGACTTGACAGCCTGAAGTTAATAGACCTTACTTCCTCATCTTTATACACACAGTCAGTCTGACAGGTTTGTTAGATTGTTGGTTGGCTGTAAGATTGTTGCTTTTGGAAACAAACTGTGAGGTGTATTACCTGCAACTCTGACATCAGCAAAGTGTTGGGGTTAATGTTTTCAAATGCTCTCTGACCTACTCACTGCATGTTTGGCTTGTAGAACTGACTCCCTAAAACATGAAGAGGAAACATGAGACAGTAAATAGTCTAAAACAGTAAAACATTGGTTTTATTTCAGTAAAGTGTCAAGGATCAGCTACTGCCAAAATCTACATATTGCTCCTGGAGTTTGGCCACCTTTCCATCACACTTTGGAGGTATTGTAGATAATATAAACTGATAAGGTTTAAAATTAAGTAGAAAGGTTTTGGCTATAGGATCATTATCCATGATATAAAATGCTTGAAAACAGAGTACTAGAGTTTGACTTTATAAAATTCACTTTTACAACTTTCTAATTGGTTTAACAAGAACATTTGAAGAAATGTGGAGCGTTTGAAATAAATGTATTTGTAACGTAGTGCTAGGAACACCAACTCACTTTAGATACCATCTGTATAATTTGTGTCTATTGTTTCATATCAGCAATTATGAAACTAGTGGAGAAAGTGGTGGAAACAAAAGTTCCTCTGTGGGTTAACACATTCGGCATTAACCTGTTTTGGCTGAGGCTGACGCACTCCTGAACCAGCAGAACTACAGGTCTACTGCTCACAATACATCAACGTGTGTGTTTATAATGCATTGCTTAGCTATCAAAGTGAAATACTGTTTTATGACCAGGCTTAATCTCTTGCCAGGAAAGCAGCCTTTCAAGAAACAGAGCGTTTGTTTGACAGGTCACTACTCACTTCTGAAATATCCATCATGCTCGCATTCACGGTCCAGCGGAAATACTGTCAGGGTTGAGCATGTGAAAGAGATTTCTAGGACAAGATCTTTATACAAACATCATGAGGCTTCTGTTAAACCAGTATGATCATCAACCTGTTTTCTTGCTGAGCACTTCTTCCGCCCTTTTGGTTTGTGGAGTGTGAGTTTGTGTGACTTTGCCGTGTGTGTCTCTTCAGCAAAAAAGTCTTAGAGGATGTAAATCACCCCGTCAAATGTGAGTGCTGTGAAAACATCCTGAGAGCACAGTGAGACACTCTAGCACGCACACGCACGCACACGCACGCACACACACACACACACACAAATATGAGATGAGATGAGTAATAATTCCCCTGGTGGCATGAAGTGAAGGAAAGTTTAAGATTCAAAATTAAAATTAACTTAAGTGTTTTTCTTTGTTTCTTGGAACAAAATAGTAAGTTTTTCACATCTGTGAATCACATTCATTCTTGGATTAAAGGATCTGTTAAATTACACTTCTCATGTCATATTATTGTGATGTGTGGTTGATAGGTTCAACCACAGAAGCCTTCTTAAGAACTAACACCATGTATCATCAGCAAATCTGGCCACAAGCAGTCTATCAGTGCTGTTTCCGTCTTCCTCTGAAACACACTTTCTGGTTGTCCACGTAAGGGGCAAACAGCTGAAAGTGTTGCTGCACCAGAGAGCTAAATATAACACAGAAACCATGCAGATAAGCATTTTGCACAGACGTGGGGCTGTGAAAATGTGAACTTCTCAGTTATTGTAAGCCCGCGTCCAGACAGGATACTGGTGAGTAAGGTAAAGTATATTCAGGAGATGTGGCTTATTTGAAGAAGCCATTTGATTCACTGGACTGAAGGCTCAGGAGTTTTCAACCTTTATATTAACTTCCTCCCCTGATCATTATAGACCTGTAATTTGAGTTATGATGGGTTTAGAAAGTTCCATAGTCATATAACATTACAAACGCATGGGGAAATGCATAATGTGAGTTCAAACCAATTTCAGATGGTCAAATAAATTCTAGGTTATACCTTTAAACAGCAACACATTCCACATGCTCTTACTTTATCTAGAAAAAAAGAAAAAACATTTTAAACCAACCCAAAACATATACTGCCATGTAGCTGTCACTGTGAAATATAAAAAGAGTTTTGATGCCTGTCAGACACCAATCAGGTCATGGGTCAGTGGGTCACACAGCAACAGGCTGCAAAGGCCTCAGAGAAAAACAGAGAAAAAAAAAAGAGCACCAGGGCAAAGACAAATGCTTATCGCTTCAGTGGCCTCATGTCGGCAGTGCCATCTCTGACTATCACTACCTTGAGTGACACACATCAGGGTTGAGGGGTCAGCAGGGGTGAGGAAGTGTGTGAAGTATGTGGGTGTGGGTGTGAGCGTTGAGCAGTAAACTTCCTTTTTTTTGTGAGGGAGGGGGGCAGGACAAATTCCCTATTCAAGCCTTAATTTTGATAGTTTGGTCAGCCAGTGCTTGCCAGAAGTTGTCAGTTTTGTGTTTGTCAAAGCTGTTGGCACTTCAAAATGCATCTTTATATTTCTTATGTTAGGATTCTACAGCCCTGGAACCAAATGTGGACAAAAAATGGCTTTCACCCAAGATCAGACACCAGCCAAGCAATGACCCAAGAAGCTGATCATTTGAATTTTAGAGGCAGTTAGCAGAGTTTGGTAGAAGACAAATTAAAAATTCTGATGTCTTGTGCTATTGTGAGTTTTTCACCTTTTATTCAATCTTACATGTAGCCAAAGATTTTAGATTTAGGCTTGCCAGTAAAATTACAGGAAATAAGAGGATGACATTTGGGAGGACACTTTGTCTCATTTTATTTGGATGATGGGTGGAGAACAGGAAGGAAGAACTTTAGTGTCTGAAGCTGTTATTCTCTATACATGTTTACGCCCAGCTTTGTGTATTTAGTAGAACAATAGGACAGAAAGAAAAATGCTCTTCAGACATTTTGCCACTTGACTATAAGCTTCATTAGAGGAGGAAGTAAAGATGAAGGTGAATGCAGGATGGGTGATGGTAGGTGAATGTAGAGGACTGTGTGAGTGACAGGATGGAGGATAGGTAGGGGGGCAAGGCATGAGGTGGGTGGTGTGACTGTTGTGAAAGGTTAGGCTACTGTTAGTCGGGTGGGAGCTGCAGTGGAAACTGGAGGTGAAGTGAGGGTGTGACTGACACATGGATAGAGACGACTAGCAGGGGGTGACAGGAGGTGGCAGGCAGACAATAATGGTGGCAGGATGCGGGTGTGCTGCATTGACGACTCTGTGTGTGTGTGTGTGTGTGTGTGCCTAACACTGGAGGCTATGCGTGGTCTCCATGTTGTTTCAGGTGTCCATATACCCCCAACCAAACAACGGGCCCTGGAGGGAGCACTGGCAGCTCATTAGCTTGATCAAAGACTCCACTTCCCCCTTGAGTAACACAGAGACACACACACACACATTCGCACACTGTGTTTACCTGGTTAATCCAAGGTTAATCTGCCTGATATGCAGGATGTGGGGATCAATTAAGGAAATGAAGGTGTGGTGATGAGGGGAGGGGGTGGTGAAGGGAGAAAAAGGAAAGGTGAGGCCCAGAACGAAATGTCAAATTTCCAGGTCAATTATATACAGATTCTTCTTCGGTTGAAGAAACAGACTTTCTGTAGAGACAAAGGCAAAAAAGCTCTTGCTAAGGATTATTTTTGGTTGGTTGTGAGACTATTGTAGCCATTGAAAAAACATTATATTAACAAAATTTTTAGAAAAATCTAGGAAAGATTTATATCCAACTTTTATTCTAACATCTATCATCTCCGATAGCTTTATTAATGATCTTGTTTCTCACACAAAGCCTGGAATGTGAAAAAGGTATATATAATTTGCGAATAATAGACAAATAAATATTTAGTTTTTCTTAACATTACCATCTATAGTGTCAAAAGGGTTGTTTCCAATTTCAGGTAGCACTGTTTAATTGCAAGGAAGCTGTCAAGTTGTCAATTTGAAATGTGGGGATATGGGATCTATGTATACTCCTCAAGTTGTTGATTTAAAACCTGAAAAAATATAATATAAAAAATGCTACATATATAATAATAAAATGAATTATATATTGTAAAAATATGAAGATGATTCAGATAATATGCAACGGGCAATTTATCAGAATTCGTAATCTTATGTGATCTTCCCATTAACCATGTTAACTTATTTCTTTTACCAGGAACTCAAGTTACTGCAGACAGATTCAAGTAATTGGCTTACTCAAATGCATGCAGTAAATGATGATATAGTAATTTACTCTGGCTGACTGCAAGAGAAGCATCATTTCCCCTGACTCAGTTCCTGAGGCCTAAACTTTTTATTGTAGTGCAAACTGTATCATGCAAAAATAGACCTAAGCTGCTGTTTATTTTCTTTTCATATTGATCCGGATCCTGATTCATATCCTGTAATGACTTGTCCTGCACTCAGAAACTTAACCAAGTTCTCGTCTATCACAACAAAAGAGTCACTGAGTCCCTCTTGAGCCACATCCTCTTGGCTCAGGAGGAGGTCCAGTGATATTAATCAGAGGCGTGTGAAGCACATCTGGACTAAAATGCACACAAACACACATCAACTCCCTCAGGCAAAATCTCATTGGCCTCTACAGACAGCATTGTGATTATGGCTCTTTTTGGGCAATACATTCATTTGCTTTCTTGTAAATTAGAGTTATGGCAAAATATCAGTACCAGTGAGCTGGAAGGTGATAGCGTAGCCTAGCATTTGAAGGTTGTAACTTTTTGCTTAATTGTGTGCCTTGCAGTACATTTTAGAAGAAACTGAACAGGCAAAGTGTTCTTCTGATCCCAGGGATGAACTGAGATCACTAAATCTGGACTCTACCTTGATCATTTAAATTCAGCCCTTTCAGTCATACTTACTTTCTAATATGTTGACCAGCTCATTTTAAACAACATAAGACACTTGCTCTGAGCTATATTATGGATTAGTCTCTGAACTGACAGGCTGTCCTGACTGAAATTCCAGCAATGCTCTAACGTCCATCTGTCATTTGACCTTTATTTTACCAGGTAAAATGTTTGTAAACTAATTCTCTTTTACAAACATGACCAAAGTAAAATCATCTAACTTGTTCCCAAAATTTTCTTTCATCAACTGTCTTCATTAAATATGCCAAATTTAGAAATAAAACTGAAGGGAAGTTTCCTGGCATGAGACTGATTTTCCTTTGTCCCCCACCCACCCACTCCAGACTGATAACTCACAGGAAGTTACTGTAGCTGTCTCACGTCCATCCCTCACCATCAACACTCCTCCTGTCCTTTCCATGTTTCCTTCCTCTGCTCCTCTTGTCCTCCTCCCCCGTGATTATTTTATACTGCTCTCATCTCCTCCTCATCTTCCTCACCTCCTTCCTCTTTTCCTTTGATCCCCTAACCCTTCTCATCAAGTCTCTTTTCTTCTCCCTCTTCCGCCCTCTCGTCCCATCCTCTCATTTACTCACTTTTTTTCCCAACTCATCCGATCCTCTTGTCTTTCCTCCTCTCTCCCTCTATCCTTGCGCTCTTGTCCCTCCTCTGAAGGCCTCATTTAAGCTTGTCATCAGGCTATCTGTAAGCCGATGACTTCTTGGCTGCTGCGAACTTGTCTTCAATACAGTTGGTCTGAATTTCTGGATTAGGAGACAATTATTATTTATTATCTTTTTAGGCTGTCGGGAGCAAAAACAAATTTATGAAAATGGAGAAAAGCAGATTGAAATACATCTGGCTCACAGGCGGTCTAAAAGTAGGAAACTTATTGGGGATTTGGTGTGGATTTCACTGATGTGTTCTCTGGCTCTGAGACCGACTGCCCTCTGAAATTCCAAACAGTTTTGGCATTAAATGTATCTCTTTTCCTAATATAATATCTACATCCGTACTTCAGTGATCAAACATTTTTTATGGCAACAGCTCAGCACACTAAAGGTTAAGAAAGCATGAAAATAAACAATTAACTTTCCCAAATGTATTATTAAATAGAGTTAAGTAGTAAAATGAGGACAAACCAAACACAAAGATGACAAATAAAACACATATTTAAAAAAAAAACAAACAAAAACAAAAAAAAAACTAAACTGATGATCTGTCAAAAAGCTTACAGCTTATTATTGCAGATACTGTACACATAGTTTACAAGTGTGCTTTTATCATGCTCAGTCATTGTCTGAGTAACTTAATGAGCCCCAGTCATGCCAACAGCTCACATGCCCTGACATGTTCATTAGATTTTTTCCCCTGGAAACCTAATTTTCTAACTTAGTGCTGCTTTCATCTATGTGGCTCAAAGCTTTTCTATGATTTATTGTGTTTGCACGGTCTGAAGTTTACAGCATGTTTAGCATTTGAAGGTTTTTTCCTGTGGCATATGTGCTGTTAGATTAGTGCAGTAAATTCCGTTCTCTGGGTCAACATAACTTAGAGCATATAGTTCTATCTATTAGATTTAGGGAGGAGAAAATAAGAGAAGGACAATTCCAAGGTGTTGTCACACAAGCATTTGGGCTACTGAAAATTTTTTGTTTCTGATTTTAAGGCAGTACTTGATATTTATTATGTATAATAAATTATGTATAATTTGTTCTTTACTGTATATATTTTTATTCTTGTCCTATGTTGTTTGATGTCTCTGTGTGTAACGCTGCTGCTACACTGCAATTTCCCAGCCTGGGTTAAATAAAATCTATCTATCTATCTATCTATCTAACATTTAGCCTCAGGAGCGCCAACACCAAGTATACATGGATGGCAAAGGACTGTCTGAAAAGTCAGAAATTATAATCGAGATTGCATCCCTGTCTATACTGCTCTTCAACCTAATGCTCCTCAAGTGCCAATTATTTTCACAAGTCACTTCAGAGTTTCCATGAGGTGTTTTTTTTTTTCCCCCTATCACATAATATTCCACCTTTCGGCAGCTGCACATGAAGAAGTGACATGACACTTTAACGCCTACAGCTGAGCAGATGACCTGACACTGAATATTTTCATAATTGTTAAAATGGCTTTTATCTTTGAAAGATTGGATTTTAATGAGATGTTTATATGATTCGCAGATTATATACTTTATGTCTATAAACACAAAATGCATGGAGCCAAAAATAAAAACTAAGCCCAGTCCACAAATTTCAGACTTTTCTCTACTTCCTTGGGGGCAGGGGGGCGAGGGTGGTGGTGGAAGCATTTACGTTTAATTTCATGGCTCTTGTCTAAACTGGAAGAACCCTGCTGGGCAAGGGGAGGTAAGGAGACCTCTGGTGGAAGTTGACCTCTGACCTTTCTTCAGAGGAGTGACAGGACCCTGACTGCACTCCGACCTCCAGGGACTAACCAATCACTGAAGCGTGACCTGCCATCTGGGGCGTGGCTACAGATACCCTTGCCTCTTCACATCGCCTCTCACATTCTGGGCATACCAAGTGCCGCTGTGAGCACATATCATCCAGGCATCCCAGGGATGAACACATGCACGCACACAACTTTACATGGATGTAACACACACACATTGCACATAGTGGTGCATTTTTCAAGAAATTACTTAATTGCAGTTACATTTTAAGTGTTTATTAATGTCAGTATTAATAGCTTCTCTTTCTCCTGATTAATATCCACTAACGGGTGTCCACAGGAGGCATTTTAGTTATTGACTAATGAATTGATGAAACAGTTTACAAATACATTGTAGTGTGTTACGAATTCTTTCAGATTAGGGGAATGAAGCACAGCGGTACCACAATTTGGTGCACACAATCACGTAGACTGATATTTCATTCATTAATTTATCTTCTACCGCTCATCTGTTTCGGGGTCGTGGGGGGTGTTGGAGCCAGTCCCAGTTCACAGTGAGCAAGGCCGGGGTACACCCTGGACAAGTCATCAGTCCATCGCGGGGCCAACACACAGAGACAGACAGAGACAAACGACGACTCACGCTCACAGGCAATTTAGAGTCACCAGTTAGCCTGAACATGCATGTCTTGCATGCATGACGGTGGGAGGAAACTGGAGTACCTGGAGGAAAGCCATACAAGCACAGAGACAACATGCAAACTCCGCACAGGAAGGCCCCAGCCCTGGGAACCGAACCTGTGACCTTCTTGTAGGGCAACAGCGCTAACCACTATGCTGCCATGCTGCCTTTACAGATTTTCTTGGACAGAGTATTTTTGTCTTTGGAGAGTGTTTTTCTCGTTATAATTGACATGGATCTTGACAATATTTCTCCTCAACATTTTGTTTGTTAGTTCGGCCCTTTCATGAGTTTTAATGTGAGGAGTGTTTATGTTCTGTGGCTGCCTGGTAAAGAGCATCACCCAATAATGGTTGTTCTCTGCTATTTATGCTTTTGTGTGCAAAGCTACTTGTATATCCATGTCACATGGTGCCAGGGAAAGGCCTACTTGGTGTGTCTGTGTGTGTGTGTGTGTATGTGTGTTAGCAGAGTAATGTGTTTTTTAAGTGCCCTCTGTGAATGGTACAGCTCAGAGTGGTTCAATCACATTTTGTGGTGCTGGAAAACATCAGACTCAACACACCACTCATAACGCACATGTACATACGCACACCAGTTATGCACACATTATCCTCGTACACAGTCTCGACACTGACCCAGACAGAACCAGACCAGGCTACACACTAATTACATGCCTGAAATTAGACATAATATCAGCCAGCCGGTTGACTATGGAAACTGTGATGGAACGCCAAGTTAGGGTGTGTGCGTGTGTGCGTATGGGTGGGTGTGTGTGCAATTTTTGCTCATACTCTGTATTCATGAATATTTATTGATGTCTGGTATATTTATGTTCTTGTGTATCATGAGGATGTGGCTGCTATATCAAGAATAAGCAGTTAGACAAAAGCTGATGATAAGAAAGTCCAATTCTTTAACCCTAACATGGTGTTCAGATTAAACTTTTAGTATACAGTGCCCTGTAGTTTCAGAAGTGGCATTGCTGTTTCTGGATGGAAGAGTAAATACATGCATCAGTTACATCACTGGTTTCAGGCACTGCTCTGTCTGAGTTCTTTTGTGCATAAGTGTGATGAAATAAAGGTGTAAAAGAAATACTCAAGATTCTTCAGCTCCTGACCCTAATTAGAGACTATCAATACAAAAAATGTATCATGGTGTTTTAATGAGATTGGTTTATTGATCCCTACAGGAAATTCTTTCATCGCTTTTCCCCAAACTCAGGAAGTTCAGAGGTCAGGGTCAGAGCAGCACCCCTGCAGCTGACATGGATTCTTGCTTGAGACCATTTCAGCAGGCCAAATGCTTGTCAACATGGACACTGGGCCTGGATCATCTAGTTAAAATAGAACGCTTTTTACCCAGAGGTCAGGCTTCCTAAGCTGATCCTTAATCATTCCCTAAGAATTGCTGCAAAATGAAGCTGACATAGTTCAATGTACGATTAAATGCAGAAAAACGCAGATAAATTAACCACAAAAAGAACTTTTCATCTGGCTTTGTGTGGAAAAAAATTCGCTTAATAGGAGTGTGTAAACAACTTGCAGTAATTTTGACGGTCTTAATGTAACTCTCTTGTCCATAGAATGGAGAAGAAAAGTAACTGGTAAATGCCATATGCTATTTGATGTTGTCTTAGGTCTGCCCAGCCCAAACCAGGTGAGGCCACATTTCCTGGGATGGCTGCCGAGGGGAAAAAAAAAAAAAAAAAACAAAACCTGACATCCTGTGGTTCTCACTGCTGACCTGGACAGACTGCTAGTTAGGGACCAGGGTCTTTCTCACAATGGGTGTAACTATGTGGAGCCACAAAACCCAAAACCCATTTCTTCCTGCATAATCATATCAAATTATTGGTCACGAAATTTCCTCTCAAAAAGTAACAAAAAGCATAAAAACTGATGCAAAATAAAGATCAAGATGTAGAGATCCAGATGGTGATTGTTTGATTTTGGGCAAAAGTAGGACTATTCAGATTTTGGAAATGACTGAGTTATTATAATGTATGCTCTGTGTATACACTAATTAAAAATGACAAACTATGAGTAAAAAAGAAAAACAATGAAATTTTAACTGTAAAAGGAAGCTTTAAAAGCAAACAAATCATACAAAAAATTTCATATTTAATCATATTTAAAGGTGAACTAAAAGATAATTAAGTAAAACTTTTGCACTTAGTATCAACACTTTTCCAAACACATTTTATTTTACTGCTTCACAAATAACTAATTGATTTTAAGTAATATATTACAATTATACAAATATAGTACAAACAATTAGTTATGAAACTATTATAGCAGCAAAGCCAATGGAGCTCATTTGGTTCTGTGTTGTTATTCCTTCACAGGAATTTTCTAGTTCTCTAATGGCTCTAAGTGAATTAGGTCTAATGTATCCTATTATGGTGCAATGAGGGCAGGCCAAAGTCATCAAACTCTTTATTTTGATGGATGTGGACACACAGAGTCATACGACCACATGTACATGCACCCCGCCCGCTTTCCTACCTCTCTTACCACACACCTTTCCTGACTCCAAAGTATACAAACACACCTCCTGGCCAGGCAGGCAGCAAGTAAGGAAGTCAATATTTGAGAAGCTACCTGGCCTCATGGGCAAGATCCATCTCTTAATGCAGGCAAATGGAGGTGTTTTCTACAATGCAGCTCTCAACTTTCTCAGTTTGAGTATCCCACTAGGTTCCCACACACCATTGCATTTGCTAACTTTGTAACTGGCTGAAAGCCTATATTCTTTAAAAAAATGTCCCACCCTTACCATAATGGAGGACAATCTCAAGCATTTACCCATTACATGTAACTAACCATTTAACCATTCATCCATTTGGCTACATTTGGCTTACTGTTTTAACTGCCCTATTTTCTCTGAATTCTCAGTTAATATGATCTGGTCAATTTAATCCTATTTAACTTTGTATTTTTCTCCTTAATTATCCAAATCTGTGGATGTGTTTTTAAGCCAATCTTAGAGTTTAGTTGTAGTCCCTGAAAGCTCCTCTACCACCTCCTGAGGTACAAATAGCCCTGTTGGGAATTGCACGATTTTCTTTTGGGCTGTCCAGAATATCTCTTCATCCCATAAATGGTTAATCGTGGACAATCGGACATCATGCTGACATATTCCAGAGAATGGATTTACAACTTCCTCACCGACAGGAGACAGCAGGTGAGGCTGGGAAGCATCTTCTCCAACATCTGTACCATCAGCACTGGCGCCCCCCAGGGGTGTTGTCTTTCCCTCGCTGCTCTTCTCCCTCTACACCAACAACTGCACCACAGATTACCCGCGTATGAAACTTCGAAAGTTCAAAGACGACACAACAGTCATCGGCCTCATCCAGGACGGTGATGAGTCTGTGTACAGGCACAAGGAGGACCAACTTGTCGTCTGGTGTGGTCAGAACCACCTGGAGCTAAATCCACTCAAGACTGTGGAGATGACAGTGGATTTCTGGAGGGAAACCCACCCCACCCCACAATCCTCAGTAGAACAGTGTCTAGTGTGGACTCATTCAAGTTCCTGGGAACCACAATCTCCTGGGACCTGAAGTGGACCTCCCACATAGACTCTGTCAGGAAGAAGGCCCAGCAGAGTTCAACCTGCCTCAGGGGCTGTTGGTCATCTTCTACGCTGCCATCATCCAGTCTGTTGTCTGCACTTCCATCACTGCCTGGTTTGGATTGGCCACCAAGCAGAACAGGAACAGACTGCAACAGACTGTAAGGTCTGCAGAGAATATCATTGGGGCCAACCTGCCCTCAATCCAGGACCTTTACAGGTCCAGAATCAGGAATCAGGAAGGTACCATCACTACAAACACATCACACCCAGGACGCAGACTGCTTCCTTCTAGTAGGCACTACAGAGCTCTGTTCACCAAAACCACAAGGTCCTTCCTCCGGCTGACTCCCAGATCTTCCCATAAGCCAACTGACAACTTCATGAATATTTGCACATTATTGTACTATTGCACTATTTTACCATATTCCACTAGATGATTCTAATATTTCTAATTTTAATGTATATACACTGCCAGTCAGATTGGGCACCATTTCCTATTCATTTGAATGAGAACGTGTGACTGGTAGAGTATATATATATATATATATATATATCCTTGTCTTTCCCTTGGCCAAGATTTAACACACTGGAGTCAAATTCCTAGTATGTTTATACATAACTGGCAATAAAACTATTTCTGATTCTGATTCTTCTCCAGAATGTAGACTAACTAAGGTCCACCACTCTCAGCCAGAGGGTAGAATAGGATTGCTCAATGTTCCTTAACAACACAAATATTTACAGGAAGTTAGCACAGCAAACTTCCCAAGTAGAGACACAACCATTAGGAGAGAGTTTTCTGTGGGGCTGCAACTGTCTGTATGTCATTTTAAAGTAAACTATACTTTTAGTTGTAGGGTTAGTTAAAAACATTCCATTAAGTATTTAATACAGTTTGTATAATTTAAATTTTGTAAATATTAACAGTTGAGGAAATTCCAAGTAATAATTTTGAGATTGTTTTAATTATTTAGAAAATCATTATGTTCATGATATAATATTTTACAGTTAAATAATTGCTCAATGAACTAATAATTTTAATTTAATTTTTAGTTTTTCAGTGCTTGGGGGAAGAAAAGGCACCGCATGTACATTAGACGCATCTCAGTAGCTGGATTTGATTATCTTATAATGGGTATCAAGCACATTCATTAAACACAATGACCCAGCATTTAACTGTTTTACCTTTTTTTTTTCATCAAATTTTCTCTTCAAAATGTCATTTCATTTGTGTGAGGAGAGCCATGACCATTGAGATACAGTCGCCCTGTAAGACCTGCACTTAAAGATATTCAAAACCTACAGCTTGTCACATGGCAACTACAGGTCCACAATACTGTTAATTGGTGAGAGATGTGTATTGTAAAGGGTCAGGAGTGGGGGGTAAATGACGGCTTACTTGCAAAAGGAAGTGTTTGATGTAGGCTGAGAGCACTCCGCAGAGCTGGTACAGTGATTTGCATTTAAGCACTGCCATCTAACACCCTACTCACACACACTGGGACACACAAATATACACACACTGACCAATTACCACCTCTTCACAAGTTATTGTGGCTTGGAAATGGTCAGGAAATACACGGCAGACAAGCACAAATACATCACTGAATTACATCAAGTGATACACTTAGGTGATAAACAGAAAGCTGTTGATGTAATTCGGTTTAGACTGAAATGTCTGGATCGTAAAAAAAAATAAATAAAATAAAATACAGAAAACACAAAGGCTTTGTTAGATTTGTTCACAAGAGAGGGAAAAACAACTTAAAACAAGAAATATGTCAAACTGCTCTGGAAGCAGATGGGGCTGTCCATTATTATCCCAAGCTCACAGCAGTAGCCAGCAGATGTGGCAGGAAGGAAGGCCGGGAGGAATGGCTCAAGAGAGAAATCTAGGCCGTCCCTTCTGTGCATGTATGCCTGGATGATCATACCAACAAGAAATCTACAATTCAACAAGCACTTCATGCAGGCCAATGCCTGCAAGCCACACAGCTGCAGACAGAAAATCTCCAAGTTCTCCAGTAGGCAATCTGTACATTTATATGTATGAGAGACTCTATGAGACAGAGAAATGTAAGAAACTTAAAGATGTATGAAGAAGTCATCACATGCCCTCTTGTTGTTACAAAGCTGTTTAAATAGTATGGTTAGTTAGTATAGTTTTAATATAAACTATGAATCAATAGGTCAAGATAAAAGCCAAATAAAAATGAAATAAAAACCAGAAAACATCCTCAAGATTTCATCACTTAACATTTTTGTTTGTTTTTTGTATTCTTCCATCCATTCATATATCCGTTACCTATACAATCTATCAGTGCAGGGTTGAGTAGAGCTGGCATCAGTATTGTTACAATCATGGTTTACATTCATGTAAAAATGTATTTAAAATAAACATTAAAGAGAAAAAAATGTGTCACTTGCATGATAAAAGCTTACTCTTGATCACCACAGTCATTTAAATCCATAAATCAATATTACAGGTATATGATGAAACATATTAGATAGCATAGTTAGAGAAAATGTATGTGATAAAATATTTTGGTAATTGCTGACCAATAAGAAAAAAATAACTCTTACATTTAGAGTGGTCTACATATGTTGTTACTGATCAGAGAAAGTCTGTTCACTCAACTTGATTTCTTGCCAAAGGCTGAAGGAAATCGTGAACTCTCCCTGATGCATTAAAATATAAATAAATTCACCTCATTCTTCCCCTTTTCTTTCACCGGGTTTTCTCCAAAACAATAATCCCAATTTGGAGGTGTAATGGTTACCATGGTGATATGGGCAAACGAATAATGGGGGCAACTGTTAACCTTTGACTGGTTTAAAGAAGCCCCAAGCCTGGGCAGTGGGAGGGAGGAGTGCGCGCGCACGCACACACACACCCACACACCCACACACCCACACACACACACACGGGGATGTCGGAGAGAAAGGAAATTCACACTCATTTCCTCCGTGTGGTTTCGGTACAAATCAACAACATCCTGTCCTTTTGTGAATCCTGCCTGCCCTCATGCTGGTTTGCGTTTCAGGCTAGGCGTTATAACCAACCCCCCCACACACACACCATCCTCTTACCCCCCACCCCTTCACCCTCTTTCCTCCCCTCCACCTCCTCCGTTTTTTTTTCTTTTTTTCACACTTCCATACAAGCTGTAGTCATACTTCACATTGTTGCAGAGGAAGGAAATGCACGTCCTTGTTCGCAATAAACTGCTCTACATAGAACAGGAAGGATTTTTATTTATCCTCCTCGAGCTGAGGCATGTTATGTGAAAGATTTTCAGGACATCTTCATCCACAGATTACTGTCTCAAAAGAAAAAGAAACCATCAGCTTGCTACCATTTGTATTTATTTATTTGACACCTCATATTATTGCCATAATGTGGCTTTTGCAGAGATGCTGTGTTTTCTCCAACAGGGGCGAGCACAGCATCTTTATATTCTCCATTAGACATGTGGGCACGGATTCATCACAATCGGAAAAATATTAGAGGTCACATTTGCAAGCAAAGGAGAAATTAACTCATTCACTGCAGATTTAGCCCACTCACATCCCCCCTCGCTCTCCAAATTATTACACAATGCAATAATCGCGTCTCCTTTAACATTCAGCAGGAAGCGGGCGCTGCATAGATAAATAAATTATCGGTCTAAAATAAAGCGAGTGGCACCGCCGCCGATGAGCCGACTCTTTATGTAAATCAGACCTGACTTTGCCCTTGTGACCAATAAAAGCCCCCCCGCTTCTCTCTCTCTCTCTCTCACACACACACACACCTCATTCGCCATTTCTTCCCCATTCATAAAAATCTCGGCATCGCGCCTGCGCAATGCCATTCTGAGTCCTCCCCATTCATAAAAATGTAACCTCCGCATTTCAGCCCTCCCGAGACGCTCTGCCCTCCCATTCACAAAAAAAAGAGAGAGAAGAAAAAAAAGCCGAGGCATCTGCGCAGTGCCGTCCCTTTTCCGTTCCTCTACCCTCCCATTCATAAAAACTCACTTCCCTCCCCCTCGGTAGTTGCAACATCATACCCAAAGCTCCGCGTCCACAACCGCAGTCGCCTTTTACGCACCGAGCGAGTAGAGATTAGAGCCGGAGACTTGCTCTCATGATTTTATTTCCAAATAATTTGGACTAATCTTCACTCAACGTGTTCTTCTTTTGGAGCTATCCGCTCGCTTGGACTGGACTATAACCCTGCGCGCAAAAACTTGGTGTGCAACGGAGAGATGAGAGTTTTATCCTGAAACACAGTAAGTGATCAGCTCTGGTGTTCACTGTTGGTTACTTGCGTATGTGCGTCTGCACAGACCCACCATTCAGCCTGATGGCTTCTTCCTATACGCTTCAACGTCCCTCTCAGTCCGCGGGGGTTGCAGGCACCAAAAACCCTCTTGCATATTCCATTTTGCAAACAAACTGCGTCCCCGACCTGTTTGCACACTGGGTAAATATTTAACCACCGATTTTTGTACCTAAAGCGGGGCTGAGGGCGCACGGAGGGGGAACGGCGTCGCGTTTTAAGTCACGTAACTTTGGTGGCGCTTATAATTTCCCCCTTTTATTTTGGGAAAGAGGGAAGCATCTATCCCGTCTCTTTTTGTGGCTTCATCTAAAGCCACTGTCATAATACAAATGCATCGGAACTGTCCAACATCCCCACCACTGCCTGCCCCTCCGTCCGCCCTGAAGCCCGGACATGTTGTACCTCAGCCGCCTCGGTTACTTGTCTCGCTCTGCAGAGACGGCCTGGTTGGCACGCTATGCAAGCCGTGTCAGGTGTTTTTGCAATTAACCGTGAGCATTTATACATTGTCCAGCTTTGCTTCCGATAAAATATTAAAATAATCATTAATCACCATTAATCTTGTTCTTTTGGTTGGCCAAAATAAAAACCAAAAAACCAAAACACGTTTACGCATCAAACTGCGCACTTAGAGCCGCGGAACCATTTTTAGCGTCATGCTTGTCCTTTCCTCGGTTTACTGATATCAGAACGGTGTGTTGAGTACGTGGTTACAATACCTATATGAACATGTTATCTGCCGCCTCCGGTTCTTATGACTCAGTTCATTCACATATTGAAGGGAGGGGACGTACACACACATACGCATGGTTCAGTTCCGACTTGGAGCCCGTAATGGTCGAGATTTGACGATCGCAAGCGCTTGTGGTGGTGCCAGCAATGTCGCAACAGGTTTCTCCAGCAGGCTCGAGGAAACGCGAAGAAGGGTTAGGGTTAATAACACGGGGGGACTAGTGGTTCACATCTTTTTAGGAAATTGAAAATCTATTTATCGCATTAAAAGAGAGTTTATGTTTAGTAAAATGAATGCGGCCTTGGAAGAATAACCAGAGACTGGCTGTAAATAACTAGGGGGAAGGGCTATATTAGGCAATAAGGTAATAAAACACCCCAGATAGGTTGGTGGAAATATAAACGCCGTGCTGCGTCGTTTTATTTTCAGTCACCTTATTTCCTGAGAACTGGTTTGGTCTTTGACGGCAGTCGAGCGTTCATTGATGAAAAGGATGAAATGGTCTCCATTCAAGCTCATCATGACGGGGGCGCACTGATTCATGTTTCTAACAGCGACTGCAGCCAGCTTCTTTCATTCACAAAAAAAAAAATAATAATACTAATAAAATGCAGTTCTGAAAATGAGCCGCATTCACAAATTCCTATACTTATGTAATCCAACTTTGTTTTTACATGCTGTCTATTAGAGGACAAATGTATTGTTATCTAAAATATTTGTTTAATTAGTAGACTTATTTCACTGTGTGATTCTGTATAAAGACTGCTTCCTGCATTCATTTTGTCTTTGTCAAAGTCCCTTTTCAAGCAACCTTCTCTCTGCTCTGCCTTCTTTTGCATGCAAGCCCTTCTCTCTGGTGCTCCCTGCTCTTTGGGAAGGAGGCAACGAGAGTCCAACTTCTATTGTTCTTATGTCAAAGTTAGAATGGAGGAGGTTTGAAACCTTGTTGGTATTCAGTTGAAAAATCAAGATGTTTGGAAACTCTACATTCAGGGTATTGCAAAGATCTGTATTTCTGTTGGGAAGCTGAAACACATTGAGTGTAAAGATTGTACTAAACTGCCTCTAAATTTGGTCAGTTTTACATGGTGTTTGATGTGCTGATTTGAAAGTGAGTAATCCCAGATAGTCATAGTATGATTTATCATGACCATACAAGAAAGTCTCAGTCATGAGATGAAAGTAGTTTTAGCAGTTCAGATGTGTAGCAGTAGCAGTGTCAAAGCAACAAGCAATTAAAAAAGGGTTACAAAAAGGGTCAAAAGGACATTGACATAATTTATGGAGATACTGAGCCATATTGGTATATCAATAACAGTTTCTTTTCACTTTCACCTGCTTTTCATCTTTTGCTTAATTTCTTCTTTAAGATGGGTGCTTTAGAAAAAGGGCAAGTACACATAAAACAGCCGATTCTCCCAGTTATGACTGTTTTCTTTTGTATCTGTCTTTACAGTATTGATAAATGCTGCTTTAGAGTGAAGACGTGCGAGGCACCAGCCTACACATGGAGTCCAGGGTCCCCCACCACATCCCCGGAGTGTCCTCCTCTATCATATCCCAGCCCCTGCTGGACAGTCGTGTGCCCTATGGCCGCCTGCAGCACCCCCTCACTATCTATCCTATCGATCAGATAAAGTCCTCGCATGTGGAGAACGACTACATTGACAGCCCAGCAGTCATCTCCCAGCAGCCCCCAAGCCAGAAATCTGTAAATCGAAGAATCACCTGGCTCGGTCAGAATCAGGAGGCCTTCTTGGGGGCAAACCACAACCACCATCACAATCACCAAAACCAGCACCACCAACAGGGCAGGTGTGAACCCCACCCTCACCAGGACACCACCACACACCCTTGGATTTCCTTCAGTGGGAGGCCAAGTTCTATAAGCAGTAGCAGCAGCACCTCATCTGATCAGAGGCTGCTGGACCATGCTGCACCCACCCCAATTGTGGATCACCACCCGAACCTACACCTGCACCAGGGGCCCTTGAACACAGTCAATACCCGAACTCCAGGCTGCCTCGCATCCTCTGAATCCAAGGTCCTCACCTCCTCTTCCACTGCTTCCTCCCGCTCCTCTTCCTCCAAATCACTAGACCTCAAGTCTGCTAAGATGCCTGCAGGAGGCGTATGCTCCAGTGGTGGCCAGCATGGGCTGGCGCTGATCCCTTCCTCACCAGCTGAGAAGAAGCACCTCCTTCTCTGCGAACACTGTGGGAAGTGCCGCTGCACGGAGTGTACGCTCCCCAGAACCCTGCCCTCTTGTTGGGTCTGCAACCAGGAGTGCCTGTGCTCTGCTCAGAGCCTGGTGGATACAGCCACCTGCATGTGCCTGGTCAAAGGGATCTTCTACCACTGTACTGAGGATGAGGACGATGAGGGCTCCTGCGCCGACAAGCCCTGCTCATGTTCCCAGGCCAACTGCTGCGCGCGCTGGTCCTTCATGGCCGCCCTTTCCCTTGTCCTGCCTTGCCTCATCTGCTATCTGCCAGCTATGGGCCTGGCCAAACTGGGACAGAAGTGTTACGACAATGTTAGCAGGCCTGGCTGCCGCTGCAAGAACCTGCAGGGTGGCGTGAGTGTGCCTGCATCTAAAAACAGTAACGTGGAAGCAAAAGTTGGGACTCTAGAGAAGCAGCAGCAAGGGTCATGATACTGGACCAAACTGACTGGCAGTGACCTTGCTAAAAAAAAAATGGACAGGGCCACACAGTACTTGCTCGCGGTCTATGGAAAGGACAATCCAACACCAACCCCTTAAACTATCCCATTAATCTGCTGGAAGATGACTTATGTAAAACAAAGGTACTTAAATGGCTTTCTGACCTGTGTTTGATAGGGTGGTGAACAAAACAGGCCTGAGTTGACAAGTAAGAATAGATTATAGGCCTGTTCTTGGTGTTTTGTTTGTTTGTTTTTTTCCAGTTGGTTTTTTGGTTTTTTCATTTGTTTATGAGAGTGACACAAGAAGACACTAGATTGTGGGACTGGTGCTTGTGTTGTGCCAAGATGGCCCAAGGCACAAAGTCATTGTACCTCTCTGCTGCTCTGAATATCTCAGCTAATTTTTGTAACAGCAACTAACCAGATGCTGGTTGCAGATCCTTGGAAAACATAGAAGCTATATGAGATAAATATCAGTACAACCCCTCCCACTCCGAGAAAGCACAGCCCTATGGTGCCCCTGTCTGAACCAACAAATTAGTCCCCATACCACAGCTTTATCATAGGCCACTGTAAGAGTAAAACCAACACTCAGCTATTGTGATCACCAATTCTCAAGGATGCTAGATTGTTATTCCTAACATTTTATCTCTTTGTTTTTAGCTCTGTGGAAGAGCTGTGAAAACAACAGAAATGTCCCATAATTCTCACTCAGTTGTACTACTGCAAGTGAGAGAGATAATCTCTTTACAAAGTTTTAAGGGGGTGAAACCCAAGACTTTCTAAAAGATTTTGAATGCAGTTTACCAATCACCTCAGAGGTAATGCATGTTGTGACCTGCATGCTCTAGTGTAATGGTTTCCCACCGTGCTAGAAGTTGATGTGTCGTAGAGAAATGTGTTTTTTAAAAAAAAGTACACCCAACCTGCTCAGGGACTGTTACAGTAATCCTCTCTCAAACTTGGCCTATAGCATGTTGGTTTCTTAACTGCCTAAGAGCCTGGTCTGCTTCCTCTTTGCACAAGACAGCAAAGAAACATTTAGGGACCAAAAGGCAATACTGAATAATTTAAAACAAGTAAGCTAAGTGAGAGACAAACTGGCCAGAAAATAACGTTTCCAGAGAAAAGAGGGGATGCAGGTGATATAGAGTGAAGAGGGGGAGGGAAGGCATAGCAAAGTTGTTGTTGTGTTTGTATCTAGTCAGCCTTTATCGAAAACAAACCTGCCACTTGCACAACCTTTTTAGGAAGATGCAAACCCCTTAAAGGATGTACTAAAGCACAGTATTAACCACCTCAGCTATCTCATATTACATTGGTGTGCACTACATTTAGCCCACCCTACACACACGTGCAGTGTCTTCATTAAATTCTAATCATTATGCTGCATAGCTTAGTCAGATAGTCTATCTTTTATTCTGAAAGTCTATTTTTGTGGCTTGCATGACATTCTTAGGACTTTGCCAAAGGAAGCTAGCATACAGTAGCATGTTTTCGCTGTCTGAGTGATCACAGTTGTTATGCACTCTTGCCAAATGGAGTTGATGGCAGTTGGTTCTTAAAGGCACGCTGCCCTTACAGACGGCCTTTTCTATTTGGCATAAAAGCAAACTGTCTTTGTTGCTCTGTGGCACACACCTCTATTTCATGCCGAACCCTTAACTTCCATTAGGGCACCTAACTTTGCTCACACTTGTATTTGTCTTTTGCACAAAACCAATATCACACAGAAAAAAAAAGAAAAAAAAAAAAACCACAAACAGATATACACAAACACACACATTGTCCTTAGTCTTGAATGTATGAGGCAATATTTTCAAAACCGAGCAATTCAGTCTGTGAGAAAGGTGCCAAAACTGAGAATGATTGTCTGACTGGGCAAAAGCCTAGTAGGTGTAGGTGGGCAGCAAAAATCACAAATGTTTTGACAATATATTTAGTAATAGAGCTATGCAGGTGAAATGTTATTTGCTGTAAATAGTTTCACAACATTTGTGTTCTTTAGAAGAGACTTTTAAATGTCCTTGAAAGATTGCATGGTACATTATAACTACAATTCAGTACAAAATATATATAGAGAATATATTAGATATATATTTTGAGGGTAAGATAAAAAGATGTTTTTGAGGTTGTGAGAAAAAGAAAAGAGGAAGGGCAGTGAGACTAAGGTTTGGGAAGGGGTAACAAAAATGACACGTCTTTCGATCACGAGCACTTGATTCAGAAAAGTGCCCAGCAACAAAAAAAAAAAAAAAAAAAAAAAAAAAAAAATCCTGTTTATCTGTTTATGCTATCCATGGCTCATTAGCAGTCGAGAGGCTAAGCTAATTCCCTGGTTCCTCTCTGAGTCCTAAAGACTGTGGACTCATTGAATCCACACAGGGAACACAATCTACCCCTATCCGGATCAGCCCATTTCCTGCTGTTACTGCTCAGTGTCTCAGCTCTCTCCCCTCTTTCTCTCGTTCCTTCCCCACCCCTCTTTCCGCTTCTTCCTCCCTGAAAAAAAAAAACAAAAAAAAAAACTGTCCAACGAACACCCCTAGCCTTGATTGACAAACACAGCTGCTGTGCATAAACTTGTCATACCACAGAGACACGAGAGAAAGACAAGTCTGTCTATCTTTTTCTCCCTTTCTCTCTGTTTTCCGCCTGCCTTTGTTTTTCTCTCAAGCTGTGTTCGGTGCCAACCAGTGGACCTCTTTTTCAACAGTTGTTGCCTTTCTTTTCTGTAATTCCTCAGCTCTGTCACTGCAAGAGTAACGTTTATCACGTAACATTAGCTTTATATTTTTCACATGTGCTCGCTAGCCTGTCTAAGGTGTGGAATAATCACCCACAAAGACAAGTCAATGATTTGAAACTTTTACTTCTTTAACCTTTTTCCCCCTTGGATAATGCTGTGATTTTTTACACACTCATAGCCCTTTCTGGGGCTCAATGCGGGCACAGCTTTTTTTTTTTTTTTTTTTTTTTTATTTCTTTCTTCTTTTTTTCTTTTAATTATTATTTTCGACCCAAACAAGAGGAAAAGTCTCATACAGCTGGGTGATGCTACTCCATTCCTTTATGCCTTTGAAATGTCAATGTTGGGGATTAAGAGATGAGATCTGTGCTTTTTTTTTTTGTTTGTTTGTTTAGATATAACAAAAAGGAAAAAAATCTCTCATATAAAAGGTTCCCTTTATAGATATATTTATTTTGAAGTTCTATTTTATATAGTATTTATTTAGATGCCAACTTTTGTTTGTGAAGAAAGCTTATGTTGAAACGGAATGTACATTGACAATGGAAATATATATTGTTAAATATAACAGACTGTTGTGCCCTTACTTTTGTGAGTAGTTTTTAACACACACACACACAAACACATTATCCATATATTGTTTAATGATATTAACCTAAACAAAGATAAAACTAAGTTTTCAAAAGGTCCAACATGCTGAGTAAAAACACAAAACCTGTAATGGTCTACTTGCACTGTATATTTATCCACAGTAAATGTGCTATACCTTTATAAGTACCTTCTCTCTTTCCTGTGAGTACATTCTTTCACCAGATGCTGATTAACTATCAGTCATTCCATAAAAATATAACATTTCCAGACTTTAGTTATTTAACATCAACACCTCAACTTCCTGAGGTCCCCACTTCCAGTTTGTGAATAGACTGTGCTCAATAAAACACCGGTTGGGTGACGAAGGCCAAATAAAGCTGCTTGACCTTAAACCGAATGAAAACATTCAGAAAGTAACAGGAAATAAAATTTACAGACTTCCTCTGGACAATGTAATGTGAGATCTGAACCAGTAGGATGGCTACCTATCTATGACTTTTTGTGTGGGTGTGTGTGTGTTTAAGTGGCTTCCTTTTAGTTTATAGGGGTGGTCTGTTATAATCTGGATGTGTAACATTCCTTTCTCTCCAAAACACATCCTTATGAAGCTGAAGCACACACAAAACCATCTTGTCACAACACACACACACACACACACACACACACACACACACAGCCATTAGCCCCCACCCCCGACCCCCACACCAGGCCCACCTGTGCTGCTGTTACCCTATGGCATTCTTTCTCTCCTCTTTGCACCTACGGGAGAGTGAAACGGAGAGAAGAGAAGAGCTGACCTGGCTTTTCCAGCATCACATAAAGAGCATGTTTCCGCTGCAGAAGCCCTACAGGCGCTGCTGTGTCTGCTCCAACAGGTGAGATCAGAGACCAACCTGCTTGTTTACCTGCCGGTCTGTCAGCACCCACCTGGGACAGCACACACACACACACAAACACCTGCATTTGACTTCCTCCACACCTACATTGTCATCTCCACCCCACCGTGCCACATATATATCATCAACACAGGAAGCTTTGGCACAGGCAGCTGAAGAAGAAACCATTTATTATCAGCTAGTGTTATGGCAGGTTGGATCCAATGAGGAACTGGTCCTGGGTCAAAACCTGCATATGCAAATAGTTATTTGTCTTACAGGACACAGTGTAACACACACCAACTCATATTTGAGAATTTTCTTAAAATTGTCAATGACTTACTATTTAATACAATATGAGCCAGTATGTCAGAATGTTGCTGCCGCAAGTATGCACTCTGCTTCATTTGCAGAATTATTGTGTAATGTCAAGAATAAGGTTGTCACACCCAGCATGCATATAAACATCAGCTGTTGTTATGAGTGTTTCTGGTTTGGTAATTTCTTACACATTGAGATATTCACAAATCCAAGAGTAGCACTGCTAAATGAAAGGCCATATGAAAAGAAATATTTTAGAGTAAAATGTGTGTTTCTTATATAAGAGAGAAGAGATAGAAAAAGAAAAAGGGGAGAGAAAAAGAGGGCTAATTTTATTCTTTAGAAGTGTGTCACTGGCCCTCAGGCTTGAGGGGACTTTGCTCCAGCTCAAACCCATGTGACAAATGTATCTGCTTGTGTGTGTGTGTGTGTGTGTGTGTGTGTGCGTGTGTGTCCATGTGTGTGTTGCTTGGCCTGTCACCACAGTGAGTACAGTGACTGCTGTCTTCTGTGGATCTCACAGAAGACAGCAGTTGCACAGCAATAGCATGGGACAAAAGGATCATCAGATGCAACCTACAGGCGACATAATCTGACCATTCTGATCTGCTACATTTCACAACTGGCATTGCCAGCACTGTTAAGTCACCACCTCACCATTCATCGAATGTGGCCTGAGATGCAACTTAAAGGGCCAAACCACCAGTTCCCAGCATGAATCTGCATTTAGATAACATGTGTTAGAGTAATGCTAAGTGGCTGAGGGGGAAAAACCACATGTCAGTTTCCTGCAATGAAAAATGCTTCCCCTCAGCTGGTCTACGAATCTGTTTGAGATTTTCAATAGTCTAACTGCAATTTTGGCTTTGCAGCATTTATGTGCATCACATTCAAGCAAATCCCCTGCAGTTTGCTGTTTAGATGACATATTGCAAAAGTCAATTTCACATCTGGTGTAGTGCTTAACCAAACCCCCCTGCACCACCGACTACCCCCAGATGAACACAAGCACACTCACATATACACACATAAACACGTTTTTCTCTTCCTGTTACTCTCATTTTTGTACATATCTAAATCATAATCTATCATTTTTAGCAGATATATTTTTGCGAACATGTTTGACACTTTGACAACATAAGATATCTTCCTTGTCTGACAATTTGTTGCTATAGTCTGTCAAAAAATACAGGAACCAATAGACATGGGCCACTCTGGGATCTTGGATCAGCATCAGACATATCCTGTGTGGTGTGTCATATTAGAAACCAACTCCTTCTGTACTTACAGCACAGCTCACAAAGCCCCAAAAGGAAGATAAGCATGGCATATTTGTTAGCTTTCCTTTGCCAGTTTTGAAAGCCTACCACCACTACTGCATTACCACTATGGCTGAAATTGACACAATGATCAATCTGGAAGTGTTTTATGAAGTCCCAGCAGCAAATTAGGAATCACAAAAAATTATCCTCTTTGCAACCCTGAATATAAATTTCCATCCAAAGTTAGCTAGAACCCAATTTCCAGTACAATGGCAAAAGAAAGTAAAATAAATAATAATTTTATGTTTATGTAACTATCATTCTACTTCCATGAAATTCCATTGGACTTTGTCACAGTTCTCTTTTCATTAATATAGCAGCTTTGTTGCTTCAGCCTCATTCAGAAGTATTAAAATGGCATTTAGACTTTTATTTGTACTTTTAAGGTGGATTAGCTGAATACTAGTGGGACTCGCAACCTGGATGATGACGGTAAGACTTTGTTTCATTGCATGCATGCATAGTGGGTTGTGGGGAGTGTTGATAATGCTTGTCAGTGGGAATTTACACTCATATATGAGGCAGAAATGCCAAGTGCACGCTGTTTGGAAATGGAGCCCCTGACATTTAGACCTGCAGAATACAAAATCCACTGTCTCATATCACGCAAACACACACACACACACACACACAAATCTACACAAACGCACATATGCAGAAACACACACACAGTATCTCTTCCTCTGCCCCTTCCCCTCCCCACTTTTCCCTGTGGAATTCAAAAGTAAAATGAACTTAAGTGTGACAGGATGGCTTCAGCTGCAGAAAAAATACACATTTCAACACTCAGGAAGTGGCAGTGAAAGCAAGGAGGAGAGGTGCAAGAGCTGCAGGGACAGTTAGAGGAGGAGGAGAACAGGGAGCTCGGGAAGAGAGGTTGTTCAGGATTCTGAGAAGCTTGTCTGAAGTCCGTGCATGATAAAACGGTCAGTGAGCATTGATGTGTTTGAGCTGCAACCATAGATGCTAAATTAAAAACATCTTCACATCTTACATGAAAATTTCAATCCCCAATTGCTATTGTCAAACTTCCAAATATTTTTTTTATTTCCACCAGAGCAGAGGTAATTGGGCATTTTTCCATGGAACAAATATTACTAAATTCACGGCTTAAGTGTTTCTTTGAGTCCACAGAGGCAAAGAGACGAAGAAAGACAGAAAGCAGAGGAGAAAAGAGAGATTAGCCACAATTTTTAGTACCACAGTTGCCTGCCTACCAGGAAGTCAGCCAGGCAGTCAGCCTGTCCACCATGAAGCCAGTCACTCAGCCAGCAAACAAGCCAACCGGTCCATTTCATTCAGTGGGGCCACTGGCATGGGACCAAGTAATGCCACTAAACAAAGAGCTTCTGTCTTGCATCACTTCCCCTCAGAGAGGCCATCCAGGCCGCAGCCTCTTATCGCCAGGCACTGCCAGTCTACAGCACACCAAGGCCTCCACCACACCAGCCTCTTTACTGCTTTCTATTCCAGCCCTCTCCTATTTTACCACCATTATACTAACCCTATACCCAGGGGAAGGGTTGTATGTCAGCAGAAAGAGGCAGCCCATAAAAAGACACAAGAAATTAAATCCATCAAATAGCATTTTAATTGAATTTCATCTGTCCTCTCAACATAAAGGAGCTATTTTTCTACTCTTATGAAGGAATGCACATGTTAGTTTTCCACTTTCAGTGGACTTGTGTTTCATAACTGCAGGCTTGGTTCTCAGATTTACAACTGGGGGAGAAATGTTTTAAAACTTTTGAAACATAAAAATGTGGTATTCCACATGGTCTACTCTAATGTGATCCTATTATTTTCTTATTGCAGAAGTTAAGCAGTGGAATCTAAATGGGCAGCTTTGCTCCTCAGTCTTGATAAGTATTCTGCCGGTGTAGCTTGATACTTCCTTCCATTCCACAACCTCTGTGCATGTGTGTGTGTGTTATGGATGCGTGTCTGTTTTCAACAGGCCCTGTGGCTGCCTAAGGGGGGGTGGACATGTGTCAAGAACAGTTGCATTCCTTTCAGATCCTCCTCTCAAAGGGAAAACACACATAGACACACACATACACACACTCATTCAAGTCTATACAAACTAAGCTTACAAGAACACACAAACCTACACCCTGTCTCCCTTCTTTCTCTCCCGTTCTCCCTCTTGCGTTCTCTCTCTCCTTTCTGAACAACAGCGGAGCAGGACGGTCCCCCGAGGCATCTGAGGGGCCAAAACTGAACCAACCAAACTTGGCTTCCGACCCCAGAGAAGCGACACGCCCACTTGGCAGCGGCCTGCAGTGCATTCCTGGTGAGAGCATTGTCAAAGCCAAGCACTTCCTCTGGAGCAGGGCCAGGTCCACCACAATGACATTTCATACATTTATCTCTTGGCTTTTGAGTCTCTTACACTCAGTGCTGACACAAACAGAGAACACACACACATACTGCGTGCACATACATGCAAACACGAACAGAGAATAGTCTTGCAAAAGGCTGTTCTCTAATCTTGTTTTCTCTCTAGAGCGAAGCAGACCTTTTCTCTCTCACAACTTTGCAGCATAGTGAACAACATCACCTTCAACCTGACCGCCACTTTTTAGAGGTTACAGCTGATATCCCATCATCCTTACCTTCATTAATCTCCTTAGATGGACTCCCAAAACTTTTGATTTGACAAGTTCACCAAGTCCTAGAAGAAAAACGCACAGCAATACTAGTAAGATTTACTAACTTTATGGCATCATACATGGGTCAGGTCTAGCAGGAAATAGCATTAAGAACTCCCGACAAAACTTAGGTTACACAATAAATCTTTCAAAGCTGCCACGATGACAGCTTCATTTTTCACATGCTAGTAATTTACTGATGATTAGCAGTGTTTATAATAATTATAATTTTCCTGTGAATGTGATTATCTTAAATTGTAGTAGGTCAACTCAAGCTCCAAGGAACAATTATTTAATTAAGCTGTCAAATCATTTTTGTTGTTGTTGTTGTTATTCATCAAAAAATATTGTTGTCTGTAAAATGTTAAAGGTTGTGAAGGTTGTGATGCTGGAAGCTCTCATTATATTGGATTTTTTTGTTTGGAATCCAAACACCCAAAATTAAGAAACAACAAAGAAATCCACTTTTTTGGGGGGGGTTAATCAAAGCAGATGGAAAACGCTAAATGCTTAAATTGGGATTTGTTATGTGGGGGGGACTCTGAGGTCTCAGGGTTACTGTGGGTGTACGTGTGCATGTGTTACAAAATCTGATTGCTACAACTTGTCATACTACAAATAAAATATAAGAAGTTGGGTCAGCCCCATGTTAATCAGTGTAGTCTGAGTTACTCTCCAGCTAATTTTATCTTAACTCTGACCACAGCTGATAGCTGCTAGCTTAATGCGACAGTTAGCTACCACCAGCTGGAGGCCACCTGCCGCTAACTTCCGTTAAAATTACAAACATTTTTTTACCAGACCAGTTTGCATTCAGTTATTAATCCTGCCAGCTTCTTGTCTGTTTTTCTCTTACCTTGTCATTCAGCCACCACTTTAACTTCCGTGTTGTGGCTGACCGACAGACTGACGAGACAACAGACGGCTTTTTTTTTTTTTTTTTTTTTTTTTTTTTTTTTTTTTTTTTTTCGTCGCTGGGGCAACGAGCGTCTTCTTCTTCTTCTTCTTCTTCTTCTTCTTCTTCTGGCAGCAGCAACTTTCATACTATGCTTCATATATACAGCCAAATTTAAACCCCTAAAAGTGACATTACTAATTCATTTTCTGTTGATGGGCAAATTTGTGAATCAACATTTCTTTGCACTTCTTTAAATGGACTGAATTTGACATGTTAAAATAGGACGTCAAACCAAGCCGAAATAGCTTTATTTTTATATAACCACAACATCACATACTATATGACAGCTGTTCTTTTGTTATGGTTGTTTAAAGAAAATTTCAGTGAGGGATTATGACTTTGACTGTAGAGTTGAGGGTGTTTGGATACGAGGACAATCGTAAGATTGGTCCATCCTCATACCAACTGTACTGACTTTCTACACTTCAAGTTCAGTGTTACCCAGATTTACCACAAGGTCCAAAGTCACCACCAGCTGCTCCTTCACACTGACCTTAGTTGAAGGTTAAATCTGCACATAGATTTGTATTTCTATCTGTGCTCCAGTTTGTTCTGTCAGAGCAAACACAAAAGTAGCCAAAGACAAACAGAAAGACAGAGACTGGCTTATGTAATCGTTTGAGTTGTACTAGGGGCTTATATGGCTCTGTTGGACAGGAGGACAAATTAATGACAAGTTGGACTTACAGTTACACTGAGTGGACAAAAGAGTTTTTTTCCTGTTTTAAAGCACAAAAGAAGATGGAGGTAATGAGTTTTTTCTCTAGGTTTGTGTTTTATTTTTCAGATATTGGTGTTGTGTTGATCTTAGTTCTGTAGTGAGCCAGAGCTAACCGGTAAGCATGTTAACTTGAATAATGTTCCATTGACAGTTTAATGTTTAACTCAAAACAGTTCTTCTATATTGGTGTATCAACAGCTGTTAGTCCTAACATTAGCAACATAGCAACAGCAAAACAACCTTTCAAATACCCAATTTAGCTTTGCAAGTTAAAATCTTTTCAAAAAATTTTGAAAGCAAGGCTCTTTAATTAATTTGGGATTCCCCTCTGTTTGACCACATATCATCTGGAAAACAGCTGCGGGATCAAAATCCATTTAGATGCTGCTCATTAACATTTACAACTGCATTTAAGCTACTTGAGAAAATTCTGGGTAACTGGCTACTTTATAACACAATTAAATTCACCAGAGGGGGAAAGTTTGGTGTTACATCTTCAACAACACAGGAAATCACCACAATTTCCTTTCATGATCTCTCACTCTTACTTAACAACTGCTCCTCTTCATATTTTATTCCAATTAGATTAAATTTATATGGACTAAAATTTTAGAAAAGGTATCTACAGAGCAATTACGTTTCCCTGGAATTCCTTCTGCAGTTTTTTATTGATGATCCCCTTTTCAAAGCCTGGGCCTTCTCATGTTGTTTAGCCATACTTGTCTCTACGGTTCCCTGAAAGAGACACACACACAAAAAGTATGTGCATCCACTAATGAACAAACACTATATCACTGCCATATCATTGTACAATGTCACCCAAGTATTACAATACCTGAAGTGTAAATGGACGAATTCCCCCATTCAGCTGTAACCTTAAATCTGGGATTAGGTTCATATAGATTTTTCATTATAAAGCAAACAAGAGGAAATTGTTTCCTGCTTGTTAAATCCTTTCTCATAGTAACTTGAAAATTTAGTTGTGGCAACTACACAGCTATAAAACAGAGGACAGAACACACTGACCTTGGCTTGTAAAATCTACTCAATAAAAAAAAGGCATAGCTCACGACCTTCCTCAATGCCGTTTCTGTGGTATAAACTGGCATTTGTCCCAAATACTGTGGGGCGTTATCATAAAACACCTGTTTAATAAAGTGTCTGGTTGAGGCATCACTGATTCTGTGACAGTTCGTACCCATTAATAATCTGAGATGAAAGCTTTTCCATTAAGTCTCTGATTTATTTTACCCATTTTGCTCTGTGTGGGTTATTTCATAGCAAAGTCAGAGTTTTGTTTCTTTGGTATTAAATGTTGACTCAAAATCAAAGACAGTTCAGTTTTTAGTGTTGATTTTTTGCTGTGGAGTGGTAGCTTCACTGACCTGGATGTGGAAATTTAAGATGTAAATACTCTCTAAAGGTTACCTTTTGGAAAGAATTATTTCTCCACAGATCAGTTGGTTGGAATTAAATTCACTGATGACTAATTTATTTTTTGTTGCTGTCACTGAGGTGAAAACCAGGTTATGCATCAGACTGAACACGCTAGAATGAGATTCTGCTTCGTCATACCATAAAGTAGGGGAAAATACACAGATACGTGCACAAATGCACACACAAATTAGGAGATAGAAATATCTGAGAGGAGACTCATGAATTTTGCCTTTTGGTCGCATCCTTATCTACAGTCCATCACTAGTGTAGGCCTACCCTCAAATGCCCTCCTCTTTCCTGTTAACATACATCTGTTTAGTCAATATCATGCGCAACAAGGAAAATTACCATGGCAACCCATCAGAAACAACCAACAACCCACCTTCTCTCACACTAGCTCATCTGTAGGCACAAATAAAAGAGGTCAAATCATGTTTTCTCAAATATGTGTGATTTGTGTGCATTGGTGCATGTGTGTGTGTGTTTGCATGCTGATGTGTGTGTTTGCATGTGTATGTTTAGGACCTAAGGGTGGGGTTTCTTGGCATGTCTCACTGTGGTTCAATGTTTCCTTTTAGCTCTCTTGGCAATCTCATGTTCCTGTTGGCTGACCTTTTCTCTTCCTGTGGAGTTCCTGTCATGCATTCTCTGTTCTTGAAGGTCACAGATCTCTCAGCTGAAGTTAAAAAGGACAAAAAAAGTTGAGAAAGAGGTATGCTACCCTTGATAATAAAGATAAATATTTAATGATATCACTGAAAATTATTTGTACACGTGAGATATTTACGTTTAAAGAAGCAGTGATAGCTCATTACTCAATAAGGTGTTCTATCCAAACCTCAGGATAGGATATTTCTGATTCTCCTGGAATCAGCTTTAAGGTTTCTTGATTTTTTTGTACGTTTGCATGTTGCGAGCTCCCCCATCCTGAGGAATGTGTGACAAACTTTTAATGTTACTCAACAAACCGATGTGTACAGCTGTCAATCAACAAGCCTCACAGGACTGGCGCTCTGAAAAAATGGAGGAAGGGAGTGAACTGTAAACCCTCTGCACTCACTTCCTGCCAGCCATTGTGAAAAGTGATTTAGTTAATGGTTTCCAAGAATTCAAGGAACTAGTTTAGCTGGATCATATATTTGCTCACATGGACAAACACACAAACACATGCACACGCATACACGTGTGGTCGAATGAATTTTAGCAGTAAAAGTTGTACATTTTTACCTGGAGCAGGAAGTAGTTTAAGGTGTGTGTGGTAGGGAGAGACAGAGACAGAAAGAGAGTGAAAGAAAGACAGAGAGGCATCATTCAACAGCCGCTCCTCCATCCAGGAGAATCGGATATTGGATTAGTGCGTTAATCTCCCTCTCATTCTTTTCTCACGTTCTTCTTTCCAGTGTGTGTGCGTGTGTGTGTGTGGTTGCATACACTTGTCTTCTTCAACCCTCTCTTCTACTCCTTGTCTATTCTTATCTGACACTGATGCTGTAGTCAAATTCAACTCTGACTCAGAATATAATAAAAACATGATATTTAAACGTGCACAAATTTAAGCAAGAGGATTCATCTTGCCATTGCAAACTCAATTGTTGTGCACACTCAACATTAGGTCACAGAGATAAGTGCTTTTTATTATGTTTCATTGTACCCTTCATTCCCATTGTTTGCAATATCACTGTCCCATGTCCGCGGACAGTCTTCCATGTCTGGGAACATGGTGACTGTGCAAAGAAAACTATGCAACCTAACAAACATGATAACAATGCAGCAGTTTCTGTAGTGTAAAGTTACACTTGATGGGATTCACATCAGGATGAACAATTAAAGATTATTATCCATAATTGCATGTGCTTAATACTTGGAGGGAAACAGCTATAGATTTGGAGAGTGAGACAGACGGAGGCAGAGGAAGAGAAGAGAGAGAGTGACTGAGAGACACTGAGGGAACAAGACAGAGCACCTGTTCAGCGACTTCAGCCCAGACAAAGGCACCGCTGTCCCCCAGTACAATGACGTCCGGGACACTGTGACTTCCTGTGTCTGGTGCGATGACCACAAACAGCACAGCAAGCTAGCTGTTTGTGCAGGCTGAATCTATTCACAACCATGCACACACACACACACACACATACACACAAAGACACAGAGACAACTCAGCACGCCAGCTGAGTCCTCTTGGTGATTCTATACATTTCAAATTTAAATCCTAAAAACTAGGAATTAGAATTAAAAAAGAAGAATGTGATGCAAAAGTTTAATAAAAAAAAATCAAAGAAATTAAACTTGTGAGCCACAAGAGTTGTCTGGCCTCCTCCTGCAGGGCTAAATTTCAGATGCCAAACTTAAGTCTCTTATTGTCATGGAAACAGCCAAAAGAATGACCAAAGAAGAAATGTAGGTAGCATTTCTCAAACGCTGTAGTTACCAACACTAAAGAAAAAAGGAAAAGCTTTGTGAAAACAGACACATCACATTTAAACTCACATTAAAAGATTTCTTCTGTCCTTTGCCCTCACAATTCAGCTCAGCAACAAGTCCATAATATTTATGTGTTACATAATTGTTCATCATCTCAATGTCTGTGTCTTTGATAACAGGAAAGAGGCTCAACCTTTTAAAATAAACAAACCTGTCTGAAACTTTTCAAAGAAATCATGGTAGAAAAATTCCTGACCCCCTTTTCCCACTTACAAACACGCTGAAAACTTACTAATTATCTGCTTATAATTTTAATCAATAACTTAGTAAAACATCAGATTTATAATATATTTCAGGCCTTAAGTCAGGGCTATGTTTAAATTTAGAGGAAGTGCTACGTTGAGATACTATTTATGCTATTATAAAAAAAACAACAACAACAACAATGTGCTTCCCCTCAAGTATTTAGTAAAGTAACCCGACCAATAATGAATAGACATACATTAATTGGAAGTAGGTGGATGAAATGTGACCTAAGAAAACAAAAAAGAGGAATATATTTTTAAAAATCAGTTTCAATTTGAAACGCTCGTTTCACTATAACATTAAATACATAGTGATGTCTAAAACAGGCGTTGCTCTTAAAGGTGGGTAAACAGAATGTCAGCTTGATTACAACCTTACAGTTTTTTTTTTCCCTTAAATACAACATTTGTAAACCAGCTCCACCAAACCTTGTACAGGCAGAGCTGTTTTACGGTCACTATGGCTCGAAATTCATAAGAAAAGAACACGAGACAGAGCCTCTTCAATAGGACGGCTTGATGGAAGTTTTATCCTGGCCACCAATTATGTGGTTGCTATGTTTCCTCTGTTGCTACCCTGGTATCTTTGTTTTAAACGCCAGAGAGGAGGAGGACAAGGGGAAGGGAAAGGATATTATAAGCACATTGTATCTATAGGTGAAGGCAGGCTATATCGTTGGAGCTGCAGATAGGCAAGCAAAAGCAGGGGTCTTATAGTGATGTTATAGTGAGAGGTTCTAGGTCGCCATTGTGATCTTCTAAACATTGAACATTAGAAACCCTCATTCACATCCACAGTCACTGCAGGTAAGCACATTCAGTAAATACTTTCACCTGTACAAATTTACTCACTAAGACAAATGTCTGCAGCACTCACTGAACAGAGAAAGTATGAAACCCATAAAGTGCTGACAAATAAATAATGCACCATAAAAATCAATATTATATATAAATAAATAAATAACTGCCCAAAATGCCTAAGAAACTGAACCACATATGAAGGATTGCTGAATACTTGATTAAAAGATTATAAATGAATCAATAAGCTCGATCAATCTATTGTAAGGTACTGTCAAATTTAGCCATGTTTAAAAAAATACAAATGGAATGTGTTTGTCCTTTATATAATCTAATAATGCAGTTATAAATATTGGCACTCGTTAGAAAATTTTCTTGGAGTTCACATTTTCTTAAGAAAACATCATCAACTCCACAGTTACAAATGTTAGTAAGTAATCACTGAAGCATTTTAGTCATGAAACTGTTGGTTGCATTGGTTAATAGGTTGTGGTTAAGGAGAAATATACATTTTAATAACAAACATCTTTACAAAGCCTTTCTCAGTAAGACCGACTAATTTATTTAAACATAGCATGACACAAAATCAGACACATATAAACAATCCATCTGTGTGAACTCATGTGAAGTGACGGAGTGACCCCAGTGACACCAGACAGACTTCTTCCCTGCTCAACTTATCACGGATTGTTTGACACAGAGAAACCGCAGATTATCACTGTGGATATTTGACAATTTGGAGGTTTGCACATTGACTTGTTCGTGAGCTATGGTTACCCAGAAACCGCACATGTAAGCACAAAAACTCTTTTTGTTTCAACACCCATGAAATCTTTACATTTCCACAGTGATAAATTAAACAGATAAGAGTAGTGTGAGTTATATGAAAACATGTATGTGACAGTGACAACAGTTGAAATTGAAGTGATGATTATTTTCATAAGGTCTCTGTATGTCGGGTACGACGTGTCCGGGGTGAACCCGCCCTCGCCCGAGATGCCAACTGGGGTTGGCTTCCCCAAAAACCCTGACAGATCAGCGGTTGAAAATGAAATGAAAATAAGAATGAAATTATTTGCATCTGCATCAGATTAATTTGGTGTTAAGTGACTGGTTGACATTTACACCCATTCCTCATAGTTTGTCAGGAGAGTGCCACAGCAAAACCATCGTTGACAGCGATGGTTTGTTTTAAGTTCTTCATGAAATGATTTGGAGTGAGGTCAGATGACTGGCTTGGCCAATCAACAACATTACACTGTTTCTGCAGTGCCCTCAAACTGGGAGTGCAAGGATCTGCAAGTCCTGCATTGTTCACCCACTGCGGCTGGGAACACTGATCGGCAGAGGCTTGAAGGATGTCAGACACTGATGGTTAACTTTTAAAATGAGGAGTCTGTGAGACATATGATATGATGAATTTGTGCTGATGGAAAATTAGCTGAAATGAATGCGACACCAACATAAAAAGGAAAAACATGTAGAGGATGGAAAAAAGGAATTATATATTTTCAATAGTTGATTGTAAGAGACACAACCAAAGCCAACAGAAGCCTCCTCTCTGTGACCTCAATCACCTTGTGCATGCACGCTTTCCTTGATTTTCCAGATTTCGCCATTAAAATGTGCACGGCTCAATAATGCATTAAATCTTTGCGGAATCACTGGTTATCTCCTCCGTTCCCACTTCCTGTAACAGAACGAGACGTTCACCCCCTTAACAGTGGAAACCTCAGGACACTGAGTCCAAGCCCACAGGCCTCGCAGAGTGTCAGCTCATAATATTGCGGCGTAATGAGGGAAGAAATAGTGGTGGTTACCTATTAGGTCTGAGCCCTCTTTCAGTTGCAGAGTGTGTGTGTGTGTGTGTGTGTGTGTGTGTGTGTGTCTGTGTGTATATAGCACCATGGCTGTGCACAAATGAATCCTTTAGTGTGCGTATATGTATGTGTGAGCAATGCGTGTGCGTGTGCGTGTAGGGCTAAATTAACGTGATTGTGTTTATTTGCTGGCTGTGTGTAGGATACAGGAAGCCTTGGGGGCCCTGGCTCTTGCTGTTTGTTATGGAGTAAAGAGGTAGAGTGTGTGTGCATGTGTGTGTGAGAGGGCGAGCGAGAGCGAGAGAGAGGGAGATGCAAGTTATAGCCGTCTCTGCTCTCTATAACTGCTAGGCATGGAGTCTCAGTGGAGCCAGAGAACAGTGAAATGGCGCACACACACGCACACAAACACAAATGGCAACACTTTATTTGAAACATATAGCAGTGATTTACAGCGGCTTAATGAGCCACTCAGGCCTCAAGCTGATTCATCCCTCATGTCAGTTCCCACAATGTTTTCATGTCACATCTTCCACTTAAATGACATGAGACTGGGATCTTCAGTTTAATAGGCAGCAATGTCAAAATAAAAGCCCTGTTTTTTCGTAAATTTCAGCATCTACATTAAACAGTAGTGAACCAATGCACCGCTCCATGATATTTGGTTTTGTTTTGTCTTGTTTAGCTTGTAAACTTTGCAGGGGGACAGCTGAGGACAAAGACAAAGCTCAGCGTGTTCTGCATGCTATACTGTAATATTTAGTCTCCATAAACAGCAATCACAGAGGAAGCTGATGCCACAGAGAGCTTCTTTTTCTCATTATGGGTGTTGGAAGGTAACGCACTGTTGCACATTCCAGGCAATGTTGACAGATTGGATGTTTTTACCACTCAGTTTCATAAAGAGCAGTACAGGGGACTTTTTCCTCTCTCTTTTATTGTGGAGGTGCATTTTAACCAAAGATCAGTGTTATCCTGAATCTAAGAATCCAGGATTTCATTTTGTCCATCCTCTTCATCTTCACCTACCAACAAGTATTTGTTTTTCATTTTTATTTGATTGATTCCATGTCAACTCATACCACCTAACATTTTTAAATTCTTCCTCAGGTCAAGATTTATTCCTCAGCACAGAGGGTGCTGCAATTTCTACATAAAAACTTAAGGTCAGTGTTTTGACTGAAATTAGCATGCTAACCAGCTGAGCTAACCCTGGGCTATCCAGTCATTTTCCATTAGGAAAACAGTATTGATCAGAGGGAGGGTCATAACATATTTTGTTGTAGCGATGGCTGAAGCTCTTGTCAGGAAACAATCACCACCATTCTCACCTGACAAAACTATTAATATATTTAAATAGCAATTGGCCTCCACTGTTCAAGAGCTGTCAGGACTAACTACCTTGATAACACTATAAAAAAAAAACTGCAAGATATTGACAACCACACACACACACACACAAACACACACATACACGATAACTTTTTCTGAAATCATAAATTCTATCACAAATAACATTTTTGCTTTGCTTGTTTTGCAACACATTGGGGGAAAAAATCTTCTCTCCCTCTTTGTTTTTCGCATCCTGAGGTTTTGCTGCAGTTTCCTTAAGTAATTTGACAGCTTCACCACATCCAGTTTGGTTTCTGGCTGGTGTCTTGGCCGGGAGCTTTTTCTGGAGCCTTCTTCGTCCTCTTCTTCTCATACCCCCTGCTACAGTTCCAATGTGTGGTTTCTCTCTGAGGGCTTCCAAAGCACATGGCTCCCATCCCAGTGGGAAAGAAGGACAGTGAAAGAAAGGGTTTGGAAAGAGTGAAAGAGTGAAAAAGAGAGCAGAAAGATTTTTAAAAAGTGTAAAAGCAAAAAAAAAAACAAAAAACTAAAGGACAGTGGGGGGGGGGGGGGGGAGAAAACGGGGGGAGAAAAAGAGTGAAATGACCACAGTGAGGGACATTTGTACTCTGAGCAAACATGCTGCAGAGTAATAGCCGTCATTCTTCCCTCCAGGTTGTCCTCATTTCCTGCCCTCATCCCTCTCTTGCTGAGCCCAGGCCATAAACACCAGATAGGCAAAGAGTCTGACCTACAGAAGACTCAATGTTTCATTTAGCAATTTGTCCTTGTGTTCCCTGACCTGTATTCACCTAACCCAAACCTGTACTTTACAATTCAATGCTGGAGCAGAGACAGAAAACACTCCCTGAAGCATAAAGCAGATGGGCTTCATTGTAAAACATGTCGTTTTAGTCTTATTGCAAAAAAAATTAGGATTTCTCATGATCCGGACTTGGTCCAGCTGTTCCTATAGGCTGAAGTTCAGGGTATGTTTGTCAGTGAGATGTATTCCCTCTGGGACAGTCATCAGAAATTAGCCAAGATCAAAGTCTCATGTTGTTTTAAAGTTGCAGCAGTGAAAAGGCAATAATGGTGAGATAAAATGTATTACTGACTTCTAATGTTTTTCAGATACATCTAAGATGAATATTTGGGACTTCACAGACAAATTGCAAATTGGTAAAATGTTGTATAAGCATCATCCCTGGGAGACAGTGTTCAGCAAGCCACCATGACAACCTTTAATAAGTCATCTGCCTCAGAATATTAATTAACTTTAGACTGATTGTAACAATTCATAGTTCAGACCAATAATGATTGTGAGTGACAATAATTTTGTTGTTTTTGTGGCTGTTTTACACCCCTCGCCCCCACACACAAACACACACACCTCACATCAAACTTAGCATTAAAGAATTACAGCATTGTTAATCTATTATTCTCATTTTTTTAGAGGGTGAAAATGCTTTTCAAAAATATTTTGTGATATGTGCCATTGAAAAAAGTGTAGACTGAGAGGGACCGCAAGGGAGGGACAAGGAGAGAGAGGAAGAGGGAGGCAGGATAGGAGAGGGGAGGGTGAGTAATTTACACCAGGAAGTAATTATGTAAATTCTAAGCCTAGTCTTCTAGTTTACAGTCCAGCCATAAACCCACTGTGATGTCTGGCTTGCAATAAACATTATTTATTTCTTTGTTTATTAATGCTTACACTGCTAGTCCACCCCCATGTCCTTGTGTTATTTTAAAAGAACGAAACTAAAACAAAACACCACTGACTGCAAGGCACAACTAAGTTTCACGTCGAAACAGTGGGTCCACATTCAAAAGCAAAGACAATAGAAAGGGGGAGCATGTTAATGTCATTATTTTTATGAAACAAACATGCATCCTTGATGTGGGTTTGTTACATGTGGTTTGATATGTTTTGTGTTTGTGAAATGAGAAGCTGAAGTTTCAAAGTGGGTATTAAACAGACTTAGGACAAAGAAAGTGAAAAGTAAGAATCGGATGAGATCAAACTTTTTGTGTTTACATATAGACAAACGTCCTGCAATATGTTGAAAATGCTTTATTTAAAAATAAATTGGGTAAAAAAAAAATCCTGTAAACATCAACTTTTTTCCCAATTATGAAACAACACAGGCAACGCTAAAGATCAAATCATGTTGTTCCTGCTGCATTTATTATATGACTGATTTTTTTCCTCATATTTTTCACACACAAATAAGCAGAGGTTTTACTAAACAGGCACATATGGTGAAGTCAGCATTGTATTTTAGTTTGGATGGAGAAAAGAGAGCTTTTGGAAAACAATGACGTAAGCCTGCTGTTTGGTAGTAAAGTTAAGAGGACTGCTCTGTCGTTGTTTACTCATAAAGAATTTACTGCCATGTTTACTCAACAAATAACAAAATATAAAGGCTCCTGATTAAATTATCATTTCAGTAAGTCCAGGTAAAGTAATGAGTGTCTGTCTGCAGGCTGCGCTTCCGCACCACCATCCACCTTTTAACCTGGTCTGATACTTCATGTCTTATTTTCATAAAGTCTGAGTTGCCCTGTCACAACATCTGCAAACCTCTGTCGGGTGCCAATAAGCCACCTGCTGGAAAACACTGAGCCGAGGTTAAAGTCCGCTGAGACCCAGCAGCTTGTTTTCAACTTTCGGGAGGCAGGATTCCTCAATGACATGTTGTATCCCATCCTAACTGTAACATCCTCCCCACAGGGTAAATAAAAGCTCAAAGTAAGTGTGTGTGTGTGTGTGTGTGTGTGTGTAATCTGAAAGAGATCTGCCCTGATCTGTCCCCCTCAAAGGAAGGAGCCTTTGGTGCACACACTCAGCTCATTTGTTAAGGGGAGAAAGAGACAGAAAAAAAATGCCCACTTGAACAAACGTAAGTGTAAGTGTTTGCATTGATACGTGTGTGAGTGTGTGTGCACATGTCTTGCACGTGCGTGTGTGCGTGCATGGCAGGTAGCCTCTGTGTTTATTTAGTTTGAGGTGACAGCAGGAAGGAAGGCAGGTTAACGAGCTGCCGGCTCCAGGCACCCAGGCACATGGTGATTACGCAATCCCAGCCAACTCCTCTCTCACTCACACACACACACACACACACACACACACAAAGATAATGCACTCACCTGGGTAGGGAACCAGACGCACTCACATACATGAAGGCTCATTCAAGAGTTTTACACCAGCTCTGCACTAAATGAGTAAGAACAGCTTTACGCTTCCCGCCACCAACGGTCATTCTAGGTTTTTATCACGAAAAATGTAGGAAAAGAGCGTCACTAAAGCTGCATTTGTGCATCCTGTTCACTGGCTTTGGGACCTAAGAAGTAGAAATAACACTTACCTAAGGATGTGATGTGGCAATGTTGTAGCACCACCTAGATAGATAGATAGAAGTAATGCGTTCACTGTTAAACAATACCAGGTAGTGCAGCAATAAAGTAGAATCAGGCTTAACATTTTCTGCAACACAACAACATCATCCAGCAAACTACACAGGCCAATCATATTCATATACAAACAACACAAGCACATGGAACACACTTTCTGATAGCTGCTGCTTTAATGGCTTTCCAACATTGCCTGTGAGGGTTACACGACAACACCACCAAGACCCCTGTTTTCATTATTAATCCCACTTAAGGGCATCTTATGGTTGCATTAATGTCATATTGTGCGGAGCACCAGGATGGACGGTCAGGTTAGAGAGCTCACCAGCATCAAGCACCTGGCTGAACAATATTTGGGGTTTCTAAGGGTGAAATGTTTTTTAGTGTCAGGAGAGAAAATGGTGGCATAGCGTCCATCAAAACAAAATGCATCAAAACAAAAACGGGCCAACAAATTTTCTATAGTTTTGTTTTATTCAAAAATGTTGTCTAGTGACCACCTCTATAAACAGCTAAATAGCTTCTCCCATTCCCCCAAATATGAGGATTTCCATCTTTTCTTTAATTCTTAAATTTGAAAATATTTGAAATGATTGCCAAAAAATTGGTGCTAGTACCTTACAACGACCTTAGTCTGGTGATGCGATGAGTACCATTCCATATTTTTGGAAATTATGACAAGTTTTATAATGGTATGATATGTCGTAGCATTAATATGGACTTTGTTTAGTCTAATTAGACGTATTGATGTGAAACCTTCTCTGCCAGTCGAGAGACCAGCAAACTGTACCTGACATGTGTGCACACTTACAGTCACATGTACACACACAAGCCCGCACATGTGCACATGCTCGCTAACATGTCTACCAGGTGCAGCATCTGCGGTTGTATTTTGCACTGTGTTGATCCCTCCTGTGATTTAGAGCCTCAAAGGCTGAACACAAAGAGAGAGAAGGAAACTGAGGCAGAAAGAGCTGGATGTGGAAAAGAACAAATCACTTAAGTACAATCCATAAATATATGTGTGTCATGTGTGTCCATTTGTGTGCATTTGTATGAGTGTGTGCGCACATGGCAGTGATGGTCAGCCAAGCAGAAAAGACCCCCCACGTCACCCATTAACACATTTTCACCTTTGACCCCTGCCACCCCCACCCCCACTGGCCCAATCTCCACTGAATGACTCTCTAATGGAGGCCAGACTTTGAGTGTGCTCATGTTTATGTGTGTATGTGTGTGTCTGTGTTTCCATGTTCACCCATACTTAGTCGCATGTGTCCATCTACAAGAAAAGACAGAGAGAAAGAGAGAGAGTTTGTGAGTACAAAGAAAAACCAACTCCAGAGAGCGGAGGAAGTTTACACAGCCGACTCTGCAGAGCTCCAGGAGCTGCTCTATTTATAAAGACAGCAAACCCTCGCTACACATGTGTGTACGTGTACACAAGCGTATTCATGTGCTGTTTGTGTTTGTGTGAGCATGTGCACAAGCATGTGTGTGTGTGTGCCAGCGCATGTGTGTGCCTTAAAATTAATAAATACGCACAATCGAAGGCTTCCTGTTATTTGGTGGTGAGGCCAGAGGAAGTTATTTTGTGGTGCACTGATAATTTTGGTCAGAGCACCGGGCTATAAATACTGTCAGCGCTACACACTCCCTCCCGCCTTCCACTCCGTGCTCTTTCCTTCCATCCCTCCCCGAAATGAAAAACTGGTGTGCTGCAGGAAAACAAGAGCAAAATAAGAAGAGAGTTGTTTTTAGATTTATTTATTTTTTTTTTTTACATCCCTCGCTCCAGACTGCTCTGAGGTCAAGGTCATTGTGCAGTACTTGCTTTGTGTGGCATCAGATAAGCCCAACAAGCTTTAAATGTGCAAAGGCAGTTTCCATTAGAGCATAAAACAACACGTTGGTATTTTTATAGTAAGAAGCTTTTTGCTGACTTGCATTGACCCTTACCTACAGCAAAGTTTTTACTCTCATCCAACCCAAACACAACAATCCCAAATATAAATTCAAACCTAAAATCAAAATCCTGACTAAATCCAATCGTAACTGCAACATAAACCAGATCTGCTCTATCATTACATAAGAAATATGACCTCAGGGAGTTGTTTGTAAGTTCTGCCATTGCTTCAGGGCCAACATTAGTATTAATAACTGTTTTCTCAACAAGTCATGCCCAGATCTTTAGCCATTGCTGCATTAATAATAAAGGAGGTTATAATACCTCCTGTGAGTAACTACTTTTCAGTGCGGACAGGATGCTACAGTTACTCAGTATGTGACAAAATGTGCAGACCAGAGGGGAGCAAGCTGGTGTTCATGGTAATGGCAGTCACATGATAGAAATAGAAGCTGAACTATGCTCTTGGCAAAGAGAGGAATGATGTTGGATGATGAAATGCGACATCTCTTAGATTGGTCATTGACGTTGCAGCATTAACAAGACAAATTTTCCTCCAACAATAAGCTTGGATTCCAATGTTTCACACTAACATGCTTCAAAAATACATCTTATAGGCAAGACTTTCCTCTACAAAGCCTACAAAGCCCTCCGTCAGCCTCCAGAAACCGTAAAAACACTTCTGACAGAGACAAGACTGCACTTTGTTACACAGCCATGGTCTTTCATTGTAAGGAACATGGACGATGCTGAATATTTCACATCAATCGGATACTCAGATACCAAAACCAAAATAGGTTTTAACCTACATATAAAAATACAAATGCATAATTTCCTCCTCCTTGAATATTTCCTAAAACTGCAGTTTTAGATGTTTGATCTGAAACTGCCCTGATGTCTCTGATCCCTTCATTGATTTTTTTTTTTTTTTTAGAGCAGCAGCTAATTCAAAAAGGATAAGGATGGGCCAACACACTGAGTTTGGTCTGGTAACAGTCAGAAAATGATAAAATAAATACTGACAGAGTCATCTCACAGCAAACAAATAAAAACCATTGTGAAAGAAAAGTGGGTAATTCAAACAAGCTCCTGAGATGACAATCTTTGAATAAGTGCTCTAAGTGATTGTCAAATTCCCTTAGATTTGAGGGTTTTACAGCACTGAGGGCTTTTGGCTCCGTGTGGATAAATACGGGAATACAAGCTGATATAACAGACAACACCGGAACATGTTCACAAATGTATACACTCAAAGGGAAAACACGCACATATTCACACTCGGACGTGGCTTGCTACACGTGCACACACTCACACTAATATGGCACTGAAAGACGCATGTGGTCACTGCATGAGGCATTCCAGGAAATTCTTTCAAGGGCATGTTAATATTCCAGATGCTTTTGGATAAAAACAAGCCTCCAAATCAGAGAGCGGAAATTCGATTTGAATGCAGTTCTGCATGGCGATACAGAGATGTTTATCTCTCCCTGCCTATCTCCGTAGCCGGATGGCTGAGTGGCCACTTAGTGTTTATCTATGATAAGCGTTTTCTGTTTGACTACCAGTTAAGCTGCAGTCAACAGAGAGGCCAAACTGGGAGTACAGTTCTCATAAAAAACCTAATTGTTGCTCTCGGTGATTTGTGATTTAGGTTAGTTCGAAACAGAGTTCCAAAATCCAGACCTGGGTCAAACAGGGTGGGATAATCATTTCTGTGAATTCTTGTTTTGTGGTTTGGCACTGGGTGAGTGTATCATTTGGAGTTCAGGACTGCACAAGAAATTACAGAAGGTGTAGATAGTCTAAAGAGGTTAAACACGAACCCTAGTCTGCTCATCTATCTATGCAACTACAAGCTATATGATAGTTATATAACAGTTATGCTTTTATTCTTTCTATTCTTAATCTTTTTAAAATATAGAAATCTGAACAAGCTGCTTTGACTTCTTAGGCCCTTAATATCCATCCAAAAACCTTTTACAAACCCACTGACACAAATAGACACATTACTTTTTCTGTGTCGCAAAATCTCTGCTCGTTTTCTCAGACGTCGACAAATTGACAATTGTTCACTGTGCGATGTCAGTATCCTTCCTCTCAATCACTGTCTGATTTGTCCTGGGACTTTGTCCCGGGGCAATATCGGAACTCACTGTTTACCCATCCCATAATAAGGCTCATTCAGCTGAGGACATCTTGATTAGGTCTGCTGAACGTCTGGTTCTCATTTACCATGGAGGATGGGACAAAAAAGAGAGAGAGAGGAAGGAAGGAAAGAAGGAAGGAAGGGAGTTCAAAAATTGAGGTAAGTGAAGAAGAGGTCATTTCTGACAAAGAAAATGAGAAATACAGAATTTTGGAGAGTTTAATCATGAGTTGTTTTACAGATTTATCCATAAAACACGGTTGTTGATAGGAACTTCAGTGTCCCTTTTCATCTCTGAGCTGCAGAATTGATTTGGGACTAGACCATGATATCAACAGTATTTCCTTTCTTGGCAAAAGAAAAAAAAGTCCACCTCAGTTCCCCTTTGATATTATGGCAGACTCATGCTGATAACCTACTGTCCGGGGAAAAGTTGACATAGCACTTGCAACAAACATCTGATAAATTCTGGTGTAACTGTGTTGGTTCCCATTGGAATATCCTTGAAAGACCTGCGTGTCACCCTTCCCTGCCATATCATGGTGCAAACAAGCAAATGAGCAGGTAGTGAAAAGTTTCCAGAAAACTCTTTTCCTATCAAGCTACATGTGGTACAAGTTGGTACATTCCTGCTACGTATGACTGAAAAACTGTTTTCCTAAAGTTTCTCTTCTTGGTGGTTGTACAGTTTTCATTCACATTGACTCATTTCTTGAATGTGAAAAGCATTTTTCAAAACCTTAAACTCAAATCTCTGAGCAATTAGTTGATTATTCCCAATGGACTGGAATTTCTTTTTCTTCACGTTTTGGTACATGTGTGCAGAATAGTCGGAAAAACAACGAAATTCTGCACAAAAAGCAATTGTATATGTTTCACTGAGCAAAACTGTGGAGTTGATTCTCAGTGAAATTGACAAACTCTTTACATCCTCTAAACATTCTTTCATCGTTTGACCTGTCACAAGCAGCATTATCCACCCAGTTATCAAAGGCGGTCCAACGTACGTGTATATGCCAAATAAATATTTATGGCATATTGTTTGTGAATTGTTTTGCAAAAAAACAATTAAAAAAAACAACAGCAACAACTCGGCAGTAAATAAGCCATCAGGATTGTTGTCAATGAAATTTGTTTCCGTGTGCCGGTGACTTTCCATTTAACAGGAACAGGAACAATATGGAGCACAAAGAAGAAATGAATCCAGCTCTACTGTGACACTGGTGTCACATTCACCTTCGCTGCTTTAGGCTGACATGCACACGCACACGGCATATGTTGAGCCAGGTATGCAACATGAGTACATGCACATGCGCCCCCCCCCCCCCGCCCCCCCCCCCCCCCCCCCCACACACACACACACACACACACACACATGTTTATGTGACAGTGTAGAGTTCATGTAACAGATAAGAGACGAGAGAGTCAACAAGAGAGTTCTGTAGATAGTCTGCTGATAGAGTGTTCCCTCGCTTCCGCTGCCCTCTGTTTATCTAATGATCAGGTGAATTTGGATGTGTGTCCCTGTGTGTCCATGAGCATTTGGGGTTATGTGGGTGTTTTTCAGACTTCCGCTGTATCCCAACCAGAGAGCTGCACCACAAAGCAAGTTCAGTTCAGCCATGGTTTCACAGAACCCAGCAATTTCCCCTCCTATTACGCTTCTTTTTAAACTTTTTTTAAACTTTTAAACTTGCATCTGTTGTGATCCTTTATGAATGATAGCTCAGTTTTTCAAAGTCAAATATATAAAGAAGACATGTTAAAACTGGAATTTAAACAAATTGATCAACTCCTGTCTCAACAACAAACTCTGCCAAAATTTCTTCCCACGTATACATCCTTGAAAAACAAGCTTTAGCTGCTAAAAACAGGTACTGCTATCATCGGAAAGGCAGTGACATGTTTTGCAGCTATGTTCTTTGAGGTGACAGATGTGTTCGTTAAAAAAAAAAATGCTTCCTTATTAAAGAACAACAGTAGGTGAGATTTCATCAGCAACGTGGAAGAGATCCAGCGAGGCAGAGAGAGCCAGACAGTCGCACAGACAGGCAGTTGTCGTACTTCTTCTCTCGGCAGTGTCTGATTGAACGCAGAGCGGAGGAGTCATGCATCAGCAGAGGAAATTGGGAATGTGAAACACGCCAGATGAGAGAAGAAATCTGAGGGCCTGCAGACAAGCTCAATAGTTTCAACCATGGGAAAAAGCGCGCACTGGGACACGCACGCACACACACAAATGTCCTCGTGCATATGCACGTGCACAACTGCAAAACCCATTCAGATTTTGAACCACCTGCTGCATTCCACAGCCAATAAGTCAGCTACTTAAGGAGCCAGCTTTTAATCAGCCAGTCACTGAAAGAGCCAGGCAGCAAAGGAGCCATCCACCTAACAGTTAATTAGCCAGACAACTAACCATGCACTCAGTTAGTGGGAGTTTACATTTATTACTAAAATTATCCATAAACTTCCATTTTCTGCTGCAGCTGAAGGCAAAAGTTCAGAGGCAGGAGCTACAAGTTGTCATTTCCTCAGAACCTAACCTCCACTACAACAACAGCCACTAAAACCTGACTAATTCGACAATGACATATGGCAAATTATGAACTTCACAGACGAGGGGCGTTTCTGGGAAACAAAAGTGTAGTTTTGTAGTAACCCTGCAGATGTGAGATGAGCATTGGTCAGCCTGTCAGGTGGCCAGCCAGCCAGCCAGCCACCCACACATCCAGCCGGCCAGGACAGGACAAGAGGAGAGGAAGCAGTCATTATGGAGGAAGCCAGGGCGTCTTAAAGCCATTATATGCCCCTCAGAGAGAGGCAGTCGGAGGCAGCATGGCTGACTGGAGCGCTTCAAAGCAGGAAGGAGCCCAGCCACCTCCACCTCCACCTCCATCAGCCTGCATGTTCAAGGGGAAGGGAGGAGTTCACAGGGTGAGACGGGCTCGACGGGGCAAGGTGGATGATAAGAGATATAAGGAATTTGACAAGACAAAAAGATTAATTTGCCTGTTTTTTGTTGTTGTTTTGTTTTATTTACAGAAATTTTGTAATACTGGTTATCAAAAATGAAAGCATCAGCCCGGCCAACAGCGCCCAGCTAACATTCAGAGCTGAGGCATTTTTGTGGTGACTAAACATGAGCAACAACCAGAGTCAAACATAAATTTAGGTGAATTTTTACTTCATGGTCAACCTGATCGCTGTGTTCCCATTAAACTGTTTATTCTAATTCCATCAGAGTTTCTCTTAGTCTTTGTGTCGGGGTTAGCTGTGGTTCCTACTGCTGCTTGTACAACGAACCATATTTCCCCCAGAGGGCCTGGATTTGGTGTTTAGAGCAGAATCTGTTAATACTGAGCGGGTCTTATGTTGTGAATTAAGGTCAGGTTTAAACTGCTGGCTAAAACTATAGCTAAAGCCATTTTAAGTCCTTTTGATTTAGAAGTGAAAATAGCCATTAAAAGTTTGGGAAGATATTTCTATTTTTTATGTAAAGAATCAAAGCGGATGAGAAGGAATAGAAATAATCTAAAAGGAAGCTTGCGGTGGGCCGGGATGGAGCGGAAAAGGGGGAAGTGATGGTGGTGAGTTATAGCTGAGATTAAGGACGGAAAGTAGGAGGTGAAGGATGGAGAGAGAGGCTTAGATAGAAGGAAATATGGCTTGGCCAGGATTGTAAAGTCATAAACAGGAGGAAGTGTTGAACTATTGAAGGCTGTTCGGACAAAACACTGTCAACGTACCTCCATTTTCTTCCATGTCTCACCCATAATTTGGATAACACCGTCCAGACTGACATAAAACACCAAAGAGCGCCCTTTCCTTCCTTTCCAACGGCCTTGCCTTCCTCCTCAATAATCTCAGCATCTTTCTGCCCATTAGCTGTTTTGTTGGTTTTTCCATGCCTATCTTCCTCCCCTCCCTCGTTCCCAAGACTGTCCTATAAAAAACAGCCCCGCCGGTCATTTGGAAGCAGCTTGTTACAACCAAAAGTTTTATTGTGACTGTGATATACTGAAAGTGACACTGAGAGAACGAGAGGTCTTGTAACCTTAAAAAAGTCCTTATTTAATCCAAGTCATCGGCTTTCTCTGAACTTAAACACGTTTTTTTATGAACCTATGAACCTTTATGAACCTAAGTTGAACCAAACAGCATCGCTACACCAGAATAGTTATTTATTTCTAAAATTTGGGTCATATTAGAGGTGATCGATGTGGTTGCCAAAAGGATTTGTTATATAATTAGGGTTATTTCTCCATCTCATCCCCTTTTATCCATTTCTTCACACTGTCTGTGTATTTTACGTTTCTTCCCCTCTTATTCTTTACCCCCTCCCTCCTCTCTACACCGGTCGCCCCCCCGCCTTCTCTCCAGCACCTGTGCCCCTGCGGATGGGGAGTTCCGGAGAAGAGGAAACCCCCAGGGCAGCCAGGCACCTCACAGATGGTTAGCAAATTACACCTTCATTACCTCTCCTCTCCTCTTCCTCTCTTCCTCTGGCCAGCGCTTCACAATGGCTCGCTGTTCCTGCGGCACTTCACATCTGTCAGCAGCGGACCTGTTTGCTCATAAAAGTAACACCTATTTAACAAAAGTTAGGAAAAGTTAAAGCTCAGTGGTTCTTTTCTTTTTTCTCTTCTCTTAAGGTTTCTGAGTTGCAGTTTTTCTAACACAATGTCATCGTGCTAAAGGGTCTAATCTACTGCTACAGTCCAATTATATAATCACAGTTGTGTTGAGGACGACTCGCTGTATAGTGGTTAGTCACCAAATTACTGTGCAAATGACAGAGGTACAAAGACATGAAGACATAATGCCCAGGAGACATTATGTAAGCTGCAGTTTGAAATCAATCATTATGAAGGGCGTGCTTATGCCCTGCAAAAAATGGCACGCCTGGCATGTCATTTTATCCTCCATCCAAAACTGCCCACTCTGCCTCAGGACTTCTTTCTTTACTTGCATTATATTCCCGTTCGCAGACATTTGTCTTTCATCTAAAAACATGAAATTCAATTTCAAATATCTCCTCAAGACATTTTTGGAGGTTGATATAATTTCCATGGGAATAGCCTATATTGCATTTGTTGAAACTATTAAAATCTACCACTATAAAACATCGCGAATTTAGTTTTATGTCCAGATTTTTGACATGTTTTACTTTTCCTATTTGTTTTATTTATTTATCTATTTATTTTGGCTTGTAGAAATATAACTGCGCATTACTCAATCCACCATCAGGTAATAATTTCAGAAATATCACTTAAGAAGTAGCAGAATGATCTATGAGCACGACCAGCCTTAAGCTTCCCATTTGGCTCAGCTCTCTATGTGCCGGCTTCATTTCCATCCAGATCTTTACATGTCGTCCCTGTTGGACAGAAAAGTGAAAGTGTCAAAAGGAGGGGGGGGTAAAATAATAAAACAGTCTGATAGAGAGCTGCACACAGGGACTACGAAGTGGAGCACTAATCATGATTCATTGGGGTCTAAAATATGACACATTAGTCCAAGAAGTCTCTTATTTCATGGAGTTAAACGATATGATCCAAAGATCTGTGAGATGTCTAAAACATTTTCAGTGAAATGTCCATGTCCTTCAAATAGAATCCATTAGGATGAACAAGTGACTTCCATGATTTGAATAATGGCCACGATGTAGGGGTTATTCAGATAAAATGGACAGAAATGTGATCAGTCTTTCCTTTGTGTGTGCTTTATCAAATACTATTGTTCACAAAACCCCAATTTTCTTTTTCAAACTACACGAGTGCATCTGTAAGATATACTGTATATATCAACCTGGCAATATTAGTACAAAGGGGATGACAATGCTGAGCGCTTTTATGCTTATTTTCTATTTTATTTGTGTACACCATGAATACTTAAGTTCAAAACTGTGCCGAAATTTTTAATCTTTAATGCTGCCTCTCTTTTGTCTCGTGAAAATTGAGGTAATCAAAAAAGGTAAATGGAAAAAAAAAAAAAAAAAAAAAAAGCAGGCCATTGCCGTTAAAAACATTATGGCGGCAGTTAAATGAGAGGTTTCATGTGTAAAAAGTGCTCTCTACACAGCACAAAGTATAATCCCCCCATAGCTAATGAGCTACAGGTCACAATAAGACACGGTGATCGTCAAACATTTCCAAATGCAGTTTGGGTTGCATGCAGTGTGTAAGTTACCGGCTGTTAATTTGTAAAGACTACTGACTGACTCACACACCCTGTATCTTATTTCCATGCCTCCTCCAGCCCAGCGTGAAAGCACAGGGCCCAGTGCACCCATTAGTCAAGCCGAGGAAGGCATGGAATAATAATGAACGCACCCCGCACACATGAGCAAATAAAGCACCTGCCCCCCTCCCCCCACCACCACCACCACCACCATCATCATCGCCATCATCACCAACCCCGCCGCCAATGAGTTTCCAGGAGTTATTTCCATCATGTAAAAATGTATGTCCCTTTCACTTGGACCAATCTGTCCACCCTCTATCAGCACAGACTTTATGTTTTAAGCCCCGTGATGTGGAGCAACTGAGGCGGCAGAAAAATAACCACCTCCTACATCACGTCATCGTATCTGAAATGCTGATCGCCATCGTCACAGCGCTGCATTTAGTTATAGTTCCGTTAATTTTGAGGTGAAAAGGTGTCATGTATGTCCTTGCTGCTCCTATTGTCAAGAGGTTTTGTTGAAAGCTTCTTGAATTTTACAATTTAGGTATTGTTTTCCACTATTGTACGATTGTGCAACTATATTAAATGTGTTACTGTAGCACAAACAAATTAATCACACCAGTATTATAGCCACAGGGAGGACGCATTCGTGCCTCCATGCTGTGTCTGGCTTTTCCCTCATGATTGGTCTGCCTTTTTGGATAAAATGTAAAAGAGCAGGCCTGACTCTACACTATTATTATTATTATTATTTAAAGCCAAAATAATAGATTTGGAAGGCAGCTGCTGGACTGAGAAGAACATTTCAGAGAGCGGAAAATCAGAGGGAAATGATTTCCCCGCAGCTATGCTTGGCAGCTTTGCACACTGCACACTGAGGGTTGGCCAGTCCGTGACAGACAGAGGCTTTAACATCATGACTTTTGGATTTCACTTCAAACTTTCACACAGTCACCCTCTGTGCCGGCGTGTCGGCGCACAGGTAGACAGACCAGAAGTGACCAGTTGGACCTGCAGGTTCAGTTCCAAAAGAAAGAAAACCTCATTCATTCTGACTTCACAAATAACAACCCAGCCCAGCTCTTACTGACGGGGTCGGAGGGGTCGGAGGGGTTGGCTCCCTCATCAGCTGCATCACAACAAAAAGAGAGATGTGGGGAGAGACACGGGGATGAGACGAAGTGACAATGCAGTGCTGGATAAGCGGTGGAGCAAATGTAGAAATGTAGAAGACAGGGAGATGGAGATAAAGGAGGGAGAGCCCCAGCAGGCCAGAAGTCCTCTGCTACTGCAGCGGAGTGACAATGAGAGAGGAGAGAGTATGAGTCATACACAGACCCCTCCCTCCCTCCCAGCCCACCACCACCACCACCACCACCCCCACCCACGACAATGAAGCTGGGTTACGTCGATCCTGACTCATTCATTCAGAATCGAGTCTCGAGCCCACTTCTGTTTTACAGATGAAATCGTGCTACTTAAGAGTCCATCGCAGCTCTCATTATAGTGCTCTGGCATACTTTACCACGCTGACTGCCTGAGCCCCATTCATAAAAATTCTTCAGTCTCTGAAAATGTGCAGTGAAGGACACATCTTCACACACACCTTGTTCCAATCCCTTATTTGGTGTTCTTCTCTAGCTGAAGGGGTTCAGGGTGAGTGTGAGTCCCTGTCAGGGCTTTGGTGTTTAATACTCCCACACAGGGAGTGTGTTCACCTGTACCCTAACATACTTTCCCTAAATTCCCTTTAATGTGCTCAACCTCTCCTGTAACGCTTGTGACTTCGCTTTTAGGTAGATTCACCTCTATTTGGTTGTGTCTTCTTCTTTCCAATCGCTCTCCTCTCAGCGGAGCAGTATCTACCTCCATTTGGTTAGCTCATCTCCTTTTCCTACTCTCCTTCTCTCCCTGGTTAGCTCATCTCATCTCCAGGCAGTCAGCTTTGCAGGCAGCTAATTATAGGCTTCACTGTGGCGCGCAGGGCCGGATGTGACAGCATGCTGTGTTGTGTGTGTGTCTGTGCAGTATTTGTATGTGTGCTTTTGTATATTCAGTGCACACACATTATATATATAAACATATATGTTTCTGTTTTCCGCATACAAGGAGTGTGTGTGTCTGTGTGTGAATGTTTGTATACATCTATCATTGTAAAGACCAACTGGACTGTTACACCATCATAGTGGAAATCTAGGTGGTCCTCATCTCTAACTGTTTCAGAGTGTTCTTCATCACTGAGGAGCCTGCACAAGTATGATAATACAAGTGTGGGTGTGCATGCGTGTGTGTGTGTGGATGTGCCACCAGAAGGATATCCTATCTCAGCCCCTCCCACACTGTACTGCAGCTCTGACTCATACAAGGTGGAGGCAGAGACATCCAGGTTCTGATGGCTGGCACACACACACACACACACACACACACACACACGTACACACATGCATGCACGTATGCATTTACACTGATGTGTATGATGGATATGAAAAGAAAACAGCTGTGGACATAATATAGGCATATATATATATATATATCAGACTTACGTTGTATGTTAATCTGTATCATATATTTATCATTTATACTCACTTACTGTAATACTCCATGGTTATGTTTAAACTGAGCGTTTCTGGATATGAAAGGAATTTATCCTACATCATATCAATGCAGAAGTCCATTGGAGTTAATCAACAGAGTATGAACATGTTCAGCCTTTACTGCTGTAATGGCATTTATATAATCACAGTTAAAAATCCTTTGAGGCTAGTTTTACTTCATGCTTCAGAGGCTTTGGAGAAAACTCTACTGGTCCAGGTCCAGTGAAACCCCTTCAGAAGCTCGTTGGATAAACTTAAAATGATTCCTTCAATGAGCACAGAAAATGACTCTCAGGCATAAATCAGTCAGCAGTTTAAAACATGTTGGAGTCACTGCAAAAGGTATACTAAATTGCAGGTAACCATAGAAACTGCTGCTCTGTGTTGAACAACTCTTGTTGGAGAAAAAGACCTTGCATGAATTAAATTGGCTTCCTCCATATGCACTGCTCAGAAGACTCAAGTCCCTCAAATATAAAAAACTTTAGGGAAAGAAGATGAAAGCACAACAGTTTCCCTAAAAGGCTATAAGGCTAATATGGAAATGCAAAAATGAGCTAATATGTTATTGTCAGCAGAGAAACATTAGCGTGCAATTGGAAATGTGTTTTAGCTCACCTGTCAAATCCAAAGCTGATATTCTTTCTCTTTTGACTTTGCTTTGGTCTCCACTAACTGAGCACTAACTGAGAAGTTCGGTACATGTGGGCAATAAAACCAAAACCATGAGGTCAAAGATGCAAATACAGGCAGCTTTACTCTCACAGCGAATTCTTTCACAGTACATGAAGTATTTTAGAGCAACTTCTGAGAAAAAGCTGTCTCTCCAGCTGCTGCAAACTTTGGCTGTCTGGTGTTTGGCAGAAGGTTTTATGAGTGTTTTTGCCGAAATTAGCTGAAAGATTTGTGAGATTGAGTGGGATGAAAACTAAAATAATGGGGAGGAAGTTTCAGGGCAAAGGGAACGTGTAGGGCTGGCTGATATTTTAGAGTTCAATAGACTATTATTTTTCATTACACACTTCCAAAACTGTGTGCTGATTAGCGCAGTGTAATGTATTAGTTTCCTGTATCATATAGCCATGACTAAAGTGTGATCATGCACTCAGAGGAGCACTCACAGTAATGAATAACTCAGCACAGGAAACAACTGCTTCACATCACTGAGTTCTCCACGTCTGCTGCGTTCAGCAGAACTCATCCTGTATCGCTGCTTTAAAAATATTCTGCTGTCATTTGAAAGGATTAAATTAAAAAAATATAGATAAAGGTTAAGAAAAAGGCTGAGGTTCATGGGACAAAGGTAGCACTTTACAGAGGGATCAACTGCATTTACCTCGACACATTGTGTAACCTTCTTCTTTTAAAGTCACATTAGGCCCAAAACGGCCGGAGCACTGGCTGTGACATCTCTTCGCATCTTTATTGCTCAGTTGTTTGTAAAGCAGGTTAAGGTGACACAGAGAATGTGTCCAAGCTAGGCAGAGGCGCAGAATGTGCACATTGATTTCTCAATGAACAAAACAAGGCTGCATCCTGCACATGCACACACACACACACTCACACAAAGATAGACAATTGCAAAAGCTTCACACGTAAAGGATGAGATCAGCAGTCAGTGTGTATCCGTTCAGATGCCATGGGAACTCTCCCTCTCCTCCTCCTCCTTATTTATCACTCATTCTTTCCTCTTCTCCTGCTCTGCGTCTGCCTCACAGCTTCCTGTGTCATCCCCTCCCCCCGCCACAATAAAAGGAGAGAGGCCTGTTCATTCAAGCATTCAGCCAGTCAGCTGAGCAAGGAGAGAGGAAGCACAGAGGGAGGGAGAGAGGGGAGATAAAATCAGAGGAGAGGAGAGGAGGAAGGCTCCCTCCCTGTGATGAATAGGTCACCTGTATTACATCACTGATGGGGGATGGAGCAATGGACAAAAAAAAAGAGGCAGGACAAAAAAAGACCAGACCCCCCCCTTCCTCTTCCCACCTCTTCCCTTCTATATCGCTCTCTCTTTCTCTCCCTCTCCACTCTCCAACCCCCCCTTCCATCCTCAAGGTATGAGTCACAGACAAACCAGTTCCCTTGATGCACTGCGGAAACGTAATGTGACGTAGTCTCACGTCCCTCCATCTCTCCCATTCATCCTTCCGTCGCTCCCTCCCATTCACCTCTTATTATAGCGCAGCAAGTCTCCATTCACAAAAAGCCCTGGAAGCTGAGAGAGTGAGGGGGGGCTGCCTCAGAGCGGCAGATTATTATCCATTTCCACGGTGTAAGATAATATGGCGCTAAACAGCAAATTAAAACACAGCACTGCAGTGGTAAGTTATCAACACTTACACAATGTCTCTTCAGCAAACCACGATTTGGAGTCAGCATTGTGCAGGTTCATTGTTGCCACAGTTACAGCATGTGCAGTCAAAGGACTGATCTGTAACAGTCATTCATCTCTTTCAACTGAGGTCTTTCATTATGTGATGAAATGGATACATGATGTAAAAATAGGATTGGACGTACTGCTATAGATTAATAGAACAGAATAAAGTGCATATCGTTTATCACATTATCATACAATGCCATTTGCCCCGGACTACAGAACAGAGCAGCAGAGCAGCATGAAGATTATTGTAGCGTCTGACACTTTAAACTGATTAAAAGACGTCACACTCTCCTCTCTGACATCACGACAGGGTGACGTCCTGAACGGATTCGTTTCTGCAGCATGTCATTAACCATCAGTATTCATGGACAACCTGAGAGATTTGTGTTGTGACATTTACTAATCAGTCACACAGGCAAAATAGTGCCAACCAGCAAGGAAAATAGAGTATGTGATGTCATTATGGTGCTTTCAACGGATGATGACCAGAAATACACTGGAAGGACAGTGAAGCATTCATTTAAAGCGTCAGCATCTGGATATAATACATTTACAGTGAAATAAGGAACTGCAGGGTGAAAAGTTTCCATAGGGTTAAAATTTTCACTAAATACTTGCTGCTGTTAGCAAAATAGTACTGGAGTAATATTTAGTAATATAAAGTAAAAAACTCCCAAATCTTGGGTAAGGGAGCCGTTCTGGTTCTGTCAAAGTCACATTCAGTTTTCAGTCGTTCATTCACCTTCTATCACTTCATCTGTTTCTGGGTTGCGGGGGGTGCTGGAGCCAATCCCAGCTCACACTGGGTGAATGTGGGGCCATCACAACGCCAACACACAGAGACAGACCGAGACCAACAACACTCAGACCTACGGACAATTCAGAATCTATATTCAGTTTTTCTCAGTAAAATTTGTTGCATGTATCTAAATGTCCTTTAAACAGCTCATCCATCTTTGAAAATTGAAAACTGAAAATTGAAAAACTGAGATCAGAAATTTTTCAGAAGAATATGTGAGTGGGGAGAAGGCTGAAATCTATGATCGGTTTCATTAGCTGTTGGAGTGTGTCTGATGTTGTAACAGCTGACATCACTGAGGTGACCTGCCCACCCAACGTCACTGTCATCAAACACAAATGATTCAACAACTGGAGACTTTTTTTTTTTTTTTAACCAACTGACGGCTGACATTCAGGTTTGCCCTGCCGCTTGGCTGAAGAGACAGAAGCAGAGAAAATCTCAACATACAGTGTGATTCACCACAACAAAGTGCTAGGGAGGGGGGTAGTGATGTCATTGGTGGTGGGGGGGGAGTCATCTGTGAGTCAGAGAGGAAAAAGAAGAGGAGAAGGAAGAGAGAGGGGGGAAAAGCAGCACATGGAGAGGTGGGGTACCTGCTGTATGTGACCCATGGTAACAGGCAACGCTGGCCGGCGGATGACTCACCGCTGCTTTAACTGCCTCACACATGCACGCACACATACACAATATACAAAGATGCTCACACCACACACTATGACACAAAAACATGACAAACACACGTTATACACGGGCAAATAGCCTGTTTTATGGTATTTGAAGCAATGTGGCCCTCCAAGCAATATAAACACATCGCCTACATGATGCACGGATGCACACTTGCACACACCTACACAAAAAGAAAAGTATATATATATATACACACACACACAACAAGAAGTGCAGGGAGAGGAGGGGAGGGTCAGGATGACTCACACATCAATAACACCCCTCCCTCTACCCAGTCAAAAACATAGACACGCACGCACACACACACAGAAGAACATATCATTTGGATGCAGCCCACAACCTCCCCACATCCTCGGGAACCTCCCATCTGAAACTCAGACTGACAGCAGGAGGCTCCGACCGAATGCAGTTTGTCTGAGGTGATGGGAATTCACCGGAAGAATATTCAAACTTGAAATAACGAAGGGTAAAATTAGGATGGGAGAAGTTGGCAGCAGCCTCAATGTTTCTTGTCTTAAAGAAATACTAGTCTGGTGGGCACTGCTGGTATCTTGGTGTCATTTTTCTACAGATCAGAGTTCAGTTTAGATCATTACATCATTTTTGTCTTCTGCTCTAATTTAACCCAGACCCACGGCCACCAATCCCACAAACCCCTTTCCGGAGAGTGGATTTATTTTTTTTTTTTTAAGTCAAAGTATTCATGTGTCTTTGTCTCAGAGGAGGATAAACATATTAAAAGTGATTCTCCCTTCAGTGTTTCATTGGTTCAAATATCTGCCTCTCTGAACACATTTTCTGACTCTTAGGAGCTCTACCAGCTACTGCTGCGTCACACTCTGCAAGCCTGCTGCTCTATATCCTTTTTTGTGCTCACACTTCAAATCTATGGCCCCAGCTGACTTGAGGTCAAAAGCTTTTTGCCCCAAACAAGTCACAAATGACTTTATCAACAAGACTACTGTAAAATCACTTTGGTGTTTCACAAAATGTTTCCTTATCAGAATCTTTTTGGACCGATGGCTCACTCCCATGGTCTCCGTAAATCAAAATATCTCCTCTTATCTTGTGATAGCTAAAACATGCAAGCAGTGGAAGTCCTTGGCAAGCACATATAATTCCCATCAATTACTCCATGAAAAACTTCCATCTCTGTAAATCGGGGGGGCAGCTGACAAGACACAGACAGCTTTTGGCACAGTGGAGCTGTTTTTATGAATTACATCTGGATAACAAGAACACCTGCACTGAGTGACCCTGAGTGAGCGGGGAAGACGTTACAGAGGGATTCAAGTGGCCTGAGGCTGAATTAGTGGAAGTTGCAGTAGATACAGGATTCTGTTGTTTGTGTGCTTTGCCAGAATTTACAGCTGACAGGCCGTCATCGGTTCAGCCTGTCTGCACCTGGCAAAATCAACTTTGTTTATCCAAAGCCATCTGGTGACGTGGCGCTTCAGTGGACCAGTGTTATGACCTTTGCACCAGTTGCCTTTTTTCCCACCTTTATGGCCCATTTGTGCTGTGTAAAATATGAGAAATAAATGTAAAAAACATCTTTGAAACGTGAAAATAGTGACTTTAAATATCCAACAGTTCAAAGTTCATTTTCATTTAAGAGCTACTGAACATCTGTAATTTCTGACTGCAGACTAAACAATGACTTCGGGAGTTGCATTCATGCAACAGTACAGAAAAGATTTCTGAGAAACATTTACCAACTTTTAACAGTTGCGCTTTAACCAACTTATCATATTTGTATCCTTTACCATTCAGTCATAATTTAATTCACTTGGGTTTTTAGAACATGTGTGGACCTCACAGCAGGATTTTTCCCTTTCATATTTCCTGTATAGAGCACAGCACATGCCAGATGAATAGGCAGGCCTTCAGACTAAAAACTGCATGAAAACCTGGTCAGCATGACTTTTATCTTCAGCTCTTGGGAACATCTCAGATCCACAAGTTGTAAAATAATCATTTTTAGTGAATTGAGAGCGACATGTTACTCCGGTGGCCTGTGAAAGATGAACTGAACACAGCTAATGTCATGTCATCTGAGCACCACTAGGGGCCAATAGCCAGCTCCAATCAGGTGGGGAGGTCTGTGAGACGATGTGAAACTAACAGTAAAAGTTTCCACTAAAACCGAAGACTCTTTCAGCTGGGGTGGCATGTCTTCCAGGTATGGTGACCTTCACTTCCTGTTTCCATCTGCAAGGAAAAACTTGACTGTATATTTAGCCACAACCGGTAAATCATGTTTTGTTTGATAAAATTAGCAAGTTAACAATTACCACACACCACACACAATCTGAAATATGACACAGAGTTACGTTTTTACTCACTCGTTTAGTGATTTTAGCGTGAAACCACTGTGGAACAGCAGGACTTAGAACTTTGTAAAAATGAATATGATGAATAAATCTCTGCCCATCTGTCAATGTACTCAAGGAAGAAAATGGCAATTTAATACGTGAAAACAACAGAACTGAAGATGTTGATGTGTGAGATGATACTTTCACAGATAACACAATACTTTTTAACAAATAGTTCAGCACCAAAATGTTCTCTTACAGTTTAATTCCAAACATTTTCTGAGCCAGATATTGAAATTTCTTGCAATAAAAATAATCATTCCACTTACACTACAATGAGGGTAAGCAAAAACAATGACTCTTGACAACTGTTTCTAACATCAAAGAAAATAAAAATCTGCTCTGAATCAGTATAATCTTGTTCCTCACAGGGCAGGGTTTCCAAAACACATCTGGTGATGCAATCCGTTTCCTCATTGTGAACCAGCAGGGTGCCAGTGACTACGATAGAAATCTTTTATTTGACCAAGACCTTCCGATTGCACACGTGAATCCAGTGACAGACTATTAGCTTATTTCTTCCCTATCACCCTGCCCATGAGCAAGACAGTGACCTTCAACCTGCCCCCCAGAAGCTCTGCTCCTGGCTAACCTAGGCATTACTGGAGCTTTAAGCCTCTGCTGAAATACATGTACGGTAAAGAAAAACATTTTCCTGTTTACAGTGACTGCATAGACAAATTTTAAATACGTAAGGAAAAGATGCTTTGAGGGAAACCTGGCCCCAGACCTTCTTTCCAACTGGTCCAATCCTTTTTCAGCCCCATAAAGGTAATGATTTTCCCTTTTCACCCTTGTATTACCTGAATATTATACTATTTGACAAGGAACAAAACGTATTGGTCAGAAAGGTTAAAAACACATTGACTTGGTAGTTGAAATATACTATTTCACATAACCCCAAATTTGCCCACAAATCCCCGGGCTGAGAACCACCTTTTTTTTTTTTTTTTTTTCTTTTGACAAATGACTTCATCAGGTTTAAGACCGCTGGAGAATTATATAAACAAGCCTGCCCTCTGGTGGCTGCACAGGAGGGCAGTGCATGCTGCTGCTACCAATAGAGAGAAAGTTGTAAATAAGGCATTCATTTATGCATAACACACTTCATAATTCCAAATAGCACTTGACAGATCACCACTAACAAATGAAGGTTTTTACAGATTTCTCAGTGTTCACTATTTTAAACCAAAAAGGGACAATATACATATTGTCTAAATCATGTCAAGCAGAGGAAAAATTGTTCTTTTCTGCCATTTTGCAAGAGAGAGGGAGAGAGAGGGAGAGGGAAAGAGATTTAGAGAAAAATGTTAGCAACAGAGTTTGTCAGCTCAGTAAATGAAGAGGACCCGGGTGCGAGGCAGAGTAGAGAAGGTTTCAGCCATCTTACGGATTCTAGCGTAGTTGATGAACCCTCGCAGGAAGAGCAAAATGCCTGAGGAGGAGAAAAAAAAAAAAGGCAGGATAAAGCTGACAACACCATCTTAAAATTACCAGGTACATATCTGACTGATATGAACAAAACAGAAGAGCAGTATAGTCAGAGAACATATTTTGATAACGTGAGTAGTAACTAAGATACACTTGATGTATGACTGTGCAATAGCATGTTTTAGTGAAGACCACCATTTTTGGAGTTGACTTAGTTTTAGAGTGTAGCAGCTCACCCACTTTAATATAGCATTGCTATAAAACATCTAATAATGTGTGAAGGGTATTGAGGTTGTGGACATTGCAAACAAAAATAAGGATAAAGGCAAAAAATTATAATATAGCTACGATTCTATAGCACATTTCAATTCATGGAAGGTTCTAAAAAATTACACTGAAATATAGATATATATTCTGAACACCTCAACACTGCGGCAACAGAGCTTCAGAGAGCACATACATAAATATTTTGATTCCCTATTTGATTCATTTAAATGAAGAAGCTGGCTACTTACCCAACACCAGAAACACCCACCACAGCCAGTACTGTCCATCAAAGTAACCAGGGAAGTATGTGGAGAACTAGAAACCCAACAAAATGGCAGAAATGATGGGTTAGAATAAATATGGCTTCCACTGGTTTTACTCAAATGAGTCCTACATTTTAAAAGTGCAAGAAGAAAGCAGCAGAGTTCTCAAAAAATCTTTGAGGAAAATGCCAACAAGTCAACCACTACAAAAACAACACTAAAATACCACAGTTGTGTTGAGTTGTTTGTGCGTACATATGACCACATTTTTTGTGTGTGTGTTTGTGTGCGTCTGTGAAGGGAGGTTCATACCCGGACGATGAGGATCCATTTGATTAGCGACAGGCCAAAGCCTGAGATGGCCCCATAGCGGCCTGCCGCAGAGGTGGTCAGACAGAAAGACAGGAAGAAACCAATCCAGTTGAAGAGGAATGCCACTGGAAGGAAACGTGTGTTAGACATGCTGTCAGAAAAAAAACAAAAAACAAAGAGGCAACTGCAAAAGGGCAGGAAAGATAACTGCCAAAGAAGAGAAAGAGTAAAACAGTGGGGTAATTACTGAAGAAAGTGAGCATGAAGATGCCATCATTTCCTATCCGGAGCTGATCAGCATCTTCAAAGTCATCTCTGGTCACAAAGTCTTCATCCTGTGATGGAATAACCGCCAGAGGAGATTAACAAAAAGAAGTAAGGAACATTGTTAAGCACTGAAACAGTCTTTTCAAAGCACAGTCAGGACATAGCAGAGCTTTCCAGGACGTTATCCATTTCTGTGAAATGATCTGTAGATCTGGCAACCAATTCACAAGTATTTCAAATTCCTTCAAAACACACCTCTTCTGTGTACAACCTCTAACCAAACTGTTCATGGATTCTCACTTTTTTTTTTTTTATTTCTCTTTGTTTGTTTTGTGTTAAGCATCTTTGAGTTTCCAGAAGAAGTGCTGTACAAGTTGTATGTACTACTCTCTTTATTTTTTAATTAGACCAATACCATGCTCGGACTAAAATCAAAGTGAATGAGCTGAAATACAGGGTAGCACCTGCTAGTGGAAACCAAGCTGACAAAAGACAGTAGACACAACCACAATCAACCAAAAAACCAATGCAGACATCACAACACAGCAAGCCCACTTAATGATTTAAGCACTGTCACTGAACCAGTCAATCGGGTTTTAATTATCAACTATGCACTTGCTATTACTCTAAAGAAAGGCATGTAAGAAAGATAGGACACCGAGTACACAAACAGTATAACTACGGGTGATGTTGCACAAAAAGCCAGGACCAAATACACATCATGTCCTCATACACACTCCTCCCACTTCTCCCAGTTACCTCCAGTGAACTGCGAATTACATCGTCAAAAGTCTCCAGGCGTTCCCTGTGCTGAGGCTGCTGCTGAACGCAAGGCAGTGTGTGGCAGAGAAAAACAACAGCAGCAATCACACAACGTGCAGAAGCACAGTGCATCACAGTGACCCCTAGACGCCAAAGTGGAGCTTGACATTCCTCAGTTGACGTTTTTATTTCAATATCAACGAAAACAGAACTGACAGCTTTCGGGAGGTCCACTGCCAAGTGAGCATGACTTTCTGCTGCTGCCCACGCAGGTGGAGTGACAAAGAAACTGTGTACGAACTGCTTCAGAAAGGGCTGCATGGAGGAAATTCAAAGTTGTAGGTACGCTGGAGAATGGCAGGATGTTCAAAAATTTTACAGTCAAGTATTCAAATCTCCATCTCTATATAGACACTGACCAATTCATGCCAGTCAAAGCGTGATGGAAACCAGTAAAGACAATAAAACCAGCAATTATTTATTGCTTGCTGTTGGCATCACATGTCAAAAATTTTCCCTTGAATGACCTTTGTAAACTGAATTAAAGACTTTCATTAAGTCAACTCGCAGCATAGTGCTTATTTTTGGGGCTAGCAAATGGAGGAGCATTGTGCAGTCAAGTATTTAAATTGATACGTAAATAGTGTCTCATGAGCAAGTATCATGATTGCAATATGAGTCATGATTTCAGTTGGAATGGTCAATTTTGCATTTATATTCACTTAAAAAATACAAAATAATTACCATGTAATGTGATTGGGAAGCTTGAGTGTTTTAATGAATTGTTTTTTGATTATTTAGAATCTGCTGTTGTTCACACAAGCAGTACTTCATGCAGGAAAAACAAAGAGACACAATCAGATAAGTCAAGCAAACCTAAGACAATTCAAACAAACTGGCTGTGGTCTGGTAGAAAACACTTCCTGCCTTGCAGTCAACAGAAAACGCATTTAAGCGGAAGCTGCTGAGAGCATGTGACTGGGTGTTTATGCATGAAGACCAAGGTTACGACAGAGAAAAAATGAGATACTCACTCTTCCAGTTACCAGGGGAACAGTAGTCTCAGCTTTGGTTCTTTCTGCTTCATCATAGGAAGGTAGCGTTGTCGCCACATTGTACGATGGAGGCTTGGGGAAAACACCATCTTCTTTGTATTCAAAGTAGGCTGAAGAAGAAACAGCAGTTACAAAAACAAAGAATGAAGGCTTACTCGAAGGCTTACTTGAAATTGGTTTCCTGTTGAATTATTTTAAATTAATTGTACATTAGTTGTTCCCACTGAATGTATTTTAAATGAGAAAACTCATATTCACATAAAGACTTTCAAGTTTTTAGTCATTGCATGTGGTGGGAGCGGAAACAGGCCTGAGAATTAACTACGAACTGTGTACTGAACTTTCCCATTAATCTTGACTGATGACATAATCGTCATACATTTCAAGAAAAGGTGGATTAAACTCTACCACATTTTGCTCACTCACAGAACATCTGACACCCCTTCAAACTAATGTGGTTTTCAAATATGTCAGAAATTTTTTTTAAATGTCCATCAGAGTTAAAGGTCTCATATTCAGAGTAACATGAGAACAGACAAAGATAAACATAAAATCTTCACATCCGAGAAGCTGGAAATGGGTTATTTATTTTTATAGCTTCATATTCATTCAGTCATTCATCTCTACTGCCTATCCATTCCCTATAACGCCTTCAGCATGTAAATAGAAACAAATATGATTCTCCAGTGTCCCCATCGTCCATGACCTAAGAGCAGGGGAGACACCAGGATGAGTCATGGTCTTACCAGCACTGTCAGCTGTGATGCTGCTGTATGGTGGTGGGGCATCGGCTGCTACCTGTGGACTCTCTTCTGGGTCCTCCTCATTCGGCAGCTACGGGAGCATATCAGAACACAATCTATTGAAGGCTACTTGCATTTATGTCATCATTGGCGGCTTTCCATTTGAAATGGTCATTTAGATAAAGAACCTTAACACTGTCCGTCTAGATTTGAATATCTATTTGGAAGGAAGTAACATTTGAAGAATAAGCTAAATAAAGAAGCCAAAAGGAAATCCAGAACACATAAGGATAAATTATTTTCCTGCACATATGAAAATTAAAAAACAGAAATGACTACCAACCACAATGTGCTTCAACCTGACTGGCAGAATTTCTGCTTTGCTGATCACCTCAGACAGAGAAAAGGCCAATGCAGATATTTCATACTCAAGATTCAGCTCAACAGCTTATCACGGCTGTCGGAAAAGGCCTCTAAGGTGGTACTCAATACTGATCTGCACCCATGGACTAATAGGTGCAGAGGTTAACTCCACCTTTGTTTGCTGTTAGGTGTGTAACCGTCAACAAATTGAAAAAAGGAAAGAATATCTGCTGGTAAGTCCATTAAATACAGTCTCTTGCTGATGCAACCTCACAAAATGCTTATTGAGTCAGATAACAATCATGAAAAACCATTAAATTTGTCTACAACTGACATACTGTAAATGTCAAAAATAAAAGAAATCCTTTCCTGTAGAAACCTAACTAACTAAACATGTAAAACAGTTCCTTCCAGAAATATTTAAGAAGATTGTTTTCTGTGGACCAAACACTAACTACGTGTTTGTACAGTCCTCTCATGAAGTCATTTCGGGTATCAATCACTGCCTGGATTCTCTTCAGTCAATTTAGCAGTTTTTGAGAGTACACAGTCAGAGTCAAGCAAACGGGTGTGACAAAGGTAGTATCAGAGTTCACACCGAAATACAAAAACAAGAGAGAGAGTGTCACACATTTTCAGAGATTCAAAAGACTTGTGTCACACCAGAGAAGTCTGCTTCTGTGTATTGATTATTGCTGCACACAGCCACAAGAGCAGACTTGTGGTACAGTCTGCCCTCCCAACATTTACATCAGGGGGTCAGCAGGAAGAGTTGCCCTGCTGCAGGTCATGTGCTGTGCAAACATGAACGCATCTTTTGAGGAACTTCTGTTTGGCCCCATGTGTTATATTCTCCATTATGCTTACACAGAAACATGGCTCATACTCCATCTTAAGACATTCAGATTGAAAGAGATTTTAACCGCATGTTGTTTTCTTTTTTTCCGGACTAGGTTTTCCATTTTAACTTCATAAAAATGTGTGACTCATGCTGAAGAATGAACTGGACAACAAAACCGCATCTAAGACTGAAACAGACAGCATGACACACATTTATACAGTAAAATGAACAAAGTCCCTCTAAATGTCTTACAATGTCTGTGAAACAAACTAAATGTCACCTTTGGAGGGATAGAAGCGCTCAGCAGCAGCTTTATTTTGACATTTATGGGTGAATCTACCTGAAAATAATTCAACATTTAACTCATTCAAATGAGGAAGTTTAACTTAAACCAGATAAAATCATCCCACTTCGCTCAAAGCTCGAAAACCAGGCGAGTTTACCGAAACAGAAGTCAAATGAATGAAATGAACAAACGCCCACCACACACCAGAAAAGTGTAATTTAACATTTAATTCAATTAATTCAATTAAAATAAAGACGAGCTACTGCGAGCAGCGTTAGCATCGGTGCTACTAGCAGCATGCTAACACCTGACAGCGACAATTAGCGACGTCCACGGCGACAAAATGGAGCCCGTTGAAAAAGTGTTAACACACTTAATGTTTAACAGAGAAATGTGTTCAGCAGGACACACCGTGTCTCATCTCCGCTCGGTTAATTTCATGTGTCATGTTGAGCCTCAAACGTGCTGACTGGATCCTTACCTGCTGATATCTGGCGCTCGGTTCGGCCATTCCGGGTTTGAACGACTCGGTATCAAACCGGAGGATTAAAAAAAAAAAAAAAAACACACACACACACACACAAAAAAAACAACAACAAAAACACACCAGCGGGGGAAGAAACAAATGTGATCGAAGAGCTCAAAGTGTAAACTCTATCTGTACACAACGAGCAGCTCCCTCCGACCCAACGATCACACTGCCGTCAAGCTGCAGAGTCTGAGCTTCAGACAGCCCGCTTCCTGTCGGCGGCGTTTTCCGATTCACTTCATGGCTAAAATATTAAAGCATGCAAATATACGAGAAGATAAAGTAAATATATCTGATAGATATATATCTGAGCTGAAAATGTTGGAGTTGATATAAAAAACATATTTTGTGATATAAAATGGCTGTCGATGAAATCATTTTTGTATTAAAAAAAAATACATTAAAAAAAAACTCCACGGCGTTGTTTTATTTTGAAAAGCGTTACCTAGCGGTGTCCGTTTTATTATCGTTAACTTGACGCTGCTCTCACCAGACAGGCGATTGACGTCATCGGTCACAACAAACCCTCCGCCGCCCCCCTGTGACACAGCCATGAAAACACTGAGCAAAGTGATTAACCATCAGCTCTCAGTTTCATGTGATGGAATATTTTTTTATTTTTACAAGTTGCTCCTTTTCGGGCCTTTGACCTGAACACACCCGTTAAACTCAGCATTAGTCGTCTCTGTCATCTGGAATCACTAATATTTCTTATTTGGAGGATTAATAATCCCACACTAACAATCATGTCGCACTTTTTATAACACAGCCATATAATTATCAGATGGAGCCTGCTGTTTTTGGATATGATGATGAGGCAGAGGAAAATAGTTGCTCAGCGCAACATAACAAAATAATAACTGTATAATAATAAAGGTTTTTTCGATGAAGTACATAACATAAATTTCCGCTAAATCAATTTGTAAATAAAAAACAGTGCAACTCTTTCCCAGGATACCCAGTCTGGGCTGAACCCGAATGGGATTACTCCCCATCTTCTGTTTTTTAAGAGTATCCTTCAAACACCTTCAGCAAAGGTAATAAAACAAAAACAGATGTAAGATGGTCTTGTAAGATTTTATTGTATCTTTATCTAAAATACAAAGGCAACAACAGCACCTATGACACTTTGTATGCAAGCTGAAGCGATGAAGAAGTTTTATATGTCAACCTGATATCTAGGGTTAGCACTAGTGGTTCTGGTACCGGAGGAGCACGGGGTAAGTGGTGCCTATGTGTTTCTGGTTGTAGTGGTGGCAGACAATCTCCACATCGTAGAAACTGAACTGGACTTTGACACGCTCATTGGGCGAGGTGAGGAAACAGAGAGTGTAGAGGGCAAACTCAAACTCAGGGCTGACGCCGATGAAGATGCTGCCCTTGGGCTTTATACCGTTCTTCCAGCTGAACTGGAGTGCCAGGATGTGTTTGTTCTCATCAGGCTGAAGTGAGAGAGAAAAAAAAAAAACACAACCCACAACAACACAGAGAGTGACAAAAGAAAGGAGACTGATGAGTGATGGGAAGGCACAAAATACTAGCTGTGGGGCAGAAAGATATTTTGAAACTAGTATGAGCAGGAAGTAAGAGTGAAATAAGCAATCAGTCTTACAGAAGCTGTGCACGCTTCCTGACTGTAGACATTTTAATGAAAGTTCATTTCTACTAAGAAAGAAAAAGGTTGAATTTTGAATCATTAGGCTTAGATTAAGTCCAACTTGGGTCATAATCGTTAATCAGTATCTAAGAATAATTCATATGATTTTTGATATGTCTCACACATTTTATTTAGTATGGTATTTTTTCTTTCTAACTAATAATTCTGACTTTTTAGCTCATAATTTTGACTTGACTTGACTTGACAAACATTTACTCTTTTTTTATCTTGAAGTCTTTGATTTACTCTTAAACTTTGTGCCTTAGAATTCTTTTTTCTATTTCTGATGGAAATTGGCCTCCATAAAAACGTAACTTGACGAGACATAAAAATATTAGTGGTCTCGTATGTCAATGTCCTACGCAGATCCTCTGGCAGTTTTCTGCATTATACTTGCTACTAAAGAGAGGAAATTATGCAAAATAGGATATAAAAATGATTAAATCAAATACAAATGAGTGACAACTCATTTGAAAACATCTGTACAGATGGGATGGGGGATGATGTCCATGGGAGTACACAGATGAGAGTTAACTGCCTAACAATACAGAACATAAAAATAAGAATGATAAAAGTTCAGTTACTGGATAGTTACTGCATAATGTATAGAGATAATGAGGTACATAGCTCTCACTTCCCTTCACAGTCACTTATGCATATTTTCATATTCTTTTTTTGATTCCTTCATTTTTAACTTGCCATTGCACAACCGGGTTTCATTTCACTGCCAGTGTCTTTGTAAAGTTGGATGTGACAAGTAAATATTGTTGATTCTTGTCTAAGCTGCTGAGTGAACGCTGAGAAAGAGCAAACAGCCCTGTAGCAGGAAGTAAGATTTCTCATGAGTGTGCAAGATGTTGAGAGCAAGGTTTCAGAGAGTGCATGTCAATATGGGGGAGTCTGAGAGCTGAGAGAAAATGGAGGACAGATGAGAGGTTGGTCACACAAAGATGGCTGTGATGGTGTGATTTGGAGAGTAACAGATGAAAGAGAAACAAGAGGAGATGAGACAGAAATCAGTCTCTATAGTTTTCTATATTATTCATACACAATGCACAATACAAAGTTTACAAATAACTGTGTTAACTAAGCTAATACAGATACAGATTCTTGGCCAGGTTTTAGTCGGCATACCTGAGGTGAATTTGCATTGACGCTGTAGCCTTTATAATCAATGTGTCCCAGCTTCTCTTGAAGGTAGAGTTGGATCCAGTTGTGAAAGCCGATGACAGTTCGTCCTCCTCTTGTCTCGCCAACAAATACATGTTCAAACCCGGAGGAGTCTGGCCTGGTGGGAGACAGGAATTAGAACATGACAAGCACATTTAATGAACACGTTCCTGTTTAAGTAGCCAAACCTGCCACAAATAAACACTTTGGTGAAACACTCCACGCTGGCGGAAGGTGTTAAAAGGAGACAGTTTCACAGATTAAGACAATGTTGCCATTGAGGTGCCAGATTCCGCTGGTGAAGTTATATTTAGGTGTCCTGCCAGATTCCACCCACCTGCTGGATCCTCTTCTCGCATAAAGTTCAAACCAGATCCTGTACAGCTGCTCCTTAAATTGTGTGTTATCCTCAGGAGAAAGGTGCTTCTCGACGAGGTATTTATGGGCTATCTGCAAACAAACAAGGTTGTCTAACATTACTTTACATGTCAAGCATCAGAGCAGAGGTGGCGATCACTCCCACACAGCCATCCACGTTTGTTTTTCGTTTGGCACTACGTAAATATGTAAGAGACAGTATATCAGACTTCAACATACATGAAAATATGTCGATCAGCTGTTGAGGTGCTTGCTCTATATAGTGTTGTTTTGAGCGATAAAAGTAATACTTTACTCAGGATGGGAGTCAGTCAGTTTAGGTGTATTACATGAATAGTTACACAGCTGAGTGGCTGCATTAGTTACAATTAATTATTTAGCATTAATGGGCGGTTCATGAGGCAGGGGAAGATGTTTATCTCTGAAAAGTCTCCACGGGTACCTTCATGGTGGGAGTCTGAAGGATAGAGTCCAGGAACTTGTGGTTCTCTGCCACCTCCTCTGGGGTTACAATCTCCGGCTCTCCAGTGTCACTCTCATAGTTATCCAACAGCGAGATAAAGGCTGCAGATACAAACACAGACACTCCTGAAAAAGTGAGCTTGTGCTCCTTTGGACAATAAGGGATATTTATTGTATAGATCGCCTGATTGCAGCCAAGCTGACAGCACTGCTTTAATTGACATTTTCTTTTTAAGTTTCTAATTACATGCTTTCACTGCCACCAGAGCACGCGCCTGCCATTTAACCTTGCTAAACACTGTGGGAAAACCAAGTACAACAATAGCAAAGAGAAAGGAATCCTCCTTTTTTTCAACAGGACATCAGCCTCAGACTGAACTCTTAAAACCAACTATTGCATAACTCCCTATGTGAGGGCGCTGCTTTATTTAACATGCTGTACCAGCCGATGTCACAGACATCAGCCGGTGTCATGCATGGAAAGACTTGAATGGAAGGCCAGCGGTTGTGGGGGAACATCTTAGTACAGCCACCATATTGAACTCTGCATGCGCCGTTATAGTTATGCAACAGGCCGCTGTCTGTCATAAGGAGATTATGAGTCGATGAAAAAGCTTTACTCTGCAGGGAGGTGACAAGGAGGAGAGCGCCAAATGGCAAATGGAGCAGTGGAATGTGTGATTAGAGCATGATGCAGATATCCTATGACGGAGAAGTTGTGTAAGAGACAGTGACAGACTAGTGCTACAGCCAGAAGAATCCTGTTGGAGGCTGATCCAAGAAACAAATAAAAACCAAAAAAAAAAGCACCCTCGTGCATTTACCTAAAAATGTCTCCTTTTTGAAAATGTTCTCATCCACGAATGTGAAAAGAGGATATCCTGCTCCATCATTGTTGTCGTTGATGGCCATGCTGTCTCCGGCTTTGCCCTGCACGAGGAAAAGAACCACTCAAATTTAAGCACTGATATTTTGTACATGCAGTAATGCAGCCTCACTGCTGTCTTTTATTTGCTACCACTAAATAGACAATCTTCCCAAGTGTTTCCAGTGATGATGGATAGCAACTGACAAGAACACACAATGACTTCTGAAAATAGAAATATTGAACCAAACATATATCCAAGAAGCCCCTTAAGATTTCTGCCATTCAAATTGGTTGCCTTTCCCATAAGCCTCTGAAAAGTTTTAGTTTTCACAGTCAGCCATGAGTTCTCTCTTTTCATACTCAAGAGGGAACATATAAACAATGTGACTGAAAGATAAATGTTTTGCAGCTCTAAAGCAAGTTTACTATGCAAATAAGATCTTTATTTACTTTCTTAATGTGTGTGGATGCGTAGGTACCTGCAGAGAGATCCTGTAGTCTTTTCCTGGTTGGAGTCTGTTGATGTCATTGTCCCAGAGCTCCTGCACCATGGCAGACAGCTCTCTGTCACTCTCAATCATGATGTGACTGCTGGTTTGTCTTCCCTCTGCAGCGATGACTGTTTGGTCTCAGTATACGTCTCTAATAGACAGACAGATGAAGAGCCTATAAAATGTTTTCTGCTGAGAATTTATGTCACATCTCACAAACTTATTGGCAACAGCTCTTGAAAACTGGCATTCTCATAATAAATACTTAGGTTTGCAGTTTAAATAATATTCAAGAGGAAAAACGAATGCGTGAGCTGCTTCTTTTAAACTTATATATTATTGATTTACAGCTTCAGTTTGCGGTGAAATTGTGTGACAAAGGCCTGAAATAATTTGTACATATTATGGCAAACTTGGACGGACATTTAAGAATGAACATTTTGGGATTTGGTTGTGGAAAATTAGATTCTAGATGTTTTGAAATTTGTTTCCCTTGTTTGAATCTTTTTGTACTATTTAAATCTAGACATTCCCAAAGTGGTTTATTTTCATTTTTGGTTTCATATTTTATAATCCCTCACTTAAGATGGACTTAATTTATAGAGCCACTGTAAAAAAAAAACACCAAGACAAACAAACAAACAAAAAAAAAAAAAAAAAAAAAAAAACCCAACCAAACAAGAAACTTTGTTATGGAGTTTAGATCCAGGCCCAGTTACAGTACACAGCACATCAGGAGCCAATCAGATGTGTTTGGGATGTGTATGGGAGAAAGTCATCCCATAATCATTCCATAACCCCAAGAAAGTTATGCTGTAACATAAAATTTATTATGTATGTATATCTAATACCTTAAATGAGGGATCAGTGATTGTTAAGTACTAATTTGTAAAATATGGGAAGAGTTTAACTCCACTTTGTTCTCTGTTAAGATCAACCTTTAAGCGTAAATAACTTGTTTTGTTGATTGTTGCAACAAATATATACTATCCATGTTTGTTCCCCTCCGATGTAATAACAATCATCTGACATCACATGACAGGACAATGCTCCACAAGGTGTCCATGAAGTGAACGTGTGGCCTGTAAAACACAACAGCCTCCGCTTCCAGGCAGAGCTTACGCATCCAACTCCAACACCAGCACCGCATTCTAACAAAAATATGGCTGACAACAAAATACACATCCGTGACGGTCAGATCTGGGAACTTCATCATCGCCATCCCAGCCCCGGGCCACATCCCATCAGGCACCACATCAAAATCAACTGACCTTTTTTTTTTTTTTGCTTTGTTAGTCTAGTCTCGTCCTGTTTTTGTGGCTGAGTGAGGTGAGCACGGTGATGGTTAAAGGGTCAGTGAAGTTCCTCAGGGCTGCTCAGGTGCTGCTGGTGCTGCTCTCCTGTGTTTGTGAGAGCAGGTGTCTTTAGGGGCATAGTAACAGTCCAGCCGGTCAGTCAGTCAGTCAGTGTGGGGGGGGTGAGAGCACGAGGCAGGGGATGGGACAGGACAGGAGAGAGGGGCCATTTTAAAGGGTTATCCTCTGTCAGCAACTCTAGCCAAAGGGATTACAACATGTTGTCTCTTTTCAATCTCAGGCTAAAATGTGGGCTCTTTGTTTCTTTAGTATTTCATTGTTTCTCCCTCTGTCACAGCATAACCTCTGGATTACAGGTTAGATATGGGTCACATTTCAGGTAACAAGATGGCGTAAAGGAGAGTATACCTCTAGAGTTTTACAGAAAAAATTATTTTTATTTATCATTTTCATCAAACTGAACATAATCACATCTTATTGGGTCAAATTCGTCTAAAGCATTTGATTTATTTCATCACTTAGCTCTTGATAATTGGTCAAAATTGAATAAGGTTAAAATACATGGGTATGAACACATCGATACTAAACCACATTTGAAAAAGGTCTTGTATCAGATTTGACACATCGTCAATCATTTTAAAACCTTTAACCTGTATATTCAGACATTTTCAGTAGTTTTTGCACTGAAAGTCGTCTTTAAACAGCCAGTAAAAGATGAAAAATGTAAATTATGTTTTGTATTTCTTATGTGAGAATAAACACTTCTATCATTTAAGTTAAAAAAAATAAAATAAATAAAAATTAAAATGAACTGACATTTTTGAGTCCAGATCACTCACACAGCAGTGTCATTCTTGACCTCCTCCTAATCAAATGCCCTTGAAGCATTATTTCTTGTTCACAGATTTATTTATTTATTTTTTGGGTGATTTGTGAGTTAAGATATGAATATTTACCTTTTTTTTCCCTCCACACTGAATTGTGTCTTACACAACTTTGGCTTTTTTGGCTTCAGATATTTATGAATCAGGTTTCCATTTCTACATGTTTGTTGAACTTTGCTTTAATGAGGAAAAAAGAATCCCTCAACATTGATTTCAGATCCACTGAAGAACATCAACAAAACGGTAAATTCTAACATTTATTTTTGAGGAACACATGTTGACTGTGTTGACTTACACTAGACATGAAGTGTTAGTGTGTCTCCACCGATGAGAAACTGAATCCACAAGCAATTCTAAACTGAACAAGAGATTGTCTATTTCTCCGTGAACTTTAAATAAAATGGAATAAATTACCATTATAGAAAATGTTTGTATCTAATCCCATGCAACCTGGAAACAAATATTCGGTCGAATATTAATGAATAAATGAATGACATTCGTATCTAGACATTGGTTGAGATTCTAGGGCCTCTCCTTGACACAAATATTTGGCAACATTATAACGTCACTTGAACAGAAGAAGATGAGAATGAGTATGTCCAAAATCATTCCTTAATATCTTGGCCACACAGCAAATGAGTATTTCTTTTCAGGTCACTATGACCACAATCCCATGTATTGAGTTAGAGGATCTTCTGTCATGACATTGCCATTACTTATTCCTCAAAACTAGTCTGTCTATAAAACTCATCTTTCCAAACTGCTTGATGTTTACGAAACAATGTGTAAAAACGCATTTCTGTATATTTAATTAAATTATAATCACTACCTAATGTTCAAATAAGGGGGGGGGGGGGGGAGAAAAAAAAAACATCCCAGGAAAAGATGACGCCAGTCTGAAAATGTTACCTATAGATCACTACGTAATGGTTTCTCTCCCTGAGAGCCTGAATCCTTTAAAGACTCATCCGGTATCGTTTCATCTTAGAATGTAGGTTTTGTAGTTAATTCTCTTAATTACTCACTTTCAAGTTTGTCTGAAGAAAAGTTAACTGTGCCACACTTTGGACATGTGATAAAATGCTGGCAAGAGGACAGACACGTAATATCATCAACAGCAGGAAACTTCATACAACAGTGAAGGGCAAAAATTCAGGGTTTGTCTTTTTTCCCTCTAACACTCATGGTTAGGGGATAGCTCATAAAAAATCCAAATGACAAAACTGAGCTTTAAATTCATGTAAATTAAGAGTTTTGGACTATAAATTTGGCTTATGTCATCAAGGTTTTCACTGTATGCTATACATTAACTGCATATACGAATATGTATCCTTGGTAGTCATGACAAAGGGTGAACTTTAAACTTTTCATTCATGATTGAACAGCCTCATTTAAATGTCATCTGTTTATGAATGAGTTGCATCTGGGTTTTGAATGTTTGTCACCCAAGATGCCTACAGATGTCCAAACTTAAATGATGGGTGTCATGGTGCATGGTCACAGGGGCAGCATCGTGCTACTTCAAGCGTAGTGGGTCGCAGCTGAAGTAATGTTTCAGTGAGTTAAAGTGCATTCAAATGGAGCATACAGTAGTGAGGCACTGCACAGGTGTCAGTCCTCTTCATCACTCCAGAAGGCATCTTCTTCATCAAGATCCACACCGTGGAAGAGTCTGCAAAACATGCAAAAAAAGACATTCATCCTTTGACTTTCTGGATGGATGGATGCATGTGTAGTCGATCAACATAAAAAGAGCACTCACTGGTTGTAACAGGGTGAATGCGGGTTGTTGAAATGACTGTATGGGTTGACTCTACTGAGGATGCCCAGGCACAGCCAGCAGAAGTATTGTTTACACGAGGTACAGGTCATCTTGTTACAGCCATCCACTTTCTAGCGAGACACAGTGGGGGGGTGTTAGCAGGACACAACTCAGAAAACATCAGGTAACAGCAGCACTAACATTTCCTGAACATAAAGCTACAGTAAAGAGTAGATGATAACAACAACAAAGCATTAAACATTTTCAATTTCTGCAACTTGTGCATTTGAAATAATAGTAGCTGAGGGCCACTTTGACAAAACTGGTTGCAAACACATACACACAACAGATTCATTTCTGTTTACCCATCAACTTCTTTTTTATTTTAAACTGCCAGTAGGGGGAGTCCTACTTGTATATTGGTTCCACAGCGAGGGCAGCCTTTGCAGTTCTCATTGAGCCAGTCTCTGCTAAAAGACTCTTCCACTGCCTTCTGGATCACCCTCTTCCCAAAGCGTTGCTCCATGAACTTTTTCCCCTCCGATGAGGCTGACAGATACTCGTCTCTGAGGTTTCGCAACTCATCTGTGGCACAAGAATCAAAGGGTTTGAACTTGATGGCAAATGAAGCACTTCAGCAATGATGATGCTTAAACATTCCTGAATTAGTGTCTTTTTGTCATAATTGGCTTTTTGAACACCTGAAAATTATTATTATTATTATTAACAATGACACATCTTGGGAGGCACAAGGTTACAGTGGTTAGCAGAGTCACAGCAAGAGTATTAATGGTTCAATATCAAGTTTTTTCTACTAAAGGAGACTTCCACTGCTCTGTGAGTGAATGATTGTTCATCTAAAAATGTTGACCTGGTGATAGACTGATGACCTGTCCATGCTCTACCCTGCTTTCTCCCAATGTTCGCAGACCTTGGCTTCAGTCCCCTGCAACACTGCACTTATAACTGGTATACTTTTTTCTTTATTAAAACAAAAACAGCAGAGAAAAATGTCACTTTGATACGTTACGTTTGGGAGGCATGAAAACGATATGTTCCAAGTAAATCTGTTACTATGTTAAACCATAACAAAAGATTGGAAAAAGGTTGATTTTTAAAAGCTGGCTGAAAAAAATATAGGCCTGCCATCTGTCATTAAACAACACTACTATAAATAACACAAACACAAAACTTGCCTTTACTGGTTACAATGTTTCCAGAAACAGTACCTGCTGGGATTTTACAGTTGGACAGGCCATGATAGCCCAGTTTGCACAGTGTGCAAAAGGCATACTGGCAGGCTGAGCAAATGCCCATAGTTGTGTCTGGTTCCACCATGACAGCAGTGCCGCAGGACTGGCGGGGACAGTAGACCACATCAGCCATGAGGTCCAGACTGGACTGGAGCAGCAACCTGTCATAACGGGCAAATAGCTCCTCATCCACCAGCTGTTTCACCTGAAAGTTAAAGGCAGAGGGAGGAAACAGAGGGGTGATTTGAAATTACAAGTAGCAGGGTTATAAGACTAAAAAAGTTCAACAGTTGAGAGTAGAATTTAGCTTGAACCTACTTATTCAATGGTAAGTGGCTATGGAATTGTGAAAATTAAACATAAGCACATATTGTGTCCACACTAAAAATCTATTACCTGCAATGGTGTAGCTAAGGAGGTACATTTGGGCTCAGGGCAATTAAGGCACTGAACGTTGCCATCTCGTATTTGGATCTGGAAGTACTCAGTCATGCAGGCTTTGCAGTAAACATGCTGGCACTCCTTAAAGCAGAGGCAGCCGGAGCCCAGCTTCTCAGCAAAGCAGATTCCACAGCAAAACACCTTGCTGTCAAACACTTTCTGCCGCTTGGCCTCGTCAAAGTCCAGGAGCTGAGGTAGGAGGTCAGCACGTGGGTCCATCAACAGGACTGCTCGTGGGTCCAGTTGAGAAGGTGGCAGCAACTGAGGTTCGGATTTTTCAGGATTCTTCACTTTTTCACTTTTCTCCTCCTCACCTCCCTTTTTAGAATGACTCCCACACTGTGTCAGAGCTGTAACATTATTGGTTAACATATCAATCAATCGCAAAAACGGACAAAACTTGCTTTAAATAAGTTAACAATTTCACAAATTTAAGTTGACTCCATAGTAGAGCCTTAATTTTACTCCAGACTCACATTATGTATGCTTAGATCAAAGAGGCTATTTTATTTTGTTTGAGACAGCAGCAGTAATTTTAAATAAATGAGGCAGAGTAAATAAATTTTCAGCACATTGGAAGAACAGAGAAAAAGCATACTTGCAGTTGTGATTGACTTCTAATTTCTTTCAGCTTAATTCTAAATAATATTACAACTCAACATCATCCATGTTTTACAGACAATAGGCTGGTTATCTTAACTGATGCAGATGAATCCAAACAAAAACAAAAAAAAAAATAATATAAGCAGAAAAAACTACCTTTGGTGAACAAAATGCAGTGTACCTGTTGTCGTAGGGTCAGTTTTCTTCCGCTCGCCAGCTGCTTTACTTCCTCCCCTGGTGACTTCAAGAGGAGACTGAATCCCCAGAAAGTCCAGACCCTCTTCTTTGAGGAACTGAATCCACGTGAAAAGAATCACACAGCCTTGGTTCTCCTCCCAGAGTTCATCCAGGCGTCTACACAGAGAACTCATCTGAGAGGGTCAAATGGAAGAAAAGGGGAAAATTATAAGGAGCGGTTTTTGAGAGTGTACAATAAAGTACACATACAATACAATAAAAATGAGCAGACAATACTTGTTTCCTGGAGTGAAGTCACACCGACACTTTTGTGAACTGATTCAAAAGAACTGGTGAATTGGCTTGAATTTTAGATGATTTTTTTTTTCCTGGGAAATTAGGTTTGAAAATGATTTTTTTCATAATCCATAGACCATGAAAATAACTTGTCAGCTCTAACTAGAAAGAATTTAATTGTATGTGGCATGGTTTTAAGAATCACTGTGTCAGTTAACCAAAGAAAAGTCTTAATGATAATCAGTATCCTCCCTTGGCTGAAAGGTATCTCCCAAAAGTAATCAAGAAAAACATGCTCCCTATTCTCAGAAACTGACAGACATAAAGGAAAAGGGGTTGCCTCATCATTAAGGTAATTTTATATTTGGGCACATTCTTACCTGTGCTCTGGTCATCCATTTAGAGCTTAGAGTAAAGATTGGTGATGATGTGGATGGATAATCTGCAGGAAGCTCAAAGTTGAGCACCAGCGGAGGTAAGAAGCAGACATCATAGTTATTTTGCGTCTCTCCTGCAACAGACAGAGGAGATGGGATTAAATTACCAAAAGTCATCTTTAACAAACAACACATGCAAAAATGTCAACAATTTTAGGTAAAAAGAACTTTATAAAAACATATACAGTCCAGGGTAAAAGTTTAACGCATAAAAAGTAATGCCTATTACGGCGTGATGCAAAGTTACATGTCGAAAGTGCCTGAAACTTTTGCACAGTTCCATACATTGCTAATGAGCTGGGCTTGTGCATGCTGGCTATGGCTTTACACAAGTGGTATCTGTACCTTTGACAACAACTCTGAAATCTGGAGGAAGCTCCAGGCACAGTTGGATCTCTCCCCCCTGCGCCGACTCTGCTTGGCGGAACTCCTCCTCATCATAGATACTTGCTAAAGCAAGCAGCTCATCCTCCTGGGCTTCCTTGTCCTCAGACATTTACATTCCTGCAGGAACAAAAATATATGCAACCCACAACCATCAGTATGAAGGCATTACTGTAAAGCCAGAGACAATGACAAGGTATAACACCATCAGAGCTTTACAAGGCAGCATTTGACATTTATACTTGCAACACTCTCCCATACTTCTTATTTAACCAAAGACTGGTTAATTATTATCTTGAACAACTCTTAAAGCAACTTACATCAATGATGAGCAATGCACACTGATTTGGCGGTCTATTAGGAATATTTAGCTAAAAGTAATTCAGTTTTATAGAACAGTGATGCATTGTTTGTTTGCACTGACTGCTAACATATTAAACTACATAATAACACACAGTCTTGGCCAAAATTGTCTCAGCAAACCTAACCCCAGCCCTTTCAACGTGGTGTACCTGGTCTTGACACGGCTGAGGCAACTTAGTTATGAGTTGCCATCGTCGTGTTTTTGCTGTCGTTAGCTCCGGAGCTAGCATGCTAGTTAACGTAAATTCCCTTTATCCAACATAAGGTTGTCGTTTGATTACAATTTAAGAGATGTGACTGATGATATAAGGCTTCTGTGTGCACTCTGCTAGCTTGTGTTAGCCAGCTAACTGGGTAGGGAAAGCCTTCAGGAGAGCTAGTTAGCATTGTGTGCTAATGTAAACAGCCTTATGTTCAGTCTTTCTTTCGCCAGCACTGAACATTTACTCTCCTCCTGAACTTCACAATGAACATGCCGAAGTAAAAACAATGTAATGAGATGAAAATAATCCACTTCTTACCTTCTTACCAACCCACGTACTTCTGAGACTACTGACTTCTGCCCTCTGACTCGATCATGACAGTCGAGGCTAGTGATGTGTCGTTCGTGAACAATTCGTTCATTTTGTACTCGTCTTTTGTACGACTCGGGAGTCCCAAGTCATCTCAGTGGGTGATTCGTTCTTTCTTCCCTGGTCCGCGCATGCGCGCTACGGGCTCAGATTCGTGGACGAACGGGTCTTTCTGCCGCATATTCTCTGTGTAGGAAGGGCTGATTCTTTCAGTGACAAGACCAGACCCCTAACCCTCCAGAGACTGGACACATGTTTAGGTTAATTAGGGACTTGATGTAAATGTATGTGGTGGCTCAGTGGTTAACGCCACAATAAGAAGGTTGCTGGTTCAGTTCCCGTAGTGTGAGTGATGGGCGACAACAGTGGTTCTCAATCTTTTTTGGTCATTCCCCACTTTGCACAAGTGGGGATTTTCAAGCCCCACTGGACCCTGTCGCCCCAACAAAAATCTTGACAAATTACATTTCATTTTGTAGTGAAACATCAACACCAAGTTCAAAAAGAAAATACGAGTGCAGTTGTGCCATCATAACTGATATCTTGAATCAAAAACAAAAAGTACAGTAGTCAATAATGAATTAGTGTTTCAGTTGCAATCTGTACAAAAACCAAAAACAAGAGAACTTTCCCTGTATTAGTGGCTGCAATATGCCTGTTTTGCACCGCACATCCTCTCAAAGCGGGGCTGCAGGCATGAAACTGCCACTCTCAAGTCATGCTCAATGTTGAGCTGAGATCTGTATTTCGTTTTGTGTGATGGAGCTGGTTCTTTTGTGGTCCGTGTCACAAATTTATCCATGTTATCCATGTTGCTCACGGCTACCTGTGACCTGTGACCTGAGACTAGACTGCAACCACACCACCCCCCCAGAGACTGCACCCCTCCAGTGACGGGAAATGACAGCTACAGCGCCACACTGGCTCCAATGACCGAAATGAACAAATCAGTTGAGTTTACTGTCACTGTCACAAAAAAAAACAAAACTGGAGCACATACTGTATAGTAAATACTTGAAAGCCTATGTAATAATGGCTTTATTAAATAATTGTTTATTATTTCTTACTATTTTTATTACAACATTTTGAGAGGTTTGAACTTTAGGGTAAGGATCAGTGGATTAGTGACAGGGGAAATAATGGCATGATGGCTACAGAAGGGGTCAAAGGTTAATCCAGCTATTGGCTGTAACTGTTTAGCAGCCATCTCTCTTACATTATACAGAATCTTTACCTGTTCGTGTTCCCTCTTCATATTCTTCACAGTAAAGACCTCTTACACTACAGAATGGATTACAGCAGTCAGCCCAAAATAATTTGTAACCACTGAAGTAAAGAAAAGGTGGCTCCATTGTGCAGAAAACAGCCCAATATGGCAAAACCAGTACTGAGGTGGTAGTAGTGTTAGTTTATTTCACTCCTTTTTGCTGAGTATTTCACTTTGGCTCCATTTTATGGTTGAACACAACTTTACTCTTTTTTACTCTACTGGATATATTTGGCACCTTGAGTTACACTGCAGCTTCAAATTTTTGGTTTTAGATGTAAAACATAGTGCATCCATATTGAAGTTTTTTGCATAATTTGCCACTTTTGATTCTTCAAGTGTGTTTTGGTTTTACATTCAGGCTTTTGAGGGTTGGATTTCTGTTGTATGTTTTGGTAATTGAGTGTGGGAGCAAATGTTATTTAGACAAAAATTGAATTAACCTCGATTAATGATTTTTGAGAAATTAAGTTGTCATCATCCAGCAGCCTGAAATATGATTGCAATAACACAGAACACTAAATCAGTACTTTTTTTTCAGCTATCTTTCCCAAGTGGGGTAGAACAGGGTTCACATGTTCAGGTACTTCTTTTTTTTTTTTACACTTAGATCTACACTGCCTTGAAAAGGCACAAACTCAAAAGAAAATGTCTGCGACGTTAACAGAGCTGCATGCTGTTGGCGTATGTCCTCACCTAACAGTAACCTGGAAGTTTCCATTCACCTGCTCTGAAAACTGAGGACAGGCCAAAGCCACTGTGTTCACCAGCAACAATAAATAACAATTCTCACGTCATATTCTTTTGTGGACAAGATTTATTTTTGCTTTTTTTTATGATGTGGCAACGACAGCAGCACCCAGTAGGTGTTTTGCTCCACCACCATTCACACTGTTAAGTAGAAAAAAAAACAAACAATACAAGGCTACCAGAGAACAACCAACAGACCAGTGCTTTTGAATGAGAAAAGCCAAACAATGAAATACTGCATGACAGTAAGTTGTACTATCTAGTTTCAACGTACAGTACAGTTAAACGCAATAACTCTGACCATCTTATCCAACTAAATACATAATTATCCAGCCGTAATTTGTAGTGAAAAAAAAATGCAGTTTGTCATGTACAATTTGGAACAATCCATGTTCATTTTTAAGTGCCACTATAACTATACCTTATTTAGACACTGCAATAATTTACACTTTGATGTGTTTATTAGTACTTATCCTCTACACTTTCCTTATAGTTCTTGCAATTTGGACATTCTTGGCTTAAATGTGGCCAGGAGCTGCTGAATAAAAACAATCTTTAACATAATGGCCAACAAAGAAACACAAAGCAGTCTCCATCCCACACTCACGACTTTTAGGTCATAAAGTCCATTCAATATCAATATTATGCAACATTTTGTATTCAAAGAAAGGAGAAATGACATGCCGAAACCAACTGAAGAATAGTATTGATAAGGGATGCTGCTGTTTGTGTCCTCAAGAGAGAGACGGTACTGTGTTATCAAGAACAATCTCAGAAGAACAACTGAGCCGTGGCGAGTAGCAGGACAGACAGAGATGAAGCTCATCGGCAGGAGCTGCAACTGTTAGTCAATGTCCATTTCAGGGAGCTTGTTGTCTGCTGTTTCCTGTTCTGTCCCAGCAGGTGGGGCTTTGTCTGGATTGGACGGCTGGGTCTCTGTTCCCTCCTGTCCATTGACTGGACCATTCTCTGTCTTCTCCTCCTTAGGAGGCTCCACCTTGGGCTTGGGTTTGGACACCACTGGGTTACAGGCTGAATATAGCTCCTAAACAGGGGGAGAGAAAGCATTCATTTGAGAAAAATGTTAAAGAAAAAAGATTTATATCATATTTGCTCACTTGATCAGATTCAAATGAAATTTAAATTTCTACAAGTGATTACAATGAAAGCTTCTTAATTTAATGTCTTAATGTCTTAATGACATTAAGACAGCAGAAAAGCAGACTCTCAAGGGACTTGATTTCATTGCCTATAAACCCAAAAAAATGCAGACTAAACTCTACACTGACTGCAGTGGGCCCTGTTAACTCTGGTTTCTAGATATTTGGAAATAAAGGCCCATTACCAATGTAAATGAACTCTCAGTACCTTGGTCTTGGCCTTGATCTCATCAACTTTCACCACTGGATCCAGGGTGAGGTCCTGACTGTTCTGCTGGTTCATTTTGCTGTTCATCCAGACCATGGCGTCATTCACTTGCTTGTCCACCCGAGTCACCTCCAGCTCATCTAGATGATTGTACAGCTCATCCTGTGGGGAGAAACACAGGTGATTCATGAAGAAGATATGGATGGAGGTGTTGTAGCTTAAGCTTTATTTATCACTTAAGATTTAACTATGTAAATTCCAAGCAATAATTCAAATAGGTCAATCAACTTGCTCTATGTGCCAGGTTACCTTTGCCTTGAAGGCTTCAATGATCTTCATGTACATTTGGATTTGTCTGCCAAGGTCATCAAATGCTTTTGGCCTCTCCTCAGCTTCTAAGAATCTCAGTTGAACTGGCTGGCCAATTTTCTGTAGAGAGGAGGAAAAATATCAATAGGAGATAATAAAGATGTAAAAGCATAATTGAATTGTAAGCATACATACATATATGAGACGCTGGTAAATACTCAACACTATTTCAGACCTTTATAAATCAATAACTGTAACCTGCAATGCCTGCATACCTTCAATTCAGCCAGTTTGTCAATGTAAACTTGTTTCTGTTGGTCCTCTCCATCTTCATACAGCCAGTTCTCTGTGTCCTCCAGTTTCAATGAGAATGCATCTCGTTCCTGCATGTTGTACACAAGGTTTGATAAAATATTTCACCAAGCATGAAATACAGCCACTATTTTTGCATTCAAGGATGCAACTCAGTGAAAGCATGTGTTAATTCTTTGTTACATTGCCATCTACAGGACTAAAACAATTTATACTCACAGCTTCGTTCACAAACTTCTCTAGGACACCGTGCAGTTTGTCCCTCATATCGTACACATACTCTTCTACATTGTTCTTTGCGTCATTCCTCTCCTTTTCCAACTTATCCTGCATAATCATCTTACCCTAAGGATTGCAATGCACACATATTAGAAGACAGGAAAATTGAGGTTGAATGAAGACAGAAAATACAATTTGAGGCACCTACAGATTGAGCCATTTTTTATATATTACGTATCTTTAACATGCAAAATAACAAGAGGATGTAAAACCATAGTGAAGTCATATTATGGTGCCTTTAAGCAAAAGATGAGAAAAGATGTTTGAATTTAAGTTTTATAACAGCCAGCAGTTTTCATTTTTGTTCTAAATGAAAACCAGGACCAGCAAATTCAACTAGAACATTGCTTGGATGAATATTGTGTGCGTGTGTGTTTGTGTGTTAGACATTCCTGGTGATTTTTAGAGCATTACCTCATTCTCCACAAACATATTTAGTACTTTGCTGGACAGCTGCCAGTGCAAATTGTTCTCTATGGGCAGCTCCACCATCTTCGTTTTGACTTTAGGTTTCTTCGCCTGTGGGGGCTGGTCATTCTTCTTGTCCTGCTTGGTGTCCTCTGTTGTTGTCTGAGAAAAGGGGGATACACATTTTTATTCTAGGTTAGGGCCATCTTTGTATTTTAGTGGGGGAAAAATATACCACACTCAAAGGCATATGTATATTTCAAAGTGCCTTATGTCAGTAGATCCAAATAACTTAGTTCAAGTCAAAAGGATGCCTTTAAAACAAAATCTTGCATGATCTCAGTCGCATTCAGTAATTGGCATTTATGTTACCTCTCCATTTTCCCTGAACTAGGAAGCACACTGAACTTTCATTTTAATATGTTCTTACATTGTCTGTGTTAACAATGAAAACAATCAGCCTGGCTTTTTGGATTGTCATTTGCCCCAAATCACAGCAACAATTATGTGTAATTTTTTTTATGCATAATATAAAAAGACTGCTTAAAATTTCCTCCCCAGCACAAGGTTACCTCCATCTCCTCAGTCTCCAATTTCTTGTCTCCATTGTCTCCGGCCTGAAGTTTCTGATCTTCTTGGTCCACCTGCATTTTGTTCTGACACACAGTGACAACAGACAAATATAGATATTAAATTATATTTTTCACAGTGACTGTTTCTATTCAAATCTGGGACTTAGGTTTGTGCATGCCATTTTGATTGTCTATTTTCATACAGTGTTGTTTTCCCTACAAGCAGAAAAGTCTGCCTTTTGTTTGCTGCCTTTCATCACACAACAAACTTCTAACTTAATTAAAATGTCTTGGACTCGATCTTGATTCAAGTCTCTCATCAATAGTGCTACAGACGTATTGCAATTGAGATCATTAAATTTCATAGACATATAATCATGGCTTCTGGAGTAGTATTCAATCAGACTGGTGTTATTACATATTAAAACAGAGCAAATTAACCCAAATGTGGTCAAACCTGCAGAGCAGATGGTGACAAACAACACAAATAAAATGCCAAACAAACATAAAGAAACACTAGAGCGTTAAATACAGTCAATTGAATCTGCCTTAAACTTGCAAGGGCAAGACGTCTGAATTCCACAGTGATGAAAACACTGGCTTTTAAAAACCAAGGTGTGATCAAACAGATACTTTGTGAAAAGTAGTTGCTGATGTGCCAAAAACAAAACAAAAAAAAAAAAAAAACAACCCAGCAGTATACCAGTACATCTTTTTTTTTCCTCAAACACAGACACAATGAGCATATGTCATTAGTCTACACCAAGTGTAGACCTCACACACACCTCCTCTTCCTTTGCTGTCTGGTCTGTTTCCATTGGCTCTTCTCCCTCTGCTGTTTTTATAACTTCTACCAGGGACGCACTTGATATACTGAACACACCATGAACATTGACACGAACTTTGACTTTGACCTTTGCACTCTCCCCAGAGGCCTGAGGAACCACATTCTGGATCAGGAACTGTCCTGCAAGGTGAATCAAAATGCCAACATTTACAATAGATGAGAATAATTTCATGTCAACAAAGATACATGAGTACAGCACATAGAGTAAAAATATCAAACATCTTCTGGAAATGACACTAAACATGTTATAGAAATCACCAACATGTTAGCGTACCTCTTTTGGCTGATGAGAAGGGCTGGTTGGTTACTTAATATTAAACTATATTAATTAACCCATTTAAAATTAACAGTCCACAAGTTACTTAAAACTGGCCGACATTAAACAACTCTATTTAATGTCCAACTTCATTTTGACCATATTTCTTTAATAAATAACAGTACCTATGGCGGCGTTGGGGTAGGGCAGCTCCTTGGGGTTGTTGTAGTAAGCATCAAGGGTGAAGGGCTCTTTTCGATAGAAGGTCAAAACTTTGGAGAAGGGAGCTGCATGGTTCTTTGGGAAAACTTCACAATCACTGTGAAAATGCAAACAGAGGAGGTCATTGGCACAAGCAAGTCCACCATAATCTGCAGTGACAGCTTTAATCACTGATGGAAATCATACCTCAGTCCTTCTTCTGCGGCTGAATTCCACTTTAAGGAAATGGAGTAGGGGACAACATCTGTAATGGAGAACTCTCTGACTTTGAATGCTGGTGACAAGATAGCACACTGAGGAGAAAGGAAATCCAAATAACAAGTTAGGATCAATCTTCTTGAACTGTGTCTCATCAGAAACTTTTTTACTTGATATATGGAATATGTCTGTAGGGTTATAGAGTAGATCATGTTTAATCTACTCTCTTATCTCATTCAACAGAAAGTGTGCTTGCTGTGAGAGTCCCACAACAAAAAATGTTGGGTTATGACAGGTGAGCCTTACCTGCAAAGCACAGCCTCTGGCCACGGCTTCATCTGCATTCAAAGTGGTGCTCAGCTCTTTGCCAAAGAATTTGCTGATTCTGTCTTTGATGGCTGGGATTCTAGAGGCGCCACCAACAATCTCCACTGCATAGATGTCTTCCTTTTTCAGCTCTGGATACAGGAAATAGGGAGTAAGAAGAATACTAAGTTTTTCACATCCCGAAAATACTCCCATTAAAGGGTTAGTGAAAAGCACCAGGGTATCAATGGATCAGAGCAATGCGTACAATACATTAAGTACCCATTCAAAACTTCAAACTTGATATCTCAAATACTTTATGCTTTTGAATGGAGAGAAAGACCAATTAGTGACAGGGAGGAGCAGGGAGGCAGGCATGTTGCTAGTGTCCAGATGGAAGGGCTGTCTCAGCAAAACACATGACTGAATCGCATCTTTGTGAGCATGCATGTGCTTACAGGGATAGTCCAGCTACTATTAAAGTCATATGTACTCACTGGCTTGTTCCATGACGCTGCACAGGGGACCCTCTACTTTGGCTAGAAGCCCTGCACACATCTCCTCAAACTGCCCTCTGGGGACACATGGTCATAGATTATTAATAGATACAAACCCACACGAGCAGAGAAAGTAGCAATGTGATCAACAAATGGACAGCAGGTGGTACTACAGGAAATTCATAGATTTAGCTCACAATTTTACATTTATTTCATACCGTTTAACACATACCAATCCAAATTTGGTGCTTTTCAAGTGCACATTGAGGATTTTGGTTTAACCGGCTGCGTTCTTTGCAGCTCACCTGTTAAGTTTGCCGGAAACGTCAATGTCGTTCATGAAACACTCAATGTTGAGAGGCAGATCGGAGGAGTTTGCACTCATCAGCTTCTTGAGTTTCTCACATTCTTGGTAGAGCCGCACCAGCGCCCGTGGCTTGGACTTGACATCCAGCTTGTACTTCTTTGCAAACTCCTCACAGAAGTGGTTGACCAGGATGTCGTCGAAGTCCTTCCCGCCAAGCTCTGAATCAAACGCTGTAGCCAAAATCTGGTGGAGGAGGTAAAGAAGTTAAACTAGTAGAAACACAGTTTGATAAATACTTGGTTTATATATATTTATTATATTTACTTGCAAACCTCTGGTGCATTTAAACAACCCTCAAAGTACATTAGGTAAATTCATTCACCACAGCCGAAAAGAAAATGTGTAAATTGTTACAATATTAAAACTACTGATGCAGTGTACTTCAGCTGCTGGTATAAATTACCAAATGCAGTTTTTCAAACACTTTTCTTCCTGCTTGTAACTAGGGTCTTTTCCAAGATGCCCTGTATGCTATACACAGGGAAAGTAAATTCTATTAAGTCATTACACATGCGTTCTATTCCAATGCTTGCGACTCAGTGGTTCCCTCCTTTCTAACACCACAGCAAAATGCAAATGAGTAACTGATTAAAAACCATTGTCACACATGAACAAAATAATTTCCAGCTTTCGGTCAAACCTGGCTATAACCTAGTGTGCTGGTTCTTTACATGCCCGAAATGCTTTCCCCCTTCAGTGTTGTTTTTCAAAATGGGCACAAATTATTCATTACTCACCTTGAGCTTTCCCTTGTTGAAAGCACAAACTGACACCTGGTAACCGGAGTGGCCCAGATCCACAAACACAACTATCCTGGGCTTCTCCTCTGGAGCTGGCAGGTCCTGCTTGTAGATCCCATATGCCAGTGTCACTGCAACAGTAACATGGTGTTAGTTTCTGTTGACCACATTTTGTACTGTTTAGAGTGCTGTACTTCAGATTTTCTATACTAAGATATATATCTCCTGTAGAAAGATGTCCCTACCATAATAGGAATACGTTGTAATGAATAAAAATGTATATAAATATAACTGTATATAAATACGATCTGTTTCACCATGTGAAACGTAGATATTATCAACTAAACATGAATGAGAGTTTATGAACATTTATGGAATTTTGCTGTCACACTTTGAGCAGGGTTTGAATTTTTACTTGGCATTGATTTAAAGACTACTTTTGGTAGATACTTGACAACTCTTTTTCATAGCTTCTTAGATAGAGGTAATTGGTTCAGGAGATTGTACCTGCAGTGGTCTCATTCATAAGTCGTAGACAGTTGAGGCCTGCAATCTGAGCTGCATCAATGACAGACCTCCGCTCTGCATCAGTAAAGTAGCTTGGGACCTGGGAGGGAGAAAAGAAATATAGCTAATGCAAAAGAAACCACCAGTGAAGATAATAATGTTGACAATTATATAGCACGATAAGAAAGAAATAGAAGTTGTTTCTGTAATAAGCAGATAGCACATTAAATATGTCCAAAAGCTGAAACATATCTTTAATTTCTTCTATATGAATCATCACTTTAAACACCAATGAACCGCCTGCACCACAAGTTGCCTGGATAACACGACCATATTAGTTACTCTGGGTGCCAAAACACAACAGCCTCTTTGTGGAAGAACTCAAGGGCTAAATTTAGCAATCGGCTACAGGAAAAATAACATGTTATCCATCACTAGGGCTGATGTAAACTGTAGAACAGTGAAAGTAACTTAATGTGCCACATGCTGTGAAATCTGTAATATTACGTAACAGACACTGTAGGTGATTTCGTGTACTGAGCACAACAAGAAATCCACACTTCCCACTTTTCACTAACAAGGTGCAAGACAGGAAATAAAGCTCTGATACAAGACGTCTGGTTCAGTGCTTGGAGCTCAGCATGCCACATGAACAGGTGGCAATACATTTATCCACATTGGAAGTGTCTTTCACTTCCCACTTCTAGTATGTGTTTGAAAATGTAAGAGGATAACTATTAATAGCTGGATGGAAATACATTGCAGTGTTAAATTTACGTACAGAGAATAGCATAAAGTCCAGAACGTAAAATGAGTCATAGGCCCCATTGAATAAGTGTGATGTCACAAACCCTTTAAATAACGTTCCAACAAGTAAACAAACACCTCTTTAGACATTTAAAGGCAATTAGACAAAATATATTGCCAGAAAAATAAGCCTAAAAAACATGGATTCTGGACAAGAAAACTATTACACTGAATTGATAAATCTTTGCTGTTTGGTGGATTTCCTGACACCCTTCTGAAGCAGTGAAATTGTTGGTAATGCTTACTGAAATGACACAGTCTGCAACTGGTTTCTTCAGTGCACTTTCAGCAGTCTCCTTCAGTTTGGTCAGCAGCATGCCAGTGACCTGTTCAATGCTGAATACTCTCTCCTCCTCCATGTACATGACCTAGATTTGACAAGAATCAGGAAGGTGATTACTCTCAACATTAATCATTTAATTAGCAAAAAGAATAAGAACTAAGCAAAAGCTAATAAACATGAACACACAAATGCATACATTTTTAAAGCAGCTAATGCATTTTAACACTCATAGATAGGGCCACTAGATTCATTTGAATTATTTTCACAGAGTGCTCACAAAAGAGTCCCTATGAGACAGTTCATCACCAAACTGCTCAGGAAGTTAATGAATGAATGCAAATGAATGTTAACCAAATATGTAAATGTAATAAAACATGCAGATATGAAAGCTGAATATTCATGATGTGAGGGGTGATTCTGGAGGCAACAACATGCTGATGTAGTCATCTTTGATTTGACATTTACTCTCACATTAATTGCCTTTGGATCATTCATTATTTGCATCCTAACAGGATCTTACACTCACTGCCTGATGGCACCAGATGTTTATTAAATGCATGCTTCAGCTAGATAATACAATCATAATATAGTCATAAATATACGATTAATCATAACGACATCAGAAAACAACAAACATTACTTAAGAGAAAAGTAGAAGACGCTGATTTTACAGGCATAAATGCATAGAGGACTGGACAGAATTGTAAAATAAAGTAGGAAAGCTATGAGTCAGAGGAGAAAAGATGTGATTCACTGTTTGCACAGTAGGTAATATTGAATTGAGCAATATAGCCATTGTGGTTTTTTATGTTTTCTCTCTGCTAAATTTCTTATGACTTTCCTTTTTCATTTTGGATTGGCCTAGTTCAGTGTACAATAGTGCTGATAAACTTAGAGCACCCTAGATATTCAGCTTTACTTTGACAATCTACTGTAAATGACTGCATCACATCCTTCTATTATTTATGTTTATCTACATATTCTCCAATAAGGAAGGGAAACCATTTTGTCCTTAATCTTACTTTAATACCAGTGGATCCAGAGGGCAGCTGTGCCAGGTCATAGACCAAGTTAGTCTTGCTTGACTGGACATAGGGGTCCGAGAACGTCCTGCCATGGAATCGCTTGAAGCCCTGCACAGTGTTCTTACTGTTGGTCACAACCTGGACACGATGAACAAGGCAAAAGAAAATAAACATCAATGAAGGTGTCGTAGTTTCCGATTTTTACACTTGACTTGCAGAATAGTCTGAGGAAGATGTCAGGGTGACAAAACTAATTTTACCTGACTCTTTGCAGCCGCTCCTATTGATCGATTCCGTGGTCCAAAAGATACAAATGACCTGGGAGACAACGAAACTAAATGTTAACCTACACCGTGGCATGTTAACAGGAACAAGCTCTTTTCGGTCACAGATCGATTTGTAAATACAACCTGTAGTTAAATGGCCTATTTTCTTCTTCCTCACCTCTTTGTTGCTCACCTACATCACTTCCTTGACTGTCCTAGTTTAATCTTTACTTTGTATTTGTCTCACTTGTGAATCAGCAGCTCATGTGTTCTCTAACCCTATCTGTTTAAATCCAGTTAATTTTGGGAACACAGTTATGACCCAAGGCACAAAATAATAGATTATCTTTGATTTGAACATCCTCCTTTTCAGAATCCACATAGATCTGTGCACTAGTTCAGTTTTTTTTTTTTTTTTTTTTTTTTTTTTTTAAATGGTGTCATTCTCATGTCTGCACATGTCATAACATTTTAGAGCCCAATTTACTCAAAACCTGACAGACCATTCCTTGGGCATGGAGCAATAATTTGGTTTGCATAGAAGTAAAATGTAAGGTGCTATGTCAGGGTTTCCAGTTCTCTCTAGTATATGCTTACAAATCCAGCAAATGTGAAATTTTGCACAATGTACAAAAACATGAACTTTGTTTTTTATTCTATAAACCAAAATGGATCCTAGGACACTGATTTTGCTGCACAGAGACTTGCTAAAATTTATCTTTGATAGTTCACTTAATACGATACATAGTCTGAAGGGGTGTGGTCAGTCCACTTGCATTACTTATACTCCACTTGTACAATGGTTTGTGGTCTAAACAAGCCTGTTCCTGTCATCTGAGCTACAGTTGCTGTCAACACACAAGTGCACTTTGTGACGTCAACGACAGGTCAATGCTTCAGGTCTTAGAGGCAACTCACTCAGCCGGCTGTGGGTCACAACTTGACCCACAGCCGGAGATGTCACAGATGTGACATGGTGAAGGGCAAAACACAACATATAGATTAGCATTCGGAGAAAACAAATCAATTTAAGAATGAATTTTAAAGTGAAAAAGATTCTGGTAACTGTACAATTATTTCATCTACAGGGATTATTTTACAGTTTGTGGGCTCGTTTTCAACACTTTGAAAAGGTATTCTTAATTTTTTGACTACCTGACTACTCTTTTCATTAAATCTCAAAATCGAAATACCGATCTGACTCTGTGGTCTAACGGATAGTTTTAAGACGCATTTCAGTGGAAACCCAAATCTTCATGAATAACAGATATTAAGACACTGGAAAAAAAACCCAAAGTGGATCGCAATCCATTTTATATGTAGTGGGAGAGAGCTTGGTACTTTGCTTCTGCTGTAATTTGTGTTATTAACAGGTATGTCTGTAAAACAACAACAAATATATCAGTAAATTTCAGTATAAATGTCAACAAAAATACCAAGCATCTGATGTCAAATAACTGATAGCCATTAGATCTAGAAAAGTGTTGTGCATGTGTTCACTAAATCATATGTAAAAATAGACTCTGTTCAATATTTTTAGAGATTTGTAGGCTTCTGTGGATTACACAAAGCACAGTTGTGTTTTGCTATGGGGAATTTCAATTAACATTCAGATGTGTTTCTTTAGAGAAAATATCAAACAATGCCATGTCAGCCTTTCCTGAAAATAATTAAAACCATGACAACTAAAATCTATTCAAACATCATGTGCATGTACAAACACTATTTAAGGACTGAATTGATCTAATAATCTTTTCAATATGCAATGACGACGGATCATAAATAGCTAAATATAATATTTTTTAAATAGAACTATATGCACTATGTAATAACATGTTCTCCTTTTTATAAGTCAACACAGTAAAGCATTAAATTTCATTTAGCCTCGACTATAGATCTGATGACAGGACATGTAGGTACAGCAAGTGCAAAGTGGACCGGGTTGGAAAAAAATAAAGTGAACTTGGACAGTCAAAAATACTTAGATTTTTTTAAAAATAAAACCATTTTTTTTAAACATAACATTAAAAAGGTATCATGCCATAAAGATAAATCGTGAAACTACGAAAATTGCTAGAATGTTCCACCAAGCGATTGGCTGCTCTTGTCGTCGCGAGCAATAACGTAAGAGGCTCACTCTGCCACACGGGGCGCACCGATTGGTCGGGGCTTCGTGCGCCAGGAGCTGGACAACAGTGACTAGAACGGTGGTGGGCGAGAAACACCGCCTGTCCGTGATCGCCGGGTAACGAAATCGAGTTTTCAAACAGCACTGTAACGTTAGTTGAAAACTCAGCTTAGCTAACGAGCTAGCGGGTAGTAAAACGAGCCTCTTATGTCAAATATCATTGGCACATGGGTTCTGTACTGTATCTTACATGCTTAACTAATGTACTTACACTCAAATTGTTACTAATTTGCTGAAAAACCGCACACGTTGCGGTAACAGTATCTAGCCATTAAAACTGCATTCACGTGTATTACCCTCAAGCCGGCGAGACAACAACCGTGTCAGAACAACTCCTCTCTACTCTGCTGTGGTTGTTCCCTCACAACTCCGATAAATAATACCTGCATTTTATGTACTTACGGTGTGCATCTATCGCTGTATTCGTTAGCGATGGTCTCGATCCCTCCGGCTCGGGCAACAGCTACATAGCAGCTTTGAAAGCCCAAGTCAAATCCCACCACTGACATCTTCAACGATCCGTCTGTCTCCTGGCGTTTACAGTATCTACAGTACGAATTAGAAAAATAAAACAAATGTGTAGCTACAGGTTTGAGAGAGAGTGGGAAAAAAAGGATTTGGGAGGTTAAATTCTTCAGCAGTGTGTTAAGTAGAGCTACTTCTAGTCATAATCCACGCCGCTAACTATTACCGGTGTCTGATCTGAGCTGGCAGGCTGCAGCAGCAAGGTGGTCTTAACGACTTCTCGCGGCGAGCTATCGCGAGAGCTCGAGTTCTAGATATCTCTGGACCTTTCTATAACCATGTGAGAGCTCCTTCTCCAAGTCGAGGAAACGTCCACAGATTTGTTCACTTTTCTACAAAACTCCGTGAGGTCACCCACGAAAGAACAGCGCTTAAGCTATTCTGAGGCTAGTATCTTGTAAAATGTAAAATTTAGAGATTTAGATTTCCCTAAAATCAATTATAGATTGGATAAACAAAAATAGACTATGCTGCACAGGGGCGCCGAAAGTAGTGAAGTCATATGTTAAAAGTCAACCTTGTACTTTAAAATAAACTAGTCGGCTGAAAAAAAAAGCTGCATTCATGCATTCAGTCAATTATATATATGAGAGAGAGAAAATATTTTTTCAAACAATAACAGTCTTAATCAATTATTTATTGCATACAGATAACTTTTTATTTGATTTCTGTTGTAAAATATTCATGGATTCACTACATGGACCCTGGCATGCAAAGACAAAATGTGAAAATATAATATTATGAATGAATTATTAATAGCATGTAAACAAATGTATAGGATTGGGTGACGAAAAAACTATTTTTTACATGAATTTACATACCACCCGATGGTGGACAGATAAATACTGCCATGGTTCTATAATTAGAGGTCAAGGTTTTCTTTGCTTATTCGCTTATGTCACTGATGAGGGAGAGAATTTTTCTTAAAAGACAGGTATTCATTGTAAGGGAGAAGACTTATCTCTCTGGGTGATGATGACTAAATATATATGCCTCTTTAAAATGTAAAGCATGGACATGATAACCAAGAAGAATAGAAGCACAGTTTTTGAAGCACTTCAACTGGGGTCAGGGCATAGAAAACCACTATGACCATTTTGTGATTGCAAAATAACGATGCTTATGGGTGACAATTAAAACACAGTATAAGAATGTATGGAGAGGAAATGAAAGAAGATTACATGTACATCACAACTGACACAAAGTAAATATGGGTTGGTGTGGTGGCATTTGAATAGCGGATGTTTGCGCTGTGTTGGTACCACAGATAAGGAATTACCAAAATACTCAACCTCAGCTGTTGAAACAGTAATTTAAAATATTGATCAGACACCAAGAACCAACACAATTTAAAAATATTTAAATTAAATAAATAATTACACTTCACTTAAAAATGTTCTAACTTCCTTTTTTGATTTTATTTTCGTTGTAATGACAATAAATTAATAAATGCCAATTTGGACTAAAACCTGTGTATCTAATTAGATTTACACAACATATCAAAATAAAAAAAAATACAAGGGGGCATAAAGATATATAAAAAATGATTAAATAATGATCTGATTGAGAGCTATTGATAAAACACACTTGCAGTAGGTCATCTTCACCAGAAGGGGTGCTGTGTGTCTTAAACCTACCGGAAATACGCATTGACCAACTGACAACGAAGGAGAAAAAGTAAACTGCATCATGGCGACTCCCATGCACAGAATAATAGCCAGGCGGCAAGCGTGAGTATAACGCAGTTAACTTTGTATAACTATTTAATATTAATTTCTTTTCAGCACACAAACACTTTTAAACATTAATGACACTGACTGCGTGGAGCTTCCTGTCTGTTATGACGTAAGTTATGGACGACCGGAGGCTGACAGGGAGCTCTGATGTGCCTCTGTCTGCCACCACCAAACTGGATTATTGTTCAACTTCAGGGCTGTTTTCCGTCTCTAGACGCCTCTTTTACCCTCAAACACATGCCATATGTCTCAAAGCCAAAACGTTTATCTGAGATTAGTGTTAAGTTATAATAACCGTGTAGGTTTCAGTGCACTGGTCGTAATTTCGGCTGTTTATATTTGCCGACAGGACTGGACAGATCATCATTATAATGTCTGCATATTGACATCTAGTGTGTCATTTTAAATGCGAAATCTTTCCTATATGTAACGTTTTTAACCAGAGCAGGAAAAATCAATGTATTCAAGGCTTTCTTCACTGCCAGCAGCTTAAATTAGTGTTATTTGAAAACTAACAAGAAATTCGTTCATAATTTTGGCAAGTGCAACATAATTTCAATAATCTGTGAGAATGGTATAAAACATCCAAGGTAAGAAAACATTTTATCTACACTGGGAAGAAATTAGGTATACCACCTTCCTTTATGGATTCACAAGAGAAATCCTTCTGAAGGAAAGTTATGTTGTTGCATCTTCAAGCCTTTTTAAATTATAATCAATTTGTTATCTTAGCCAATGTCCAATGATTATTAATGAAAGTGATAGGCTTGGGAGTAAAGGAATTTGAAATTAAAATTGCTAAAATTTCTTCTAGAATGAGGCAAACTGCACTGAGTTATTTTTATTTAATCACACAGTATCTTTAAGATCAAGATTCTTACAAGAGAAACCTGAGTGAAAGAAGTCAGCCCAACATAAACACAGCTGAAAAATAGCAGACTTAAATGTTTTAATTAATCTAAGTGCATATTAATACTTGCCAGCTGATGGAAAACCCCTAAACGAGTTTTTGGAGTTTAGGATGGTTTGACTATTCCACTAAATATTTGCCTCATGCTATCTGTAACATTTTCAAATGATGGCAAGGGAATGTAACTACAAGAGCATGGCACAGCAATAGCATCTGTCTGTTTTATTCCACATAGGGAGGCAAACAAACAACATGTGCGTTGCCAGAAGTGTTTGGAGATGGGACACTGGACCTACGAATGCACAGGGAAACGGAAATATGTGCATAGACCATCAAGAACTGTCGAGCTGAAGAAGAAGCTCAAGGAGAATGAAAACAAACCCCTTAGCATCACTGGGTAAGACTGCTTCATCAGTTCTTGGCAAGTGACAGACAGCAGGCCTCCTGTTCTGTTAATAGCATAAATGTGCAGCATTATCATTTTAATCAGAAGAGCCAGTAGGTGATGAGCCAGCAGGGTTTTTTTAACCTACAATACCACCATTCTCACTTTTCTTGGCCCAGCATCAGCTTTATATTTGCCTCCATAAACTGTACCTAAATCACAGGTAATAATTGACTATATCTGAAGCAGATACACGTTGGCTAGTAAAGGAGGACAGTTTACATTATCTCCTGCTCTATGCTCTTCATTTTCACACATCGAGTTGTTCTGAGCTAGGAAAGCGTTAAAGGTTAAATTAGATCTTAAACAAATAATGAACCACTATAATGAACTATTTAATATTCATTAATCAATTAATTAAGCAATTTCTAAGCAAAAATGGCAACTGCTGCACCTGTCCCCAGCAGCGCTCCTGCTCTGACATGGGATGTCCATTTAAATATGAGGAGTTTAGTTTTTGGGGAAATGGTTTTCACTGTAATCTAAATCAGTGAGGCAATTTACTTTTCTGTGGATTAGCAAGGGTGCCAAACTAAGATGAGATGTGGTGATGAAAGAGATTGCACACCATGAAACTGTATAAACATGCATCCACCTCTGGCCCACATTAAAGAACACTTTATCTCTAGATTAACCTCTGTGCCGTCAGAAAAACACACCCAGTAAATGTAAATTAGTAGATCCTCACAAAAAACTGTCACTCTATAAACACTGACCAACCAACAGAGAAAAATGTTCTTGCCTGTTGCTGCCACCTAGAGGATATCATGATAAATATAATATACTGTAACTTCAGGCAGGGGTCGACATCCTTCAACATTAAAATAGCAATTCCCAACAAATAAAACCCACCTGGAGACACAAAACCTATTTGCCCTCTATAATTGAAGATACTTTAATCACAGTTATGCTATGTATATAAGAACTGTAGTTTGTTCCATTTATGAAATAAAAGAACTGCATTCTATTTTCCTCAGAAACTTTTCCCTTTTTTTTTTTTTTTTTGGATGTAACCATGGTTAGCTCTGGGGGGGCTGGGGGCTTAGAGATCAAAATAAGTCACTAGCCTGTTGGCAACAGGTGACACAAACAAGGTGGGACACATATTTTTATCGACAAAATAGAATAAAATGTATTTCAGTAAAATGTTATTAAATAGCCATTATTTATTCACATTATTTCCTCAAAGCTGGGATGAAAGAAATGCAGGGTGCCTGCTTTGGTTCATAGTCCCATTTCAAACTCGTCTTAAATGTCAGTAACCCTTTTTGTTTTTCATACAGACCAGGAAGGGAAGGTTCCAGTGAGAAGAAAATTAAAAAGAAGTAAGTCACCGCATTTTGACAGTGTTGGAAGTTTTTACTTTTCCCAATATGTTTTGATTTTATATGGCTATTTGAGATTCATGCTTTGCTTTTACTGAAAACACTCAAATTTTGATAATAATGCATTGTAGGTTGTGTCATAAGATTTCAATATTTCTGAAACTTTTTAACCTTGTTTTAATACAAATTAAATAAATTGTTTGTGTTTATTAAAAAGTAATAGTACTGACAATAATGTAAAAGTTAAAAAAAGAAAAAACTGCAGATACACATCTTTATCAGTTCAGTTATATAGGTTTTCATTTTTAAAAGCAACATTACAATTTGACATAACAGCAGACTGATTTAGTCCTGAAGATGTTATGCCAAACTTCCAACAGACCTATTGTTTTGTCGAAGGGCCCTTCAGTTCTAATTGTCAAGGTTGAAATACTCTTGGCATTTGAATTTTTTGGCTCATGTATGCAAAGTCCTGGGAGAGCTGATAAAGTCGCATGAAGATGCTGGAGTCACATGAAAGTCATGTGAGGCTTGCTGTCATAGGGTCTCAGGACAGCACTGTGATCCAGTTGCTTTCATCTACAAACAAAAGAGGGTAAATAACCCTCTTTTGTTTGTAGATGAAAGCTGACTTTTCCAGCATTACTGTTGCCCAAACTGCTGTCATTTGTCTGAACTTTTTGGACAGAAATGGATCATAACAGTTCCCTCTAGTGGAGATTCTTGAAAACTGTGAGTTAGTTACAACGTTAAAGCACTCATCTTGTAGACCAGATATTGTAATGTTTTAAAATGTCTGGTTCCTATTTAATTATTCTGAGAGATGTTGGTAATTAACCTTATTCACAACATTTTAACTTAATCACAGTTTAAAAAAAAAAAAAAAGCACAAGTCGAAGAAATAGCACTTGCAATGTGTCCCAACAGGCGTCGTCAGTTAGGCAACATTTACAATGTATGTTTAGATCCATAACCATGTCACGTTAATTGTATCAATACATATGTGCTTTTCTTACTGTGATGTGCAAAAATATCTTCCTGAGAAGCCAAGACATGGTAGCATGACTCAACTGCTACATTCATCTCATTACTGAATGAGTCTGATGGCTTGTTGCTTTTTTAGAGCAGACAATTCTCAACTTGTCGTCAGAAAAGCACAGGTGGAATTTATTATCTTCCCAAAAGCTCCGTTCCTGCACTTACTGCAGTGCTATACAGCCATTAATAATATTATTACCTACACTTGTGTTTGCCAAGCTTAAATCTCTGCTTTGGCAAAAGGTGTATTTAACTTAACTTTCAAGATTACAGCAACAGGTCCCCCTGATCACACCTGCAGCCGAACTCCAGCATGGAAACTGGCATTATCTGATTTTATCTAAGGCTAATTATTGAATATTTGCCATGCCCAACAAAATTGCCACAATATTGTAACCAAATGAGGATTACAGTGATATGACATGCATTATGTCTTTGGTTTTGTTTGTGGTAGTGACATAATTGAAGAGAGTGGTCATTGAAGAGATGACAGCATCATCTCATTCGACACACCACTAAAAGTGTCATTCCCTGACAAAGCCCTGATGGGGCTCAGTTCTTCTGAGAACCTTGTAAACAACATGCTATTTCACTTTAGAAGTAGGCAAGCTAGGCATGTTGTAGGGTTTTAGGTAGAGCAAGAGACTTCTTGACTGTCTACACTGCTCTGTTTTTGATATTCATGCTTGTCCACTGTGGTCTCTCAGGGCGAAGGACTCCAGTGACAGCAGCAGTGATTCAGATGGGTCCTCCAGTGACTCATCATCAGACAGCAGCGACTCCTCCAGCTCCTCCTCAGATGACAGTGACAGCAGCAGTGACAGCGATGATGACAGCTCTTCCTCATCTCCTTCTTCTTCTTCATCCTCTTCATCCTCAGACAGCTCGGACTCAGGAAGCAGCAGTGATTCAGATCAAGGACCTCCAAAGAAGAAGAAAAAGAAGAAATAAAAAAACACATTTGGTTTCTTGTTTTCTATTCCACCAATTCCAACAAGTAAATCTTAGCTGTCTACTTTTTTTTCCATCAAACCTGAAACAGTTGGCTGGATCTGCATGGATGACACTTTACAGGCTGTAATTCTACAGCTGTCAACTGCTCAGATAGTTTGTTGTTTTGTTTGGGGTTTTTTTCTGTCACAAAAATGGGCTAGTTGAGAGGACAACAGCAGATTATTTTGTATAGGCTCATGTCATCTATGTTTGCAAAACAAATTTCCCCTCTTGCTTCTACTAATGTGATTATATTCTCTCGGTTGTAAGTTTAACGTGGAGGATATACTTTTAAAAGATCTGAGGGAACTAGCTGATTATGTTGAATTATTCATGTTGAATCTTCTGGTTTTGTACTAAACTATATTTTTAGTCAAAGTAGTTATGTGCAACTCACAACCTTAATAAGGAAAACCAGAGTAAAGAAAAGACAACAGTATGAGACTTTGTAAAACTGCCTGCATAAAATTTGGGTTTACTAAATTTACATTTTTTTTTAGTTAAGTTTTAGTTGGTTTCTGCTTGTTTAACTGTAAAATAAACTTTGCTTGTTTTTGCTTTGGTGGCTCTTGTATGTTTGTCCTTGTAAAAGATCTCATTGTGTGTTATAATGGCTTTGCAGAAATTCAGTGGAGAATAAAACTGTAATAAATTGTCTATTTGTTAATACGCTTACATACACATATTTTTTTAAGCAATTAGCAGTGCAAATGCTGGTACACATGGAATTGTCAGCTACATTAACATACATTTATTTCGCAAAATGTAGTTATTTGCACTAATTACAATGCAAAGCTGAATGCAAGCCTAAAAAGGTTTGCTTTTGAATCTGATGAATTGAACTTCTTGACCAACCACACCCAAACCAATAATGATAATGACAGAAGTATTTGGGTGTGGCTTACCACAAAACTGTTAGCAATGCCACCTTCTAGTCATCAAGAGAATTGGCCTTTAAACACTACACTATTAGTCTTTATCAGGGAGTTGTTTTGTTTTGTTTTTTTTATAAAAAAAAAGGGTTGCGGTGTTACCGAAATGTCCAAATTTCCAAGAAGTCCCAATCAAACAAAACTACGCTTGGGAAGGTCCCAACCTTGGGTAGAGGATAAACTAAGATCAACAACCCCAACTAGGATTGAACTAAAGGCATCTCTGCCAGACTGGAAAAGACAATTACTTTTGCATTCACAAACGTTAAGACAAGCAAGTAATTGATTATAGTTGGGCATATTTAAGTATGTAACTCAATCCGTTTTTGGTTTTGATTTCCCTGAACAGCAGTGGCCATCTTTGTGTAGTTGGTAAACCAGACTTGAGTGTTATTTGTTGAAGTATACAGACACACACAAACAAACAAACAAAACCATACAGAATATGGAATAAATGTCAATTAAATCCTTAATTAACTATAAGACACGGGACCGTTGGAGCCATTTATTCATTTGTGTGTTTTCCATGATAAATACACAGGGAACAATAAAAAGCTGTGACTTCCGCCCAGAGCGTCAAGTCTGAGTAACCTGTGCGTCACTGAAATGGTGCATTCACGGAATATGAGTTTTATCAAAATCCTCAATACTTTATCATTAGTACATCGTTCTGACCAACTACTGTGAAAATGCATTGTTAAACTATAATACGTTATAGTTATACAAAGTTTTTTGCCTATCAGTTTTATTATTAGTGGTTTTGGATTATATGGAGGCTTTGAATACGTTTGCTGCTATTCGTTGTCATATATTGATTTCTCTTTCGATTAATAAACTGCATCAAACATCAAATCAATCGTATTTGCATCAACTGTGCCCGTATCGCAAATCGTGCTCGCAGAAAAGGCTTTTTTGAAACATACTTTCCGTTTCGTGTTAACTAGTTCAGGTAGTTTGGAGATATTTCCGACAGCTGATGAAGCTAACACCGCTTGCTGCCATCCATGCATCCAGTCCTGTCTGCTGTACCTGCTGGCTACTTAACTTCGCTAGCAGCCTTACCTATCAGTCACTTCTGTTCAGGAATAATAAAATGAACGAGAGACAAAATGATTTCCTGTCGTTCTCCGCTCGAGTGGCAGTCGAGGTTTAAGGATAACATGGGGACCATCCATTTGGTTTTAGTATTTTAGCTGTTACGGCGTCTTGCTGAGTCCATTTTGCGTGTAACTGGAAGTGGAAAAGACAAAGAGAAAAGAGCTTTCCAATAGCTAGAATGGTTTGGGCCTAAAAAGAAGACAAGAGGTAAGGATGCTGAATGTCACAGAAGACACTGTCTGGCGATCAGCTGCATTTGGTGGTTATCTGGCATTGGAGTGAGTGTTCATATAAATTTACGCAGAAATTTTCAGTGGTTTCGGAGCAAACTAGCCGCTAGCCTAGCATCAAAACGCCACTAGCATATTTGGCTAGCTACCATTATGCTAAAGCGAAGGTGCAGGTAGCCGTGTAGGTAGTGAGTTAGCTCAATGCTAAATAGGTAAACCTTGTAGCTATTTTTAAGTTCAAGTGACATCAAACCTGACTGTTTGATGAGCTCTTAACGTGCTTAATGTTTTTATAGCAGCACGGAGGCTCTTTGTTTACGAAAAGTCAGGTAAACATCGGAATGATAGAGATCATGTTTTTGTTCCTGTAATGTTTGCTAACAGGTCATGACGTCTGTTAGTGCTTTGTGTTTAGCTCTAGTTGACACAACTTACGTACCAAAGTTTGCAAAGTACTGCGAATTAAAACCTTATCTAGAAATGAATATTTATTTGGTCTTGGGTCTGAAGGATGGGCTTAGTGAGCAGACCTCTGAAAGCGGATCGTTGTGAACACGAGCAACTATTATTTTACTCGCTTGCAGTTTCTCTGATATTATTTCACTGAATCAAGGCCTACAGCAGAAACTTTTGGCTTGTTGTGCTGGAGCTTTTGCACTTTGTACCCTGCATTTATTACTCACATGGAAGCACTTTTAGTGCCATCCTAACTCGTCTCAAGTTAAAATATTGTGGCTTACTTTTAAATAACTATTGCACAGTACAGTACCCGATGTGTTTAGCTTTGGTCTAGAAAAAAGACAGCTGATGTGCCTTTCTAGGAAGCCATTTTACGTACCACAGTTGGGGGAAGGGCCAGAAAATACATAAGTCTAGAGTATCCCTCAACAGTAATCACTGATCCATGTGAATATTTAGCAGGAGACACTTGGCACATGGAGACCAGGGCAGGGCAATCCATTTGTTTATCTTAGTTTACACATCCTGATGGGGGAGGCCAGAGGTCATGAACTCTTTTTATGTCAGGTAGCTCTGAGCTGGCACAACAAATGTAGTCAGGTGGTTGATGGAGGTTTTTAGGCCGCTTGAGCTGTGAGTTCAGTTGTTTGTGTTGTTTGTGGGCACTGTGTGGTATCCAACAGTTTGTAATTGACATTGGGATAAACAAAAATAGTGCTTTCTCGAATAAGTCATGGAAACAACTCCCTCCTCTATGAGAGTGTTGTGTTTACCAGATTAGAAAATTGCTTTACCAGAAAAGGAATCACACACAGCAGAGTGAAGCGATTTCCTAATGCATTTGTGGGTCAGTTAGCATAAGAAACGTACATAATAGCTTTAAACTGCACTCAGTATTCCAAGCACATTTAAACAAATTCGTCGAGTTACAGCAAGCTTGTGGGATGGCATTTTCACAACATTTTGTGACACAGCAGACAACCCGTCTGTTTGAGATAGAATTTGAATCTCCAAGGAGAGCGAAGTCTATTGCATTTGCAGAATGACCTCAAAGGCAAAATGCCAGAAGCTGCAGTTAAAATACTGAAGAAAACTTGCTTTTTTTTAAACCCATAGACATTCCTTGAGCATCTGCTCAAGGACTGAATGGTATGACTCAAATCAATTACAGTAACTTCATATTAAATGATGTTTGAAATTGTTCAAGTCATAACAAATTTTTATAGTGGCACTTTTCTTTTTAAGTGCTTGTTGTTGTGACAAATATTTGATAATTTTTCTGTTACAGCTTTGTACTGCGATTAGTAGCATTATCAAGGGAGCTTTTAAGTGGACATATGAGACACAAATACAATTAGGTGACTCCCAAATGCCAATATTATCATATTATGGGTAAATACGTTTTTTTTTTTAAGCACCCAAAGTAATGTGCAGTTTCCTAAAATATTTTTTATTATTTCAAACAAAAGTCCATATCCGAATAAAGAAGTCGATGCAAACATGGTCAGTCTGTTGTGGCAGATAAAAGGCTTCTACTGTCTGGCTTGTTCTCCCTGTGACGCAGTTCACTGTGAAATCCTCTTCATTTCCTGTTTAGGTTTTGCTCTGTGGCTTTTAGTGTAACCGTTTCCTCTGTAGCTAAGCAAAGGGCATATGATCATGTTCAGTTACAATGTTATGGTGACTTGTTTGTCCATTCCAGACAGCAGTGGGCACTTGTTTTCCTTGGCTTTGGCATATCTATTGTATGTCGCTGTAGTGATTCAATGGGATTTTTGCAGGCAGAATATTTGGGAAATGAGCAATAGCTAGTGAAATTCAAGAACTGACTACAGAAGACTGCCATCCAAAAAGTCTTAGTTTAAGGATTAAGAATGCTCTTGTATGTTTTTATGTTTTCTGCTTCCTTTTCATAACCAAATGTAATTTAGTAAATCAAAAACAAATCATCTAGATCGTTCAATGTTTTTCTTACCTAAACTAAGACCTAATAATGTCCTCTGGGTAGGCTTGTAAGTTTCTAATCAAATGTTATTTCCTTTACAAACAGAAGCTTGCTGATAGAAAGTTGCTTTGGTTTTTGAAGGCTCTTCCAGAATCTGCCAGTTCAATTAGCCTGAATCTAATCAGACATCAGACATCATCTTTTTTTTTTTTTTTTTCCCCCCAATATCCAGCTGTACTGTTGCTCACGCAGCAGAAAAATATGCCATTCACAGTGTCCTCACCTCATGCATCTGTTCTTCTGCTTTTGTTCTCTAGGATGTGAGTTAAGCTCCACTGTGGATATATAGTCCCATGAAGGTGAAGCTCATTAAAGCTATTTCATTTCACAGGTGCAGCATAAATTCATAAAATGCAATACTGCTTCGTCATTGCGATCTGGAAAGTATCAGGGTTAGAAATCGTTTGGTGCAGCCGTGGTACTTTTGAAATAGCAATAAAATTAAAAGGCATAACCGGTAGCAGGTAAAGTACTGTTGAAAGTCACAAATGTAACCAACAGTTAAAACCTGAGACAGTGGGGGGGGGGGGGGTCCTGTTGTAAAAAGTGATTGAAAAGAAACCAATGTTGCCAACTTCAGCCACTTTTGCAGCCGAAGCACTGGAATCTGCAAATTTGTCAATCATGCATGTTAATTTTTCATCAGCTGGTGTCTGATTTCGCACTCATGTTTGGACACAGTATGTATCAAAGTGTCTGGGGAGGCAGAGGTTTATTTTAGGTTCAGCATAGTAAGCTATATTGCAGCGCTTTTCTATTTGCAGACAGGCAGATACTCAGATACTAACAGTGTCAAATTTATCTCAAACTGTTTTCAAAGTTATATGATTGATATGGATGCTGCATAAGAGAAATTCCTGAAACTCTTAAATTTAGTTTGAGTAATGCTTGACCTTTATTGCTGTTATCACATGATAAATCTGGGTGCAGTATTAATTGGCACAGTGCCTGCAGATTTAATTGCTTGAGTTGTTTCATCTGGGTAATCATGTTTTCTAGAAGGTAAAACTGTCAAGACTAAGGAACAGTTAATTCACATCTCGGCGAGTAATAAATGAATTATTGGAGTGTTTCATCTCGAAAAGCATTACTGTTTCAAGCTTGAAGACAGCCTGATGCAACAATGTCTAAAGCAGATCTCTTTCAGTACACCAAGATTAGCTTCACATGTCAAGTGTCTTTTAAATAATTTCCATATCTGCTGCTTAAATCATTTATTCTCAGTTAACGATAAGAGAAAAATGTCTTGCACTGCTCAAATGGTTTTAGAACAACTTCATGAATCACCAGTTTATAAATTCCTCCCAGAATATCCCTGACACTTCCTGCTAGTATAATTTCTTTACTAAGATTTCTGCATCTATTGTTCCATATCCTGGTAAGACCTGCTTCACCTGTCACGTCCAGATAATTTTACATCGAACTGTAAGAATTTGTGGTATAGTGTTTCAGTACTGAGTCAGGGCCATTCTAGGGCTGTCAACAGTTTTAAGGTCTTCATGGTAAAGTAATGGTTGAAGAGGATCATGCCCAAAAAAAGTAAATCTCTTGACAGACATGGTCAGCCAACTAATTCATCTCTCGTCCTAAATGCCAGGAAATTTTGTCTAAAGTCATTTTTTCGCAGTGGTGTGTGTCTGGGTGTGTGTATGTGTGCGCCCTGCGATGAATTGGTGAACCCTGCCCTCGCCCGATGTGGGCTGGGATTGGCTCCAGCACCCCCAGTAAAGGATAAGCGGTTGAAAATGAGAGAATGAACACACACACACACACACACCCATTTATATCTCCACTATCCATTCTGCTCTCTAAATATCAAAATCAAACTTTGATAAGCCATTACGGGTGGAGTACACTGAAGGGCTTGAATGACGTAGATTCTTCAGTAACGTCGCCAGATAATTGAGGGTTATGTGCCACGTTCTTAAAACAAGGTGGCACGGTTCCCTGAATATTGCTGTCAAGGCTGCCAGCAAGAGCAGACTATTTATTTTTGAGTAAAGCTAATGATATTCTGAAAATTACGATATAATTTTGATTTTATGGTCTTGGTATCTAAATGTTACTGTTTTGAACCGTTATATTAGTAGTTTTTGAAATGCGTTGGCATCAGAGTTTTGTGTTTTTAAAGAGAACTGTATTTCTTAGAACTCACTAAACAGGTTTGCTGAATGTCAGAAATAAAAAAAAAAAATCTCCTAAATGACCGTGATTTATCAGCTCATAGATGCAGAATAGTCACAGCACTGGGCCTGTTTGGTAAATGTGACCAGCTCACTCTGATTCAGATAACGCACGCCTGCTGAGTGGAGGCATTCCAGACAGTGACTCAGTTCAAATGCTTCAAACCTGCCTGAATGGAAGGATATAAGCAGTTGTTTAGATGATCCATCAATCAAGACTCAAATCCTTGTTTTGAAATGGTAATTGAAACTAATCTGAAGCCATGAAGACATATTAGTGTTTTAACTGAAGCGAGAACCAAAGCATTTAAAAGAGACTCAAAGTAGATCTTAATTCTGAATCTTTCAATTCCAAATTCATTCTCTACTAAATACGGAAAAGACAAATAAAATTGTATTTTATTATAAAGGGGAAATTTTCCAGAGAAAAGTTATTATATTTTGTAGCAGTATATTGGTCTGAAGTCAAAGCATTTTCATTTCTTTTCGGCAGTATCTGATAAAAGTTCTGATCGTGGCTGTATGTTAGTTTTGATGCCCCCCCCCCAAAAAAAAAAAAACAAAAAAAACAGCTGCTTATATGAGGCAGGTTTACAGCATTTGAATGGACACTCCCTCTGGAATTTCTGGAGTCAGCAGGTTTGGTTCAAAAGCACCAGGGTGGCCACTGGCTGCCCATCTGTACCTCTGTGACTGAGCTCGTTTAGCCCAGATATGTGATGAAATACTGTATGATGTGTAAATTGTCTTCGTCATTATTAATGGTGACAGTTTTGCATTTGTTGTGTGAATGTATTTCACCAAACACAAGACAGTTTTTATTTTTAGCATTAGGGTTAGGGTTTTATATTCTTACATCAAGTGCAAAGGGTTGTCATATTTCGCTCAGTGTCAAAAAGGTTATTTCCATACAGATTCAGCTGTGCCACAAAGCCTTCATGTGCTAAGTTGTGAGCCTCGTTATTGATTAAATCAACCATGAGTAGTTGGATGCTTCTATTTATAAAAGTAAGTGCCTTATACAACTGATGTGCTGAAAATAACTTTTTACTCTACTCAAGCAGAGAGAGAGAAATAAATAAAGACAAAAAAGACAGTCTTCTGGATTTAGTGGTAAATTAATCAAGTATTAACCGAAAATACTTCAAAACAGTGCTTTTTCAACACGAATCCTGTGATGGCAAGCTGCACACTTCAAAATGTTAAAATGAGGTGAACTTAGTCAAAGAAAGAGCTGTCCATGTGTGGGCAGCTGAGTTGTTAGGATTGTTTTTCTCTTTTTCACGACTCTTTTTCACGATGGAGGTTGCTGTAAAAGCACTATTAATACTAGCACTAGAAAAAGTGGTTCGTCAGAATTATTATGCATGGTCCTCAAAGTGGAATCTTTGAAATCTTTAAAAATATGGTGTCTGTTAATTAGACAAGTGTAAGAGAGCTGACATTAGACAACTAAAACTTTGGAAACACTATAGCATAATGAAAAATAACGAAAATCCACAGAGTAGGTCATTAGAGCTGAAATTAATAAACTCAGATAATCTCAGACTGGAGCCTTTCACTTGAGATCAGATGTCACTAGAAAACTGATCATTTGGGACTTTTGGTCACATAAACATTTGCAGAGAGTACATTTAGCTCTTGAAATAGCCATGTGACACCATTCACGCACACATCACGTGTCATGGCTGGTCAGCTGTGCGTAGGTAGCATGGAAATGCATTCATAATACAAGTATTTGTGTTCTTTTAATGAACTGTTGAAATGATGGATGGAGAAACTGATATTTATCTAAATTTTAAATGATTTTGTGTCTCCATCCCTCTCTATCAGGACCAGTTTTTAACTTTGCTTGTTAGTGAACCTTGTAAAATGACTACAAACACACTAGATTTGTAATGTGGTCAGGCTGTTTTGCTTCAGAACTAGTCTTAGACAAAGCTACAGCAGCATTTTCGAGTATTTACAGACACGCAACACATACTGTACCGCTGAATTTTCGTCCATGGTTAACAAAGCAATTCTTATTCTTATGTATGCACTATATAAAAGGAGCTGTAGTAACTTTGCAATTCAGAGAAACAGATCGACTATTATAGCTAAATAATTAGAAGGATAATCGTCATAAGAGTTTCATTCATGGTCTACAAGCTGTTTTTGTATCAAAATCCTTGCGACATTTAATGATGACACATTTGTCAGCATGTTTCATCATCATATGTAGCTGATGAAAATGTCTCTGATTTGTTACAATTCTTGCACCGGAAACTGAGTACCGTCTCTTTAAAAGACAACACTGGTGCTTTGCCCTGTGCTCAGGGCATAGTGGGGGAGGGAGGGAGCAGGGAGGGAGGTTGTTGACGGAACGGAACGGCCGGCTCTGATTGGCTAGGCTTTACTGAGGGCAGTGACATCACACAGGAGGAGAGGCCCAGTGGTATAAAATAACATGTCCTTTTATGGGACGAGCAGGACCGTTCCATTTGTTGGGAGAGAGGGGGAGGTCTACTTCTTTCAGTCTGGTCCCTTGGCTCCCTTTTCCCACATGAAATTCTCTGATTAGCCAAGGTGTTTTGTAAATTAATAACACACAAGTACAACTAATTACAATTACAGATTAAATGAATGCCTTTATCTTAGACAATGCTCTTTACCTTGTAGAGTTGGTCCTCTTTTTCGAGCCACCTCTTGTTTGATTCTCATGGTATCTTTTTTTTTTTTTTTTTTTTTTTTTTGGAATGGTCTTTTTCAAATGTCCCTTGCTTTTTTTATTATGTTGAGCAATGCACTTTGTTGTAATAATTTATATACTTATTTAACTCTAATAAGGAAGTTCCTCTACTCTGAGGAACATTTTTTTTCTCTCAGCTGAAGCTTAAGTTTGGCTGACAGTGTTGTTGGTATTGAAGTCAGAGGAATGCCTGGCATTCTGGCATTCATGTGAATCAGGGCCAGACATCCGTCTCGTTCACTGCCAACATCCAAGCTCATTCTTACATCTTATGAAGGTGCTTTGAGCACACTGACAAAAACAAAAGCTGCAGCTGCCTGTCCGCTTCCACCGAACATGTGAAATCCCCCTGCTGCTGGCTGATGTGGTATCTCCCGAGAAGGAGCAGTCACCTCCCCTCACTAAGTCAGATTTGTCTCCACTCCAAGGAAATACACTGTAACATCGAGTGGAGTCAAGAAACTGTAGTTACACTCTTTCGGCTGGACGTCCACAGAAACACTCAGTAAAGGGGCAGGTTATTTTCACTAAAGGAGGCTGGCGCAGAAATTTTGGCTGACAAGTCATGAGGAGAACACTTGTGAATCCCTGAGAGATCCTCTGAACCCTCCTCCCCTCCTCCTTCCAATGTTTCAGTGGTTGGGGCCATGGCCTCTCAGTCAGGGTAAGAAATGTACAACTAGCTGGCTGCTTGACTTATTTCTGTTAGTGTCTTATATGTATAAGAATAAAACACCTACCTACACATATATGTATGTACATATTTAAACACTTGTACATATATCGTATATACAACTCTTATTACAATATCATTAACTTGTGTTTGGTAGGCTTTACATAATGGCTGTCACAGGAGTCCAGAACCACCACAGTCCTATATTCATGGTGCTCAGATAACCATCAGTTCTTCCCCTTTTTCTTCTTTTTTCCCTTTTTTATTGCTGTGGTGAAGACGTGGCCTTGTTGTTATGTTGTGACTGAGAAAGAGGCAGATGAACTGATTAATTTAGGTACAGAGTGAACTGCCTGTTCAACTGAGCAGACTTTGACCTTTTCAGCCTGGCACACTGTTGAATGATTACAATCAAGTAGTAGCTGGCCATTTATACTTTTACATTAATAAAGTTCATTTAAATTCAATTAGTTTTGTGTCAGAAGTGATTTGGTGAGGCAGATATTTCCCTGTTTTGGACTCTGCATTGCCTGTCGTCCTATAGTGTTGGCATCTGAGGAGTTCTGAAGTCCTTTGGATGTGGGTACAGCCATTTATTTAAACTGGGGCTTATTACTGATCTCTGCCTTTTATGTTTGCTCTGTTAAATGAGTAAAATGGCAATGAATGTTTGTTCTTGGCCTTTCCCCCACGCATTCCTAACTTTGGGATTGGGGATCAGTGTATGGTTTTCTTTAAGGCCACTGGTTATAATGGCTTCATTTGTGGTTTTGGATCTCATCTTATTTCTTTTCGACCAGGGTAACCCCTGGTACCCATCTTGGAAAACTAAACTTAAGATTAGTATGTGACAAAACCTGTTTGGTATTAGGTGGTTCTGCAGTATCATGATGGGGGTGACGTCCCTTGCACTGCGCTGTAGTTGTTGCCTTGTTCTGTTGACAACGTTTTTATCTGTTCAGGTTCAAACTGCAAGACCTTTGGTGCAGTTAAACCCCGACTCACTTCTTCCATCAGTTGGAGCTGGAATCCAGTCCTGGATCTTGGTCAGTACAGATGTTTGGTCCTGATTATCTGGTAATGGGAAGTGTTCATGGGCCCAGTCTGAAAAGTGCTTGCAAACACATTCAGGAAAGTCCTCAATAATATCAAGCATCTTTAATATGTATGTAGTAGTTAAAATTAAGATTTTTTACGATTATCATTGCACAAGTCTCGGAGCAGCTGATGGCGCTGTCAAGCAAATTGTTAATATTCTCGCACTCAAGGCTAACATTAGCAAACATACTATTGTTGAAATATTCCAGACTCATTTAGCCATGTTTTTTCCCACTGACGTTTTCCCGACGTTGTTGTACCACAGTCTCCATTTTGTTTACGTCTGCTTTCCCGTGAGATCGTGAGTTGGTGCGTTGCGCCTCGATTGTTCTCTCTGCCACAATAATTTTAATATCCTGTAGTGTGTAATAGGCAGTTATTCCCAACTCTTGTAGTGGGTACAAGTTTGATATTTTTTCTCTATTTCTGCACATTCCTATTTCTATTTAGATGCTAAGCTATACTTGCACACGCAAGGGCCTGGCCTGTCCACCATGTTGTAAACAGTGAGAATGTGTCATGTTGTGCAGAAAACATGCAAAACCCTTCCAGAGTAGTTCCATTACAGAAACAGTTCTTAATAGTCAATCGTGGAAGTCAGTCAGTCAGTTGACTTGAAATATTTAAAAAAGTATTAGAACTTGTAACTTTTTATTATTCTTGCAAATGTAGTGTTAAACTTGGTCTTGGTTTGCTTCTTCCGTTGTGTTGCTGTCTTCAAAGATTAAAGGCTTTGATCAAACAGGAGTATGGAAATTTTTTTTTGTGTACTTCCTTTATTTATTCAAACCCAAGAGAAAACTTGGTATACTTCTGGTTTTCATGTATTTCATGGATTTCCTGAAAGAGGCACCCCCAAGTGTTACCCGTCAGTGAGGTTTGTTTGATTGTTGAACAAAATAAGAGTAATGGATGGTAAATAGAAACCTTCATGCCATGCTGTGATATTGTTGCCCTATGCCAACAGTGGCCACCTCACACACTCAGTCCCACTGGCTTATTTACATGTGTATGTAAATGTGTAAGTGACCTTGGGACAACTTGATATAGTTTGAATATTTGTGTGACCAGCATAAATGTAGAAAGTTTAAATTCTAGGGCATGAAAGTGGCTTTTTCTTCAACCATTTTTATATTTAACAATTTGTACAAACTCGGTGGTAAGCAGAAAACTATCACAGTAAAAATTGCCGCTTTATGTAATCTTGCTCTTGAACGTGTTGGTTTTTGATTTACACACAATGGTGTTATTTGGGAAACAAAAAGTCACACTAGCAAGCTGAACTTTTCTTCAGTTTCCTCATTGGCTGCACCTATTTTCTCACTCAGTACCTCTATTTTTATTGGTGCAACGCACAAACGCAGCAGTTGAATGTTTGGACATTTGCATGTCACTCATAGTATGTGCAATTATCAAGCAATACTATTGACTGCCTTTTGCGTCTTGTTTTTTTGGGTTTTTTTTTAAGTCTGGAAAGAACAAGCTAGGGGTTTGTTTCTGCAACCCTGAAAGTATCAGACTATGTAATCTATTATTGCAATCAAAAACTATTTAGTAATTGATAACATCTATCACTGGTATCTCACAATCATTTTGTCACCAAAGTCTTCAGTAGCCATCAGCTGGGTGATGGACTGGAGCGATTATTAAGCAAAATTGACTGTGGTAAGAGGAACTCTTCCTCCATATTGTGTAGCACTGAGATAGAAGTGTTGCATATGGTGTCTCATAACCTTGGTAGCTTTCTGAGCTTTGTAAGTAGCTCAGTGACAGTGTGTAAATCATGTTGTCTGCTCTACGTCATGACTCATACTGTAGTTAGGTGGTGTTGATGATGCAAAATGGGAATGGGCTTACTCAAGAGGGCGGTTGGAAAATTACTGTTTATACTTGCTGATAAGCTCACAGATAGCCAGGCAGAAGTTGTAGAGCACCTGGAACTGTATTGTTAGATACCCAGTGGTTGATAACCCTGATCCGATTTATGTCAGAATTTTGTGAATTTCTATCGGAAACTTTTCGTTTCTAGTAAGTAATCTAGATTGCACTTGCTTATTTTTGCCTTCCCAGTGTGTAGTGGGTTTGTTGCCCCTTGTTGTAAAATGATTTTCCCTAGTACTTTGTTTCATCTTCTCAGTCATACTTCATAAGACTTGAAAACACCCTTGTGTGTTGTCTTTGTAGTCTAGGAGGAGGCCGAGTGGCTGCAGCATAATCGCCCCCAGTCATCAGCCTTAAAATCATTGTTGTCACTGGCAGAGCCTGAAGCTGTCAACTCTGAGGGAGAGGCGACACGCCTGGCTGATAATTTGCTTCTTTCGGGTTTCAAAGCTCTGTAGTTTTTTTTTTTCTGTTAAACAAGGTGCATAATAGTCATATCTTGTTCTTTGTCAGAGTGGCAATTCAGTGAGGTCCCATTAGTGTCCAAATCCCATGCAGTTATATTCCAGATGGTATCCAGGACAGTATTTTATGTGAAGTAAGATCGTCCTTATCGGGTTTTTTTTTTTTTGTTTTTGTTTTTTTTTTTAAGTCTACTTTTCTTTTAATGAAGATTTTCTTGCATTTGATGGTGATTGTTTGTCTAGTGTCCGACCATACATCCTTTTAAGGGGCTGTTTTTGTTGACACTACACATTATCCTCAGACACACAATAAGGGCAGAGAGGTGTGTTTAACTTCCAGTGATGGAGTCAAGTGTTTGCAGCTATAGTATGAAAGCAGCAGTTTATTTAATCTTAAGCACATGTTTTCTTTAGTTTTCTTTATGTTGACATTGAAAAAAAATTTACTCTATATATATATATATATATATATATATACACATACACACACACACACACACACACACACACTGACCATCTCATCTCTAGGGAGATTATGCCTAGTAGAAGCAGGCAACTGCACGGTGTCTAGACTAGCCTAAGCTTATTAGAGACTACTTTCTTTTCAGGTCATCTCTGTGATCCTCTCTGTTTCTGATGTTTGACTAATGATTGTCCAATTTATGGTTTACCCAAAAACTGACCCTGAGTAGAGAGAAGATAATAGCAACCTGACTACATGATTCACAGTAGACAGTTGGAAACTTCAAGTAGTTCTTATGAGTTTGAGAGCTGGAGGGCTTATTCTACTTAGCGGTGTTTCTTCACTTTTGACTGAGACCAAGTTTTAGGTAAATTTTTCCAGACGGGTCAGGTGTTTCCTTTACAAAAGTCTCACTTTCAGAATACCGTTTCTTTTATAGCCATCTTTTTAAAGCCATGAGATGAGTTTATTTATTGTCACCCTCCGGCACATTTTTTGCGTTGACTTTTTTTTTTTTTTTTTTTTTTTTTTTTTTTTGTTTGTTTTTGTGTTTGTGTTATTAGCAACATGAACCGTGAGGACCGGAATGTGCTCCGAATGAAAGAAAGAGAAAGGAGAAATCAAGAAATCCAACAGGGAGGAGGAGAGGCGTTTCCAGCAAATTCCCCTCTTTTCCCTGAACCTTACAAAGTGGTAAGTTTATGTGTTCACCTTTCTCATGAAATTGATGAGTCAGTTTTGAGGAATATGTTACAGTGACAGGAAGTGAGAACGGCACATACTCTGTATGTGTCCATATTGCATTGCCATCAGCTTGTTATGCCTTTGCTTTCTGAACCGAGAGGAACAATAAGCTTCAGGTTTTTGTGGTAAATAAACAAACATCTTGGTGCTGTCTTTCAGGTGTGCATGTACACTTTATGGTAATTGTTTGACTTCATTCCTTTTCGTTTCCTTCTTTTCCATTTCACAACTGTGACCTTCAAGATCCAGCAGACTTGTTTTTGATTACTTTTGATGGGATGAAAGCCAAATGTGGCAAGATGTGCTTTTTATACCCATGCAGTTGTGTAATGCTACATGTTGGATTTATGGTCAACATGATATGTGGCTGCGCTGATGATGGGTATTAAAATTATGCTTTTTCAAACGTTTATGGCCTGAATTAAAAGAACATTAGCTGTCTGATGGATAGCCAGCTGTTGACCAACTCTGCACAGAATGCACAAGAGTCGGTTTAAAGGGAAGCACCTGTTCATGCTTAGCTGTGTTGTAGTGCAACTGTAGAAGGTAAACATCAGAGCATGCTGGCTTCCCCTCCTCCTGCCCCTTTGTGCGTCTTCATTCTGAGCTCATAGACACATAGATGTAGGCCAGCCAACTCCCAGCTCCCTCCCAGCCGGTGTAATTGTAAAGAGGATTTGAGTTCTCTGTATTGGTCTAATCTTCGCCACTAACCAGATTTGAGCAGAGGTAAGTGGCTTCTCTCCCTAGCGAGAGCTACACATCAAAGCAGCAGTGAGGAATGTGTCCTGACAGGTTCGGAATAGAAACTGTAGCAGAGGTGAGTGATGAGAGCTGGCCTGTGTGTTTTGGACCACAACAAAGTGAAAGGTAAAAAGACATTGAAGGAGGAGCCCTTGACCTTTTTGGAAAAAGTAGAAAGGCATTTTCAAAGGCAAATGTTTTGCATGTTGGTTGTTCTCTTTTCAGAAACTGCTTTTGAGAAAGAGGAGCTGGTGTGCTGAAAAAAAAAAGCCAACAGTGTAATTTGCTGGCTTTTATGCACTGTATCTCCTGTCTCTTGCTTTTCTTATGTAAGCTTCAGTTTGACTTTTTTCTTTCCCCCTCTGTCATGCTTCACCAAGTGGAAGTTTACTGTGTTCTGCATTAAAAGGCATGTGTGCACATAGTTGCAGCTGTGCCCCTCCAGATGTAGACCAGCAGAGCAGTAACATTTTAATGGTGCAGAGTTCATGCACTTGTAACTCAGCTGCATTGAATAAGGAGCAAAAATTTATCTTTTGTAAATTAAAGATGCACATTATTCAATTTCTAATGCATTTTTTCCACTCAGCCATCCCTCAGACGTGAGGGACCTCAAACTGGTCTTTTTAGAAATTTTGTGCCAAGGTCAAACCAGCTCCAGACACTAATCTTCTTGAAAAATCCATTGCTTGCATTTTGACTGCAAAAAAAAAAACAACAAAAAAAAAAAAAAACAACACACACACAGATAAGGTAAATCAGACAAGCTGCAGTTTAAAGAGTGATGGTATACTTTTTTGCTTGTGAAACGGTAGAGGACATTCAGAATTTCATCTTTTATAAAAGGACATGCTAACTAGCAGGAATTAGCCTCAAGACAGTGGTCTTTTTTTGGGACAGGGCCGAAAAAATGGAAGTCCTGATCAACCTGGAAGAAAAGGTCCTGGGGTTGTAAAAAGAAGAGTCTGAGCAGAGAGATAGCAAGGCTGGATTGTTTTCAACAAATGAGCAATTCAATATGGAGAATATGTCTGTGTAATTTTCCTGTTACCTGGATAGTTTTTCCTGGATGTAATACACCCTCCTTGGTTTTACAAAATGTTTTTGTTAGTCTGCCAACAAACTGCAGTGTTGCAATCAATGTCTTTGTAAACAGTGAGTTTTATTGAACAAACCATAGAATGGTTTGACTGTTTTTCATTTACCTCACTCAGTTTATTTAGTCTTTGTTCTTAGGATTCCCAGTCAAATTACATTCTAGCATAATTATATTAGATAAGCCCTTTTGAAATACTCAGTGTGAAAGTATCATTTGTACTGGTTCACCTGAAGTCTGGTACAGTCATAATAAAACATACCTTTTTATGCTCTCACTGCAACCTCCCTTAAAAAAAAAAAACAAAACAAAACAGATAATTCATCAGCTTCAGACATGAGAGCCAGGCCATTCTAGCAGGTGGTAGTGGAGTGCACATTCTGACCAAGCTAGTTTACATTTACTGCCAACAGACAACGGCTTGTGTTTCCTCACCCTTTCTGTGAGACTCTCTAATCGAATGGAGGTTTGAGGCTGCATGTGTAACTGGATATTCTGTCATGGGCTGATTGCAAACAGGTCAGCTAGAACCCGCGGCCTCGAAGCAATTGATTAACCTCTGTGTTGGAACTATGGGTAGACCCTTATCTGTGTTCACAGATGGGTGTGGACTGATCTGACTCCAGTTTAAACAGGCTCAAGTCTGTGATTGGCTGATTGCGCCTCTTCAGTTCAGTAAATTATTTCAAATGTTCAAGTGGTGGCATATTGGGGTTAAGATGTAATTTGTTGTCATTTGTGAAAAGGAAATGTGAATTTCTGCCATGCATATTTTGCCTGACTAATTTCAACTGTTTTTTATGTGGAACCATGTTTTTCCCTTTTTTTTTTTTTTCTCTCTTTTTCTGATTGCCATTGTTTTGATAGAAAGTAATTAACCAAACTATTCAACTTGTGCCAATAATGACTGTTTTCTCCCTCCCCCACCTTCCCTCCACCCATTTTTTTCTTATTTATTTTTTTCTTTCCTTTCTCTTGCTTTGTTACTTCTTCTTCTCACTGTCCTCTGCTCCACCACCTTTTCCCCCTTTCTCTGCTTCTCTCTTCAGTCCAGCAAGGAAGATAAACTGTCCAGCCGTATTCAGAGCATGCTGGGCAATTACGACGAGATGAAAGAGCCCATTGGTGATACACTTCCAAAGCTTAGCAGTAAACCTTCTAACAGCTCGTCTTCCTCAGAGGAAAAATCAGGCCCACCTTTGTTTGTTGGAGACCAGCGTGGCGTCGGTAGCGGCAGCAGCAGTCAGAGCAGTAAGTGGACTCCTGTTGGTTCTGCACCAGGTGGATCTTCATCCCAATCTCAGAAACGCTCAGGACTCCAGGGTGGGCACAGCAGCCAGAGGAGCAACGGAGGTAGTAGCGGCAGCAGTAGTAGCCAAAGACACGGAGGAGAGATACGGGAAAAGAAATCAAGTAAACATAGCGGCGGGTCTGAGCACTCAAAGTCACACACGTCGAGCCCGGCCAAAGGTTCTCTAAGTTCCTCCAGCAGCAACAGCCACTCACGGAGCTCTTTGTCTGCTGAGCAGCATCAGAGCAAGGAGCGCTACCGCTCCAAGTCCCCACGAGACAGAGAGGCCAACTGGGACTCACCCTCACGGGTTCACACCTCCTTCACCAGTGGACAACACTCAAGTCAGGCCTTCCCCCCATCTCTCATGTCCAAGCCCGGCTCCATGCTACAGAAACCCACGGCCTATGTGCGGCCTATGGACGGCCAGGAAACGGCAGAACCCAAGAGCTCACAGGCAGAAAGTTACAGCGGACAGTCACACAGCAGCACCATGGGAGAGATGAAGTCCAATGGCAAGGCCTCGCTTTCCAAACTCAAGATCCCCTCACAACCTGTTGAGGTAAGGTGCCACCTACAAGCCTCCAGTTTCCTTCTGCTTGTATTTTAATTCTGAACCCTGCAGCTTGTGTTAACTACCCACATAAGGACTGTACTGTGTGCTTATACGGCACTTAAGATGTAAATCTATAGTAGTGAAGGCTGAAGATTTTAAAATGGCAGAGTTCTCCTTAATGGAACATATATTCATAGTGATGTCATATCTGTATTAAATTACCTCACAGTGAGTTGCACATGGTCTGGCTGAACTCACAGGTCTCATAAAATGCCTGTAGAGTGACTCGTATACTCAAAATGGAAGCTGCCTCTCACCTGCGGCACTGACATCATGTTGTTTATGATCACATGTGCTGAACATGATGTTTCTGTCTGTAGGGCCCCGGTGATGCCAACTGTGTCGATGAAATTCTGAAGGTATGTGCAGAATTGTATTTTGTTGAGAGAGGGAGAAAAAAAGCTGAGTGTTTAGAGAAAACCCTTTAGGTAATGAGAGAACGTTTTGTGTTATTCACAACTCATTTGCACTTTTTTCTTTTTTTTTTTCTTTCTTTCTTTCAGGAAATGACTCAGTCGTGGCCCCCTCCACTAACAGCTATCCACACCCCCTGCAAAACAGAACCCTCCAAGTTTCCATTCCCTACCAAGGTCAGCAATGCGCCACTGACCGTGTTGACTATGAGATTCAAATGATTATATGTCGTGATTAATTAATAAGGTTTGATAACTGGTTTATCACTCTGGTATGGTCCAGACAGACCTTAAATAACTCATGTGGCCGAACCAGCAGAACCGTGTTCAGTGCCTCTCTGAACTATAAAGAGATTGGATTTACTATTCATAGATGTTTGATCTGATTGAAGGTGCAGGTACTTTTCAGGCAGTTTTGCTTTTTTAATTAAAGTACAACAGTCTTAAAAATATACATGGCTACAAAAACACTTTGATTCATTTCACTTTAACTGTTACCACTTTGTTTTTGGAGTGAGCGTATGTTGAAATATGAGAAAGGAAATAGGTTTATGAAAGTAATTTTTTTTTTCCCCCCCTCCCCCTCATGCCTTCAGGACTCTCATGCTTTTCCAAGTGGACACAGTGAGTATTACTCAATCTTTAAGTATATATTTCATATACCTATAATGTTTGTTTACTTACTTTTTTGTGTTTTTTTTTTTTTTTTCTTCTCCAAGAGCGAGGCAGTTCTTCCAAGAGCTCCAGCAGCCACCAGCCCAAAGCCTGTGATGACCAGCCTACGTAAGTATTTCATCCTTCTCATTATCTTGGGTCTCATCTCTTGTTTGTAGTAGCATTGAGTAAGTATTGATTATTTGAGTATTGATTGATACAACAGAGAGCCTTATGAAAACAAATATTTATGTTTAATCAAGAAACCTTAAGTAACCAGACATGCATAGATAGCCTCTGCATGCTATGCAGATACACTAAGCACTCTTCCTTATGCAGCTATTACACTGCTGTCATAAAATACAAAGATTTAATTATCTTTCATTCCTGAATCTCAGTATGCTGGAAGATGACCTGAAGCTGAGCAGCAGCGAAGATAGTGATGTAGAACCAGACTCTACGAAGAATGCCTCAAGGAACACGTCAGCAAGGTGAAGCATAGCAAATCTACTTTTGTGAATCCTGAATGCAGAGTATTGGTTGCATTTCTCTTATGAAGGTAAAAATACAACATTACCCCCACTCACTGAGGTGACTTTACTGTGATGTTCACAAGTGAACAATTTGCATCATCTGGGGCGTTCACAGGTGTAATGAATACACATGGGTCTCACGTCTTCAAATCCAAATTCAAGTTATAAGTATTTTAACCATGTTTAAAATTGAGCGTTTCCCAAAGCATGACAATTATACCACAGCATGCTTACAATTACAAAATAATTACAAACAATTAGAAAAAACCTGCCCTGTTTCCAATTATAAGGTCATTGTCACTGAAGTAGGTGGCTCAGCCATATGTTTACAGCGCTGTGTAATCCCTAGTTTTGGATGAAAATGTGCATTTTCACATCGAGCTCATCAAAGATGGACTGTACACTTTTGGCACACAATATAATAATACCTGACTTTCTCATCTGCAATGGCAGCAATAACAGTGAAGCAGCAGAGCAATCGAGGGATGACTCCAGCAGCCACAGCGGCTCAGAGAGCAGCTCTGGCTCAGACAGCGAGAGTGAAAGCAGCACGACAGACAGTGAAGCCAACGAGCACCCACGGCCTGCCTCTCCCGAAGTAATGATTTAAGTGTTACTTTGTACAAAGTTATAGTGCAGAGCTTTCTTCTTTGCCCGAAATACCAAATTTTTCAATGTTGGACCGTTTCTTACACATCATTTTTTGCTCACCAAGACAATTTAATTACTGTTTCCTCTGATTCAGCCTGAACAACCCATGGCCAACAAGTGGCAGCTGGACAACTGGTTCAAGAAGGCAAAGCAGTTCTCCCCAGCTTCACCAGTGGACAATAATGTCTCAACCAAGTGCAAGAAAGAGGGGAGAGATAATAGCTCAGGACGTGGCTATGGTAGCCAGGGAGGGGGCTCAAAAGACTCAGCGGCACCCACCCCAAGTAGAGACCTACGAGCAGCACAAAAAGGAGCAGAGGGTGGCCGTGGCCGACAAAAATCCCCTGCCCAAAGTGAGGGTGGCACAAATCCGCGAATTCGTGTTGGCAAAAAACAACCCAAAAAATCAGAGAAGCCTCCAGTGGTGGAGGAACCTAAAGGAGGTCTGAGAGTGGAGAGTGAGCCAGCACCAGAGATACCACCTCATCGGCCCAAAGCTGCCACTAAGGGTTCCCGCAAACCAACCATCAAAAAAGAACCCAAATCATCTCCGAGGCCGACTGCAGCTGCTGTTACCACCACCGTAGATAAACGCAAAGCCAAGGCTCCCACTAAGACTTCCCAACAGAAGTCCCGTGAGTTTGTCGATACAGACTCCTCATCGTCCGACTCTGAGGGGATTGAAAGCAACCCGTCCTCATCACAGACGCCCAAGTACACAGAGAGCATCAGGACCCCTGTGTGCGTGTTTTCTCCAATGGAAGAGAAAGAGCTGTTGTCTCCACTGAGTGACCATGAGGAGCGTTACCCTGCGAGGCCCCCTCAGCAGCAGGTTTTACTAGTGAAAATAGGTCTGTTAAGAATCCGCATACAACAAATTCTCAAAGCATTTGTATTACACTTGTCTAGATGGAGTCCCCTTTGGACCAAGTTAACCCAAAGCCAACCCTTCCCCTTTACTTACTTTTTACTGCAGATCTCAGTTTGCTCTCACGGATCCCAGGGCGGCCCTACAAGGAGCCTGTAGAAATAAAAGTGGAGAGGGACGATTCTCTAGACAGGGACAGCAAAGACTTCAGCAAACAGAACTCTGAGAAGAGCTCCAGCAAGGCAAAGAGGAAACACAAGGTAGAACAAATTTCATTGTCTTTAAATGCTTTCCATTAAATTTGTTTTGGGGAGTTTTTTGCTCTTCAAGGAGACTAAATGTAGGAGCAACTCATTGTTCTTTTCACTTCATAGGTTTTTGTTCAGTTAAGGTTATGTGCACTTATTTATTTATTTTTTTTTTGTGAAGTAAGCATTTTAATTAGCTTTCCAAGAGATTGTCTAACCTAAGCCTACAGATATCTATCAAAGAAAGAAACTGCTTTTAGCCAAGGAACAATTGATTCAATTTTGGTGAAGATCCAGAACAAAGTTTTTGCTGTGAGTTGATTGTGCATGTTTTCAGTCATAGCTTTAAAACTAAACAGAGAAAGAGATAGGCGTGTCATTGAGCATGGGTAGAAGGTTGTACAGTACCTCCAAAGAGTTAATGTAGGCTGCAATTTTCTGTACATCTTCAGATGAGATCCTACAGAGGTATTTCCACACACTGAGTCTGAGTATCCTCCTAATGTGTCCTGACACTGGGTTTTCTGTCATCTGCATATCTTTAGAATGATGAAGAAGGCACAAAGCCAGAGAGCAAGCGATGCAAACTAGAGGACAAGTCTCTATCTCATCATAAAAGCAGCAGTAAAGAGTGAGTATTTTTCTGCCTCCTGGTCATTATTCATAGTAAACTGTCTGCATCCCAGCAGCAGTACATTTGATGTGACGGTATGCATGAAAAAATAATTTTTTCATTTTTTTGAATTCACCCAATAAACTCTAATGAGCAGCATAAAATCAAAGTATAACAGCTTGGCAAAGTTTAATTTTTATTCTAGAGAAGCCTATTCAAGCTTTACCTGTTTGCCTTTATTGTAATAATGTCTCTGCTGTGTTTGAAGTATTGAATTAACTCGCATGTTAAAATTTTGTCTCTGGGTGTTAATATTTTTCGTAATGTGTCAAAATGATGCTACTTGTAAGTAGCAGAAAATATGTATATCAATAATGATTTGTATCCCGTCAGGTCAAAGAGATCTTTGGAGAAAAAAGAAGAGCCGGTTCCTTCTCCTTCCATGTCAGGTCTGCAGCGGACGCCCAAGGCAGAGCATCCTAGCCGGAAAAGAACAGTCAGCCAGTCCTCCACCTCTCTGTCCAGCGGAACAGGAAGTGGAAAGGAGGGGAGTCACAGCACCAAGGGCAACTCCACCTCCAAACATAGAAAAGGAGAAGACAAGGGACGCAGCACACGTGATGGCAAGGTAGGTTCAGCTAACATTAGCTTCAGGCATTTGGCGTCTGCATTCACGTTTCAGTGTTTGCTGGGTATTCACACTGTCTTTGATCATCTCTGCCAACTGAGCATTATGTTTCCCTGGGGAACCTCCAATAATCAAGTTGTTGCTGTGTGAAAAAAGTTGAGGACATAGCATATTTAAGATAATGGTCTCTAATGAGTCTAATAGATGCACACTGTGTTCAACCAGCAGCCGATCTGAATAATTTGACTGTATATATTGGATGCAACCAAAATCTACAGAGCGAAGTGTATTTCTGCTTTTTGAGTTATTTATTAATTTTTTCTCCACACATTTTATCCTCCACTTCAAACACCAGACCACATATTCCTTAAACTTTATTTCCTTCTCTCTTGCTGTCTCTGCAGGAGAAATCCTCAAAGGGCTGTGATAACCAGCTGGCTGTACCTCCACTCTCCACGGACGGCTCCAAGTCACAGAGATCCAAGCTGGTGTTTGAGGACAGGTAAGAGGAGCTCTTTCCACTGTGGATAACCCCGCAGTGGGATATGCAGAAATACCGGCTGTGGGGATCTAGGGTTGCCTTTGATGCTTAAAGCTGTAGGAGGCTCAGGGTTCATGAATAGATGTGGCTGCATGCAGGAAAGGTGACGTAAATTTCCATTTTAAAAGGTTCTCTGCTGGGAGTCTCTGTCCTTTTCATGCTAGTAAAGAAATAACATAGCCGCCTTTCTCAAGTTTGTTTCTTTTATTTAATAGAAGAATTTATGTTTAAAGGGATAGGTAAATCATTTTGCATGTGATCTTTCGGAGTCTGAGCAAATTGATGCAGAAACTGAGTAATAATGCCATAAATGCATTTGTAACTAAAACATGGAAAAGATTTGGTTAATCTGTTTTAATTTAAATTTTTTTTCCCCAGGGTCCATTCAGCTGATCACTACTTACAGGAGGCCAAGAAACTTAAACACAATGCAGATGCACTGGTAAGGAGAGAGCCTAAAGACAGTTTATGCATCTAATAGAAATTTTACAACACTTGATAAATGCAAAACCATGAAAGGAGAAAGGAGAGGTCTCAACAGTATAATTTATAACAGTTTGTATTATACCCATTTGTCTGCTATGCATGTAAATGTTTCAACAGTAACTTTGATAAAAAATTATGACCCAATTCTAAAATGTATTAGTTATATTCATCCATGTTGCTGAAAAGAATTTTACGTAATCCACATAAGGTCATAGCAGCCATTATGTAATGTACCAGTCTGAAAGCTTGTCAAATAAAAAGTCAGTGAAAATTTAGGCCTCTCCGGGGGAAAGAGTGGAAAGGAGATGTAGTATTTCACTGGAACATCTTCTCTAACTCAGGTTATAACATTAGTGGCAATTAATATTTGGTTGTATCCCCTTTCCACCTCTTCACAGTTGGACCGTTTTGAGAAGGCAGTTTACTACCTGGATGCTGTGGTGTCTTTTGTTGAATGTGGTAACGCTCTTGAGAAGAGCGCCCAAGAGGCCAAGTCTCCCTTCCCCATGTACGCTGAAACTGTGGAGCTTATCAAGTACGTATAAACAGAAATGCCTTCATCGCTCTGTGACTTCTGGATGCTGTCCTATATGTGAAAAGGCTCAAAGCCGCTGGCCTGAACCGCAGTGTCAGGGTTGAAGTTACTGTACTGTGTGGATTGTATGCGCTAAGCTATGAGGAAAAAGACAACTACTTTATGTGTATTGAATTAAAGTGTAATTTAGTTATTTTATAATATAAAATATAAGAAATAAATGTTTCTAAGGCGATATAAACAGTTAGTACTCTTAGGAACTAAATGGTCATTCTGTTTGTGTTCTCAGATACACTATGAAGTTAAAAAGCTATATGGCCCCAGATGCAACTTCAGCAGACAAGAGGCTAGCTGTGCTGTGGTAAGTAGGCTAACAGCAAGTGGATTCCTATTTGAGGCATTTGAAATGTTGTCTTTGCTATTTGAATTGTCTAAACAATAACTATAACTTTTGAAGTGAAGAGTGTTTGATCATTGTTCACCGCCCCCCACAGCCTACGATGCCAGTCCCTCCTGTACCTGCGGTTATTCAAGCTGAGGAAAGACAGTGCACTAAAATACTCCAAAACACTCACCGAACACTTAAAGGTACATTTGACAACTGAAATTATTATTATTATTATTATTATTATTTATTTTTCATTTACTTTTTAGTTTGTTTTGCCGGGGGGGGGGGCTTAAAGATTACATCACATAATAGATTCTATCAATACAGTTGTCTTCTGTGAATGTATAACCTGCTTCCTGTCTGTGTACATAATGTTCTTCCCCCCATTTTGCTTTGCAGAACTCTCTGAGTAACACCCAGGCTCCCTCTCCTGGAATGGGAAAGTAAGTCATGTCCTCCTTTGCTGTTGTGAGATTTTTTTTAAGTAATTCTTAAGGAGAATTTTGTGTATCCCCCACAGGCGTTGAATGTTGAGATACGGTCTATAAAATGAGATTTAAAAAAATTTGAGTTTAACCATATATCAAGAAAGAAAACCATTTGAAAACATTAAAGTTTTCTGTTCCTGACTATATGGATACCTTTTGACACAATATAACTCAACAACATCATTTTGTCAGTTCGTTTGAAGAATATTCCTTTATCGATTGTTTTGTCTTAGTTCGTGTTCAGTATACTGAAATCTCCAGCCATGTTTGTCTCTTTCCTGATGCAGTAAGGCAGCAGGTATGCCCTCTCCAGTCTCTCCCAAACTGTCCCCGGGCACAGCCAGTGGGTACTCAACAGTCAGCAGCAGCAGCAGTGCCAGCTCGTCCGTTACCATACCTCAACGTATCCACCAGATGGCTGCCAGTTATGTCCAGGTCACCTCTAACTTCTTGTATGCCACTGAGGTTTGGGACCAGGCTGAGCAACTATCCAAGGAGCAGAAAGGTGAACCTTTAAAAAAATTAATTTACCTCCATTGTTTTTCTTGTTCTGTTTTTTGCATTTAATGATATACAGCTGTAGTCGAAACCTACACATTTTGTCAATATTATTTTTTTATATTGTAAAATAAAAATAGAATATCTAACCAAAGATGGTGATATGTAAAGACTTGTCTTCCACCTTCTCTCTTCTCTCCTCTCACGTCCCTTTAATCCCAGTGATAAACTGGTACTGGTACTCTCAGCATTTCTCGCTGAAACTTTAATAATACATTCATTGTGTCATGTATCAAGCAAGACAATTTAAAGACTTAATTAAGTGACAATCAAAAATTGTGACAATGTTTAACTGACTTGTCCTCTTCTGTGTCCCAGACTTCTTCCTGGAGTTGGACAAGGTGATGGGTCCTCTGATTTTCAACACCAGCAGCATGACCGAACTGGTGCGTTACACACGGCAGGGCCTCCACTGGCTACGCCTGGACGCAAAGCTTATTCCCTAGCGAGGACTCACTCCCTGCCTGCTGCTTCCACACACACACACACACACACACACACACACACACACACACACACACACCACCTCAGCCTCTTTTGCTCAGCAACATGTGCTCAAAGACACATGCATGTCCTCAACAACACACATAAATATGTACTGTATGCAGACACACACACACACACACACACACACACAGTCCACCTCTGGTCCTCCATGTACACACAGGTGACGAACCTCTCAGACATATCTCCAACACTGTGTCCATTTTCTACACCAGCTTGCCAAAAACACTGAGCAATTTAGAAACATCTTACACCTTCGATGGCACCACACAGGGAGAAGCATCAGAAACTGCAACGCAGGAGTAGAGAGCTTATCGCCATACTTCATATATCGGCATCCTTACTAAATCATTGAAGGCCATGTTTTTATCTCGTTGGCATGGATGCGCTGGATGAATTATTTATTATGAATACACTAAAAATGGGGTTTGGTTTATAGGCTACTTTGGCTTTTAACTTTTTTCTTTTACTTTGTTTCACCAAAGTACCTCCCATGAACACCAAAGGTGCTTTAAAATGAAGGTTTCTCTTTATCATTTTTGTGCCTTGTATGTGAGCTACAGGAAAACAAATGGTCACTTGTCATATCTGAATACTGTTCTTTTTTTTTTTATATATATATATATACACCAATTAATGGAAGCTGGCAACAATTCAACTTTTTTTGTGACATATTTGATGGTAACAAATGTTGGCCAACATTAAGGAAGCTTCAAACCGTTTTGATAGACCTCCCCTTCAAGTCTCCAACCATCAGAGATCTTGGAGCATGCCCACTTTGTTTCAGGACTGTAGGAAGGGCTTAATACTTCTAACACATGCATAGATATATAATGCTCTATTAGAACCTACATGGATTTGTTTTTGGCAGCGCCATCTTATTTTTGGCAATGATGAACTTTTTATTTTGCTATAAAATGAAATGTTAGGCATCCCATGCCAGAAGCAAGAAGGCCTCTAGAGGATGCTAGCAGCAGTAGGGGGTTTAGAGTTTTTCACCTTTTATCCTTCAACTATCATTTTAACTTTCAGGAAAAGAGGTTTGCTATTTCTCCAGAACACGAGTCTCTTCCTCTGAAATATTTTTACCTTTGTAGCTCAAATTGTTGACTCAACAATTTCCTTGAGGATCAATCACTCAGTGTTATTGTTCTGTTTAGTGTTTAATCCCCTCGTTTGCTTGAGTGCATTTTCTAAGAAACAGCAGGGAGTGTCGTAAGTGTTGAAGATCGTATTCAATTGCATATACATTAGTACTTTAATTGTCATTTATTGAAACTGGGCTTGTGAAACCACTGATTAGACAAAACTGGGGAAGGAAGGAAAATTCTTCCAAAAAGCAAGATGGTCTTTAAGAGACATGAACTCATCAGTGATGCAGATTAGCAGTGTTCCATTTGTAGAACAAAGAGTTTTAAATCTATGATTATATATTTCAAATAAGGAGTATAAATGGGCAATATAGATTTTTATTTATATACCAAGCAGTTTTTCCCTTCTGGCCAAGCAGAAGTATAATGTTTCAAATGCATAAGCGTATAACAGGGTTGAACAGGGGTTATAAGATGCAAAGTATTTGTGTATGTAATTGTTCCTATTTAAACTTTAAAACCTTAATCATACTTGTATTACAGGACAGTAGATAAGAAATGTTTAAGCTAGTAGTTGATAATGTGGACCAGCTGTCCAGAAACCAATATTTCTGTTTAAAAAAAATTATCAAAGCAGTGGTTTGAATGGAGACCTTTCACAGTTAACATTTTGGAGTTTGATAATGATCATTGACATGCAGGACTTTCTGGTTTGTGGCTATTTTAAGCCCACTTCCTACTGAAACATGCTGGAAATATTAAAGCCTGGACCAAGTAGTATTCATGGAAACTATTACTGGCTCATTTAGTTTTAGTCCACAGAAGATGAGTTTGGATTAATCTGACGTGCCAGACAGTTAAAGCAGTGTGGTTGACTTTAACTTTCTTGCACTTTTGCTCTTATATTAAAAGTTAAGTTTTCAGTTGACAGCACCATTTTCATTTCAGCAAAACAAATGAAGAATTACTATGTGGCCCAGGTTTTACTTACTTTTTTGTGTTCTTTTCCTTTTTTTTTCTGTCTCTCTTCGGTTTTCTTTCCTTCACTGGCTCCCTGGCCTTTATTGTAGGAGGGGATACTGTTATTTCCTCTTGCACTTGAAAAAAGAGAAAGTCAGAGGAGGTATTATTTTAATCTATGCAGGATTTTTTTAATAAGAGATCCATTTCTGTGGAAAAAGTTTTAATTTTTAGGCTTGGGATTTTTTTCCCCCCTCTTCTCTTTTTTTCCCCCCAGCCTCAGCGAGAAACCTGTTGAACTCAAGTGTACAATGCCTTTAGCTTTTGCAATTTTTGTGTACTGGTTTAGTGTGTGTGTATGTATATATACATATGTATATGTATATGTGTATATATATATATGTGTATATATACATACATATACATATACATATATCTGTTTTTATAACCAAACACAGATGGCTTGAGCCATTTTGTACTTAAAGCTTGAGGCCACTTTTCTCATAGGAATTCTTCTGTGGGTTTTGCCAGCCCAGTCAATGTCTTCATACACTGGTACACTTTGTAAGTACAGGTCCGCGCCTCTTGTAGTCAAATGTACAAATTTAGCTTTAGGAATAATTTTTAACTGTTTGCTACTCACACTTATTTATTCTTCTGGCCTTTTCCTTAATGTTTTTTTTTTTTTTTGTTGTTGTTTGTTTGGTTGTTGTTTTTTTCTATTTTGCCTTTTTAAGGAATATCATTTTATGGAAGAGGAAGATGTAAATGTATTGGGGTTGTTCATGAGATTTCATTGTAAGTAGTAATTAATATTAATTCTAACTTTAAAGAATCCAGGGTAAGATGAGGTTTGTTTTTTTTTTTTGTTTTTTTTTTTTTGTTTTGTTTTTTTTTTTGGACATTCGGTAGGAAGATGTTAACACTTGCATGTTTCTATTTAAATACAGATGTATAAATTGTAAATATAACATTTCTTTAAGGGTGAATTTTTACTACAGGTTGACATTTTTATTAAATTTAAAATCCTGTAAATACATTTGAGATACTTTATGCACAATTTTTTTTTTTTTCCCTGTGGACTTTTCTGTCTTCTTCTTCCAAGCTGTTACAGATGACATCCCAGTCCTTTAACACTGTATATTAAATTAATTTCTCACTCCTTTTCTTACTGTGCTTGTATTCCTGTCTTCTGCTTCACTGTCTCTCAGTGTCATGTCACCACATAATCATTAATGTCTCTAGATCTAAGTGCGAATATTTTGTCTTCTCTGTATTTGATATGGAGGTGTGTACTTTTCATGAAATGTATATTGTTGATCTCATGAGATGGATGGATGGCGTGTACAGTCTGTTATGTAGAAGCACGTCTGTTTCTTCCTCACGAGAGCGATGTATTTACTATGTGTCCCTTTTGAACAATTGGTCCAACATGTCTTTTGAAACAGAGGTATTTCTCTACACATCAGAACAGTTGTAGCAGTTTATACAGTTGTTGTATAACACATTTTTTCTAAAAGTCATCTCTGAAGTGAGACCTACAGCATACACTATGTACAATAGTCTAAATTGGATTAGTTTTAAGAGAACTGATGATAGAGATACTATATATGATGGATGCAATATGATTAAAGGTACTCATTGAGTTTGATCTTCAAACTTAGGTTATGTAATTTAAAAGCATTCTTGTGAAGTGAGTATTAATTGTGACTAATGAGAGTCTGTCCTGAATATTCTTTGTATTTTGCCGTATTGAGAATAAAATATATATGGATATGTTTAATGGAGTTGTACTTTATTTCTTTATTTGACCAATGCAAGCCGTTACATGTTTAAAGTAACTGATGTACTATCTCATGATCTTTGACTCTTCTTTGTCTCAGAACAGCAACCATCATGCCATCATGATATAATATCTTAATAAGAATAAACTAATATATGTATGTTTCAAGCAGTAAACCTAATCACAGACTGTATATTTCTATTTTTACATTATATATTTATATATATTTCATTGAACAATAAACTTAACATACTTTGGCAGCACAGCTGGAAATGAATTAGTGTTTGTAATTACTGAACTAGGGCAGAACGGCGGCATAGTGGTTGGCACTGTTGCAATAACAAGGTTGCGGGTTCAGTTCCTGGGCCTGGGGCATTCCTGTGCAGTTTGCATGTTCTTCCCATGCTTGCATGGGTTTCCTCCCACCATCCAAAAGGACTCTAAATTGTCCATAGAGCTCAGTGTGAGTGGTTGTCTCTGTGTGTTGGACTGGCGACCTGACTGGGGTGACCCTGCCCTCACACAATGTGAGCTGGAATTGAATGAATGAATTCCTCAACAATTGGTTTATGGCAGCACGTGCCAACTTTTAGAATCTGCAGCATGATATATTTTTCAAGCAGCTGAGAGTGTCCTGCTCAGTTTTAACAGCATTAACCAAAACATAAAAGCCCATTTAATAAGACTGAACAGCTCTAAATAAAAACATCCTGTGCACCAATATGTTACTAAATTTAAAGATATTTTGTATAAAATACATTTAAGTATCAGTAGCGAAAGCTTGTGAAGAAAAAAATGTTGGATCATTATCACTAATGAATTACTAAGTAGGTATAATAAATTTCAAAATATTAAAGTGAAAATATGCTTTCACTGTATTTTATAAGCTTATCATAGATTTTATTTATATATATTGCAATTTAACCACTAACTGTGACAGAAAGTTACAGTAAGTAAATCTCCCTCAGAGATGTAATTTTTTTCTAAATCATTTCAAATGTGGCATAAAATTTTAACTACTCAAGTAAAACACACAACGTCGCTCACTGCCCCTGTTAAGGAAGAGCCATCTGGAGTGTCACGACCTACCTCTGAAGTAGTACTTGAAAGACACTTGTAGCTGAAGTCCCTATTCACATTGTGCTGACATCATTTTGTCAGCCCCATGGAGCGACTTTGTACAACACAGTCAGCTGCTGACACCTGGCCAGTGCTTCAGCTCTGAGTGAATCATTTGCCACTGAGCTGCCATTAGCTGCTACTCGTTGCTGTCAATCCCATCCAGCCTTCTTGTTGCAAGGTTGTCATCGCAATGGATTTCTGATTGTTAGCAGGAACAGTTTCAGTATACAGTGGGTCTCACGCCATGCTCGCCGGGTTATCGTGAAGGTTTCGCAGACTACAGTGGGAACTTAAAACCAGCTATTCTGAAGTGTAAAGAATAAATTAAAATCCGGTGCCACAGATCTGTAGAAATGTGTTTTGTTTTTTTAATTGCTGTTTCCTTAAATACTGATAGTCATGATAGTTGTTCGTAAAAAAAAAAAAAAGAAAAAAAAAAAGATGGTGCTCAGATAATCTTTCTGTGGGGAACAAAGGTATTCAAAGTAGTTTACATAGCTTTGCATTGCAGAGCCTCTTACAAATGATTAGCAGCTTTCAATTCACGTTGCACTTCCCCGAGAACATTAACTCTTATGTGGACTGATGTTCTTTTACCCTCACTTTGTATTTTCACAATTTTGTTTTTAGTTTTTCCTCTTGTAAGTTTTTATTTTTGGTTATCACATTTTAAAGACAAGCATTTCTTTTAACTGCATGAGGACTTAGTCAAAGTGTAATCTTGCACCACATGCTGGTGTCAGTGAGTGCAGTATGAAAGAGGCATTAAGTAACCAAGCATACGTGTTTCATTCTCTAACCCCAACCCTCAACTTTGCACATTTACTCTGTTGTATTTGAAAGAGAAATATTGTTGTTTTTGCTCCACATCTATAGCCAGTTGAAAATTAGAGCTGTACGACACTACAAGATTAAACTAGAACTTATGTTCATTTGAAAAGGAAATAGTCCTGAACCTGTTATGTCAGTACATTGATAGACATGAAGAGTGCAATCCTTGTATGCACAACATTAATCGACAGATGGACAGATATAGATCAGAATCAGACATTCTTTATTAATCTGTTTGCTATCTTATTTCCCTATAGTTAAGTAGATCCAAATCTGATGGTCGTGAGAATGAATGGCTTTCTTTATATTTCCGTCCTGCTTAATTCTTAATTCATCCTGGGGGAACTCAGGGACTAAATCTTAGTGATTTTGCTCAGTAAACGAATTGAATATTAGACCTGAGCTCCAATGAGCCGAAATTCCACTTTCCATTGACACAGCGTCGGCAGGAACTGACCAATTGCATGCCGTGTATCCCTAAAAGGGCCCGCCTCTGCTCTCACTTGATTGGTCCGCCCAGCTGTCAATCACCTTTCATCCGCTTGCCCTCTCTCCGGGGAGTTAAGGTGAAGTGAGAGCGAAAACAGGAGAGTCCATTATCACACAGGGAGCCGCGGCACACACCCCTAAAGTAGACTGAAGTCAACTCTGCCTGTCGCTGTTTTATGTTTTCTTCAGTTTGTTTTGTCGTTTTTGTTCATTCGAGAGGAGCAAGACAAGGAACCGGAAAGGACAAGCAGCTGAAAACCGCGGAGTGACCGGTTCGCCCAGCAGGTACGTGAAGGGGACTCCGGCGGCGGCAGCAGGTGCCCGGAGTCCCGCCGCCTTAGCTCGGCTGTCCACCTGTTGCTCAGTGTTTCCACTGGGGACGATGGGCGAAGGTTAGCTAGAGGAAAACCAGCTAAATCTGTCATTTTAAACCTTTTTTCTTCTTTTTTTTTCTCAAAAAGTTCACTGCGCGTTTCACCTTCACACAACACAACTGGTGTGTCCGCAGCTGACGTTGGGCAGCAAACACAACCCTCCTCCTCATTTCTCAGCCAGGCTTCACTGATTTTGTTGTTGGGAGTGTTTTTGCTTCTCTAAGTAATCATTATTTAATGTTTTTATAGGAATTTGCAGCATCCCAAGGTTTTGTTTTGATGCACGTGCTTAAAGGATTAGTCGATTAATCGCTGAGTCAAGCAACATAAAATCAGTCGGTGGCAGTTTTGGTCAATGAATCATCGTGAATTGAATGAATCATCACTTTTAAAGTTAAATTGGTCACAAGAGAAATACTTACCTCAGTTTTTTATATAAATGGAGATATTTGGGATTTTTGAACTTGGAAAAAAAGTTTATAAATAAAGTATTGACAAAGCAATCAGTAATGAAAGCTGCATTTAGTTAGTAAAACTGAAAAAATGTCAAGTCACAGATAATGAATTGGAAAAGGTGTTTGACAATCAAATGATCTGTTTCCACTTTGGATATTTGTTATATGTTTTGGACTGTTCGTGGATCCAAAAAAACAGTATTAAAACTGATGGTTATTTGCAGCCCTGTAATGGGCAGGCTGGACAATAGGAGGACAAACTTCAACCCAAACAACTGTTATCACTTCATGTAATTGCCATCGGCATACACAGCATTACTCAGGCAATGTCAGTCGTTTTGCCAGTGCTGTGAGAACAGCATGGTGTTGTCCTTCCTCAGCCTTATCTCTCCACCTCAAATTGATACCTGGCCCTGAATTATGCACAGGAGAGCCTTTCTACCTAATGACTGGACTATGTTTTATTTAAAGTGGGAACAAAAGACACCTCGGCTTTGGCAGGGTGGCTCTGGGGGAAACCAGACACTGGTGCTTTGTGCTTTGGCTGAAACCAAAGCACTCATGCGTTACATTGGTCAGATGGTGGGAGCAAGAGGAGCACACTGGCTTCTCTGTGCACCACTGTTGGATACCACATTCATACCATGTACAGCTTCAACCTGGATGCTGCAGGGAGACCCTTACTCGGACTTGGTTAGCTAAGAGTAGACATTCCTATGCATACGATGAAAGCACTTGCACTCAAACACGAAGATGAGATGAGAGAATCAAATGTGCAGGCAGAGAAGAAGGAACACAAGAGCCCAAAAGCAGCCATTCACCTTCCATACACAAAACTCCATCCAATGCTTTGCTGCAGTGAATTACAGATGAAGCACTGATCCAACACTATGCATGATACCCTGAAAGTGAAATCATTCATTCATGTGACAAAACGTGCATTTGGTAATTGTAGCATACAGGTGCTATATGTATAATAGCCTGAGAAGGTAGCATGTGTGTTTGCACTAAGATAAAGGAAAGAGAAACAAAGGATGGAAGCAAATAGAAGGGCAAGGCTATGAAATAGACAAGCGTCACCATGAGCCACACATGTAAACTTATCCTGTTGAAACGTTACCTATTTTACTCTCTTTTTCTAAGGAGACAAAAAAATTAGGCACTTATTATTGATGGTGTGCTGCAGAAAAATCGCACATAATTTTTCCAACACATTGCAGAACAAGTCGCAACAAGTTTACACAATAAGTGTGTCATGTTATTTTTTGACTTGATGGGATAGTCTTCCATTAAACAGTGGAAAATTTCTCTCTCTGTTTTTGAGAATGGGTCTTTGACTCGGATGTTTACATTCTTTCTGTGACCTTTCGCACAGCGAAACTCAGAGGATGGACTAGCTGGTTTGTCAGCGTGGATAAGGTTAGATGAAGTTCAGATGCTGCACTTAGTTAGAAAACCTTATTTTGCAACATGATCCAAAAGAAATAGTAGGATTATACCAAGTAAGATGCAAGAGATCTTCAGAATATTGCTTCATACTGTACTTATTAAATCATTATCACACTGTATTTTTCACTTTGACCTTTAGTGCAGAGTGTGATGACAATGATGCAGCAGAAAGATGTCAAAGGTTAAAATCAGTTTCCAGTCAGTAAGGAGCTGTTATTCTTGGCTGTGTTTACATTTACCTGTAACGGATGTGTGATGTTTGTAATCCCACCTCTCCCTTTGTACCTGCTTGGTGACCTGCATATGAGGCTTTCACTGGCATTGTTTGTTTCGGCTTTTGTGAAGGGAAAATCCAATCATTTGAATCACTCATTCTAAAGGTTGGGAAATTCAATAGTGAGTGACTCAGACTGAAAAATGAGGAATGACATTATTGATTGTAGCAGGCACCACCCAGGATTTCAGCATTTTATTCAGAATTTTGAAATTCTTATAGTTCTACTAAGGGAGTTGCAGAAAACCCCCAAAAACAGAGCAGTGTCTGGCTTGACCAAAGTCCATCAGACCAGTTGGTGTCCAGGTTTAGTCATAAAGTCAGACTTTTCAGGATATCATATTGTTGATACAAGAGATATTACGCCATGCAGAAGAAACTGTATATATATTTAAACCTAAGACCAGTTAGTATAAACTGTGGTATTTTGTTTATTTAAGTTATGGTTGATAACATGATGGATGCATGTTTTACATTGTTTATACTGTATGGGATCATTAGTCATCGTACCAGGAAGGGCACACTGATGAAGAGATAAGGGTCAGTGATTTGACTGAGCTCTGAGGAAGAGGAGCATGCTTAAAATGGCATATTGAAGCTAAAGAATTCCCCTCAGGGTTTAATCAATGATAAGAATAACAGAAGGAAAATATGTGGTGATTTAATTGGCAAAATGCTGCCAGGTTAAGTCATGTGATTTGATGATCAGAATAAAAGCAGCAGTAATTAAATATTATTTTGACATTTCATCAGTATGGCTGACAGGGTATGTTTGGATTTTTCTGCTTGGTTTCACAGAAATAAACTTGTTCAGTATTTGTCTCACTTGGTGTGTAAGTAGCAGTTATCATAATGATCAACTTTAAAGACACTTGATCGTCATTACCACTTAGGATGTGAAAAATGAAAACATCCATTTCAAACTAGGGAGATCTTGGATTTTGGAGTGCCATGGCCCCTGACTGACATGTGCCACAAAGATGTTGGAAAGATGGTATGACTCGACTTGAAGATGCTCTGCTCTGCTTGAAATGACCCTGAATCTGACGTTAACTGTGTTGCATTTTTGGCTCTTTTGAGCTCACAGTTTTGTTTTCATGGTCTGCATCTGTATTGTTCTGCTTCCCTCACACTGGTCTCATCAGTGTCATTTCCAGCTGTTTCAGTAAAATTGATCTGCCCAGTAAAACACAGCAGAAAGTTTATATAGCTGCTGGTGAAGCAGATGTTTGTAATCAGAATGAAAAAGAGAGTAAATATTGGACTTTTATTTATTCTGTTGTTCAGAAACATATTTCCAAACGAATGCTTTTTTGCCTACTGGATTTATAGACATAGAACTGTTCAATTCATATAATGGTTCAAATAACCAAGCCAAACATTTCCCACCAATATTGGACATTCACGTCATTTCCAGGTTTCTCTCCCCAACTTTTCTCTGTCACTCTCTGTTTTTTACTTCAGCGCTCTTGCCATGGTTTGACTATTCACTTGTCTGCAGTTGTGAGTTATTGTTGGTCCCTCCTTCTTTTGTCAGAAACAGAAAGGCCTCCTCAGGTCCCATAGAGGAGATGGATGTGAAGGAGACAAATGTCTGCCAGAGGTTATCGCTGGCTAATACGAGACCCCCTGAGGATAGGAAGGAAAGTGTGCATGGTTATATGTGTCTGGCTGCCTATTCTGTACACCAACAGGACCACACCTATGCTATTGTATGGGGCTATAGGATGCTCATTGTGACATGGTAGTGTCATATGTCATGTGGGTATGTGTGTGTGTGTGTGGGTGATGTATGTTTGTAACCTGCCCTAGAGTTATGTTCCAAAGGAAATTCAACTGTAGCAACATTATAATGAAGGCACGTTACATAAAACTGGCAGTCAACAAATAGAAACAAATCTTAATAAGGACCCCAATGAGTCAAAACTTCCTTTGGAGCTTTCTTTCAGACAAACATCGCTGTGTACATATGATGTTGTGCAACAAAATGCACGTATTCTTCAGGTTTTATAGCAGTGTTATATATTATTATACCAAGACAAACAGACTTATATATTATACTCCCTGTGAATAACCTTTTAAACCTGCAGTCTGTATATCCAGGTGTTGGAAGCTTTCTTCTCTCCCACCTTTGCTTGCAGAGTTATTTTTGTTCCTGCCACTTTTTGATAAGTGTAGAGATGTGAAACTTGACACCGGTCACGTTACATGTGTGTCCTTGCCTGCATTCACAAGACAAACAAATTGGAAACCCTTTTTTAAAAAAACGCAATAAAGGTCAAGACTCCTCAGGTTAGCTTTTAAAAGATTTACAAAAGCATTATTACAGCCTGATAATATCGGACTATAGTGACCTGGCTGCTTTTTGATCTTAATGAAAATGATACATTTCTTATTTAAACATCCTTACACTAAACAATGAGTTTCAACGCTGTGTAGTTAAGAAGAGTATGCATTAGATCATGGCTACAGTTTGATTGACAGACTGTCCCTAGCGCAGATCAGATGAACACTGAATGCTCCTGAAGTCCCTTTTCTCTGTTGGAGAAGAGGGCCATTGCAATCAAGATCGCAATGGCGATGGCGATACAAACCACGGTTTCAACACAGCAGTTCATAAACCAATGGGAGATGTACTCTAATGTAATATAACCTGATTGACAGTAAGTCTATCCAGTCCACATCCAAGCTACATGCTGAAAAAAGACCAAAGAAAACAAACACTTTATCGCTGCAAAGATTCAAAAAGGGGATGCTGAGATGTTCCTCTAAAAAAAGAATCTACTGGGCCCGTCATTGTTGTTGTTCCACAGCAGTTTGAACTACAGAGCATCCCTTGATTCTTTGCGTGTGTTTGAAGATGAAATGGACCAGGACAGACAGACTTGTTATATGTGTGTGTGTGTGTGTGTTTACTGTGCCAACAGTGTTGTAGCAGGGCTGTCTCAGGTTTCAGAGCACCTGATGAAAAGGTGTGGGTGAGGGGTTGTCACAGCCCCAGACACAGGAATATGGCTGTGATACTGACTAATAAAAGAGGCATTTACAGATGTCTGACATGGCTGGAAGTTTTTTGTGTGTCTGTCCAGTGGGAGTCGGCTTGGGCACCTGGGATGTGACACAGTTGCACTAATTGGGAGTAGTGAGGAAATGACACAGTTGAGTAATTAAAGGTGATTGGTAATAATTTTTTACACTTGTTTAAGTGCAATGTAAATATTTTCTGATAACAAGCGTATAATTTATGGGAAAGAGTATTTCCTCCTCTTTCAGTGATCTCACCTTCCTTGGGCAGCACCACACCAGATTACCACACTACCTTTTAGTGTTTTTTTTTTTTTTTACAGCCTTAAAGTCTGTCTTACCACCTTCACCACCCCTTCTGCCTCTTAGTCTCAACCCCCCCTCTTCTTCCTTGTTCTGCAGAAGGAAACTTGGACTGCCAGCTATAAAAGGAGCCCATTGTGATCAGCTCCCCGAAATTTACCACGGTGGCAGAGTCACTGTTGGGAAACACAATGGAGATTAGGAACCACTTTGGCTTCTAAGGAGTGTGATTATCAGTGTTATCAGGTTGCCCCTGTATGTCTGGAAAGCAGACAACTAAAAGTTAATACTGATTGTTCATCTTGGCAGAGGCGGCAGTACAATGGAAGATCATCCACAGCTTGTATCCTATAGCCTGAGGTGGAGGTGGCACTCTGTAATTGCTAGCACATTAGACACACAGTTGTTCTCTTACTAGTGCTCTGAGATGCAATTACCCTGAATGAGGTGGGATGAAATAAAAAAAAAAAAACCAGAATCCTTGTCGTAATTGACCTGCAAGCTAACAAAGCACTGCTTATTCCAGATGAAGTAATAATTTCATTTCATTTGTACAGTCGTTTGATTATATAGCTCTTTGCACTTTAAAGCAAATGTTTTAGAGGAAAAGTGCTTACCCAGGATTACACAGTTTTAGGCTAATGAGCCTGTTCATGGAATAAAGTGTTGGCTGTGTACCATTGTCCATCTCCTTCATTGTGGTCCGGGCAAAGACAGAGGAGGCTTAATGTTAACTCAGTGTCCACCTGGAACAGATTAATGAAATGTCAAAAGCTGTCAGTGGTTTAATATCTGAAAGGTCAAAGATGTGGCAGTGCTGCTTTCTACATTGTTTGGGCATGGGAAATCCCTTGAGCAACACGCTGAAAGCTGAGAGCTGTGCACTTTAAACCACTTTAAATGGCAGTTTCTAGCACTAAACTATACACTAAATCAAATTTATTGTAGGTTCACTTGACTGAAGTATTCCCCAGCAGACTTGACATGGAGATCGTGAAAATGAGAAACAGAACCGGAGTTGACTTAATGGTTTGCAAAATGTTCAGCAACTGATCAAACTTTCACTGTTGTGTCGTGTATCTTTTGAATTAACACTTTTGGTATTTATGATCAATAATACAAAGACTTTGTTCCCATACATGTCTGTTACATGACATCTGGTTGGAGGTTATGCTGGGCAAATGAATCTTTGAGTTGAGTTTCTGACCAATATAAGTGTCAAAAAGACAATGAAACAAGATCTGTGCTTTAATCTTACAACCAAATTCCATGATTGGATGATCATCAGGATCAACTTTGGTGAAATCATACAGAAGTATGTAAATGGGCAACTTATGTTTTGTGTGCTTAGGACTATATTACATACAACATTTTTGCTTCACAAGTTAAATAAATGCTAAGTAAATATTCCTGTCAGACATTTTGTGCAGACCTCCAGTTAGCCCTCTGCTAATTTTTCTCTATCCAAAATCTGTGTTATTAAAGCATCAACCTGTGTCTTAGGAATGATGGGAAACTGTGTATATTTATAGATGAGAAAAGGGTGAGAAAGGGACTGTGATTTGAACTCAGGCAGTAAATTACTGGATTTGGAGGAGTAGCAATATGGAACAGAAACATTCTGCAAGTCAGACAAGATATCCTCCTCATTTTGTCTGATTAACTAGGGATCATCACCTCCACTTAGGTTAATCTGTTCAGTCTGCCAAGATAATTGTGCAAAATCCAGAATGTGGGGAATGTCGATCGGCCGAATTTGCTTCACTTCACCTGACATTTGGAGGTTTGTTGAAGTAACTGGCAGGTCATATGCGCCATATGCTATATCTCTTCCTCAAGTAGATAATCAGAATCTCAAAATTAAACCTGTGATAAAGTCTATTGCCTACAGCAGCAGTCATTGGGGGGAAATGAATGTTAAGTGTTGGCTCCTACACAGTGTTTCTGTCTGCCTGGCAGGTTAGTTTGCAATTCAGATCTCTGGTGGAGCACTGAGCAAACCTTTCCTTGTTGTCCAGACCCTGCTGCCCTACAAGGCAGCATATCGTGTATCTGGACTGCCCCTTTCACGCTGCTGAAAGCATCTTGGCAGGTAAAAAGGAGAGATTAGAGGGCTGCCTGTTGACTTTTATCCTCCTGTATTAGATAGAGTGACCCACTTTCTCACACCTCTCCCTTATCCTCACATTTCTCTTTGTTTCCTGTTTCCTTACCAGACATGATGTCACTAACGTGCCCATGTACCAGCAGGAGGTTGCATTTCCTCCTATGTCAGCGACCATATACAGTTTGTTTATTCTATGGGGAGGTATTCATTTAAATCGGGACAAGCAGGAGATGTGTTGTCCCACCGGTCATCCATTACTACAGGGATGCACGTATCACTGAAATTCACTTCATGCTTAAAGTTTTATGGTTGATTTAAATCAGCCATTGTCCGTGTGCTGGTCGTATTTTTGTTTAATGGCCCTCCACAGTCAGACAGGTGTTTTCAGTTATTCTGATTAAGCAGCACAATGCCTCGGTTCAAGTTAGGTGGTGACAGGAATTTCACAAGTTCAAACCTCAGAGTACCATTAAGATAAGATAATAATCCTTTATTTGTCCCTCAATGGGGAAATTTGCAAGTTCTGTTCCAGAGATCAATCAAGATGATGGGGTTCAGAGAAAGGTCAGAGTCCTGAGAAGAGGTCTGATCGGGCTGAATAAGGGAACACTTATGGGGGTCACTGCGGGTGTAAAGGGCTTTCACAGTTTGATCTTTGATCTGCCATTGTTAGATCAAACTTAGGTGGCAGTTTAAAAAAGAAAAAAGGGAGGCTGCAGAATCAAACAGAGTAAAATCAGTCTGTGATAGACAGATGGTTCATCCTGCAAAGATTGTTTTTAGAAACACCTGCCCTTTTCCAAACTCTTTCCAACTGAGCTTCACCCAGATGGTTCTGTGTGACAAACCATCTGGTGCATCGAGTCAACTACCGCCAACCTGAGCAGAACTCCTGGATTTCAGTATGTAGTGTTTTCTTGGGTGCAATGAGTGAGTGTATTTCTAGAGGTTTGAGTGTGTTTTAGTATATAACTTATTATGCATTATCTGCTATATATTATTATTATTATTATTATTATTGTTATTATTGTTATTATTAAGTATATAAAACATAACTTGGTGTAAACTCTGTGGTGTACATGTCTCCATTCACTGGCTGCAATTGCCTCACATTAGATGAAGGCAACAGTTACAGCAGACAAGGAATGTTTTTGTCTTGGAGCTCTACAGGTCATTTAGTACTGTAAAACCGACTTTAGCCACTCCAGGAGGTGGAACGATTATAGGGCAAGGGGGAAACACCCAGTTCTAATTATGTAGTCTGAATGTCCTAAAGTGAATAAGATAATGTGTTGATGTGAAGCCTTAGGATTTGTGTGGCACCAGAAGGATAGGAATACAGTTCTGTGTGTTCCCATGAAAGAAGCTGGTGTACAATATTTGAATAACCCAGGGTTATGGCCAAAGAACCTACAGCTGTTAGATGTAGAAGCTCCTTGAGTGAAATGTCTGAGGAAGGCCAGGTGGAGTCAGAACAAATAAATCTAAATAAATGTACTCTGTCCTCTCAGCTGCTTAACACTTACTGGCAAATAACACATTTGGGTTGGCACTTGGTCTCTATGAAATGCCTCCTGTATTTAACCAGGGACCTCTTCACCAAATATTCAATTCAAGATAAAATTTCTAAATTTCTTTCTGGTATTATGTAATAGGTATTCACATTTTGTCCTTTGGGCTGAACAAAGCATCATGGTATGAAATGATTAGGCTATTTTACTGAATGTGACATCTTGGCGTGGAGTGATTTTTTATTTTTTATTTTTTAATTATTACTTTTTTTATGCAGACAATAAAATAAAAAGTGTGCTTTACTCTGACCCTGACAGGAGCCTTTGATACCCGAGGCCTTGCCTTTCTCCTTCTGTGCTAGAACTGCAGCTACTGGGTGATGGACAGGACATTTTATCCATTTTTAAAAAAAGTAATTAATCAAGGGCTGCTTAGTCCTCTGCAATAGTAAACCAAAAGTCTTTGGTTCTGACTCGATCAGACACAAGGAGACATTTAAGAATATCCTGGAACTGAATAATTGGTTTAATCAAGGGGATAAGCTGAAAATGAAATCTGAACTTTCCTTTTGAACGAATAGCAGTCTGCAACAAGCAACTTTTCTGCTTTACTGTGTGTAACCCCACAGGTTAATTTCCCTGTGATATTGTGTATGCACAGTTGTTTGTTCTACCAGGAAGTGTCCTGCAGTCTATCTTCTTATCAAGTCTATTCACCTGCCGCCAGCATAAGGTAATAGATGACTGGGAGATTGTTGCACAGGTGACTGTCACTTATGTAAGAGGAATTCTGTAATAGAGTAATGCACTCAATGATATTTGCAGCACAAATAAAGTTTTAAAAATAATAATGTTTGAGAGTAGATTGGCTGAGAGTTACATGTGTAAACAAGCTAGTTTCGGTTCCACTGGTAGTTAGAGAGCTAAAGGCGTCATGTGTAATAGTTACTCAATGCTAAGTGTATTCTCTCTGTGGCCTGAGGTATGGATGTGTTAGATAAAACGAGGATTCAGCAAGTAGCTGGCGAATTTAAAATAAGACTTGAATATTTAGATTTGAGCTGTCGACCTGAAGGCTATGTACTGAGTACAACAATCCGTTTGCTTTACCTGTTCTTCCTGGCCTGGCTGCTTATCAACCACATTCCTCTCCATGTGCCTCTGCCAGGCAGCCAAACCAGCCAAACTCTGGGGTCAGTGTTCTATTCTCTCATAAAGTGTCAGGTGTTCAGCACGCTGATAATCTCGTTATCATGTTTACCCTGTACAGATAGGAGATTATTGTACTGCATAGGTTTTATATTCTGCTGTTGGTCTCCAAAATCAGGTGTGGTCTGGCGCCTTGACTACACTTTCTTTTATTGTGGTAATTGTGTTATCGACTTTAATTCAAAGACAATATATAACCTCTTTGTTATGTGTCGGCAACCGTTTTTTATGCAAATCTGATATACTTATCAGTATATGCTGCATTTGTTAATATTTCTACTAATTTACTTTTCATGGCTGTCTCACCTTAATTACTTCTCAATTTGTATAAAATATTTTTATTGATCTATGTATATTTTAACTTTTCGATTTTCATGTCTACTTCTGTGACGGAGCACCTGTTAGAAATGAAATTATCTTTGGGGATTCATAGAGTATTTCTGATTCTGATGTCTAACTTCTGACTGTATGATAAAAGCTCTCTGTTATGGTCTGAGATGTCCAGTGTTCTGCGAAGCAACAAATCCCCCCATTATCTGTCACTATGTGGATGGAACTGCAATGTTCCAGTTTATGTCTCTGCATCAGCTCCACAATACAAGTTCTCTCCTGAGCTAAAGTGGTGTAATGGCCGACACTCTGTGGACCATGATCTGACAATCCACTCTGAGCTCCATGGGGTCATCTGCAAACAGTGATGTGATTTTTCTGAGAGCCTTGATTGGTCAGAGGACGGAGCATAATTTTCTACAGTGATACGTCCCGGTAAGAAGTGATCCACCTTCCACCTTCGTAGGACCAAAAAACCCTAGCCAATTTAACCTGAACCTACTGTGATAGTTCCAAATGTCACTTTGTGCTACAGACTTCAGGAGCCACCAGTGACACACACCTGGGCATAAACACCCGCAGGAGACAGCATGAGTGTGTAAAAAGATATGCAGATGAAACGAAACTCCTACACACTGCCAATATAAATTATAGCTGGAAGCTGCCTGACACCGAAGCTCAGTTGTCAAATTTGACATTGCTTTTGGGCACCAAATATCTTTCAAGAGATTTTGTCAAATGTAATGTGCTGTTTTTGAAAGAGAACTTTGTCTTTTTGATAACCATATGAATTTCAAAACTGTGCTTGAAGGCTGTACTATTTCTAAATATCGTGTCACTACATCATAGATTGATGATAGATTGATACATTAAAATTGAACAGGTCATATGAAATATAAGGTATAAAAATTGTGTATACCTCCAAAATAATCCTAACAAAATTCTAATCATGCATTTTATATTAATGTGAATTAACTTCATTTCTTCTAAGGTAAAAAGTACATGTGAATCAAGAACAGCAGTCCCTTTATGTCACATGGAAATCAGGACAAATAACCAGGTCATATCTCGTGGACTTCATGCTTCACCACTCTGTTTAAGGTGTAATAAGTCCATTAACAGCTTTTGTGTTGGATTTTACCAGCATTAATACATTCCACGAATAGTGCAATAAATTCTTGTATAGAGGCATACACAAAGATGTCATTGTTCATTCATGTCTGCTTGTTTAGTGGACACTAATGAACAGTGATAGGAACAGTACAAGTAGTGTAAAGTCAGTGTGTCTGTGACAGACCATCGATAAACCTCATGTGAAGTCACACAGTGAAGTCATTGCTCTCACAGTACCAGCTCAGGGGGTGCCATGGGTGAGTTCCTGCATCTGTTGTGTGTCCGTGGTCAGCTGGTCAGCCCAGGACTCATTATATAACAGGGATGGTTGCAGCAGCCTGGTGGGGGGGTTGGAGGGGTGTAGGCTATGGACTGGGCTCACTGGTCTACACAGGTTCTGGCTTATGAGCTGCTAATGTAGGTTTTCAAAACCCTCTGAAACTCTATTTAAAGGAAAAACTGGCGTATCACATCTCGTCCCAAAGACAAACTGAGCTCCATAACTGAGTCCTACTTGGACTGTTGACTATCCCTCCAGGGTCTGTTGAGAGATGAAGGCTGAGGTGTAGGAGAAACAGGATCAAGAACAATAGATGTTTTTTTTTCTTTTAGGACAGCGTTTTTCCATTATGATGAAGTCACTAAGACTTTTCCCACCTTTCAGAAGGAAATGGGTCATTTGTTATTGTGTGTGTGCGTTTACTTTTTTATTTTTTGTCTTCAGCTTCCTGCTGAGCCAAGTCTCTTCTTTCTCATTCTCCATTCATGTATTCCTGGTCCTGTCCCTCTTTAGTCTCTGCAGCTCCCCTGTTTTTGGCGGCATCACACCTTTCCTCTAAACACAGTAATCTCTTACTCTCAAGGGGTACTGTAACTGTTTTGATCAAGAGGTTGTCTTATTGCCCTTTTTTTTAATAATTTCACACCTACTTTGACTCGCGTAAGGATGTTCTGAAATATTCGTACATGTACCAAATGGTGAAAACGATATACTAGAGTAATGATGAACTTCCACTGCCCAGTTATGGACTAACACACACACATAAGAAAACACTTGCACACAAAAATGCCTGCAGCCTTTTGCTATTATTGTGCGGAGGAATTTCTACAGTATCCAGTTAAACTCACCATGACTAGATCATATTACAGTCCCTTGGGGGTCTTTAATACAAAAGTAATTGTCTTCTCAGAAGCTACTTCAAGTTCTGAAGAAGTTTATCAATTCCAGAGGTCTGTGCTCATTTTTAAACCACATGCTGGCACTGGCGTGTCCTGGTTAACCAGTTCCTGGTTAATGGTTGACCAGGGAGGATGCAGAACGCTGAGGGACATTTTTTCTGGCGGCTTAACTTATTAATATACTCTTATCAGTCTTGTTTGTGGGTGCATATTATTATTTAAGCCTCCGGTGCTACAGGTAGTAGAGCTGTTATCTATCATCACCAGAGAACAGAAGAAGCACTGTTGTAGCTACAATTGTACACGCATGCATTTAATATCAAGTAGTGAGAACATGTAAATTTGGCTTCAGCATCAACATTAAATCAAGTAGACTAAATGTTAAGTGTGAGGTATGTAGGCCAGCTCAGTGCAGGAATGCTTTGAGTGTGACAGCTTGTCTTGGTCAGCTCTGGATTTCAGACCCTGATGTGAGCACTGCCCAGCAACACGCAGCCAGGGCATCTTTCTCCTGCGCACACGGACGTAGTTAAATCTCTCTGTCTTTTTCTGTGTTTGACACACGTATACAGGAGGAATTACACTGCAGACGTTGGCGATAACCCTGCATGGCAACACAGCTTTCCCCTTTTCCCGCTACTAGATGCTTTTCTCTGTCTGTCTCAATGCCGGAGCACTTCCACCTTTTCAAAAACAGCTTCCTCTTTGTTTTCTGTTTGATCAGAGACAATGGGAATGATGTCTTTCAGGTCCCGTGGGAGACTTGAGCTCAGAAGTGAAGTCATAGCCGAGCATTTGTGCTGCTGTGGTGCCTCCTTCATCCGTTTTCATGCTCACAGATTTAGAGAAATTTCTGATGTTAGAACAGCAGGTCAAAGGTTTTAGTGCTTTGTGTTTAGTCTCTTCAGTGTATTTGGTAGTTGCAGCCACTTCAGTAGTGGATAATGGAGACTCAAGTAATAACTGCACTGTACATATAATGGGTCATACTGTGATGAAGGCTTTTATGGACAAAAAGGTCGGTGGAGCAATTTAATTTATATACAGCCACTCTTAAATCATTAACAGGATTCCCCTAGACTAAGATGTACTGTAAAAATATTTCCTTATACACTGAGAGTTGTGGGTAATAGTCAACTTGCTCGTCTTCAGCATTGTTTTTGCTGTCATGGTGCATTGTGCTGGTTATGATTAGTGATACCCACTTGATGCATTCATATTAAACAAAAGCAGGATCAGTTGATTAAAATGCTTAAAAGCTTCTTCCATAATTATGAATAATCAATGAATGAACCAGTTGTTTCGGCTTGATGAAGAACAAATAATCACACCATTTTGTCAAGAAGCCAAACCAGTAAGCATACTTTCAGTTAAAAAAAAAATTCTCTCAGGTTATGACACATGCCTTTCTCTTTTATGTGGTGCTGTTTAGCAGCTGTCACTTACATAGATATGTGGCCCTTCCCTCCGAGTTAGCCTGCAGGTATGGTGTCACTCTTTATTTTTACTAATCTTCTACTTTACTAAGGAACAAAACTTTAGCCCTGCTGGAATCTACAGACCAGTCTATCTTTGTATTACAGGCCCTGCTCTAATAATACATGACGCCTGACTGTTGTTATTCATCTTCTTCACAACTGTTTTTGTATTTTGCTGTTGTTGTTGTTGCTCTAGAGTTTCTGTTAGCAGGTGTTAGAGTCTTTCATGAAAGCTTCCACTTGAGTCACCAGCTGTAACTGCAGGTTTTGGAAGGCACAGCTATTCCATTTAGCGCCGCAGTCAGATGTTAGGCGGTTCACATGATCGTCATGATCACCAAACAAGGAAGAAGGTTAGCTGAACCAACAAGAGTATAGGTTTTGACTTGCTCGTTGGTTCATTGGCTACAAGGACATCAGCCCTTCTGTCTCTTTCTGTGGTGTCTTTTTGACATCCTGTCCTTTATGTCTGATGCTCTTACTCTCCTTCTGTCAATATCTGCCTTCTGCTTCTCAGATGCCTGGTGGTCCAGTCTCGTGGCTGTATGGTGAAGGTCATGCGGGAACACGGAGCACATAATCACTATTGAAAGACAAAAGAAATCTGAAAGAATTTAACACCCCCTCCCCATCCTTCATTCCTCCCTCTCCCCGTCAGACTCAGCCTGTGTTCACTCTTTCATAAATGCAATCCTCTTTAAAATGTGTCCTCGCCTGACACTTTTCCTGACCATGTTTCTTTTTCAAATAGACGCTCTTTAAATTCCTCTGCTTCTTACAGCTGACCCTCTCTTGCTAACACCACTATACTGTTGAGAGCTCTGTTGCCAGGCAGAAGGTGAAAGTCATGAGCTTATCCTTGTTTACATGTTTCTCTGTAACATTGACCCCTGTTGTGGAGCTCTTGTTCAGTCACATGTAGACCTAAAACCACCACCGCATTCAGTTTGGCATTGACACAGATTATAAAGTAGGCCTTAAACAATTCTTCACTTTCAGATTGAAATTTAGGTTATGGCACATTTGTCTGGCTAGCTGGTGCATTTTTTTTATATGAAGACTTTCAGCTAACTTTACACTTTGGTTAAAAGCTTGTATCGATCCTAAATCATCTTTACAGGACAAACTTCAGTGGTTTCAGTAATAGCTTGGATGCAAGTCTTTGCTCCCATTTGTCTGACAGGAAGAAAAACTGCATAAATAAAACATAAAAGAAAATAGAGCAGGGCAGGAACTACACTAATGAGACCATCACATGACCTGATGGTGTCATTAAAAATGAGTTTAGCAAATTAGCGTTCGATAGTTTGTTAAAATGTTTGTTATGGTTCATTGAATGTCAACTGGTGCCTTATATCTATTTACCTCTATTTAGCCTCATACTCATTCTGACTTTCTTCACTTATTCAGAACAAAGAGATTTTTTTTTTTTTCTTTTTGGTAATGTAATGACTACATGAACAAGGCAACGTTTCTGTTATTTGTAAAATAAATGATGACCTTAATTCAAGTTTCCTGTGGTAGTAATTCAGATATCAATGATTAGCTGTTTGACTTTCTTATAACTGTCAGGTCATTAGCAGGGACCTTAGAAAATAGGGAGAGTAATGGTTGTTTGGAATAAGAGCAAAATGAGGGTGATGGTGGGGGATAGTTGGTCTTTGTGGCTTTTTGTGTGTGTGTGTCTGTGTGTCTGTGTGTGTGTGTGTGTCCGGGGTGGAGGCTGGGAGGTCACCCATCCAACCACTGCTACCCCCTCCCCTCCTCCGGTCTCCCTCCTGCCTTGGCAAGTCTCCATGAGCCAGGCTCAGGGCCTTGGGAATGAATGGCGCCCAGGCTGTTCTCCGTCTTTGAAGCCAGCCAGGAATGCGAGGCCTCTTTTCTTTTTTTTTCTCTCTCTCGCTCTCTCTTTCTTTCCTCCCTTCTCTCTGTGTTGTTCAGGCGGCGGGCAGCACTAGCAGCTATCTGCAGCAGTGAAATATTCCCTCCGCTGCGCTCATTGTGCATCGGAGAGCCGGACGTCATAGGCTGGCCAATCACTGGCTCCAGCTAGGCAGCCTCGGGTCTCGGTGGGGGGAGAACAGACTCACCAGAAGTCTTCCCTCTAATATCTGGCTATCCTGGTTACTTGGTCTGGTCCTTCTCCAGAGGAAGACAGTTGTTCTGAATGAGAAACAGATAGAAAGCATTTGCCTAATCTTTATTTAGGTTGAATCTGCGGAAACATATTTATTTCTAAAATGGAACAAAGGAAGGCCAGCAACTTTGCCTCAAAGTTTAGGTGAGTTTTATTTCCTTTTTTTTTTCTCCTTGCTCCTTTTTTATGTTTATAGCCCTGTGAAGCAAGAAGCTGATCACTTGTTCCCAGTCAGTCTTGCTGTTGTTGATCCAGTCTCTGCAACTTTTGTGTTCAGCATTCTTGCTGTCATTGTTCACTTCACTTGTCTCTTGTTGTTGTGGTTTGCGTGTGAGGGTATTTGTCTGGGCCAGTCACCCTCTGCCTCACCCTCCCTCCCTCCATCTCTCCCCTCTGTACATTTTGTCACTGCCTGTCCCCTCCATCACTTCCACTTGAGCGCTCCCCTGTTTGGGAGCCTCTCTCTGTTAGCAGAGGGAAGAGTGCTGGATACCACACACACATGCAGGGGTGCACACACACGCACACACAAAACCCCACATACCCACACACACCCGGACACACCAAAGATCAGAAGGCCCTTCATAAATACATGGAATCCCCCTTAATACTGTAGTTTGAAAGGCTTTTGGGGGGTGGTTTTTGTCTGTATGCAAAACGACCACCTAGGATCATCTTTGATTCAGCTTTTCCAGCTTGGCCAAGAAACTTAAAAATGCTGAGAAAATTTGGCTCATTGCAATATATTATAAAAGAGTTTACTGTGGTCAGTCAAATTCGATAAATCCTAATTCACTTTAGGGTTTTTGTGTTAGTTGGTCAGTGTTGCTTTCGGCTGTAAAACCCTTTAAAAAAAGAAGCATAATGTGCGCAGCATTTGTTGCATTTGTTGCCCTTCCCGTCAGTGATGAGGCTCAGTTTTCCTCCTGCCATGTCAGAGTGGATGAACTGGTTGGCTTGCATTTGTTTTATTGGGAATTTTGACATTTTGGTAGGCATGATGGGTATGTAACCTTAACTTGATGACTGTCAACAAAAAGCATGTATGCCAAAGGAAAAGCTATTACTTCTGTCATTTGAGTCCACTTTAAAACCTAAGCCTGGCATCAACATGCAAGGTTATTGAAAATGGCAGAGGGTTTACAAGAATTACTGGACTACAGGAATCTGAGGGTTGTTCAACTTGTTTTTTTATATAATGAATAAAGAAACAGTTCGGAAGCATCTACTAGGATTTGAATGACGAAAGCTGCCATGGACTGAAATCTTAACTGCGGTTAATTGACTTATCATCATCAAAAGATTTATCCTTGGGTAAAGTCTTTTTGATTTGAAAGGCCAAAAGATTATTGATCATACTTGCAAATATTTAATGGGAATTTTTTCTTGACCATGACTCAGCTGTAAAATAAGGAAGTAGTTACACTTGAGGAAAAAAATGAACATCCCTAGAATGTTAAATGAAAAAGACCACAGTGCTATTGAAGAAGGCCATAAACATCTTTCACATGACTAATCTTCCCATTTTTCTGTAGCTGCATATGGAATTCCGGACATTTTTTCATGAGTGTGCTGCAATGTGCTCTGCCAACCTCAGGGCCCTTAATTAGAGGCCTTGTTGATGCAAAACGCCAAACAGACTCCTTCAGCAGGTGGTTAATAATACTGACCTACAAAACCAAGCTGCACTAAACTGTGTCAGTCATGAAACAAGAAAACCAATAAAACTTTATATCTTGCTCACATGATGATCTTAACTTTTACATAACAGTATAAGAGCTCTAATGGCCTTTAAACCAGAAGGCATTAGATTTTGCTGTATTGGCAAACATACTTTAAATGCCTTACCTTCATCGCTTTTAAAGGACAGTGCTATACTACATCAAAATACTCAGATTTAATCAGTTTCAAACAGCTATCAACCTGTAAAATCAAATGACACAATAATTAACATTGCCAGTGACATTGTGTGATAAAGTCAGAAGAATAAAGAGTAAAATACACTTGAAATCTGAAGTTGAAATGTTTTCCTCATTGCTGCCATGTGCCAGCATCTCTGCTTCATGAGATATTTTTACCTGAGACCCTTTGTCTGCTTCTGCAGAGAAAGAAAAATTAAAATGGGTGCATGATTTGTCTTTACAAATGGAGCTACCTAACAGAGCTAAATTCTCCAGAAGAAGGAATTTGACCTTGAAATGCTTGGCAAAGATTTTCACAGGTGACTTATTATTATTGCCTTCTGGCACTTTAAATGTGTGGAAGCAGAAACCTCTCCGCAATCAAACACTGCGTCAAAGACAATATGCCAAGCTGTGAATTTACCACAAGTCTGTGTTTATGGTAAATTGTCATGCTACTTCAAAGTAGTCTAAATATTTATGTACTAGGAGGTATGTGAGACAACACAAAGCCATTTGTTATATTGCTATTATTTACCTGCTGTCAAACAAACATACCTTGTCAAACCATTTCAGCCTTGAGCTGAAGTGTGAGTCCCAAGTTAAGACTCCAGGCCGGTTTATGTTGTGTTTATGTTTTCTCCCTCAGGAGCTACTGACCATCTCAAGAGGATTTGAGTAAGCAGAAAGGAAGCAGGAAAATGACCTAATTAGCAACAAGTGTGACGGACAACCTGGTGCAAATGTGTTGGTGGTAATTTCCCCAGTTTCACCCACAAGGCAGACACATGCATCGGTGCGCACACACTCACAATACATATACAAACCCCGCCCTTCCTGCCATCCTCCCATGTCCTCCATGGATTCCTACAACTTCCACTTTGAGAGAATGAGCAACCTGGACCTGCATCCTCTGAGCCTGCCTGTCAGCCGGCTCTCCCCAGCCAAGTCCAGTAGCAGCATTGTTGACCAACTCACCCACCACCAACACGGCAAAGGAGACTCTGCCTACAGCTCCTTCTCTGGTGGGTCCACAGCACCAGACTACCCTTCTCCCTTCCTCCCAGACGACCTACAGTCCAGCTCCTTCAGCCACTATGCTGATCTGAAGTATGTAAAGTCCATTTGTCATCCCACCCAAAGTATGCAGTCTGATTCAAAGACCATGGACCAGCTCTATCGTTCTGTGGAAGCAATTTCTCAGCACTATCGCAACAACACCAGCACCTCTGTAAACCACCAAAACCACAACGGTAATGGCAGTTTCCATGCCAACAACAAAGCACTCTGTAAGCAAGAGGTGCCTTTAGGAGCTCCATCCCAAACCACTTACCCTCCTGTCCAACCTCCTCCAGTCCCAGCACGCATGGATAGCTTCATTGCCACAAAAAACTTGGAGAACAGCAGGGTCCACCACGGTACAAATTTTCAACCCCAGCAGCCACAGCCTCAACAGCAACCCAGACCTTACATTCGACTCCATTCACAGCAGCATGGTCTGAATGCACGAAGCCCTGAGAAGGCCAACCCAGATACAGGGAGCTCAAGCTTCAATAAGGAGCCAGTGTACTCAGTTTGGGGGGGCTCTTCACAGCAGCCACCACCAAGCTACCGCCATCACCTCCAGCCGAATGATCAGAACAAGGTGCCTCTGAACCCAGAACACCTTTTTATCATAGATAACAAAGATCTCTCCAAACAGCAGAAATCTACAAATGTCCGAAGCAGTTCACCTCCCCGAAGAACAAACCAGTCTGAGCTCCTGAAACCTCGGCAGCTCTCCACCAGTGGTGGAAGTAATGGAGACCACCACAAGCCCAATGGTAGCAGTAGCCATTTTGCAAGTCAGCGCAAAAGGTCGCACTCAGCTCAGGATTGGCTTGGGTCCGAGGTGACACGAGCAGCCAGCCCCTGGACTGCTGGTGAGAGTGTTATCAACAGCAGCATCCAGCATAAGGGTCAGTTCTACTTCGTCACAGGAGTGTGTAAGCATTCTGACTCAGGTATGAGGACATATTCTGCGTCTGTGTGTGGATCCGAGGCCGGGAGTGAGAGCTCCACTGTGTCAGAGAAGTACCGAATAAGAGAAAAAGAAAGAAGTCACAGCACGATGGATGATTTGTTTAGACCTCTCCAAGAGAGTTCTCACTTTTTCAGCGATATGATTCCAGATGAGAGGGAAGTTTTCTTCTCTGTTTCCCAAGACAAAGAAATCTCCACCAGGGGTCAGGATCAGGAGAATCACAGACCATCCCTTGCCTTGTCGCAGTCCACTCGTAGCTTGGACACCTTAGAAGAAATGGACATGATGGAGAATCGAGAAATCGGCCGCCACTCTACTAATAATCCCATATTCTTTTGTGGACCAGACAGCCCCCCACACTCATCAACGCAAACAAACGAGGTCACCTCACAAATAAGCAGGGAGCAGCACAACCATCACAAGAGAGAAGACCAAGCAAAGAGAGGGAAATGTCTCTCCTTGGGAGATGTAGCCAGTGAGAAGATAAACAAAGAAACAACCCCGCTTCTATATCACCTCACCGAGGCTAACAGAGCTATCTTACAGCCCAGAAAGGATACTGATTTCAGTATAAAAAGCAAGGAGGCAATCTTCAACCAAACAGGTCATGGAGACGTGGCAATAAACAATAATGAAAGACCTATACAAAATAATATGAAGAGTGACAAAGGGGAGATTACCTCCGTTGCCTGCAACACTCTGGATGATTCATTTAAGAAGTACTATAAGGAGAAGCTGAAGGATGCTCAGTCTAAAGTCCTGAGGGAGACTTCATTTAAAAGGAGGGACCTGCAGCTGTCATGGCCACACCGTGTCAGGCAAAAACCTGAACTGAGGCCGGCAATTATTCACACTTTCTCCCCATCACTGGACTCCGAGACTTCCACGGACACACTCACGCCATCTGTGACATCGGAGGAGACAGAGCGGGGAAGCATAAAGGAAGAAGTGAAGGAGAATAAGAAGGATATAAACCAAGAGACTGAAAAGGAAAATGGGAGACCAGCGAATGTGGCCCAGCCTCAGGTTGCACACTTTGGAGGAAGGAGGAAGCGACTGACTCCAGAGCAGAAGAAAATGTGCTATTCTGAACCGGAGAAACTCAACGACATTGGCAATACCCCCAAACACTCTGCTTGCCGCTCCTTTGGCAACGAAAGTGAGTATCCATTTGCAGCTGAATGTGAAGGAGAGGAACGTGAACAGCAAGGGGAACAGGGCCTGGTTGCAGCACGGAGGAAGATGTTTGAGACAAGAGGTCGGGCCTTCTCAGCCTCCAGTGCCTCAAAGACGAACCTGAAACACCTTCAACACAAGGCCCTGGTGGAGTATATGGAGCGTAAAACGGGCCACAAAGTGGCAGAGCCACAGCAACCATCAGCTCAGTTACCACCTCCCCCAAGACAGAGGCACTCTCTGGGAGAGAAACCATTTGACTGGGGTCCCAGGCCTGCATCAGGAAATAATGAAAGCAAAATTACTAAGAAGAAGTTCCATAGACCCCACTCTGCAGGACGCATCCTTGATTCCTCCGCCAGCTCCATCAGGTTTGAAAGAGAAAAACAAAGAAACAAGACAAAGACATGTTAACATAAGAGCAGATTTCAAATTATCTGCTTTCTTTTCCTTTTTTTTTAAACAGGTATGCACAGTTCTTCTCAGCACAGTCTTGTTCTGGTCAATATGCTGGCCAGTCAAGTCAGCCAAGATGGAGGGAGAGCCAAGGTCCATCTCAGGGGAAGTCTGCCTCAGTGGAGAGTCTCTTGGATCAACCAGAGCGTATTAGCTTCTTCAGGAACAGATCAACGTCCACTCCACAAGCTTTAGAGGTATTAATTTTAGAGTAATTTCAGGGTACTTATTATTAAAAGAAGCCTTTAAATGATTAAATAAATAAATGATCTTTGGTATTTAGGGAAAACTTAAAGTCGAGACATAAAATGAATGTTTTCAGCGTAACTCACATTGTAAAGAGTGGAAAGAACAGCTGTTGTTGTAGAACAACTTCAGTAAGAAAAAAGAGAATGGGATGTTCTTTCAACCATGTCTAACTGTTGCTGTAAAATTTCATACTCATTTGTGCTTCTTCTGGGTCTACAGGCACACAACTATGAGGAGGATCCACTCCCAGTTAAAGCTATGGAAATCTCTAGGTATGTACCAGAACTGCAGACAAGTGGGGCGTTCTTTTTCGTTCTAGGTCAAGAGAGTATTAGGTTAGTGATGTGTGCGCTGTAACACAGACTGTAAATCTCAACTTGATTGACTGCGGAGCTAGAAAGTCAACACCCACCTGCTCCAGCAGAGCTGACCTGTTTTCTCAAAACTCTGTTTTGATTAAGAATTCTTTTTTTTTTTCTTGATAAAAATAGAAATGGGACACTATTTGTTTTCATGTCAAAGGGAGCACTTTCTGTCCAAAAGTAATAATAAGGCTGACTTGCATGGATTATGTTTTACACTTGACACAGAATGTCTGTTTTTAGTGCACAGAAAAATACCACTGAGGATACCATGGTGAAATCACTCTCCGAAGGCCAGCGGCAAGTCCGTGTGGTTACACAGAGGGGGAAGTCCATGGAAGAGCTTGGAACTTCAACATTAACAAAACTATCAGCCATGAGTAAGAGTTCTGAGCAGCTGGACCACCTGTGGAGACATTCAACTGGACCTGCAGGACTTGAGAGAGACCAGAGGAGTGTTTCATTCATTGCTGAGGTCAAAAAAGCCCAGGGATCAGAAAGGGCAAGGAAGCAACAATATGTAAGACAGGAACCTGAAAAAGAAGAGGGTGTCAGTCAAAAGAACTCTCAGGGACAGATACAGAACCAAACCCAGAAAAAGCCCCTGTTGAAGCAGAACTCAGATCCAGTGGAGGAGTCCACAGAAGGAGTGAGGTCCTCAAATAGATCCACCTCCCCGGCCTCCTGCTCCTCTTCTCGGTCCAGGGCTCTCTCTGTACCCCACTGCCCTGCCACAGATGAATTCAGGACCAGCAGACTCCCAAGTGAGACTTTATACAACCCATCATCGCCCAGAGGTGCAGAGACCAGTGAGAGGGAAATCAAACCGTCCATCCTTCCTCAGGCAGGTCCTGGTGAAAACAGGCCCATCCTCAGGTAAGATTTGACTATCGATACAGATGCTCATTTAATTATGACGGTTTGAATGTATCCACCTCCAGGATAAAACAAATTCTAGTAGATGTGATTCTGCAAAAGGATTTTGTCCTGCTTTGATTCTAACTCTTGACTTGTAATTTGGCTCCCATAGAGTCAAGAACTCTCCTTCTGTGAGTGGATCAGAGCGGGAGCAGTCAGTGGATGAAACAAACGACGACGCCCAACCTCCTGAGCCAAACCATGAAGTGTCTCTGAGCTGTGGCATCACGACAGATCCGTCGCTGTGGGTTCCCCCTCCTGAAGAAGAGATCAAAAAGGACTCCCAGAATCCACTATTGAATGACAGCATTTCTGATGACGAGTCCACCTGCTCGGTTCCTCAAACCCAGACAACTTCCTGTTCCTCCATCACCAACACAGATGTCACTCAGCAAGTGGAAGAGGATAAAAATCCAAGCATCGAAGATGAGAAGTTGGGAGAAAACCAGGATATGGAGGAGAGGGGAGCTCCAGAGGGTGAGATGGAGAGCCTGGAGGGGCCCACAGAGAGGCTGCAGTGGGAGGAGCTTGTGAAAGCAGTAGTTGAGGCTGACCCATCACTGGCCAGAGGGTTCTACCCGCTGGCCAATCGTAAGACAGCGCTGATGCTGATGGAGCAGCTGCTGTCAGAGGACACGTTGCTGATGGAGGAGCACTACAAGAAGAAACAGGAGCAGAGAGGTGCTGCCGAAAGGTAAATGTGAATGTCCTGAAATACGACACCAGCTGAACTTTTAGTGGCCTGTTGAGAGCATTTATAGCATCTATGTTAGAGAAGTCTCCTGAGAAAACTTGTGAATGATGATTTGTGGGACTCCTTCACAGAAAATAGCTGTAAAACAATGGGCAACTAGACATGTCTTGTAAATATTTCAAATCTTTCCATCATTTCACACCCAACAACAGAGCTGCGTGGATGGAAGGAATAATCCATCTCACACACACCTTTCAAATGACTTTAAACTCAACACTATGCTGATTAAAGGGCAGACAAAGCCGAGGTAATTAGAATTCCTAGTTTAATGTTTCACCGGGAAATATGATCTACGTTTCCAATGGTCACAGAACTGAGCTCCACCAGTGCTGCATAGCTCAAATACATTGAGAATGTAGATCTGTATATAGTCAGTGTAGCAATCAAGTGAATGGCACAAGAATTATACCTGAGCATGTCTGCTCTGTAATGTGATGACACAAGTCACCGGTTATATCAACTAGGTGCGAGGAAGTTTGACCTAAACACGTCTTTCTTCTTTTAGTGCTGAGACAGCTGCAGGTGCTGAAGCACCCTCTTCTCTTCCTGTTCCTGACAGGCTTAAACCTCCATGTACAGACCAACAGAGCAGAGCTAACATCACTGAGAAGAAGGTAATCATTGATTTATTTTGTAATGCCTACATTTTAATCTTTAGTCCCTTATTTCCTAATCTTTTGCAATCCGTACAGAAAATGCATTAAAAAGATATTTTAACAAAAGAAAATGAGCCCAGTTTGTGGTCTCCTTTCCTACACATACAGTAAATATATCAACAAACCAAACAGGACAACAGACCAAACTGTGGATTGGACACAGTTTGGTCTGTTGTCTGTGATTTCATATTGATACTATTTGGATGCTATTTGGCCTCAAATTGGCAAATTTTAGCTCTGTATCTCCTATCACATGATATTCTGTCTAATTCTTATCAGTGTCTCTGACTAATTTAATGTTTGGCTCGCCAGACAACCCCCGCCCCAATTTTATCTTGACTGTACTGATAATTCACTTCTTACAGTAAATTTTTATTCTTTATTTCTTTGTAAAATATATTGAAAATACTTGGAATCTAAAATGATGTGGTAGGGTTCAGTAAGAATTTTCCTTCCCCCTCACCCCCACACTAAAATTTTTTTAACTTGTCAGTATTTTTATAGCATAAATGCCTTTAAGTCTCTGGTACATTTCTGTTCTCTGCTTCCCTGAACAGCATCTATTAGTATCTTGTATCAAAGAGCGTCTGCATTCCCTGGAGGAGACCCGTGCTGCTCTGCAGGCAGAGATTCAGGACAATGTAGGCCGTGGGGAAGCATTGGAGGCGCTGATCCGTGAGTGCTGCCTGCCCGTGGAGCTGGAGAGGTACAACCTGTTCATCGGAGACCTGGAGAGGGTGGTCAGCCTGTTGTTGTGCCTCTCTGCCCGGCTGGCCAGAGTGCAAAACGCCCTGAGCACCGTGGACCAGCACACAGACGCAGAGGAGAAGGTTAGGGTTCACGGTGATGCCTTGAGATTCTGTACTAGAAACATTTCCTTGATGAGTCATTCAAAATAGTGAAAAATATTTCGCTGCATTTATTCATTTATTTTGTGGTATGGTTGCATAATTGTCTGATTATAATGCAGTTAGCAGCAGATATTGTTAGGAAAACTCTGCTTATTGATGGATTCTATTACCTAAATTCTGGATATCCCAGTTTTCTTTTTTCTTTGACTGCTGTTTTTTTTAGCAGCTAGTTCTCAAAAATATTGCTTCACATCTCTATGATAAAATGATAACTCTAATTTAAATTTATCAGTGGCGACTCCTGTGCTTCTTACCGCTGAAGTTGTTTACCGATACATACTAACACTGACATCTAAACTCATGGAGTGGAGCAGCATCATGCAACCTTGCAGATGTCGGGATTCACTGCAGCTCATGTAGAGTTTCCAGTGAAAAGATGAGCGTACTTAGCCGCTCCCATGCCCCAGCTATCCTCTGGATCTGTTTATTTTAGAACTACAAACATGCCACTTGGGAAAAGTTGAAGGGCGACATTAATGGAGTCAAGGTCTCTCACTGTGGGGAACTCAACGATTTCTGTCTGGTTTATTTGCGCGTAATGGGCCATTTCTGGTATATCTGTTTGAACTAGAAATGTTATCAGCCATTTGATGATTTTTATTTTCTCTAATAAGACTAGTTTAAGAGTTTGTGTCCAAATAGGTTGATAAATTGAAAAATAATGACATGGATCTCAACTGGCAAAACAGGGAGCTGCTGTTCATTAAGTATGTTTACTGCCAGACAAGTTTAAGTTTTGTGTTTTTTCTCTGCTGAATCCTGTTTGATTGTACGCCAGTATTTACACCATCATTGTATGTTTGCATGGATGCATTATATTTCTTGAGTTATGGCTGAAAGGGCTCTTTGTTAATTTGTCCATCTGTAAAAGCCAAGCTGACCATGCTGCATGCTGCATGCTCAGGGCTTGTTCGAGGCTCATTTGTTTTCTTGCTGTTATCAGCAACACTGGTATTTACACTGAGTCACCGAAACTCCAGCCCAGTTTCGATGACATTTGTATCTACCCTGCCCTCTGTTGACACAAGGAAACACTGCACCTGCTGACCTGGGCCCATTTAAAATATAATTGGCCAACTTTCTCAGCTTGAGAGCTTGTTCCATTTACATTTGAATAAAAATAAATTGTTATAGATTAAAGCTTTTTTTGACATATTTTCCAGATTTTATATTATGGTCTCTGCTTAACATTATGCTCGTCAGCTTGCACCAGAATAATTTTGAATAAGGTTTACATCAGGTATAATTTATCTGTGTCCTCTCTCCACTCAGCAATCTCTGGACAGTCGCCACCGTCTGCTGTGCAAACAGAGGGAGGACGCCAAAGATCTCAAGGACAACCTGGACCGGAGGGAGAACTTGGTCTCCACCTTCCTGTCGCGCCAGCTATCCGCTGAGCAGCTGCAGGACTACCGGCGCTTTGTCCAGACCAAGGCTTCGCTGCTCATCCGGCAGAAGGACGTGGAGGAGAGGCAGAGGCTGGGAGAGGAGCAGCTGGAGGCTCTTTCCAACAGCCTGAGTCTATGAGGGGCGAGGAAAGCCCCGGGATGGGTGGCTGTACTGTGCTGGACCAGTTTTACAGACATGGATTGTAGTGGTCCAGCTGATCTTTAACCCTTTGTACTCTGTAATGACTTTATTTTTCTCCTTGAAGATTTCGACAAGGCTATAGGAGTACCCATCATGCTGATTTACTGTCTCCTCATAATCATAGGCTGATGGTGAGGTTAGCAATAAGGACCGTTGAGACTTAAGATCGTTGCCTTTTTGTCCTCTCCATAGGGTGACCAGAAGGCTACTTAACACTGCGTGAAGATCCAACCCCTTTTGTTTTCTGTGACTTTAAACAGAAGCCCGAGCTTTTTTCTGTTTCTCTCTGTGCCTTGGTTTTGCTGTGGAACATTTGCTGTGAGAGCTGCTGTGTGGAAAGTTTGCGTCCCCTGTTAGAAATTCAGAAACTGTCCTCCGTTTTTCATTGAGATGGTAGTGCCACAGCTCTGTATCTGCACCTGTGGAAACCTATTATAAGCTTTAAAACTGTATTTTGACCAGTGAGAAGGCTTCAGTGAAAGAGAGTAGCCTGAGAGCGGAGCGTTGTACTGTATCATGTCAGTAAAGTGTACAATAGATGAAGTAGATTTAATCTTTTTTTTTTTTTTTTTTGTGCTTATTTTTTGTTTCAAATCAAGGCACTAAAAACCAAAAAAGGTGAATGAAAAAAGCACTTTGTAATGAAACACTAATGCACATTTCTTCAAATCAGATTTGTTTTCAAAATAATGTCAAATGAAAGCCTTACTCCATCCAGTCATACTGATTTTTCTTGTCATTAGTTTGAAATAGGATTATTGGACTTATTATTAAGGTACATGAGCACACTAAGCAACATCAAGGAATGTGTGGAAAGACTTTTTCATCCAATGTCACGTTTTGATGATTTTGTCCTCATGTGGAGACACTGAACCTCTTTAGAGTATTTTATGAGCAACAATCGGTGTTGTGTCTCATTGTCCCACAGTGGCAGAAGTGATACTTGAAATACTAACAAGAGGAAAGTCCACAATCTTCACATCAGGTGTCTTAAACTAATTTTCTATTCACTACCTCCACAGCATAGCCCCTTTAAGTCTATTTAAATGTCGCACTATTTTCTAGTTGAAGTACCCTGATAAAAACACGCCGCTGAATTGAATTGCATTTCCCACAGAACTAATCTTCCATTTTCCATTTTTAAACAGCTTCTGTGTTTCCTTGTTAATATTTGTAATTAGTGTCGATGGTTGAACATCTGCAGCCAGATTTTGGACGCCTGTGCTTGTGTGTACATTTGAAACTCTTAATTTTCAGAAAGAAACAGAAAGACACAACTCCTCTCTGCTTCAGTAAAACTCTTTGTAAAGTCATGTAATGATGAATTTGTTGAAGTGACGGAGTGAATGGGTGAAATGTGGATGTGATATTTATGTAAATGTGACCTTGGAGACAGAGCATCACTAGTAGACTCCCACATATAAAAAAAATCATTCATTAACTACCACAAAATGTCAAATAATTGGACAAGTAAACAATTAAAAGCATGTCCTCCTCAAAAAAAGGAAACTCTTCTACCCTTAGAGTTGATTTTTTTTTTTTTTTTTTTTTTGGCTTAACAGTTTCACTGCTCGCTAAAACATTTCTCGAGAGATTTACAACTGTGTCCCTTCCAGTTTGCTAAACAAATGTATGTTTGTTTTGGCCTTTGTGCTGACGCAGAGCTGAGGGGGTTAGAAAGACTCTGGTGTTGTTCCCTGCAGCCTGCTGGAATTCCTAAAGAATGCAAAAGACCAACATTTTGGAGAAAGACAAGGCTTGGAGAGAGAGGAAAATGCTCCTACCGGAACAGCACATGCACAAATACTCATTTCATTCTTTCTGTGTGTGTGTGTGTGTGTGTGTGTGTGTGTGCATGCGCGCGTAACAAACCATTTGATGACACAAGGCTGCAGAAAAGGTGCCTGTTTTTTTTTGGTTGTGTTTTTTAAGTAGGACTATATTTGTTTAGTTGGGGGATTTTAGTTTTCAAATATTGGAGGTGTGTGACATAGATCCAAACAGATTCTGATTTCAATCCAGGAAGGAAAGATATATTTCAGTCCCAGTTGGTGGGAGACACAACACAGACATTTCTAAATCCACTTTTTTTTTTTTTGTCTGCTACGTTCCAACCTTCTCCTCTTTGAGAGCCTTGAGTTGTGTTTCTGTACCTGTTTGGAGTTGTAAATTCCACGATGTTTGTAATATTGTGCATAAATTAAGCTTATCCCTCTCATCCTGTTGTCTCACATTGATTATTTTTCCTTCAGACTCAGAAGGGCAGAAATTAGAAATTGGAAAATTAGAGACAAAAAACAAATCCACTTTAAAGAGTAGCAAGAAACTTCGCCTGGAGAGATTCGTCTGAAGCTCGTATTGGAGGATTTGAAATGATGATGCACAGTGAGAGTTTTTATTTAAATCAACAACACACCGTTATCTGTCATATTTTAGCCTTCCTCTCTTACAGGCCTGTTGTTTCCTCAGTAGTTGAGGCTTGTTAGCTGCTCTTCTCTGCCCCCTGTAGGCACATCAGCACAGAAATACTGCTACAATCAGGGTCCCCCCCATATATTTACACAATGATACACTATATTTGTCATCTTAAGGGGAAAAATAAATCTTTTCAAATTTTAATTATTTAGTTTATTATAAGAGTTATTGTGCTGAAATAGGCTTTTGACAGAAACAACACCTATAAATGGAAGAATGGTTGATTTTTTTTTTCTGTTTCAATGGGCAAGTTTTGAAACAGAATAACAGGAAGTTCCTTATAATGTTTCCGACTTTGTCTGATGGTCATAAGTGTGTCTGTGTTTTTAAATGTGTAATAAAAGTCACCTGGGTTCAGACAGGTGTCTTAGTTTAGCATAAAAAACTTTTCTGAAGCTGGATTATTGATATTTTGTATCTTGCTTTTGGCATTTTTGCCTCAAACTAAGACAACTAAGACAACAACACAAAAATAACATCATGAGTCAATTAGTAAGATTTAAACGTCCAAGTAGCTGGAAAAAAAGTCTTCATTATAAACTAAGATAGCTTCTTATTGATCAGACAGAATGGACTCATCTAACCCTGTACAAGAAGGACAATAATCTTACTTCACAAAAATGTCTACCGCTGCTTTGAGGAAAAGTTTTCAGTAATTAGTCTGCTCCCTTCCAGTCTTTCGCCTCATTTGCTCAGCCTCACAGTGAAGGATTGTCCCGTTCGTTTGTCTGCATCAACCACTGCTTATTAAAAGAATGAACACATTGGATTTCATGCTGACAAATGGAAGAGGAGAGGATTCCCTGGAGCGCAGAGAGAAACACTAGAGAGCACTTAGTGCACTGGAGGTGCAAAACCCTGTTGATCACATTCCCACTGAAGGCTTAGATTCATGAAGCAGGCAATACTGGACCAAATGGTCTTTGTCAGACATGTCAGGCTTTGTAATTAAGTGTAGTGCTACAGACAGTGTGAGCGGTGTAACGTTTGCTGCTGACAGCCAACAGGAAGGAACAGGACGGTCTGAATGCTGTGCTGTCACACTGCTGGATAATGAGGGAGCTGTGAGGCCGATAATCACTGACTCTGCAGTGACGGCGGGGAAAAACGGGTGTTGAAAGCAGAAATCACCACCATTACGTGTGATTTTCTTTTATTGTTTCATGTCACCAAATAACTGTCAGATTGTTTCTATTGTACAGTGTCTCCAGGGTTATTCTTCTGACTCTGCCAGGGTTAATGGCATCAAAGCTCAGTTTTCAGCCTGAACTTGGAGGAATGTCAGTGCACCTTCAGCCGCCTCCTCCTCCTCCTGCTTTCTTAACAGAGCTAAATTGCCGATTGTAAAACTTGGCTGGTTTTATGGCAGTGTGATTTACCGTCTGTTCGTTGCAGCAGATGTTTCGGTGTGTCGGAGCTACGCTTTAATTAAAGTACTGAAAAAGATGAGTTCATAACGACCTGACACACACTGGAAAATTGTTTATGACACAACAATCCAGGCCCTCCATATTATAATCAGTTATTTCAGCAATGTCATTTAAATTGTGTGTACCATTGCGGTCATGGTTGGTGATGTTTCTAATGTCCTGCTCCTTCATCTCAATTTGTATTGTCAGTAAACATATTATGAGTTTTAAAGAAAAAAAAAAAAAAAAACGTTACAGGATCCAGAAAAAATATAACTAACAACAAGAAGACAACACGCTAAGATGCTAGTGTGGAGCTAAGGGTCATATCAGACCCAGGCGCGCCAACCTCATCAAATGTAATCAGTTCAGACATTAAATACCTAATAATAGATGAATGTGAAGCTACAGATTAGAGCGCCATATATCCACCTTCTCATCTTCATCTACAGGCAAAAGAGTGAAAATCATTCAGAAATGATGCCAAGTGGAAGCAAGTCAACACAATATCTGACCTTGATGATCAGGTCAATGACTGCTGAGCTCAGAATAAGGTAAGAAGATTTGATGCCATTCAATAACAGTTAGCTTAGTTTAGTATTAAACTGGAATCAAAGCTTACAGACTATTAACATCACAGAAATGATGAGTTCCTGTTTCTGTCTGTGTATGACTTAACCAAACAAGAGGCAACATGCTGCCTGGAAGGAGTTTAGCGGTGGCTGTAGTTCAGGTATTGTATTGCTTAGTAAGTTATTACATGAAAAGTCTAGAATAAACATCATACGAGTCGGTGAGATGTCGAAGAGATTATTGCATCAACTTTCAACAAGTGTCTCTTGTTCTTTTTAACAGTTCATTTTAAAGTGTCATATGAGACCACCTCGCTCCTCAGCACGTGTTGGCAGCAGCAGGAGAAAAGGCAGTTTGATAAAATCCAGAAACATGAGGATGAGACAGCAGCTTGACATGAAGACCACATGTGCTGCTGTGGAAGTGATATCATGAGACACAAACTACGAATCGTGACGTTTGGCCTCCTGTTGTCCTGCTGTAGTTAGTAAGATGTCAAATCTGTAAAGGCAAATGAACCCGCACAAGACAGAAAGCAGGGCAGCAGAGTCAGCGTTAATCTTTCACGCCTGCTGCTTGCCACACCTCTTGTGTCGGGGCTAGAGATTGGCATTAACACACACCTGTAGTTGGCCTCATGCATGCAAACACATGCAAACACGCAGTCATCCCCACACAGCTGCTCATCTGGCTGACTCACAGCCATGTGTCACAGACGCTTTGGCATGCACAGGGAGTGGAATGATTTAAGCAGCACATACACACTGCCTTCATGAATAATGCACACTCGGCACTTCCTGGCAAAAATTTACTGGAATATAATGAAATACAGTTGTTTGTTTTCATCCTGAGCACTTCCACTGATGCTGCTGTGTTTAATAATTAACGTTAATGAAGATGCACACTTTCTAAATTCTCCTCAGGGGCACAAATATTCCACAGGTTTTATTCTCATCTCTTTATTTTCTTGCCACACACGTTTAATTCCCCCACAAATCAACACACCATTGCTGTGTCCCTGGAAACTGAGAATATGAGCTTTTTTACGGCTCTCAGTTCAGTTTTTAACCAGAGATGAGAACAAGTCTAAAGCTCTCTTTTCAGTCAGCGACAGAACACCTTTGTCTTGATTGTGCTGATTCTTATTCCTAAATCAGAAATAAATTAAGAAAGGAAGACATTTAAAACAGTTAGTGGAGGAGGAGATAGCAAAGGGACGTAAATAGCTCATTTTTGCTGCTACCTGCTGGTTTGTGTTGGTGCAGCTGTTTACTTTGTTTAGAAAAACTGCAATTCTTAATTCAAATTGAAAGAAATCGCTATAAAATAAACACACTGCATCTGTTTCAGTTTAAAACTCAGACTGAACAGACAGACGGGGTGTAAAAGACACCGCGGGTGATGATTAATAAAATAGGCTCTTAGGAGCCATTCTAATGTTTTCTGAATTACGTTTGGTTCCCAGCTGTCTGGGTTTTTTTTTTTTTTTATTATTATTTAGTAACTGACACTGCCTAATCAACACTCACCAAACAACAAATGGCTGAACCTCGTATCAATAGTTATAAATAAAGCACAAAACAAGAGTGGAGACACTGATTGGTTCATTGTTTGATTTTCAGATAACAGCGTTGAAGAAAGCCCAAAAAAAATCTGGGCAATTTCGGTCAAATCCTTTTGGCTTCTGTTGTGTTTTCACACTGCTAACCTCCCATAAATAAGATGAAAAGGGTTTTTCCATCACATAAAAGCATCTGATACTACTCTTTGTCTGGAGCCTCTGCTGCCATCTTCTCTTTCCTCGCTGGGTTCGTCACTAAGGGAGTAAAACCCCGGCCTCTGTTTGTGTTTCTTCCTCTGACCCGTCAAGTGTGGCTGGAAGAGACGGCTTATGGACTGCAGGCCCTTGGAGACATCAGGGAACAGGTCGAGCTCTTCTTTCTCATGCGGGGTCCTTTCCTGACCCCCTGAGGCTTTGGATCCACCCAGCATTTCCCTCAGAGTCTCAGAGATCCCGTGGCGCAAATAGTGGTAGGCCTTCTTCCCACAGTTGTCCCTGATGCTCACATTGGCTCCATATTCTCCAACCAGCATGGCCATGAAGTACTCCTGGTTGTGCAAGGCGGCAATGTGCAGAGGTGTGTGACCCCCGTGTGTTTTCGCATTAATGTCAACGTCAAGTCCTCCTCCCCTTGATAGGTCGACAATCTTCACAAGCATGTCACTGTTGCCACACTTGGCCGCCCAGTGCAGAGCAGTGAAGCCGGACATGAAGTCCCTCTTCTCTGCCAGCTGGTAGTCGGTCAGCAGCAGGCCGTAGACGAGGCTCCAGTGGCCCGCAGCACACTTCACCAGCCAGTCGTGCTCTGGCTGCTCCAGCGGAACCACAGAGGGGATCCTTGTGTCTTTGTGCTCCTCTGACGCTTTGGTTGTCTTCACCACCCGCCTCAGCTGGAGGGAGCTGATGCTGCTGGCCGTCTGAGCAGAGGAGGCTCCTCTCCTTCCACTGTGGGCATCTAGTTTCGGACTCTCAGGAGGATCGTCCTTCAGCTTGCGGATCTCCAACTTCGTGGCACTGGGTGACATCCTCAGAGGCAAAGCGTGAGGTTTTCTCTGAGAGGTGGCGGCCTCATTTACCTCACCCCTTCTTGGGCAGTTATCATTACTTATCTCAAAATTGAGCATTCTTTTAATTCTTACATCCCCATATTTGCTCCTCCGCAGTGCCAGCTGTATTGGAGATAACAGTTCTGCGGGATTTTCACCACTTTCACCTTCCTGGTCTGAATCTGGTTTCTGGCTCTCGGTCTTGTCTTCTGTTTGCACAGGTGGGCGCTGCTGCTCACCTGCCTGAGAGATCCCTTCATTTTCACTCCTCTCTGTCGGGACACTGTCCAACAAATGTTGATACATTTTCTTGAGGACAACATGCCGGACACCGCCGATTTCTCTGACGAAGGCCACGTTGTTGACGAAGGTCTTGAAGAGATCTTTGTTCCGCTCTTCTTCTGCGGGATCGACGCAGTGTATTGCGCTTCTAAATTTCAGCACCAGGTCGGACTTTTTTATTTTGCCTCCCTCCGATATGAGCAGAGACAGGACGGACTCCTGAGTCAAATCCATTATTAAAGGAAACTGTGTTCAAGAAGATTGAAGCTAAGACTTCCTCAGTCCAGCTCCACCTTTATTCCGGTGTCTGATCGCTAACCTTCACCTGGGCGCTCTCCTCCCCACCTGGACTCATTTTCCGGAAAAAGCGCAGACGTGGATACAATTTGAATAATATATGCAAAAACTGTATTACCCGACAGGCAAAGCAGTAAAACACGGGCAGACTTTCAATTGTTAAAAAAAAAAAAAAAAAAAAAAAAAGTTAATTTTATTCACAATCAATTTAAAGGAAATACATGATCACAAATAACCAACTCAATGAGCTGCTGCATCTTCTATCACCATTAATACTAAAAATAAAAATAACACACTACAGGTTCATTTACAGTAAATTTAAGGTAAAATGTCTTACAATTTAGTTATGAAATCTTGAGCCAGATATTTTTGCTTAAATAACCAAACTGCAGTAAAGTAACCTCTCAGTTTTATTCTTCCCGTGTGCAAAGTTCAGTTCTTATAAAATGTTTGTTTATTATGACGTCACTATCAGCACCCAGATCCAGCACTTCTGCCCAGACCCTAAAAACACACGTCCCAAAAGTGTGTTTCAACAGACAGGGCACAAAAGGCTGCAGTGCATTAGCAAACAACAATAATAACGACGAGATGGCTCGTTCTGATTGGCTGAGTCTCATCGTAGTATATTCGATCAGTGACCTCATTGATGGATTTAAATATGAATGGACTGTCCCAGAAACGACACATCTGCAGCTGGCTGAGGTGATGGCTGGGTAGTTACTTTATCACCTCCACATATTTTTCCCCCCCCCGGTGCCTCCTGCTCCTGTCCCGGCTTGCTGCGTGTGTAGCTTTGACATTCCTGGACTGAATGGGACTTCCTGAGAAGCGGCCATATTGGAACCGAGTCGTTCGCCCAAAGATGGTGCAGGGACGTCAAGATAGTTCACTGCCTCCTTTAACATGCCGTGGAGGGGGCGGTGGTGGCCGCTAAACAGCCCGGAAGCACGAAACATGATTCATATTCTAACTCTGCTTACTGATTTCTATCTCTAATCAAAATTTTGGTCAAATCATACTTTTGCTCGTGTTGGCTTCTTAAAAATCTCGCAAACGAAGCAAAGAAACGATTTAATCGGCGTGAGTGAACGAGCGGGAGGCGAAGCGGCAGGGAGCCATCTGGTGGCCTCCCCGTGCAGCGAGCGGCCCTCTTCCGCCTTGTGTCTCCGTCGGCTCGGCTCGGCTCGGCTCGGCTCGGTTTTTGGCCGGCTAACAGGGAGAGACGAGGGCTGCTCCCTTTCTGCTCCGCCTCGGTCTGCTCCAGCACACTACACACACTGCACACACACACACACACACACACACACTGCACATTCCGCACCATGGCTGCCACGGACGTGGACGTGTTTTCGGTAAGTGGAGCGGCTGCTGTGCGTCCTTAGCACCTTTTTATTTTTGTGCTGTCGGTCATTTAGAGAGCAGGAAACGTTGCAGCTGCGGGGAAATGCACGGTGGCCATCAGTAAAAGTGCGGGTGTTAGCTGCCGTGCGTGGGTATGTAGCTAACCGAGCCCCCCCCATCCTCCTGTGATGTGGGGGAGTGATGGTTTCCTTCATTTAAAATAAATGAACACAGCGTCGTTATTGGGACTGATTTAATATTTTGTGTAAAGGCTTGGCAACACCTCCAATTCATGTATCTCACTGTATCCCAGTAAAATGCTGTTTATTTAGCAGTTACAGATACTACATGGGTGTTCAGGCACTGACACTTAAAGGTGTGTTAATGGCAGTTTTGTGTTGTTTTTCAATCACGATTATCACAGAAGCACTTTAGAATAAGTTGATTCGATCCTCCTTAACTTCCTGTTCAGGAGTGTTAAATTCAACTTTTTCTGTATCTGTAATGTTATATTTGTCATGTTAGCTTCACCAGCTGGATGCTAAAAGCTGTGGTGATTTATGTGATGGCCTGTATGTCTCTTTGCATCACATTTGGCGTGTCACAATAGTAGGTTGGGCAGAAGATATATGAGACAGGAATTCCTCTGGAATAACTTTCATAGTGACAAGCCCTGTTATGGTTGTGGGTCTGATGTAATCCTGGAGGTGAAGTATCATCACGAAACAAACAAACAGCACTAACAGGAGGCCAGCTCTGTTTGTCGTAGACTGTCACACAACAACGTGAGCAATAAGGATATACAATACCGTTGTGTTAAAGGCAAATGCACAGGAGGGAATTTCACAAGGGTGATTAAGTTTTTGGCAGATGCTTGAGGAGATCCTTGGGGTGGTGAATTGGACAGTAAGCAGCACAGAGCTGCAGGGATAAAGAGATTAAGAATACCCTCCAGGCCACTCCCTCACTTTATTGGTGTGTAAAGAAAGGTGAAGATGCAGCAGATATTGCACAAGTTTGGCATTTTCCTAAATTAGGAATACATCCAAAGACGTGGGCCAGGTTGCAGACGATATTGTGGATGAGCAAGCTCTAAAATGTCGCTTTAGGAATTCAAAATTAGGGGCTTGATTAATGAAAAAATGCTGAGAATGCAGTGCAACGACGAGTGTTGGGAAAAGCATAGTTGCCTGACTGTCTTACTTCCTGTCTAACTTTGTGAACTAAGTGAGACCATATTGAACACACTGTCGTGTGCTTGGCAGTTTGTTTAAAGGTTAGGCTGTTAATTATGTGCAGCTATTGATACGGATGTGTGGTTGGTTGCATTGTTGGTCCACGTCAATCCGAATCCAATGGAGACTGCAGCTTTGGGATAACTTTCTAGGCCACATGAGGTGATCAATATCGACCTCAACCTCAATAGTTTCTTCTTTTCTTCGTTGATTGCATGTAGCATAAAGAGAATGGTGTTCAGATGAAAAGTTGTATAATGAAGTGGCCTGCAACATGTTTAGCATGTACAGTGCTTACTGACCCTGAAGAATATTGTCTCTCCCATGAGGCCTGCATAAATAAAATTAAGTTGGCTTCATAAAGTGCTTAAAGGCAAGAGAGATGGAATGATGAATTATGGGACACAATGCTTGTAATTGTTCCAAGTACAAGTTAATTCAGCTCGTTTGTGGCGATACATTGTTCACAGATGTATTTACTGAAATAATACAAATCTATCTACATTTGTTTTCAGTTTGGAAAAGTGCTCGGGCTTAATAATCCTTCCTATAGAGCTTTTCCATGTTGCTCATCTGTATGTTTTTGAGGTCTGATTTACTCACAGTTGTATGTTTTCATTAGCTTTACATTGAACATATAGGCCAGAATTGCCCAAGGGTGAGGCTGTCAGATCAAGTGTTGTGGATGAGTAATGACTGCTGAGCTGCAGCTTCTCTGGTGATGAGTCAATATCCATTTATAGAAAAGGTTTGAGTTTTCTCAAAGTCTAATTTGGAGCTACAGATTGTGATGCACTAGGATTAAAATAGGTTCCTTAACATATCTTACAAAAGCTAAATGATGATTTTGAGTAAGTAGTGTTTGTTTTGATGTAATGCTTTTGGCGTTTGAATGAAGGAAGGAAAAATGTACCTTAACGTAAGTCCAGCAGCATTTCTATACTGTATTTTCTGTCAGTTGACAGGAGGCTTCACAAGTGTGCAGGTCACAAGTTTGACATAGCAGTCATGTGATTGGATTAAATTTTCCAGATCAAACTGCTCTTATTGATGTTTTATTTGCTTCAGGGGGCATGTGCATCTGGTTCTCCATCAGTATGAACAATGAAAATTCTGCATTCACTTCCTTTCTCCTCAGTTTTGATCTTGACTACATGTATATTTGGATACTGAACGTGGAGCTTGCACACGGTTTGCATTTGAATGCTTGAATCATGTCAGTTGTACATCAGTCACCTTACGCTGACTTGGCTGAGGCAACACTTGCAGGGTGGACAAGAACAGAAAATGAAATTGACAATAAATGGAGTGGTGGCCATTTTTCTGACACTTTGAACACGAAAGTACAGTGTCTATTGCAAGTTTAGTCGCTTGTGATGACTGTCAGTGTCACTGAGAAAGATAGAGGCATGAAGTTAGTGTTTTGATTTCTGAAGTCAAAACGATTCCATCCAAAAAGCAAAGATTAATGATTTATATGTAAATCCCAGAGTTGTATACATCAGATTTCATTTACACTGTGAGTTGAGATTTTTTTTTTTTTTTTTGCATAATTTATTTAAAATGCACTTTACTATGATCTACATTTTTTTTTTTTCATGTCCAGTCTGTACTTAATTGAAGTTCACCTGCTCTGTTGAAACTGTATTCTGTCAATCACTCTGCACCACTTAGAAATAAAACTAACTCTACTTAAAGTTTAATAGAAATACAATTAAGGGCTTTAATATCAACAATGGATGGATAAGTTAGAAAGCTTGACTGGTGTTGCCTGGGCTTGTTTCTCATACTTGCTGTATCCTATTGACTGACATCTATTGAGGTTATTGGTATTAAAATGTCATTAGCGATTTCCACTAAAAGGAATTTTAGTGGCACAAACATTGCATTTACCAAGTTAATCTTTTTTGGATGGCCTCAAAAACAGCCAGACCAGAGGAGTTGTTGCAAACTGGTTTTGCTGCAAGTACGGTGTCGGGGATTTGGCGTCACATGATATGCTTTCTTGAGTGAAAATGGCTACTGATCAATCAGGAATGTTTGTTTTTCCAAGTCAAACTTTTTATTTGTCAGTTCAGCAATAGCCAGCAAATGGAGGATATTTGATAAGCCTTGTAAAGATGCGCATGCTGTACATCTGTCTCGTAAAATGGTTGCTGTGTCCTCGCTCGCCGATCTCATGCTTTCATTTCGCCTGTTCAGTTGTGCATAGATGAGTGATAAAGCCAAACAATTATGTGACCTAACAATTGTTTTCTTTGAGTGCGAGACAGGATGGATTTGATAAGGCGATCAAGATAAAAACTTTTTCGGTTTGTCTGTGCTTGTGGATTCCTGATTGTACACGTCATCTGCATCTCAACCGTCAACATTTTTCCACATTACTAAATTGCCGTGAGCGAAAGTATCAGTAGAGGAACAGCTGTAACACAAACAAGCAGAATCTCAAGGTGTGGTTTGTGCTAATAATATTGCAAACATATATAATGTAAATATACTTGATGTCTGATGACACAGGACAAGCTGCTGTCCTCACACACAGACTTTGATAAATCTGCATGGCTGTCATTAGACAGGAGTCCCTGAGAGCTGTCTCATTAGGAGAGGACTGAATGTGCATGTGTTTTTCTCACTCAGATTATCATGTGGCCACCTCGTGTTAAGTGAAATACCAACACTCATGAGATTAATAAGTGATCAGAGGAAAAAGTCAGTGGCGTTTGATCTGGCCTCTATAAACTGAATGTGAAAACTTGACATTTCTACACAGTGCTGCTGAAGTTACTGTAAATATTTGAAGCCGTTTCAAAGTGCCCCCCCCCCCCCCCCCACCACAAACACACACACACACACACACACACACACACACACTCACACTCACACTCTTCAGCTAAAGTATAGTGTGTGTCTCAGTCAGTCAGGTTAGTGCTGTCTCTCAGGTGGAGGCTCTGTGAGGCTGACACCAGCTGCAAACACAGGTCAGACACAAGGTGGGTGGGGATCGAGGCCTGAGGGCATGAAGGAAGCTGGAGAGGGAATAGACAGACAGCAGAGGTCTCTGAAATAATTTCAGGTCACATCAGGACTGTTCACTGAAAGGGTTTCTGTGAGCTGACCTTGGTTTTGTACTCACTTACGTCTGATTGAATCTGTGCCACATTTGAATTGAAACCTTTGGAAAATAGTCGCCACTTATTAACTGACACGTCTGCTTTTTTTTTTTTTCTAAGAAGTTTTAGATACTTCTGTTTCTTGCTTTAGTTTGTAATTTTTTAACTCTATTAAATGGTCAATATGTAATTGACTTACAAATAGGGGACTACACTAACTACTAAATCTAGTTCAACCTAATTCAATAAGGCAAGCTCAAGAAAATCAGGTAAAGTGATCCAAATATACGCAGGAATGTATGTGTGTGTTTCAAATAAAATAAAAAAATTCCATTCTGGCATTTCAGTAAGGAGTCAATTATTCAATCAGAAATACAATGGAAATATGCATCCATAATGAAAAAAATCATAAATTGCTCATTCTGCAGTGACAGTCAACACTGTGACTTGGTTGGGTGGGAGCAGAATCTGCACAGTACAATACAGTAACACATGACATGTCCCCGTAGACTGACATGGTATGCCTACACGTTGAAAACTTGTCTGCTTGGTGCAAAGTTTAGGCTGTTCTAGAATAATGTTAATGAAAGCCATGAACTGAAGCCACTACATACAATCCAGTCGTCATTAATTTAACTATTTATACCTGTGCTTTGTCTTTTGTTGAATATCAACAAACAAAGTTTGTACACATCAGCCAGCTACAAATCCACAGCACTATGTGGCTTTACAATTTGTGCAGCCATTTCCTGCCAGCCTGGTGATACGGTGGTCTGGGGACTGTGTCGTTTCCTCATGCTGGGACATTTATACAGACGCTTTTCATTCCTTCCATACTGCTGCTCTCCTCTCCTCTAAACTAGTTTAAGTGGGTGGACAGAAAAATGCCTCTGTAATTGCTAATGTGTGGGTTAGACATCCTGTACTTGCTAATAAGGTTTTTATGCTCTTATCAATATCTGTAAATTTGTTAGGGACATCAAATCATTGTTGATTGTTAAATAAATAAATAGAAGAAATTTGCAAAAATAGAAACATGAGCTCAGTGATTAGCTGTCATTAAACACTAATTCTAACATTCTGTACACACATACTTGAATTAAAGCCATGGCTGTTTACTTACCTTTTTTCTGCTGCTGCTAGGTGAAGGTACTTTTTCCTACTGAGCATCTGATCAGCTCCTGTGAGATTCAAAGTACGAAATTTAGAAACCTGTTTGTTGGACAGACATCTAATGTGATAAAATCCTTTAAATCTTCCTTCTCACCAAAGGTGAAAAAAATCCTCCAGCACAGTCAGAATGTGCCAATTATTTTTCAAAGCATATTTTAATCATATAGGCCCATATGGTATATAGTGTAGCACTATTAAATGAGCCTTTTTCTCACAAGTGCTAATGATTTCCAATATTCTTTAGTATAAAGTCATGCAAATGAAATTTATTGCTATAATACTTAACCAAGTTTTTACCAAGCTTATAATGTAAATATTTCTTGGTGGCATTCTCAGAAAGGTGTTAATGCAACTGCACAATTAAATGACAACATTATACTGACAGTTTGGGTTTTTTTTTTTTTTTTTTTTTGTTTTTTGTGGGTCATTATAACCATACAGCTGGTTATGATGATTGCATATGATTTAATTAACATCACCATAGATGTACTGTCAACAGTTTCTTGTTTTAGAATAAGACATTACGACAAAATTATATTCAGCTGCATTAAATTGATTAGTATGGTGTGTAATAAAGTTGACACCCATAGGAATTATAGTGTTTTCACATGGTTGTATTATTACTTTAATGCAGTGAGGGACCTGAATATGTCATGCTGCACATCATACATTCATCATTGTAGTCTCTTGGAGGGTGTGTGTTCACGTCTGTCTGATACTTAAAGATACGACTGTTGGTCAGGTCTGCATGCTGTCTTCATAGGCCTCAGCCACAGAGCCATCTTCGTCAGGAGTTCCACACTCTCTGGTAGAAAGATTATGCACTGCTGACAGCTTGGTGGTGTGGATCAACACATAATTATCTCATGGATCTTCAGGATCTTTTTTGTGTGGGTGTTGCCATTGTGGCCTGTTTTTGTGGAATTTCTCGAAAATCTACGAGTCATCAAGGTCAAAGCCATCTAAGACTTATTAAATGTTTTTAGTCGGCAGTGTGAGCTTTCACATGCAAACTTGTGTCCTGAAGTGTATATTCCTATATGCTAGGCATTAGACAAAACATTTCTCCACGTCCATATGATGCCCTTGAGCAAAAAGCCTATCTGTGTGAATACTGTGCTTCTGTGGAAACTGCATACGAAACAAGGTGTTGATGGAAAATCAGCGCAGGAGTCTTTATTTATCCAGGTAGGAATAAATAAAGGTAAACATAAATGATCATATTCTCTCATTATAAACACTTTGGAATCCAGAGAGTCATTGCACCAGTTTATTTCCAGGCACAACACCAGAGGCCACTCCTTCCTCCCCCAGCAGTTTATCCAAATATCACCACTGGCTTCATGCAATGAGCTGAATACCACAGGGAAGCGTTAATGTTGTTTTAAGTTTTGCAGTGAATAACAAACCGTGTCAAAGAGTGACCAATGCCTCTTCTTAATCCCTGTAAACCTGCTACTGAATATCACAAACATTACATTTATTTGGCTGGTGCTTTTGTCAACCAAATAAAAATGACTTACAATAAATGTTTTCACCAAAGGGCCAAGTGCTAGATGTTATCAACAATTGGAAGTGCAAGTCCTCCAGATAAACAGAGAAAACATGTTAAAGAGCTACACTACAGAACAGAAACATTCATAGTAAAGCCTTTACTCTTTACTTTATTCCCAAAATCAATGTTGCTGTGCTGTTACCTGCCAAGAAACATGCTGGCTGTTTCACTAACAGCATACTTTTAAAAACACTTACCGCACATTTACAGCTCATATAGATTTTTTTTAATTGAACACCTGTGTTAACGTCCTGTAGACTCAGTATTGCCCAACTCAGCTGAAGTGATCTGACTTCAGCTGTGTTGCCTGACACACAAAGTTCTTTCTCTTCTTCACTTTCACTTATATGCACATGCACAGCACTCATCCTGTGTTGTGGAGCTCAGTCAGGTTTATTATCATCTGCTGTGTATGCAGAGCCTGTCTCTGCACAGCTCAGAATGGTCGGGTTACGTTCAGCTGAGCTCTGCTCTGCTCTCAGGCTGCCTGAGCTCAGTGACATCAGCCTTCAAATATGCAGTCCTTCGTGGCTGAACCAGAGGAGCTCGGGTGGCCTCATTCATCTTAAGGTGCTGTCTGTTTCTGTCCTCTACGGCTCCAACACACCATCTCCCCTCGCTGACTGTCTCTTTTTAAGTCCAAATGGGTGAGACAAGGGAGATCAAAGGTGGAAACACTTGCAACCCAATCTGTCTGCTATTAGTGTGCTGTAGGTTCGCAGTCTCTCTGCTTTTAGTTCTAGGATGTTCTTTTCCCACAAGTGCATTGATTACAGATTGCTTGAGTAGTGTCTCTGAAATTGCTGTGGTGATAGGAAGTCAGCTTCAGTTTTGTTTGCAGGTCATACTGATACGTCTTGTCATGCTCAATTTGATTGTTTAGGGAAATCTGGTGATAATGGGGCGAAATTAAGATAAATGGTTTCTTATCATGTGTTCACATCGTCTGTACCGTGTGACTGCGGTGCAAGTGCTCAAATTAAACCAGGGAAGAGCATCGAAATCTCGATGTGACTCGTAAAGAAAAAAAAAAATGCAGAAATAGCTGCAACTTTTGAAATCACTTTTAATTCCCATCCAAATATATTTTCATTTTTTATACTGTGCATGACTCCGCTCATTTCCCTGGTAGCCTCTTTTAAGTGCATCTTTATGTAAAACTGTGTTACAGTGCACTGATATTTACAAAGGATTGTTCTGGAGGCCCATTCACCCCAAGGACAACCAAAATCATAACGTTAGTAGATAGATTTAAATTTTTTTATTTTATTTTTTTTTTTTTTTTTGTTTTCTCTCTCCCTCAGAATGAAGAGAAGCGCAACCTGAGTTTGGGGGGCCATGTTGGATTTGATAGCCTCCCTGACCAACTGGTCAGTAAATCGGTCACACAGGGATTTTGTTTTAACATTCTCTGTGTAGGTGAGTACAAAATGACAAAATGAGCAGATGTGCATTGTGTGAGAGACAATGAATTGTACAATGTCTACAATAATCAATATATAGAAAGGGGTTTCCTCCCCGCCAGCATGCTTTTCCTGATATGAAAGAAATTTTCAGGCCTCTCACTTGCAGTAAAAAGCCATGTCTGAAAGCTGATGCATTCTCCCCAGTGATTTTTGTCATTTAACTCTCTCCCTCTCTGGTTCATACCATCCACAGGGGAGACTGGTATTGGAAAATCAACGTTAATGAATACACTTTTCAACACCATGTTTGAGAACGAGGAGGCAAGCCATTACCAGAACGGTGTGTATCTGCGGCCACGAACCTACGATCTGCAAGAAAGCAATGTCCACCTCAAACTGACGATTGTTGATACTGTTGGCTTTGGTGATCAGATCAACAAAGAGGACAGGTGAGCATAGACAAATGATAAGAAATGAAATGAAGAGAGTTTCATGAATTCATGGTTGACATTTGCTGTTATGATTATGAAACCAAAGTTCAGGTTAGTCATTAAATTAGAACAAAAAAATAACTTCTCTATTAACAGGACATAAGAAGATGGCAAATCTTACCAATTTACTATTTGATGCACCAGAACTTTTGTGATATATTTCATAATAATCAGTAGTCATTCTATTGTTCCATAAGGCACATTCCATTTATCTGATGCTCAAAGCACATGCATGAAATATATGCTTCAGTGTGTTTTCCAGCTAACTCGATACTGAAGTAACAACAGATTTTCCTGTGGATCCTGATCCAAACCCGACCTTCTAGTTGCAAAAAGACAACGCCGTAGTTTTGCCCAAATTAGATCCATGTTGCCTGGGATACAAATGAGAGAAACAGACACAAACTAATATCAGTCGAGACTGCTGCACATTCTGCTTTTCTCAGTAGGCTGGAAATAGGATGAAGTGGGACTGTGGCAATAAAGAGGAAATGGTTGATTTGTTTTTTGTTTTTTTTTTAACATTCAGCTGTGGAATGGAGTGTTCTAGTTGTGACTTAGCCAGCAAGCAGCAGTCTCACGCCCTTTGATAGCAGCTTTCTCTGTCGGCCATACAAACCAACATGCTGAAGGACAGACTCCTGCAGCAGACTGGAAATGCACTGAGAGAGCTTCAAAAGGTCATAGTTGGTGCATTCCACAGAGAAGATTGAAGATAGATGAAAACGGAGAGGACAGATGATGATAAACACGCTTTAAGCTGAAGAGGATAGATTTATTTACATAAATCTCACTGCTCTAAAATAAAACAAGGAAAGATCTACCATTGAAAAGTTGACAAGGTTACCACAAATTTCAACAATCAACAATGTGCATCACACATGCTATTTGTTAGTAACAGGATTTTACCAGTAAGCACTAATTTTTGCTTATTGGTGTCATAAGATTTTGTTTATTGGACAAAGATCTGTCCAATTCTAACTATAAGTTAAACATTATGAACTATATAATTTCCTTCTTCATGCACATTGTAGCAGAGCACACAAAGAAACAGCTGGTTGTCAAATGTTTTTAATGTTTTGGGGTTTTTGGGGGTTTTTCTGTAGGCATCCCAGTATTTTCTCTGTGCAAAAATCAGAATAGCCATTTGTACTATAGCAGGCACATCTGGTGGCCTGAGCATGTGGGGTGGATCTCAGTCACTTTGAAACACTGGAGACCTTTTGATTGATGTGGATTCAGGAGATGAGTGACACTGCCCGATTCATAATTTTGCCTTTGAATCCTGCTAATGTGAGCAGGGGGAACTGTGAAAGAGGTGGCACCAGCTGGAACCCATGAGGATGAGGTGGTTGCGAAGCAGCCAAGTCTCACAACATAACATACGCCATGCACATTTGTGTGGGAATTGGACTTAAGTCTGTTGAAAAATTAATGCTGAGGTTCCAGAAGTTTACTGAACATTTCAAAAACAGATTATCCCAATGACAACTGCCAAATGTTGTAGTGAGAGAGACAGTGTCTAATTAACCAAAAGTATTTCATTTGAAAGGCACTTGCATTACAGATGGTCATGATGCATTTTAGGGTTACTAATTGTATCGTTGTCATCGTCCAGTGAACTGAGCTCTGGTCTAAATATCTTTGAACTGCTTAATGACACACACTAAGGCTAGTTAGTGGCTTGGCGATGAGATATTGAAAACAGCTTCGGAGAAAAACAGTGCTGTAGTACTAACATGCATAATTTAAGTGTAATAAAATAGGTTATATTTCTTGACTCTTCAACTTGATCATGAATATAGTAAAAGTGAAGTGGCAATATGTTGATCAGTCAGTGTCAAATACAACATGCTGGTCTCTAAAACACATGTCTGAGCATGCATTAAAAGGGAATGAATGTAGTTGTTTGTTTTTACTTCATTTTCTTGTTCTGCTGTTGATGCTGTCAGCTGACTTGTTGCCTTGTGGTCACTGTGATTTGTTTTAACCAGACTCCCATTAAGACCAGTACAAATTTTATGCAGGATTAAGTTGTACTCCAAACTGAGATGTTGGCAATGAATCAAGTCATACAGTTTCTCAAACTGTTACCTTCTTGATTAATTTCCAAAGCGACAGGTCAATATACCCTTTTGAATTCATTACCAATCCACCAATAAAATGAAATAACTTGAGCTTTATGAAGTCTCTCCTCTAATGTCTCCACAGTTACAAGCCCATCGTTGACTACATCGACACTCAGTTTGAAAACTATCTCCAGGAAGAACTCAAGATCAAACGCTCACTGTTTAACTACCACGACACCAGGATCCACATCTGCCTTTATTTCATTGCTCCAACAGGACACTCTCTCAAGTCTCTGGACCTTGTGACTATGAAAAAACTGGACAGCAAGGTACAATCAGTACACAAATGCACATTCATATACTTGCTGTGGTCTTCGCTTTGGTAAAAGGCACACTGACACACTCCTGCTCCTTCCTCATTGTCTGTGAATAACATCAGTGTTGCTGAAATCTGACCTCCCATTCACTGTGACCGGTGTGCATTTCACTGAGACGTGGAGATCCTTGATCTTTTTTCAGGGTTGTGTGCTGAAAAGAATGCGTTGCAGTGAACGCAGACAGCTTCCATTTCAGCTTATACAATTTCAAGAAAAATTCACATGCCTCTCTTTGGAGTGAACCTGTTTGGCTTTTTCTGTGGAAAGAGATTAAGATTCAGACCTAAACAGCACAGATTATGGAAAGACTTGCCCAGTATGTTTAGATTCAGTTTGCTCAGATGGAAACAGGGTGCCTCATTTTTGAAAATTGAAATAAAATTGAAATGTTCTGTGCACAAGTGAGGAGTGTGGGATTTTAGGAACAGAGAAGATCTTCATAACATTTTAAAACAATTTCCAAGAAGTGGAGAAAAAGAATAAGTAGCAAAAGGCAATTAAAATTTAATCAAAATCTGTTTCACCGATCACTCACAATCATCTAAATTTCAACTCTTAACTCTGACATCTACAAATACTTGTAGTGGAAAACTGTGTATTCTTTTCTTTTTGTCTGTGTTTTGGTAGGATTTTGTTTATGTATGTTTGGTCCAGCTATAAAATCATAAGGACCACTTATCGAGTTATGTTACATCAGTCAGAATGATTTATTGCTCTCCCACCTCTTGCACCACCACCAAAACCAGGTTTTATTGACTGCCTGCACAGGCCTTCAGTGTTCACATAAAACTACTGGTAGCACTGCTGTAAGAATGACAAAGTGGCAGCTTTGTACATGTTTGTGTGTTTTGATGCAATGATAGCAAAGCTTGAACAAAGCAGATGGTCCGCTTGCGACGTAAACCTGCAGGTTTAACTCTGCCAAATACTGATGCACGACTGCGCACCACCAAATGTCTCCTGATAACATTCACAACAATGACTGGCTACCTCAGCCAATTGTCACTCTCAAAGGGCAGTTAATAGTTTCATGAAGAATTTAGGGGGAAAAATAGATTTCTAAGTTATTACACAGTGGATCTTTTTAGTTCTTAGAGAGTAGTTTCAACATGTAGTTATACACGTGTCTCACTTCAACATTTGTTTTTAGTACTTCATTACTGATTTACTCAGATTAAACTATACAATTTAGGACAAGGTAACTTGGATGATCCTCAAATAAAGTTGCAAAGGTTGATGCTATGGTCAATTAATTATTAATTAATCTCTAGAGGAACACTAGAAATCTTAATCCTGGCATGGTAGAAAACTACACAAACAGAGGAAATCCCCAAAGCCAATTCCAGGACTTTGCGAAGACTGCGGGTCTTGTGGAGCCTTTGTGTTGTCTTTCCCAGCCAACAGAGCGATCAAAACCTGGCCCCCCCTGTGTCTGCCAACTGTCTCCTGATGCCATCCAAACCGCTACAGGATGCACAGCCAACTCTCTGTTTCCCTTCTTTTGAACCATGCCATGGTAGCTCACCTGAGCAAATATATTATTTTTATCCCTTTTTATATGAATCAGAGCAAAGCAGGTAACATTAGCTAAATGTGTTCGGTATTGTTGAGCAGCTTACCTTCCACATTCTCTACTCCTCTGATGGAAAGCAAAGCAGCTTACCACAGCTGAATCGCCCATCCTTGCACAAGAGCCAAGCTCTGTTTCTTGTGAACCTCAGTGTGGTTATGAGAGACACTTAAATTGTTCACGGGCCTTTTTTTGTGTGTGTGTGTGTTGAACAGCATCAGAAAGGGCAAAATAACATGAGTGTTGGCAGCAGGCACTTTTATCCAAAATGATTTACAGCATAGTGAGTGTTGTTCAAACCTGAGTGGGTGGCCACAGTGAACAGCAGCTTGACCTCAGTCGCTCTGTCCCAGCTATCTTTCCATAATATGGCCACTGTTTTATCTGAAATCAGGCCAGTGTTGAGTGACCACACTGTGGATGTAACATTGTTTTGTTTTACAGGCTTGATGGGGTTTTGCAGTGGTCTATTTTTATGTAGAATAAGTGCTGCTGGAACTATTTGCATCAGCTGCTTACCACATCAGTGTTAGTACACTGTGCAGTTTTACTTCAATAATATCTTAGCTCCAGATGGCCATAGGTCGACCACACAAAGAAGCTGGTTTGCCCAACCAAGTAGGGCCTTAAAGTGATTATTTTAAAGCCCACTGGTTATTTTTCAATGTTTTAATTCCCCGCTTCACAATGGTTAAAAATGCCCTTCTGTTACCTCATTTTAAAAGAAAGAAACCATCTCTGATGGTTAAGTATTGATTGAATTGATTCAGCACTAAAGTTAATGAAACAAGAATCATCTTCATGAGTCAATTTTATTACCATGACAGGAATGTCAAGACGCACTTCATCCTCCATTTACGATGGCGCAAAACTGAATTACATTTATGTCAATAGAACCGTTTCTTTGTGAATATTAGCTTTCGTTTGGAAACTTAAGATAAATGAGCAGAGCTGCCCTTTCTGCCAGGTTGCCCTGACACAGGAAATGATGGGGAAGCTGACCAGCAACAGCTTTTGTCTCAGACTGTAGATTTCGTTGTCAAAGCCAGACAATGTTGTTTTTCTTTTAAGTGGGCGATGAATCACCCCTCCCAACAGGGGATGTTTGAGGGCTCAGCAGAGCGAGCTTGCTTCGTGGTGGATAAAGCAGGAACTGAGATTTAAATTGTTTTAAATTAAGATTTTTCATGAAAAAGGAGGAAACTTATTAGTTAATAGTCTAATATTAAGATATGGGATAATCAGTTGAGGTCATTTGGAAAACAAGGATTGATGTTTTCTAATAACCTTGGAAATGTTATGTAGTTTCTCCTCGGTCAAATGCAAACGTCTTTTTGTTTGTCATTGGGAGAAGAGGAAGTCCATGTTTATTTGAGTTTTTAACATTGTCAGCAGTTTGATCTAATTCATCAGCAGATTGATGTAATTTGCATCAAAATCAATCCTAATGTCTTGTCAAAATCTACTCAGAAATCATTTCCATGCTTTGAATTTATGGTTATCCATACATCCAAGTTGTAAACAGGAACTCCTGAAAGCTTACCTCTTAATATACCAAAACTTGAAGCGATACAGGCAAAAGTTGGGCTCAAGTTGTTCCCATAAAGCCCCCGAATTACAGGAATTGAAGTTTTAAACCTTCTAACATTCCCTAAATTGAAGTATAAAAAGAATATTTTTGAGCACATACTTTTGGACTGAGATTAAAATTTTAAAAAAGTGCCATAGAGATCAAGCAGTGTTTTTTATTTTATTTTCCACTGATTATCTTACATCTGACTCTTTGATGTGGTTGCAGCTACCCGTCTGGTGGTCTTAATGGTTCAGAGGCAACACTAAGAACTATTTGGGAATACTCTTTGTCCAGCTGGGAAAATGCAGTTGTGGGAAATGAACAAATATCACTGAGCCCCTGCCCCCTCCTCAGTGACCATTTCAAGATTCTTTACTCTGCTTTGCTGGCTGCATTGGACAGCATTGAATTGAATCAAATAATGACATTGTTTTGCAAAATAAGGTTAACAGAATGGCACAGGCTGCCCTGCTGCTAATTAATGATCCAGTAAAGTATGATGTGCCTGTAATTTGACTACTAACAAGCTCTGGCTTGTGTCAGGAATACTATGGAGTTGACGATTGTCTGTGTTACCCAAATCTCTAACTGGGTGGATGGGGAGGTTGCTGCAGATTCAAACTGCGTGTTTATTTGTGCACATCTGCTATCTATTGGAGATGGAGCCTAATTTGTTTTCATAGTCACTGTTTGTTTTATTTATCTGTTGGTGTTCAGACTGAGCGGATTGAACGCTCAGTTTTGCTGCTTATGGTCTTGTATGCTTCCTTAGACATGTTAAGCTTGGCTGATGTCTTTTTTTTTTTTTTTTTATGGACTTTGGCTTTTTACAGTGTTTGTCACCCGGTGATAAATGGAGGTTAATTGGTTTAATGTGTCATCCAGTGAAAATGTTCTGTCTGTAGTAGTAATAGTTTGGTCTCTCTGTTCTCTCCTTTCATATTAACTTAACAAGCATGCTTTGTCCCATCATGAGGGTGCAGGTCTAACCAGGTTAAGCCAGGCATGCAGTGAAATACAAAGCAGCCTATTACATCTTTTTGGGTGACTAAACTACGCCCCCACGCCCTTTCTCTGTTTTTCTCTTCTCCAGGTCAACATCATTCCTATCATTGCCAAAGCAGACACGATCTCCAAGAGTGAGCTCCATAAGTTCAAAATAAAGATTATGAGTGAGTTGGTGAGCAATGGTGTCCAGATATATCAGTTCCCAACAGATGATGAAGCAGTCAGTGAGATCAATGCCTCCATGAACGTAAGTCATGTCGCGACACTCCAGAAAACACACTCCACATGCTTCACATACATTCAATAAGTCTTCTGATTGATATCCAACACTGTAATTGTTTTGTTGAAAATAATAATAAATGCTCAGACTTGCTTTTACCATTTAAGAAATATTGAAAAAATGTGGCCGGGGGTTAAGGATTTAGTTTTTAAGATAAGTTGCACCATCATATCTTTAGCATCACATGTGTTACACATCTGGTTACAGCAGCATATGTTGACACCACTTTATTTGCTTTAACACATGTGTTGGAAGGTTTCTCTTATCTAGAAACTTTGAAAGCCCACAAATCTGTGTCCGTATACAGATAAAAAAAACTTTAAAATATGTCCAAATATTATCAAAGCTGATCCCTGTGCTTGGACATGGTGTATACAAATGATATCCATCAGTCAATACAAACTTGCATTAACATTGCATTAATGTTTAACTGCACTGGTTCCCAATTCTCCCCACAATAAAAGAATTTAGTTTTCCCAGCAGTGAATACGATCTTTTCTCCATCTGCCTTAATGCATGTGTGTAAAATTTGTACATTTTCCATTTTCAGATAACATCAGTTACTTAGAGGAACTGTGAAACCATGAGTTGATCTATCAATGAAAATCAAGCTATGAACTCTTACCCTGGCAAAAAGGACATATATCAATGTGCTACAGAGAATATTTAGTCTTTTTCAGATCCAATTGTATATGGGGAATTATGTATAATCACTCCCTGCTCTAAAAAACACCCACACATGAACAAATGTTTAAACAGTGAACTCTCTCGTGTGTGTATGTTTAAGAAGGTATATTTTTCTTCCAGGCACAGTCCTTGTACAGTATTCCTGTGTATTTATTCATAGTTGGTTACATCAGCGCCCACATTCACCAGCATGTTCCTCTGTGCTGCCACCAGCCAGCTGGTTCCAACTCGCCACCTAATTTTTGAGGTTGCGAGTTGGGCATGTTTCCCCATGATGCCTCCCTGCCGATCCTAACGAGGCAATAAGAAAATGTGTCTGTGTGCGCATTTAATCACTTCAACAAAACAGGCCTCACAACGGAGCCACATGTTAAACTTAAAAATAGGGCTCTGGTGCAGCTCACATGTCAACATGGTTACACTTCCCTCTGGTGCGGTCTGGTTGTTAAAGATGAGAGGAAAGAGAGAATTTTATTTGAAATTAAATGTGCTTTTCTCATTTTTATTATTAGTTATTTATCCACTATGTTGTTTTATGACTGCACAACAACATAGCATTATCAAGTGAAATTTAACTAATGAATAGACTCTGGGTTGTAAAGAATACTGACAGATACTATAAAAAATATCTGGGGAAAGATAGAAGGAGCCAGTCCAGTAACTCCGATGAACTCTTAACTTTTTCAACACTCAAACATCTTTTCCTGTGCAGGCCCATCTGCCGTTTGCTGTGGTTGGTAGCGTGGAAGAGGTCAAAGTGGGGAACAAAACAGTGAGGGCCAGACAGTACCCCTGGGGTGTTGTGCAAGGTGAGAACCATCTACAAGCAAGTTAATCTGTGTGTCAGGGGTGTTTGTGTTTCGCAAGCAAACACAACAATGGAAGCATAATGTGGTGACCAGCTGTGAAGCCCTTTTACCTGGACTGCTGCAGAATGAATATATTAAGAAATAAGCCAAAGGAAAGCCAAATTGGGAACTGGCACATTGATGAATCCATAGATAAATGAAATGGTATCACAAACCTGACAACTGTTTCCGTCTCTCTGAACCTAATCAGACAACTGTGAAAATGTTAAAGAAGTCACTTCCTGTGAGTCATCAATTCCTGTTTTGCTGATCTGTCCAGTTCCAGTCATAGACTCTCTTCCATATAATAGACCAAAAGAATGACGTTGCATAGAGATTTGGAGATACAAACAGCTGTATGTCTTGTTGGCTTGTATAAATCATATGATGCTGGTTAGTATGTATATCCATAAGTAGTTGGCTGGTTGCTTGGTTAAAGGTATTAAATAGTTTGGTTTTTTTTAAATAGTGGAGTGTTTCTTAAATTCAAATGTTTCTCAACCAACTAAACTACAATGTCAATACTTGGTGTGTGGCAAGTTTTTATAATTTGGTATATCTTGGATTTTTTCCACTGTGAACATGTCTGGAAGTGATCATGAGTTTATAATTTTAGAGGAAGCCGATGGCTCAAACTCATTCCAGCCCCAACAGGTTTGTACTGTTCACTCTGCCTTGTTCTGTTTTTTATAATCAATTAATTCATTATCAGGCAAAAATGTCAGTGATAAACACCGTAAGATCTATTTTATACCGCATACTGGTTGTTATGAGGGCGTTTTGCACATATAGAGAAACTGCACATAAAGTCCAAGCCCTCTATCAGTATCCATGGTGAGGGATATTTCCTGCTCGTGGCAGAGTGGTGAGTGCGTCGGGAGTGTTTTCCTCTTTATTTATATCTTCCCTTTCAATCCGGTGTGCCATGCACAGCTGTGAGGGTGCCTTCGTGCGACTTTGTGCAGCATGACACTGTGAAATGAAGGGCGAGAGAATAGAGTGTTTGTGAACTAGCTGTTGTGTATCTGTATGTTTGTGATGTGTGTGGTGTTCAATCTTGCTTTGTATTTATGTCCCATATGCTGCTCTGCCTTTCCATGTCACTGCTTGTGTTGCTGCTGGAAACATTACCTATCGTGCGAGGAATCCTGGGACCCTTATTTTCCAAGGCTCAGTCCTCAGAGGATAAACAGTTTAATTTAATAAGTCAGGCAGGCTTGTGCTGAGAGTTGTACTTGAAGGGAGGTTTTCTCCTTCCCTAGTTCCCTCCATCCATCTGTCTGTCTTCATTCCTTTCCTCAGTTTCCTGCACTTGTGTCCTCACTCCCTCTTCCTTTCCTCTCTCCATTATCCACTGACCACTGTCATTCCCCAACCCTCAGAGGACACTGCATGGTTATTTATAAAGCCCGCTGTCTGTCCCGAGGGGGACCGATTCCTCCAGGCCACATCAGTCATCAGGAAACTATAGTTCAGTCCAGCAGAAGAGAGCCATATGCAGAAAGTTATCTCAGCTGTACTGTACGTTCACTTCTGTGGGATTTATCTCCATTTGCGAAACATGCAGTTCTTTTGTTATCATTACGTGAGAACAATTAAAAAGTAGTAGATGTTGGTAGAAAACAGGCCTTGATTATATTAATACTGCTGAGTTCATGTCAAGAGATTGTGCTTTCGTATTTGGGTGCATCTGAAGATTTAAGTGTAGTTTCTAAACAACTAATATAAAAATGGTTCTGTTTTTCTATTTTTGTAACTGCATCACATAATCTTATCATGTCATGTCCTTTACAGTGTGACAACAGAAATGAACGACAGCTAGTTTGCTCCCACTTTGTCAGGCACACTTGCGTTATTCGTACGTTGTCATAGTATCGTTGGACAGGGGCAGAAGAGGACAGACATCTCTGTGTTTTACGACACTTGGCTGGCTGAAAGGAGCGTCTGTGTCAGTGGAAACAGTTTGTAGATGCCAGATGTCACAAAGATACATTATGGTAACCTCTCCAAGAGCCATGGGAAGTTTCCATTGATTTTGAGCGAAGACAGAGGAGGGGCTATGTACTGACAAAAAGAGTAATTGAGTTTGTCTGGGTGCACATCTTCCCTCAGGATCTTAATGCCCTGTTATATCTGAACTCCAGGCATCTGTGACATATAGCAGACCCTGGTTTTCTTTTTTGCCTATCAGCTTTTGTGCTTTCTTCTGTGCCCCCATAAAATGGCACAATCTCCTCAAATCTCCACACAGACCTGAAAGTGTTTTTAATTTCTTTATTGACTGTTTAGGTCACCTGTCTTCTTACTCCGTCTGCTTCTGCTCCACTTTGTCACATTTGGATTTTATTTATACGCCAACTTTTTCCTCTTCAGCCCAAAAGCCAAATTTGTAATTTAAGTGTAAATTGAAAGTGCACATAAAAACAGGTAGGCCACAGTGCATTTATTAATGCATACCAAATGTATACAATAGATTATTTTTTTCTGCTTGTTTGTTTTGGACTAAATATCTGAAAACAAATAAAATGAATAATTTCAGATATTGAGATTTTGTTGACATCTTTTTGCCTTGTATTTTAACCATGTATGTCAAGATATGACCATTTTAGTTTAATTTCATTTGTTATTTCTTATTTGTTAGACATTTTTTTCCTAATTTTTGATAGCTATAGATTTATTTGCACACATCTCTGTTCTCCTCTGTTTCTATGTTTGTCACGCTGCATGCGTGTTTGTCTGCAAAGCCTCTGTGCTCAGATATCTTGAGGGCTCAGTGCTGCAGTCAGTCAGAAGCTTGGCTCTCATTCAGCCCTCAGCAGGGGGGCCAGTACAGTGAGACTATTAGATGCCAAATGAACAAGCAATTTCAGTAGCCTGGATGCTGCCTCTGAGAACAGCTCATTTCTGTTTAAACTCATATTTTCCCACTAACGATGTGTGGTTAACCAGCAAATTTGAGTAAAAATAAGAAAGTGATTCATCCAGCCACCATGCTTTTCACAATTATTTTGCGTCTAAAACTTTTAAGTAGAATAGGCCAACTTTGTTTCCAATTTGAACAAGTCTCAAGTCTAATGCTGGAACATGGGTACAATGTCTGATTATTTTTTTTTGACTATTCTGTCGCATATTTTTACCCTCCATTGTTTCTCACATTCTCACTCACTCGCTGTCGCTGCTTTTCCAGCATTATCTAGAAGAAGTGCCACACTAATTGGGCATTTTCAGCTGTTGTTACATCTTCACAGCTCACAGCTTGTGGGGATGTTTTAACCCCACATACATCCCATCCTCTTAACATGTCTGCTGAAAAAGCCTTTCTATTATTTTCTGAGCTTTTTAACAGGTTGATTACGTTTACTTCATTGAAATGGAGGGAATTATTATTCCTTTGATATCACACGGCTCTTAATGGAGTGCTCCTTCGGGTGTTATCGAGTTCTCCAGTCTGTCAAGTTGTCCAGTGGAACTCAGCAGCTCCAGGATTTTTATTGCTCTGTAGGAATGTGGCCTTCATTTAAAAAATGGTGCTGATTTATAACATCAAATAAGGAGTTTCCAGTTTGACTCTAAAGGTTATATCAAGTCTGGAAATTTGGCAAAAACACTGTCTAGAAGAAACAGTTTATCAACTCTCAAGGTTGTTGTCGTCATATCACGATGTGTGTATTTAACGAAATACCCTGTCTGAGTAAAAATGTAAATGACCATAGGCCACACACACCCCATCCCCATTCTGCTGTCTGACTGTCAAGCAGGATATACTTCCTGCCCTTTATCTACCATGAATTCATTTGACTGAGTCACTCAGAAAAGTGAAGTTGTTTGAGGAGATCAAAAAATGTAGAATAATTTGAATATATTGCCTCATATTCATTAGACAAATATGATAGATGTGGTCTAATTTAATGGAAGTCAAATGTGATTTCTTTCTTTCTTTATTTTGTACATATTGCTTCACATCTCTCTCGCAGAGATGGAGAGGAAGGGTTGGTAACAGAAGGTGGCAGATGGGGACTTAAAATAAGTTAAATGCAGTGAAAAAGGCAGCCAGGCAGAGACTCAGAACTGGCTGGCTGTTTCACACAATCCAAAGCCACTTCTTTAGCACTAATGCAGAATTTCTCAGGACCCGTTATAATTGAGATAATCACTGAAACTGCAACTTCATCATGACGTGTGTTTTTTCTTTAGTTGAGAATGAGAGCCACTGCGACTTTGTGAAACTCAGAGAGATGCTGATCAGGGTCAACATGGAGGATCTGAGGGAGCAGACTCACGCCCGCCACTACGAGCTTTACCGACGCTGCAAGCTGGAGGAGATGGGCTTCAAAGATACAGACCCTGACAGCCAGCCATTCAGGTAGAGATGGAGAGACTGGACACGGTTAATATACGTGTTCATGCTGAGTAACAAAAAATAACACTCATGTCAGCAGCAGGGAGAGTTTCAGTCATCTGCAGACAATACCTAATCTGTTCTTGTGTACGGTATTGTCACCCTGTCCTCTGTCCTGTCTTTTCTTCTCCCCAGTCTTCAAGAAACATACGAGGCCAAAAGGAAAGAATTCTTGGGTGACTTGCAGCGTAAAGAGGAAGAAATGCGACAAATGTTTGTGAACAAAGTAAAAGAGACAGAAGCAGAACTGAAAGAAAAGGAGAGAGAGGTGAGTCTGGTATAGATGAGGTGTCTTTGACTTTGAAATGCTACAGATAGGTTGACATATCACCTCTGTAACTTCAGAAGCTCCTCCCCCTCCCCAAGATATGTGGTAACCTAACACAACAGAAGCACCCTGGGTAAAAAGTAGTCGAATTTTATTGTTGAACAGCAGTTTCATAAACCACAAATCCATATGAAGCCCTGAGTTTCCGGCCTTTGAATTGGATAAGGTCAACAAAAACCCCAGGAGGAGCAAGAGTGTTATGGATACCTCAGAATGAATAACTAATCAGTGTCTTGTTTAACAGATTTAACTGACGCCTGCCAGCCAGAAACAGCATGCACACAAACTTTTTCAGCAACCACTGTAGTGCGTTTTACAGAAAGAGTTCTCGTATTTAGCTTCCACTCCCTGATGTACTGATCATGCAGAACACATTGATCTAATTTTCGTGAACTACAATATCTGCCTTTCTCCTTCTACGTCACCATCCTGTCGGTCTGCCGCCATCAACATCTGCTGCTCAGCTGCATGACAAGTTCGAGCAGCTGAAGCGGATGCATCAGGAGGAGAAGAGGAAGGTGGAAGAGAAGCGGAGAGACCTGGAGGAGGAGATGAACACCTTCAACAGGAAGAAGGTGGCAGCTGAGACACTCTCCTTATCTCAGCCCCTCAAGAAAGACAAGGACAAGAAAAAGTAAGCAAACCCCTCACTCTGTCCCTCACTCAGCTCATTCCTTTCTCCACGACGGGAAGCTGCTCTTTCCAGCCCTTTTTTCATTTCCTTTCTTTTGTGCATTAAACCCTGCTTCTTCTTCTTTTTTTTTTTTTTGAGGGCAAATTTCTTTTGCTTTCCTCTCCCATTCTCTTTCTGTTCTTCATTTTTTTTTACAAGCCTTAACTGGAGTCATTCTATTTGTCCCTCGCCAAAGTGTCGTATTAATGAGCCTTAAATTCAATGTGCGGTGTCGTTGTCAACCTATCTCTAATACACAAGTGCCTCAACTATTTAAAAGGTCTGGCATGTGCTAAGGAAACTTCTTCTCCTTTTTTGTCCTGCCCAAGCTTAACATTTCCTGTCCTTTCACTCTTTCCGTTTGCCTGGCTCTGATTATTCAGGATATTCAGGGAGAAGCCAATAAACTCGCCCACTGAGACAATAGCTTACCAGGCTTATAAATACATGAAGCAGAACACAGCTCGTTCAATTAGGAGAATGCTGGCAGTATATGGTTTATAATGGCACAGGTGTAACTGTAACATAGCCTTTTAGCTCAGTAACTTGGCCTTTCGTATGTTTCAGTAAACTGAAAATCATCCCCTAAGGCAAATATTTTATTTTTTTAACACCAAGCCATCAGCCTCTGTTCATTTCAGGACAGTATGACAGCTGACCTGCAGAGACAGGAGGCAGATATATCTTGCTCTTGCTCTGAGGCCTGTCCAACACCTCTGGCTTAAACCTGAGACCCTGAAGGAAAACCTTTCTCTAATACTGCAGGCTGTATCAGAGGCAGATAAACTCTGTGGTTTAAGAATCATATAGCCGTAATTTGTATTTTATTTGATTTTCCACACAGTACATTTCTGCAGCCGTTTTTTTTTTTTTTTTTTTTTAATCATGGCTGTTGGAGGTCCATAAATTCATCACCAACGATGAGTTTTCATTCAGACCGGTTTTTGGAGCACATGGCTGCCTGGGAGTTTGGAGATTATTTGCTTTGGACATCAGTCCTCAGGCCTTGTATTGACTCACTGCTGACACATCCTCCCGAGGTTGTAGACATGTGGCTCCATCTTGTGGCTGCTCACACTCATGTCTGGCAGTGCAGCTGTCTGACTCCAATCTTCCATTTTGTGGTTTAGTGAAGAAGATTCCTCACATTCTTCGCTGTCCCGTTTGTGTATTTATGCTATCCAACATGTTGTCAGTTGAGGAGACGTGCTGATAGTAAAACTCTGCTTGAACAACACTATTTTCTCTTCACTAACACAAACTGCAGCGCCTCTCTGCTTCAACACTAATTTAATTTTAGTTGTCTTTGATTATTCATTTATTATTTCAGTAGTTGTTCATTCATTCAATTTATTTTGTTTATTGTTTGTCATTGTTTTTCAGTTAATTTATGGCCGCTGTACACCCCACCACACACGACCATGGATTTGTCCTCCATCACCATAGCAACAAAAACACCTGTTTATTTTTGTTTACCTGTCTTTTTTGTTTGTTTGTTTTTTGGTTTTGACATTCCATTTTGACATTGTGCACATGGACCAAAGACACTGAGGATGATGATGGTGATCACGATGAAGCCACAGGGGTGAAAAGAGTGACAGATGGTGAGAGATGATGAGGAAACGTGTTCACTTGCCAACAGTGGCCAGCTCATTTATTCAGGATCTTTCATTCTGTGTTTGTTTTGGACACGTTTTATAGATTTGTTTGGGCTTTTTTTTTCCTTTTGCTTCTTCTCCTTTTTCTATGTTGTGATCTTCTCTATCTTGTGTCTCACCATCAGCTCTTCGTGCAGAAATTAAAATTTATTACTCCTCCACCTCTTCTGACCATTTGGTACTACAGTGTAACACACCAGCTTAAAAGATTTGAAACAGTTCAAGATGTATTTAAAAAAAATTAATGATGCGTTTGATTATAATAGACTGACATTTGAAATCACGTATTGTTTAGTTTTTTTTTTGTTTGTTTGTTTGTTGGGTTTATTTTTAGATATTCTGAACTGTTTGAAATGTTGTTTAGCTGTGGTGTGTATATTAATCTTTTTATAATCACGAGAATTTAGATTCAATACATTTTACAGTAGAATAAATCCCTATATCCAACAAGCCCAAATAAATAATACGTTTTAATAGCAACATTTAAAGGAATAAAACAGAGTACCTGTATACTGTATATATTACTGCATATACATGGGTACTGACAACCTAAATCTTTCTTAGCTTGTAATAAAAACGTATGCAACATTCTGGTGCTGTTTCATATTAACTCAGTAAATATATGTGAATATTTTTCCTGGAGCTTATTGCAGCCCATTATGCAAAATGTACTAATTTTTTAATATGATATTATTGTAAGAAGCACATATGACGGTGTACATTGTCCATAAATGATGTAACTTTATTGTAAACCATGTGATCGCCTTGATGTGAGTTAAGTGACAGTGGACACAGGAATATGAAGCCAGTATACACACAGACACACACACAATGCAGGAAAACATATAAGCCTCAGCTCCCTGTAGAAGAGTTTACACTCAGAGATGGAGACGAAAGCAGCTGTATTTACTGTCTGTTGTTGGAAATAAATGCACCCCCACTCCCCAACCACCACATCCTCCTGGCTTTGATGTGTCTCTCATCATGATTTGTTTGATAATACTGGGAGGGACATGAAAGTAAAACGCAGGCAGGTGATGGGATTTATTCTGCCGCACACTGAATGAGACGACATGCAGAAGTCGTCAGCATGAGACGCAGCATTTCCTGTTCAGAAATCCGCCCACTGCAGTTTACTGTTTACTCAGCTCGCACGTAATCCTGCCTGTTTTCACCAACATGTTTGTAACCTCAGCTGTGTGTGTGTGTACATGGTGAAGAAATGCGTGAAATGTATTGACTTAGTATGACTTGAGGAAGTTGTGTGTGTGTGTGTGTACGCTGTGTTAACACAAACTGCAGCTGGTTGTTTCTGTTGAGAACACTCAGGAGCAGCTTCCACTGTTCATATCCAAGATCTAATTTTATAAAGTATTTTTAATTAAATGCTCATTGCAAATAATTTAGGAATAAGAGCTGGACTAAGAAGCTGTAAAATATCAATTTTTATAGTTAAAGGAGACTTCTCTCCTTGGCAGTCAGTAATTATTTGACCTTGGATGGTGCTGGAGTGTTTCTTTGAGAAGAAGCTGGGGGGTTATCATGCTACAGTACCGAGCTCTTCCCACATTAATGTTTCTGTTCACCGTCGAGACTCTGCCAGCACTATTATTATTCTGTCCACCACCTGCAGGGCTCAGTGGATCTAATCCAGCAGTACAATCTGTTCAGAGCTCTCTGTTCTCGCTGTCCTGCAGTTCACAGCTAACTAAACTGAGTGATAACGTCAAACACACCACACATATAGGACCACATGACGGCACGTATCCTCCAGGCTCAATCTATACCGCTGTAGTCCAACAGTAATTACACAGGCTCACGTGAGACTTGGGACATTACATTAGAGAGGCTAAAGTCACATGAAGCAAGAATGTCTGTCAAACTGCAGATTACAGGCTTGAATTACTGGACTCATAACTGTGCAGGCTCATTCCAGCCAGAAAATGGTGAAAAATGTAAGGTTACAAATGGCAAATATTGAATATCGCACAAGAGAAAACACAAATCAAAGCTTTTTATCTTAGTTTTAAAAAATGAAGTCAGGGAGAGTTGCGACATTGTCAAAATGTGGCTTTGCTTTGACTTGTAATAACAGTTCTTTACTTAAACACAGATGAATTAATCTTTCACTGAGTTGCTTTAAATTTAGCTGCAGAAGGGAATTGTGGGACAGCATTGTCGATACTTTCATAAAGTAATATCCAACCATAGTCCTGACTGAGTGCAAACACCTGGATGGACTGTAGCTCTGAATAAATATGATCGTCTCTACAGGAACACACACCAAATTACAGTCACTTTGTCTCTTCACTACAAGAAAATGTATTGTAAGATTCAGTTGATATTTTATTGTGTCCTTAAAAACTTTTGTGTGTGTTACAGCCAATACTGTATACTGTCACTATCACTCACTCTGTTCTAGTCTGTGCCTGTTTCTGCCAAAGACAAATTTTCTTTTTGTGTAAAGTAAAGTGTATCATCATTTTCAACCACAGGACAGCTTTTCTGCTGAAAATGACCACACGTTAGACTTTTGGAGTCATACCTTTATTTCTGTGCTCAAAATAGCTGCCTCAGTATCTGAAGAAAACAAAAAAAAACTTTTATTTGTCTCTGCTGTAACATCTACACAATCCTGGACTGGAAAGATCTCAGCAGACTGAACCATCGAGAAAACACACAATAACCAGTTCACATTAAAGGCTGCTGACTTCCCTCTGGAAACAGTGAAGTATTGCAGCAGCCTGAAGTCAGACTGTTGAACAGTGGAAGTAAAGTCGTGTGGACACGCAGTACGGCCATGTATTAGCCACATGATATACAAAGTTCAATTAATGGGTGCCAGTAACCTGATGAAAACTGACAGCTGGTTATATTTTAGAAATTATTTAAACAAGATAAGTTCATCCAGATACCTCAATTTTGACAATATGACAATTTTTAATAAGAAAAAGATGATAGAAAATCAAAGAGGTACAGTAACTCACTGATCACATAATCTCAAAATATCCCTCTAGTGTTGACTTTAACTCCAAAAAGATTTGATATGTAATATGCTGCATGAAATAAATGGACCCAGACTGGAGCGTCAAAGAAATAAAAATATTTGCAGCATTTATTCACAAAATTAGAGCTTTTTTGGTCAAGAGTAAAAAAAAAAGCAAAGGGAGGTTTAGTATAAGTAAGTAAAAGGTTAAAATAATAAAAGTTGTGAAAAAATAGAATTATTTGCATTAAAAAAAAAACAAAAACTTTCTTTTTCTTCCTTTTTTTTTTTTAAAGTGCTATGTGGCTCAGAGGGAGAAATGGAACACCAGCATGCTTCACAACTAACAAAAACCAGATCAGCTCTTAAACACAAGAAATCCATTAATGGTCTCACCCACACTAGAACAGACACAACACACACACACACACACACCTGCCTAACTCTTCATCCTTTACATCCAACCAGTGAAACAAAACAATGTGTGATGGATATAAAAGGACAGGAGGGTTAAAAAATAGAACATGGCATTAATAATAATAATGATAACTAACGTGGGTTAAATAAAAAAAATAGCTTAGCAAAAAAGAGACTCCTACATTTATCTTCTCAGCGTTACATCATCTCGACATGTCAGCTCAGCCTCCGTGAAATGATTTGTGCACCTTGGAAGAGGTGGATGGTCTGAGCAGCTGTCCTGCTAGTTGAGAGCCGGGTGCAACGGTGGGCATGGGGAGATGTCTTTCTGCTGGGAATCAAACACACCCTCCATGGCACTTCCCTCCGCCCCCGCTGTCATCTCTTCGTTATACAAACGCCTAAAACCGTCGTAATACTCATCTGAGTCGCTCTGCTCGCCGTCACCTCTGCGCCCCCTCTTGTGCTGCCTGAGGTGCAGCCGTGGGCTCCAGACTCGCTCCTCCTCCTCCTCCTGGATCTGGGCGCTGTCGAAGATGTAGATGGCGTTGGCCGGCAGGGAGAACTCCAGGCTGTGTAGGTACTCATCCACAATCTCTTTGCAGTGGATGAACTCGGCACTATCCACCTGAAAGAAAATAACGGAAAGGAAAAAATTAAAGGTGTGTTTTGTTGAACACTCTCAGCTGGAACTAGATAGAACCCAAACTTTTCTTTATTCAGTAGAAATGAGTGATTTCTGATCAACATTGTCGTTTTAAGCACAAAGGACTGATCTTCCTTCAGTGTCTTGTATGCCTGTCCGTTTCTCTCACCTGTACTTTCTTCAACAGGTCGGTGAAGACTGAGAACCAGTCAGCCATGAGCACCTCCAGCTCCAAAGTGATGATGGCCAAGGCCAATGTGGAGCCCTTGAACTGCCAAAGCTGGTGGCAGGCCATACAGTGCTGCACCTGCCTGGTCCACAGCGCCGCCTGGAAACCCGGAGGCCTCTTCTGATGCCCCGGCTCAGTGGAAAGCGTGCCCAGGTCCGTTGCCGAGTCGTCGCCAACGCCCGAGCTGAGCCCGATGGACGGGATGAGGTGGGGGTGGTCAGAGACGAGCAGGGCGTGGAACTAGGATGGATATGAACAGCGAAATGGAGGAACGAGACCAAAACTTTAGCATAATGATGTCATTGTTTGTCTCATTATCCATCACTAACCCCTCACATTCACCCCCCCTTCAATAATTTCACATCACCCTCACACACATCGGTGCAAATCTGAGGGAGGAAAAGGTTAGCACTCCACTGGTGTCCCGCAGGACACCATCTCACCACAGCCTGGGATTCTCTTCTGGTCTCAATGCTGCTCTATAAGCTTCAGACCTGAAGCTCTGTCAACAGCAGAGAGAATCTCACCATCAGGTTTCAGCCCCCCCACTCCCCCTTTTGCCTGAGGAATCATAGTAATCTTGTTCGTATTGTATCGTACGTGCAGTGCTTCTGTGTTCCCGTTTGTTGGCAGGAACTATAAATAAAACCTGAGAGGGGGCTCACTGTAAAAAGATGAAAGAACTTACATTCATACTTTTAATCACACCAACAACAAAACAAAACTGCCTCTTTATTTAAAGCACTGCTTTAAATAAAGAGCGCCAATGAGGTCACGTACCAGCAGATCTGGAAATATCGACGCATCGTAATGTTTGTTTATTCTAGTCAAATGTCCTACACGCTGTGTTTAGCTCATTTGCTTTGTTTGTCTCCGACTCTGCAGCAAAAATAAGCCATGGGTTTTTAAAGAAAGTGGAAACTGCTGGGAGGTGGATTCAGCGATGTGTTGCCAAAGTCAAAAGAGTTGCTCTTGACTTCCCCTCCTCCTCCTTCATTTACCCCTTTTTGTTCCATTTTGAATTCATAGGTCAATTCAGGGTAATGTAGCAGCTGGGCGTCCAGAGTCAGCAGTCAAGGTCCATCACGGTGCTGATTCTGCCTTTCAAGAGAAGCATAACGAGGGGGAACGACAAAACATCTCTGTACAGCCTCTTAATTATTTATATCAGAGTGTCATGGGGGAGAGACGGTGATAGAGTTTATCCATTGCTGGTTTATACACCGTGCTGAAGGCAGAGTACCGTCATCAGGGCAGGGGGAATGTAGTTGTCAGAAGTATAGTTCAAAGATTTATTTGAAAAAAGATATTTATTTGAATAGTATAAGAAGAGAAGATGTCTTTATTTTATTAGAGCTTTTATTAATACATTTTGTCTCTTTATTTGGGATTTTGTATTACTCAAAGTGAAGTGCTAGGACAATAGATTCACAAAAATGACTCTGCACACTGTAAACCTGCGACACTTTTACAGTCAGATGGTAATTGTATTGGAAAGTGCCATTTTCTTTTTGTTTTGCTGAAAGGGTACAATTTATGGTTTGTGGCTTTAAACAGAAAAAAAAAGAAACCCTCTATCCTTTACCAAGCGGAATATCACAACAGTTCAAACACTATTATTTATCTCGAGGGAAGGCGGTTTGTCCTTTTGGTCCAGGATGAGATTATTGACATCGCACACTGATTCAGACAGTATTTCCTGGGCGAGTCATCAGCATCCTCTCAACGGAAAACCAGCCAATTGTGTGAATCAATGTAGTGTGTAAATTATATTAAGACAATTGTGGGCTGTATTCATAAAGCAAACAAGCTGCTCTGCCTCCTCATTCAGCAGGTTTTGGCTAGATCCACTATTTCCCTCATCGCCCAAAGGCCCTCCTCCCAGAATGCCTCACTTCGTCATGATCAATCAAAGACAATATAAAGTAAATTGCAGTTCAGACCAAAGGGGAGTCTTTGCCTGTCTTTCAGATTTGATGGTAACACGTTTAATAGTTACTGAGGTTTTGTTTTGCACTGAATATTATACACTTTGATTTAAACGGAAACATTTGGCACATTGTAATATGTGGTAACGGTCACCTCAGTGTCAAAAAACCTGCTGTCCTTGCTGTTTAAATACAGGCATTATGAATACAGCCCCAGGTCCCAACTGCATGATGGGACCTCAAAGATGATGTGTGTGTCTGTGGACAGTTGCCTTGTGCAATGATTTGTGAAGCTCAATAGTTAGTGTCTGTGAGCTAAGTGGTGAAATAATATTGTGCCATAAACTGACGCAGCACAGAGATTTTGACGGTACAGTCTCTGCGATGCACAGCATGTTCCTGCCACGCTAACCGATCAAACATTCTACGTTTATATTTGGTTTCTGGAGTTACGATTGCATTGCTGATCACGCTCCCTCTGGCGGCAGCAGGGTGTGCGTTTCTGTTGAAGGGCTGCAGGCAAGAGCTAGTCAGAAGTGCCTTGGCCTGATATGCAATATGCCTGTTATTTTGCTGGCAGCTTGCAGATGCACTCTTAAGATGTTTAAGGAAACACGCACAGGTCTATTCAGACTTACTACTAAAAATGATCGCTTTTGGTCCGCATATGTAAAAATTGGGTAACTGGCCCAGATTTAATCAACATACTAAAGCTGCAGATGGCTGACAATGACAATGTTTCAATGAAATTTATTACTTTGAATGGATGATTTGCCACAAAGGTGTGGGGATATGACCTTTAGGGAGTAGAGGTTAAAGGTACTTGATTTATTAGACTAGATATGACCTAAAACAAATCAGGTCAAGACTGCGATCGGGAAGCAGCAGTTATTATAGCCGAAGTGTCTGGTCAGATTCCCAGACCAGACCCTTTGATTCTACTATTTGCATGAGTGAAAGACTTGGTTTGTTTTCCATTTTTGGCTGTAGTGATTCTAAAAAAAGGGAAGGACACACTCCAACCTGGACCAAAGGGAGTTCATGATTATCGTAGGCACAATGGGTCAAATTGAATTAATGCACAATCTCTTCTTGGACCAATGCTTCACTGTGGGAAGCGGGGGGTCGTGTGAGCGTATGTTAACACCACCTTGATGCAAGCATGACGGTTTCATGTGTGCTTTTGTACTCCTGTGTTTTACAGCAAGACCAGAACATGAACTGACAGAAGCTTTTCAAAGTCCAACCATATCAGCGTGAAATGCTCTGACAGTTCAGGTTCAGTTAAAAGAAAAAAGCAAAACAAAAACAGCTCTGTTTGCCTGTGTATGTACTGAAGTCTAACTTACTATGTGAATGAAGTCCACTGGTGTTGCGGTGTACAAGTCCCAGTGCAGCTTGTCTAGAATGATCCTCTCCATGCGAAGAATCTCCGCTGTTGAAAAGTTGCATCCGCTCCGCACAACCAGGTCTTTAACAGAACCTATTACCTGTTCAAACACACACCAACAGACAGCAGACAATAAACAAGTTGTTTTGAAGTAGCAATGAAGTCGACGCCTTTTTATTTATTTATTTTTCAGCTCTCACCTCATCTTCTTCGTTGATTTTGGCAGCTAGGACCAATGAGGTAAAAGCAATGCATCTCAGGTATTTTGGTTGGGCCTACAAAAAGAAATAAAATGAACAGACTGAGTTAGTTTCTCTTCAGAAGCACAAATATGAAAAACAAAGATTAATCCAGAAACATTTATGTGCCCTTTTTCTAATGTAAACAGTATGATGAATCAGATTGACAGCTCTACCTTTACGATACTAAAATCGTCATCAGCGCCAAATTTTAGCAAAATTACATCAAGGCACTTTACATATACAGCAGGTCTAGACCAAACTCTTTATAAAAATATTTAAAGAGACCCAGCAGCGTTCTGAATCAACTGAACTGAGATTTGTTTGGACATCCAGATAGTAATGAGTTTCAGTAGTCCAGCTGAGAAGTAACAAATGCATGGACTAGTTTTTCTGCATCCTCTTGAGACAGGACGTGATTTTCCTAATGCTTGGCAGGTGGAAGAGAGCTGCTCTACTGACTTGTTTCATGTGAGGGACATGTCCTTCGTCTCTAGACAAAAGTTACTCAGCTGAAAGCCAAAGTAATGCCGTCCAGACAGATTAGATGATCAGATAGGGTTTCTCAGAGGTGCTTAGGGCCAAGTGCAATAAGGTAACTTAACGTAACAGAATTTAGAAGTAAAGAGTTACAGGTCAGCCAGACTTTTGTCTTCAAGACATGTCTGCAGTCAGACTATCTGGCTTCACTGATAAATCCAGCTGAGTATCGACTGCATACGCTGCCATGGGATTTAAAGGGACAAATGTCCTCGTACATTGTTAGTCATAACTCACAAGTAGAAAGAGAACACTAAAGTGATGACAATTTTTGCGCAAAGCGTCAAAGATTAACTTCACTGTGGCATCGTAATGTGTCCAAACCAATGCTGGGCTTTGGAGAAGTGGATCAGATTTTCTATAATTTGGCTCAGTTGGTGGAAACAAATTCTAGTTTGTGTTTTTTAGCTACACAGAAAAAAACAAAGCTGACACTAAGGTCTGGGTCTGGCTCTGGGTCCCTGCAAAAAGAGTATGGATCAGTTCATGCACTGGAAACGTGGGAATGTCAGAAATAATAAATAGGCGACAGCTCTGAGATGATCAAAAACAATTCATCGCTTTCATTGAACAAACACCATTCTTTTTTTGGGAGGAAAACTGTCCCTTGCAGGACTTTGAACTGCAGCCGTTTGTGCAAGTGTGAGGAATTTCACTTTTACGTTTGAAAGCAATAGACAGCTTAGAAAGCTAAATATGTCGCGGATGATCACCTTGACGGTGGACAACAGGCGGTTGAGAACACAAACTCCCAGTGCAAAGGTCTCTGGACAGAACTGGAACAGCCTGCTCGTTTCTCCGAGCCAAAGGATCATTTCTTTGTGTTGGGATGAAGAGATGTCAGCACCCTGGGGGGGTCAAAGGAGACAACAACAGGTTAATAAATGATACCTGAACTGTGTCATGGGTAAGTTTACAGGCCGTTCTTTTTTCTTTGCACAATCTTAAAACATGCTTCATAAAAACAGAAGTTCTCAAATCCTGAAACTTCACACTGTACAAACCAGACTGAAAATGAATCTCTGCATCTATTAACTGAATATTAAAATTCACACATGTGCTCAGACAGCGAGGCTCACCTGGATGCAGCCATTCTTGAAGACGGGCACCTTCCAGAGTCGAGCCTCTCGGAGCAGAGCACCCTCCAGCAGGCCCACCAGCCGGTGGCTTTGTGCGGCTCCTGGGTTCTTCATCTCCACCGGAGCTCCGGCCAGGCTGGACCCGGGCCACACACACCTGACAGAGGGGGGGGGGGGGGGGCACAGGAGGAGAAGCAAACAAGCTGTAAGAGACTGCAATGGAAACAGGTTGGCAAACACAACGTCCCTTTAAAGTCATTTTTTATTACACAAACATATAAACTGGATTAATATTGTTGGAGTTCGGCCGACTGCATTCACTCAGAGGGCCAAATACTAATAATCATCCATTTGTAACTATTTTCATATGAAAGGTTTCTTTAAACGAATGAACAAACAAAACTATTAAGAGGACTCAGTTAAATCCGCGACTGCAGAAAGAAAACAGCAACTTTGATTACTTCACATCTGACGCTGCTTTGTTCAAGTTTTTGGTCAGCTTTTTTGAGCGCCAGTTTATATAATCTGGTCAACAGTCCGTCTGTTTTCTGCCTCAAACACAAATGCGCAGCAGGAAACTGTGAGCTTTCGCTTTTGGTGAGCAGCAGCGTCGCTGCATCAATCCACAAAAAGCACACTTGAGTTTCAAATCACTGATATGTGACTTTTGTTCCATCGGAGGGGAAACAAACAGGATAATGTCCTGCAGCTGCTGCTGCAGCACACAAAAACAACAACAACAGCTCCTCTTCTTTTTGCTTTTAGCTCAGACTTTCCTACCTCTTCGATTTCAAACGCGGAGTCTCTGATCGGCTGCAGGCGCATTTATCCGGTTTATTAAAGATTCAATCCATAGTGAGCAGAAGCAACGACCAGACAGCAGCAGGGAGGGAGAGAGAGAGGAAGCGATCCGGCAACAAAACGATGTTCTGCGACGAATACAGTGCAAAGAAGAGCCGCATTATATTAAAGGTGCAACCAAAAAAAAGTTTTCAATAAAAAAAAAATTGTTTAAAAAGCGCGAAGTGAAATAACTGTGGCGGAGACAAAAAGAGGGGTTGGGGGGGGGAAATAAGCGCAAAACAAGACAGGAAGCAGAAATCAGCGAGGACTGAGGGCAGCCTGTGTTTTGAACGGCTCTGGCCCCGCCCCCGCGTGACGTCAGCTGGCCTGTTGAGCAGAACTGTGTTAGTGGGTCAGACATACGGGGCCCGACTCACAAAATGGTCGAGCTCTGACTGGAAATGGAAGATATTAACCTTGTGTGTCTGTTGAGGTGTGAGCTTTGGAGTCCAGTCATCTCTGGAAATGTCTGAAGATGTCACACAGGGGCTGTGACTCTCAGATCAACAGCTTGGAGAGCGTTACATAATGTTTCTGTTTACCTGATCAGACCCAGGTCCAAAGGCCAGGATTAATAATCAACAATTTGTCCTCCTTTTTCACCTTAGTGGCCTCCAAAAATCTATTTTCTCACTCTGTCCCAGGTGTCTGTGGATCGCTCGCTGTCCGACTGATTGTGTGTGTATATGTTTTTTAGTGCAGATTGCTTATCATTTGCTGTATTATATGTACCACTGTAACACAGTTTAAACTGTCAGGGGCTTCAGTGCAGCTCCGGCCCCTTATCTCAGAGTTCTGCCTTTAAAAAGGAGCCCCAGGTCAAATGTCAGCATTACATAACAATGGCAACTACAGCTACAACACTTCATTTTTGATATTTTGCTCAATTACAATTACTCAGTTGTTGACAATGTTCTTCATGGATATTCAAATCACTGCAGCCCTCCCTCAAAGAGAGAGAGAGGGACCAGCAGGAAGCAGAATCCACCCACAGGTTTATCTCAGGTCTCAGTTTATGATGTATTTGGATAGTTGGTGGAATTCATCCAAACTGCACAAGGTCAGTGTAGTAAAACATCAAGCATTTATAGTTTCTACAATTTTTGATACAAATCTGTCTCTGAATAACATCCGAATGTGTGCGTTTACAGTAAATCTGCACATTTGTGTGTAACTGCAGACATTCACATAGCCAGTCATGTAAAAAGCCTCGCAGCATGATGGAATGCCAACAATTCACTGTCACTTCATTTTCTTTTAGTCTTTACTGATAACAAAAGGACTATTTGATAATATTACTAAACTATTATAATGTGGTGACCAGCTGTTTTTCTCAATGTGGGTGTCTAAATGTGAGATATACTGATTTTTGTGCCGTCTCTGCTAATGATGAAACCACAGCTCATACTTTCAGCATACACAAAATAACAAGACGAACACAGATGCAACACTGGAAAATGTCACAGTCCTTATTCAATCTTTCTCAGTGGCTTGTTGCTTTTTGTTTTGCTGTTTGTTTTGCGTTTGTCTGTTTTTGTTTTGTTTTTGGAGCACTAAATGAAGGCGACAAGGCAAAAACTCTCAGTGCTAACAGAGGATGTCAGTGTATTTCATATCTTGTTTGTTTGAGGCCCAGGTTGTTTTTTTATGATATGAGGTTATAGATTGTGACATGGACATATATGTGTTACATACACAGCTGTAGGACGTTTTGAAAAAGAGCCCACTGATGTAAAAATATCACAAATGATATTGATTATTTACTTTGATTTATGATTTTCTGGTTTCTCAGTCCCAGAGATCGATAGCAGCAGAAAGATTGCTTCGTCCCACTTCAGGGATTGGAGAGTCTGTTGTGCAGTCCATTATTGTTTCTCACTGACTAACACCGGAGGATAAAACTTGTCTGCTTGTGGTTACTGTCAGGATCCTGCAGAGACGACTGAGGTTCCTGCACAGCTAACAAACCTCACCAAGGTGGCCAGTGTCTGAGCAGAGGTCACAACAGTGATGCAGATAAGAAAAGAGGATGGCAGCACGCAGCATATCTGCTTGAACACCCAGAGGGAACAAGGTGGTTCAGTACTGTATCAACTCAGGCTGTGTTTGAATATAAACCCACCGAGAGCTTGACAAGAACGGTGAGTTTATTCACTTTCTTTTAGGTTGTTCTCACGGTTTCTCTGGCCTCCAATCCTCACCTATCTCTGTCCTCTTTATCTTCCTCACACAGTCAGCCGCTCTCCTCATTTGTCTCTATTCCCTGCAATCTGAGCTGTGTCTCATGCGGAGTGTCATGCTTGCTTACTGTTTCTGCTGATCGGACGTTTTGCTTGTTTGCACTGTAATGTGTGTGTTTACATTCCATCACGCTCCCATCCCCGGTGGGAAAAGGCGGAGAACTGTTGATATTCATGGCTCTGAGGTTAAAGCTACAACCTGATGGTACACAGTAGCAACTGTATTCCTCACTGCAGGCTGTTTTTAGTTGGTTTAGTTTTTTTGCTTTTTTTTTTTTTTTTTTTTTATAGCTCTCATGAAAAATCCCATGAGAGCAAGGCTAGAAATGAACACACTGATGGTATTCTTTCCTTACAGCAAATATGTTGTTATTTTTGGTTTTCAAATGAAAACAGAAACTTCTTTTAAATCCCTGAAAAATACTTCTATAATAAATCAGATGGCTGATGACATTCCATAATTTTTTTTTACTGTGAACGAATGTGCCACCAAAAGAATAATCAAAATGTCCTACAGGCCATCTCTGAATACTGTCTGTTGGCCCCTGTTCATTATTTGTTCTCCCTTTTGGCGTTCAATTCATAGCAGTTTTCTACAAATAAGAAAAATTGGGATAATTAGATTTACTGTGACCTAAAGCTGTACATCTGTCTCTGGTATGGCACAGCTGACGGTGAATTCTTGTTTTGTTTGGGCTTTTTTATGATCTTTCTGTTAAACTAGAGCCTAAATAGTCCAGCTGACAGAGATTTTATCAGTCATCGGTTTTAAATATCAAAATAACCATTACAGCTAATTATATAATTCAGAACATATTATTTATTACAACTATGATTGTAAAAAATTTTATTTTTTCTGTATTTCCCATAATAATGTAATCTACTGAGGAAGAACATGAAAGACAGTTGAAATAGTTTTTATGCTAAATTTCAACATTTACTCAGAGTAAATAAAATCAGCTTAATGTTCATCAATCATGGATTTAGGTTGAAGACATGAATGTGTGTGGTGGTACATTGAGCACAGAATTAGTTTGAGAAAGTTCATATTCAAAGTTTACAAGATCATCAAGATCACAAGACCTCAACTTGTCAAACGTAAAACATTTCTGATAATTTACAGTGATACAGTATATTCACAAGAGTGGAAAGCTGGACTGCCTTTACAAAAGATGAAGAGACTTACAGAACCTCGGTGGTACGGAGGCGTCAACTTCTGGGATCCTGAGCATCGGACAGAGAAGGAGTCTCTACATGTTTAGTTTGATGTCTCAGTGATGGTTTGCGCAGAGTCAGCTCTCATCAGTGTAACAGGACTTTACAATGTGTCTACAGACCCCACGCTGCTTCTCTGCTCCCGGAGACAAAGAATGCTTCACATTACACCGTAGGTCAGTGTCAACCCCAAACCAACTTTGTCCTGTCAGGAAAGCTTTGTGCACTTGGCTGAGCACATTATGTTCCCAAAGTCACATCTGATCTGTGACTTTGATCACTGAGTGTCGGGCCAAACTGAGATTGGTTTTCTTTTCTTTTTACCTTCTGAGGCCCCTCGTGAGCACTGAGGCCTCTGCATTAGTTAAACAAACGCACGTGTCAAGTTCATGGAGGGATGTTCAGACTTCTAGGAATTCACTGATTGGACACAATGTACAAACTGTTCTAGTTGTTGTAGATACAATATTTTAATATTATCTGTCATATGTCTGATAATTGATATGATGATAACTGACAGTTTGTTCCTTGATAATTAGTTTATGATTAAGCATTTATCAAGTTTGTTCATTGATTAATTAATGTAGAACTAAAATCACAAGAAACACCAGTCTGCAGTGCACAAATACATATATTTACGAATTTGTACTTATTTAAAGGTCTGAAGTTTATGTAAAACTGAATCTACATTTGATTTAAAAGTTTCAACTGTATACTTTCATAATACAATCATAACTATCATCAATATATTTTTAAGAACAGTTTCGCACTCATATAATCATGTCTGCCACCAAATTCTGTCTGGTTTTTATCTGTGTTAGTAGTTGTTCTTGGTCATGATGTTCTTTAATGCTTTTATTTTCTGCCAATGCTGAGCCATATTTGAAATTTTCTACTGAACGGATATTTCCTGGCCAGTAGATCTGACTTTGTAGTCTGCATTTGTCCATTAACCTCCCTCAATATGCACAGGCAGGAAGAACAGCTTGACGTTGGCCACTGAAATGCTGCTGGAATCATCTGAGGCAGACCAACTGACTTCCTGCCAGCTGACACAGTGAGAAGTCCCTCAATCTTTAAATATAGATCTCCTACCTGCCACTGGGGGGAGGCAGAAGCCAGTTCATAGATGTTAAGATACGCACTGACCAGAATCCCTTAACGCAAGTCATGGACTGCCCTTCTTTTTTCATCATCTCTCTTCGTTGTAATGTTGAACTGAACACAAATTTCCTTGACATTGGGGAAAAAAAATCTTCTGTTGTTCATCTGAAGCTTTCTACTTGAACCTCTGCCTGCAGTGAAAGGCCTAAGCGGAGAATCTCCAGTGGGAGAGGGACTTTGAATCACTGGTGTGAAAGGAAGAAAGAGGTGATGAGGAGGCAGCAGAGCGTGAGAGCAGCCCACAGCCTGACCATAATCACTAACGAATAATACAAATACACGCTGTTACATTGTCTCTGCATCATGTCATTATCAAATATTGCATGCTGAAAGTAGAAGACATCAAGGTAATAACGCTGAGTTCAGCTCAGTCAATTTCAAGGTCTGTTAAATGGAAAGGCTGCAGGTTGTCCAATTACTCTGTGTTTGACGTGGCATATTGGATGGTGATAAAACAGTTGAAGGTGACATCACCAATCAGCATGTTGTATTAAATCCTGAGTAAGAGGAGCTTGAATAAATGAAGAGATTTCAGCTTTTGTTGAGGGGGGTAGAGGGATGATTGAGGGGTATAGTTAGGTAGTACACAAAGCAAAAGAAACGCAGGAAAATGATAAGCAGAGATGGCCCTCCCTTTCTGGCTTTATTTCTCTCTCTCTCTCTTTTTTTTTTTTTTTAAGTTAGTTGAAATATTCTTTCTTTTTGGCAAAAATACATGAAACTGCCTTTAAATGAGACAGTTTTTGTAAAATCAGTGTGACCGGAGATGTACAAATCTTTTAGTCTTCTTTTGTTTCCATTCCTCTCCCCAACTCTCACTTTCCTCTTTTTCAGAGTTTAACAACTGGCAGATTTTGTTTTCGGCGAGGGAAATGTTGGAAACTTTGTGTGACAGGAAGCACTTTGCTCTGGAGTCAGATGTGCGTCCAGCCCGAGTGCCGCTGTTGTGTGTTTCAGTAGGGGGCAGTATGGTTACACAGAAGCTGTGCTGCTTTCAATATCCTCTGCACCAAAGCTCTGCTGAGTACAAAAGGAGAAAACATTTTAATATGATTAAATCATCTTGGAAGCAAAGCAGCAGCCACCTAGGAATTTCTGGAAACTGGAATGAAATATTTTTCATTGTCTACGTTAGAGTTTTTGTCTGATTTTGGTCTCCCTTTGCCTTTTTATATTGAAATTATTTTGATAATGGCAAAAAAAACTTTTCATCACAGTACAGACTTTATTTGGTGTTGGCTGTGTCTCTCATGGCATTCGGTTCTATAGTTGGAGTTTTGTGCTCGGATGTTTACCTGTAGATTTCATTGTAACCTTGTACTAACCAAATACCAACCAGATGCACAAGAGTGAGAAGTCAATCATATATTCTATCAATGCAGGTCATTATAATATCACTCACCTTTCAGTGTTAAATATTTAGGCTCATTTCCAATTGGTTGTGCCAGATTATTGTAAAATACCTGTTAACCTTGAAATTATATTCCTACTCACTGGTCTCACGCAAGTGCTTAAAACAGAATAAGCTAATTTCCATCTAAAGGACTTCTCTGTTGTATAGCACCTTGGGTAAAGAATTAAATTTAGGCCTAATCAGTACTGATTGAAGGTTTACTTCAGGCATCAAACAAATTAAAATTGATGTCATTACATTGCTCGGCTAAATCCACACACTGTATAATAGTCATTATTGAACGGCTAATTGTCAACCATTGTACTTATCATTATGGCTTTAATACCTGTGAGGGTACTCTTTACTGTTATGTCCTGAGTCCGCTGGAGATTAGGGAGTAAATTCTGCTCATTATGGGAATTATTAGCAGTTTTCTTATCTACACTGAACAAAAACATTGTGTCATCAAAATAACCGGTTCATGTACAGAATACACACTGTTGAGCCTTGAATGAAAATTGCAGCATGATATTCTTTCCCTTTATGAATCTAGCTGTGCGTACATGTTGAAACATTAACGTCCTCTCTGATCTCATTTCGCCAAGGTGAAGGAGGAGTTGCTGATTTTTCATGCTGCAGCGTAGCCCAGCTGTCTCCAACTGTTTTTCTCCTGCTGGTGTGTCTGTCTTATATAAAGAGTCGACTGCATTCATTCACAACCCTGGAAAGGTGAGAATCAGCTCCTGGATTGCTTTCAGAGATGTTGTAGTGCTTTCTGGAAGTAAAATCTTTTGAGTCATCAGCTTGCATAGCTCTCAGGATGGCAACAAAGGTCAGACTGCCTTTTTTTTTGTCCAGCAGTCCGCCACTTATTGGATGGACAACAATCAAACATCAACTCTTACTTTTCATCCAGTGCCATTTTACAGTCACAGTTTATAACACACAAAGTTCAGATGTTCCCCCTATTGAGCAAATTAAAAACAACTACACTTCCCATCAATTTGCTGAAGGAAGCCAGAAAAAATAATAATCCCACACCTCTCCAAACCATTTTAATTCATAAAGTCGAAATAAAAAGGAGCCACATAAATAAGCTGCATCAATTCATTGCATTGTAATGTGTGTTCAAGTGTTAAAACATTAAAAAGCCTCACGGCGGGTGGCTATGTGCAGGAATATTCAGCGCTGCACAATGCATGGACGTTCTGCCATGTACATATTAAAGAAGAGATTGAACAGCATCTCGAGTCTTGTTGCTGCAGTTCAATAACCATGACAACCCATTGGTGATGTCAGTACTTCTTGGCAATAAAAAAAGTCACAGAGGGAAATGTGTTGAAGAGAGTGGCCAGTGTGTAGGTGGAGGAGGAGGATGAGGAGACACAAGACAAACCAAGCATCACTTTTCTGAAAAAGCAAAACACATGAAAGGATGAAAATTACAGGAAAATTCTGGCTTTTCTCCTCAGAGCTGTGAGAGACATGTGAACGGCTGGTTTGTTAGGCCTACTTTATAATTAGACTTTGGGCTGCCACCATCATTTCTCATCTCTGTGGAAAGGAGGGCACCAATCCTCATCACAGCAACCTGCCTGGAAGGTGCTCATTAATGAAATGATGGACACACACACACACACATACGTATACATACACACATAGACCACAGCTAAAACTCACATCTACTCTCAGGATCTCTTTCTACTTTATTTACTCCAATAGCTCAAATAATTGTTTTCCATCGCATTTTCAAATGAGGATAGGTTTTTAACAGCTGTGAGACAACATCTGCCCCAGCAAACTGAGCATGATGGGAAGTACGTATTGACATGTACACAACATTTCACTCCTGCTGTGGAAAAGCTAGACACTTTAATTATCATGTTAAAGGCACTTTTAAGAATCGATCATCCATTTCATATTCCTTTCTTCATCATCTTGAAACTATCTCAATGACAGACGGAAAGCTTTAAAACAAGAGCATCATTTAATAGACTAATGCTGTAAACTGTGTGTGCAACACTATAGTAGGTGTTATTGTAGTCTGGTTTGATTTAGTTTTGGTGATTATTGACACCAAAATGCCCCGGTAGTTCAAAAGTTACTTTATCGGCTGATTATTATAAAGAATTAAACTGAAGTTAGAATTGGGTTCCTTCAACTTGGAGAACTGGAGGTCATGTTTCCTCATAGATGCACCCACAGTGAGACTGTGTTCACATGGGAGGTGAAGGAGGAGCAGCAGCTATGCAGAATGTGTTCATGTACAAATATTGAGTGTAGACCATTTCCAATTTTGCAACACTTGGAGCTCAGTGCATCTAAAAATACTCTTCAGGTCCAAGTGCAAGCTGTTATATGGCTCAAGAAGACCGACTGGTGTTGGAGCGTGTCTATACTGACAGACATCCATGAGATGGATGACAAAAAATTAGTCTGGAGAGTCTCCACAGAGGCGTTTTAGATAACAGAAAATCTAAAGATTTCATAATTTAATAAATTAAAACACTCTCATTGCTTCAACTGTTGTGCAGAAACTGAATAGAGGAACTGTTGTATCTCATGGATTGGCAAGTAATACTTCCTCGATAAAATAGGGGTAAATCATTCATGTATAAACTGAAGGAAAATGGACCAAGTAACCAGAAACCACTGAGAGGTGACATTACTTTTCACAGGTGGTAATAACACACTGAGCACAGCTGAAAGAGGACAGTCACCAGCCCATACATGCCCAATTAAATGCTTGATTCTGATATGTGCCTCGATCCACCGGGTAAAAGTCCCCGGTGGTAAAGAACATGTTCATTCAAGCAATGGCAGAATAGCATTATTGGATTATCTTTTGATGATGCATATACTGTAATAATTTGGATTCATTTGTTGTAATTTAGAGCCAAATTTTTGTTATATTAATATTTGGTTTGTAATTGTAAGCAACTTTCATTAAATAACACACATTAATGCTTTTTAGCTTTTGTTCTCTTTATTTCTTTATAGCCCAATTTTATGACATCTCTTTTCCATGTCACATTAATGTTGGAGCAGATTCTCATTTAGTTAGTTTTATTCTTTGTAGATAAAATCAACCAAAATTCCAGTAGGAGGACTATTTTTCTCTTTTATTGCCCAACATTAAAAATGACTATTTCATATTCCAGGGCTCATCTAAAACAGTAACAATTAAAACTACAGCATATTAAAAACATTCACAATGTGAATATATTTGCACTTTTTTTCTCCTCATATGTGTCAGTTCAGCAGTTAATAGAATATTGTACCTTCAATATTGCTGTTTTTATAACCAGTTGCCTGAAGTTAGGAGGAAACGTTCCTCATTGAAGCGGCAGAGCAGTTAAAATTGTATATTCATTAAGAACTTTTCTTGGCTATATGTTCCCATCTAACTGCACACACTGACACACACGCACACACTGGATGTGATAGAAGGCTGGCTGGTGCTGTGGCCTCCAGAAGGACTCATCAGTGTGATTAACTCCTGTTTGTTGTAGCTGTGATGGTGCTAAATTCCTCTCAAGTGACTTTTTGTTAAGATGGGTGTTTGAACTCCTCCGAGGTCCATATTGCACATCTCCTTTTCACTCATTTGCAACTATTTAGTTAATCGTTCACTTGGGTATAATTTTCCAGGAATATCAGTTACTTGTGATGTGTTACACAGTTGTATCAGTTGTCATTATTATGCTGAAGCACAGTTTGTTTTCTCTATACAGAAACTCCACAACATGAAAAAAGTCAGAATAACTATGTTTTTGCTCCATCTTTGTTTAAAATATATATAAACAAATAAAATATATATGCCATTTGTATTGACTGAACAGCCCAAGAGCACATCTAATATTAAAAATCTGCTTCACCTCCACCACAGACAGGATAAAATGCACTTCCAACTTATTGTGTCAGTAATAAAACCACAATATTGTGAAGAAGCTATGCTATTCTGCCTCATTAGCACATTTGCTTTTGATACTTTCAGCATATTTTCTGAAAACATTTATTTGAGAAAGGTTTTAAATGTATAACGTAAGTTTAATTAGAAGTGTTATTTGAATTTCCATATTAGCAGGATCCAAGTACTTGCTTCTCTGTGACCAAATTCCTTAGCCACCGAAAAATGAATCCTCAGTCAGTGCAGATGGAGGATGTGAAGCATTTTAATAATGTCTCTTCAAAATGAATCATTTGATATTTAGATTCACATAAATCCACATACAAGCAGTAAAACATCTAGTTCTGCATTGATGCAGCACAGGCCAAATCCCACATGAACTTTTATTAGACCTGCAACGACTGGAGCGCTCACAGGTCTTTCATATTCCAGGATGGCAGATTTGAGTTTAAGTCCACGCTTAAACTGAGATTCTTATGAGGTCACTAAAATTATTTTATCTTATCTTCTTGTAAGATCTTATAATCTTATCTATCTAGTTTCTCCTTTTAAGACTTAGAAGTTTTATAGTTTGTACTTGGGCATGTGAAATAGGAAGATGATCCTGAGAATCATCTATGACAAGGCTTTTGTTCTTTGTTCCTCTGAGCAGCAGTTCGCCATTTGTAATGTCTTTCAAGTGGTGCCCTCAATCGATCCATGTCATGTGATGGATGACAAGGGATGAAAGACTCTGAGGCGCACAGACAGAGAACACAATCTGTTGTCAGAGAGAAACACGAGTGAGTGTAAGCAAGACTAACAGGTAGTTAATGGGACATGTGTTTGATGTGGTCACATGGGCTGAGGAGTAACCTGTGGTGGCGGGGAAACTGGAAAGGTTCCAGGCAAAGTCATACACAGGTTAAACTATAGTTTTATCCATCAAACCAAAGAGTGGTGGATGTCTTCTTTTGCAGGTCTACATAATAATGAGTAAGATTCAATTTCAAACTCACTTTCAAACTCAGTGTTTGACTGTTCAAATCGCTACACACCATATTTATGAATTTAAAGGATGACCTCAATGATTTTATCCACATAGATCAGTTGACTTTTCCCAGGCAATACCACTTAACAGCTACATTGTCTTTGTCAGACATACAACTTGGCCTCACATTCTTAGGCCTGTAGAAAATGAAGCTCAAAAATATGTGGCCAATTACCAAAAAGTCCCTTGCTTTAATATAATACAGAATTTCAAATTATATCCATTTCTGATAAAATTAGGCGAATCACATTCCTGTGATACTTTACTGCTTTAATGTCGCAAACATACGTGTAGTGTCTGCAGTAGTAAAACTACCCATCAGTCAAATACTTTCCTGTATGGGTGATATCGTTGCCCCACAGTAAGAAGATCACGGGTTCAGTTCCCGGCCTCGAGCCTTTCTATGGGGAGTTTGCATGTATCTCCCCGTGTCTGTGTGTGTTTCCTCCCACCATCCAAAACTGGTGACTCTAAGTTCTCCATAGGTCTGAGTGTGAGTGCGAATGGTTGTTGGTCTCTGCCTGTCTCTGTGCGTTGGCCCTGTGATGGACTGGTGACCGGTCCAGGGTGTACCCGCCCTCACCCAGTGTGAGCCGGGATTGGCTCCAACACCCCCCGCAACCTGGAAACAGATAAGCAGTAGAAGATGAATGAATGAATGTTTTATGTATTTAAATCTGTACTCTAGTATTGCAAAGCAGATAATGTAGATAAAGATGAACAGCTGTGATTAAATTATACTATTAAAGATTGTAATGAAAAGGACTTTATGCTTTGAGCCAACAGAGGCATTGAGAAAATAGGAAACAAGACCACCATGATGCAGAGTATACAGGTCATTCCCACACACACTGTGTTTAGGCTGAGCCATAATGTGTACATTAGAATTAAAAGACTCTGGCGTTACTGTTTAATGGCTGTGAACCAAATTAAATATTTAAAGGCTCCACCATCAAAGTGATGTAAAGGGAAATAAATATTAATGAATAAGCCAACACTTGGTTCAAAGGGTTGGAGCTTGGGAAAATTAAAATGGAGCAAGGATCTGCATAGAACTCAGTACTGGGGGGTGGGCTTGATTCCCTCAAGATCACATATAAACCAAATGCATGAATTCATGCTGCTGCCAGCCATATTGGTTCAAAGTGCATGTTATAGAGCGCCAAACTGTATAAAGTGTGTATGTTCACAGTCTGTTGAGATTGTGTGATACATGGAGTCATAGACAGATTAGACCTTATTTTTCTTTATTTTTTCAACGATCACAACTGTGTAAATCAAGGTCTGCTGCTGGTGAAGGCGATTATTCCAAAGCAGGTACAATATTTTCTTGAGGGCATATTTCAGCTTTTTTCATTTTCAGATACTCTCACCCTGAGTTCTTTTTTGTCACTATTAATAGTAATATGATCATGCAAAGGTCATTTTTCAGCAAACCACGCTTTTCCTTACAGGAGTATGAATTCTGGCAAGATCGGAAACTTCTTTCTGTTAAATTCTGACAAACTATTAGCTATGCTTATCAGTCCAGACGATAATGTTGTCTGTGGTGGAGAGTATTCTTGTCACCAAAAATGTGGCAGAAATAGCAAGGTCAAAAACAATGAGTGGCACTGGTATTACCTTTTCTCTTGAAGATTCACTTTCCAGTGTTTGTAGCAGCACTAAGCACGCCACAGGCAAGGCAGACAGCGCATCACAATGGATGTGGGGGCGTGAACTTGACCAAATGAGGGGAAGAAGTGATGACTAATGGTTCATTTTCCTGACTCCAGCCAAAAAGTTACATTATCCTGTGTGTGTGGCTTGTGTTTCATGTGGGCAAAAATAGCAGTATTATCTGTGAGTCAGAAAAGTCCAAAGTTTTCAAGAACAGTGTTGATTTGAGCGTTGCTGTCATTGCGTGTAACTGTCTGTGGTAATCGAAAATCCATTAAGTCCTAACAGTAGGTTTTATCAGGAAAACATATGACACACACATCGGTCATACCTATTTTTGGATGCAAGATCTTGCTCATTGCACACCAAAGTGCTCACTCTGGACTCATCATGAGTTGATGTACGCCTGTTTGTATGCATCTAACCTGACCTCCATTTAATCAGATGGACCACAAAAATCCTTTTGTTTTCACATTAGCACTTGCAGTGTTGTCAAAACAGCCTTTTACATGAACACGTTTGTTCACATGTTCAGTATCTGCAGAACAGAAAGCATCAAAATTGTTTTTAAGAATTGAAATTGAAGCCCATTAGAATGTTTTAGTACAAATTAAAGCAATTTTTTTAAATGCCATGGGCGCTGCCAATGGACATTCAGCTGTGCACCACATCAAAATTGTTGCACAGTGTATCTTTTAAGTGGTTTTTTGATTTGTACTTGAGATCCCCTTTTGGTAAACGTTTAATTCACCTTTAAAGTTTCCGGCAGCATGAGTTAAGTATATGCAAAATGAACTCACAGTGACTTATCTGCTTTTCTCACATTAACTCACATTTGAGTTCAGCAAGAAAATTGCTGTTTCATGTTGTTTTCTCCAGTTATTCTATTCTGCTTCCATCTGATTGATGGAAAATTTTCAGTTTCTCCGCCTTGGAAGAGATGGAAATAAGGTTTGCTTCTTAAATCCATAAAATATTTTGTGTAATTAATTATATAAGAACTCTCTGACCTTTGGTTGTCAAATTTAATTTTATCACATACAAGTGTTATCGTTTAGAATTTTAGATTTTCTATAATTTGTAATAACCCCATTTCTGCTAGATTTGAACATCCAAAACCAAAGCTTGAAATTATGTTTATGTATTATTCATTTCTTCTAAATATATTTTGAAAGAAATATCATTTGTTGCCTTGACTATGGTGGTGCTTGTACAAACAGCATAAGGGAGGTTTATGGTTGGTTTCAACTCAAAAAAATCACTGTGGTTGAGTTTGGGGAATGACCCAAACTATTTATTTGATTATAATCAATGTTACTGTATGAATAATGCCTACCTAAGTAATGTAATTTCTGCTTTTCCCAGGGAGTAAAAAAAACAAAACAGACAACCCTGTTATTTTATAACCATTTTTTTAGTTTTTAAAGTGTAGCATTTCACCTTAAACAAAGATATAGAATGCATTCTCATACAGTATAGCATAGGCGAGGTCAAAGTTCACCCTGCATAGTCATAGAATTAAAGAGATAGAATGTGGCATAGCACTGGGCCAGTGAAGTGTAATCTCCTGAGAAAAAAGCATGACCAGGGAACATAATTTCAACTTCACGAGGCAGAATGCATTATTCAACACTGCTAGCTAAACTGCATTTCAGTCGGAGGAGCCTCATCTGTGTACACTTGTTTGATGATTTATTCATGGCATCCTGCTTGTGTGAAGGTGCTGGGTGGGAGGTGGAGAAGTGTGGGTGTTTTCGGCATGACCTTGTGAATTGGCGTTTGGTTTGGTTGTTGGAGCCACAAGTGTTGTCAGTGGACTTCAGGTTGAGGTTAAAAGCTGTTCTCATCTGCTGCTTCTGAATATTTAATGACCTCAGGGGGGCAAGATTAAAGCCCTGGTTGTTTCTCTGTAGGCTTCTCGTGATCAAACAGAGCTGGAAATTTTTGATGAAGTAATTCCTGCATTTTCTTCGATTTATCATATAAGATGACTTGGCATTTTCTCCTGTTTTTTTGCAGCATATTTTAGAATTTTGACAAAAAGTCACAAGATTCAGCTTCGAGCTTGCAACATGATGACTGGGATATGGGGCTTCAGTACAAGTTATTACAGCACAGATTACCAATATTACATTTGGTGTGATAAAATAAATGAGGTTTCTTTATTACAAATTATGGGAACATTCCCCCATATTAGGCTACTTAGCATAATCATCCTCAAGATCACTCTCATTTCCATTTTCTCACTGTCCCTCAGTCTTCCTCCTCAAGGTCGCTGTTGTTGCTGTTTAAGAATTAGAAAATATCTGCCAACTATCTACCAAGCAAGCCCCAGCCATTTCAGTATGTAGGTGCGTTTTTAATAGTCAATTTAAAGGACTCCCTGTGTCTGTCTCCTTGGTCCCTGAGAAGTACCTGCTGAGATGGTCTGCAATTCTAAAAAGCCACTAGGGAGTATTTATGTGCAAGGAATGGCTTTGTTGCCATTTAATTAAGCATTTATATCATGACACATTTTCAAAATGAAGAACGCTCATCCCAATAAGAAAATCTCAAGTGGAGTTGCTTTAGGTCAGTGCATTCATATTTTAGTCATGTCATGGAGTGGAATTCATCACCATTTCTACTCTTTCAATCAGTATTTGATGGGTGTGTTTCTGTTTGTCTGCTCTTGCAGAAGCATTTTTCTTTGGATACACGAGTTAACCATCGCTGCAATTTTCCCAATTACCTGACAGAACAATTGAAAACAGAGAAATTCAAAGCAAATTATTTGTCTGGGATGAATGCGCAATGAAAAAGCTCCCATAATATTTTTTGTTTGAAATCATTAGCTGCCAACACCAGGGTCATCATTTAAGTCAAGAAGAGAATAAAGAGCCTGGAGACGTCTTCTCAGACTATTAAAGAACCAATGATCATAGAGATGATACGTTTAAAGCATGATTAGACTGTTCATGAGGATGCATAGGTGAGGGCGTTTCTTCTGGGATAACTGATGGGATTGTGCAGAAGGCGGAAAACAACGTGTGTGTAATCCTTGCACCTTAAGGAGAGGTGAAAGCTCTGCCCATTTTTGTTTTATTACTATTAAGTTGCCTTGAGCAAAAGACACTAGAGTTTTTTTTTTTTTTTAGGAGGAGGGAAGAAACGTTTGCTCCATGGCTGACAGCTCAAAATTAATGAGCCTTGAGGAAAAAATGTCCTTGAAGCATTGTGAAAGCCTGTGACTTTAAAGAGCAGAGGACAGACAGGTCCTAATGTTAAAGGTTAGTGTTTGCTCGTCTGCCTTGACATATGAAAGTTGTAAGCTGTCGGTCAATCACAGCAGCTATTTCTGTTTTCCACTCAGAGTTTGTCTTCATGTGTGGTTGTTTGTCTCTATCTGTCAGACCAGTGATAGCCTGCGAACCAACCTACACAGCCGAATGAATGAATTAATACAGAAGGTATTATTTTACTGACAATGCAACCATTTAATGTTGTAAGGTAAGATGCTGGCAGACCCTTAGGGACAGCTTTCATTCACTTCTCACTTCTCTTGTGTTTCATACTGAGTAATGTTGTCAGTGTCTGGCAGTGAAGCGTTAGAGATGGATGACTAGTAGAGGGAAACACCTCCTGTGGTGTTCAGGAGTGTCCCTTGAAGGTCTAAATCTTTAGCTAAAGGTCCTACTGTGTTTATCCAAAAAGGCACAAAGTGGATGAAAGGTATTACACTTTCATGTATTTGTAGTTCAACAACTTCTACATCTGTAACATGGATGAAAACAGGTGAAAGGCTAATTTTCATTTTCAACCCTAACCCTAACCCTCCACAGATTTCTCTTTCTTAGTGACAGCAAACAACAAATGGTTCAGCCCACACAATGCTCTACAAACATGTCCCCACAACTCCGTATTTGGCTCTTTGGTACCTGCTGATGCACCAGACAAACACCAGCTATCTTAGCTGTTTGTTGGCTCTCTGGGGTGCTCTGGGTTTATTGATTGCACTGTCAGATGTCTTTGACTGACCAGTGCAGTTGCACTTGTGTCCAAAAAAGAAATGAATCGGCTTTGCATAATGATATCTATTTCTCCTCAAATCTTAGCTTTTATTCACTAGTGAAAAATGACACGACAGACATCCTCGAAAATGGGTGTGTTTCAGTCACAGGAACTTTCCCCTGGGTACATAAAGCTTTTTGGAACGTTCAGTTGTCTAATTGCATTTCCAGTGGCAGAACCAGAGTCTAATTTAGGATCCAAATTGGTTGTTTACCCTTCCAAACCCCTCCCTGCTCAGTGGGTGAAGGCTGAAGGTTCGGGAACATTCAGAGCACTAAACTTTGCTGATTGGTCGACTACATTGGTGTTTTTATTGTTTAACAAAAACTGAAGTTGTTGTTCTACTTGTAGTATGTTCCTGTCAGTTACAGTTTTTATGGACAATGGATCAATAAGCTCAGGTTTTGTTGTCCAATGTCACAATTATTTTGTATGGAATTTTAGATTGAATAAATTGTTACATTTTCCTGAGGTTTTAGCCTTAGCTGAATCCACTTAAAACTGATTTCTATTTCTATTTTCCTTTTTTTCCTCTCAATAAAGCATCTAGTCAGCCTGATCAATTATACTAATTTCAGTCTAGACATACTCTTAAGATTATCTTCTTCCTTGTGGGGTTACCATGTTTTCTTTTTCTAGTCACCCATTTTTAAAGTAAAACAAAAAATAGCTGAGATATTGCTTCGGCACATTTAATGCTCTCACATCTGACCTGCGCTATCACTGTTTGTGTTTCTGTTACATCATGACTTCCTTACGTCATCCACCTGAGGATTGTAGCAGACTATAAAGCCATGTCTGTTACCTAACTCCAGTCAGTTTCATCCTATATGTGAAATAAGTTGGTGCTTGATGTGTTTCCCCAGTGAAATACGTATATGTTCATTACACGCAGCTCAAATGTTATTCTTTCTAAATGAATAAATCTGACAGCCACAAGCATGTGCGCTCCCACACACATACTGTGGAGACCTAATCCAGAAGTGTGAAAATGTTCAGGTGCACACACACATGAACATAGCAGAGAAGAACTATTCAGTATTCCTCATGCACCTTTTCACCTTCCATATTTTTATTGATCACACTGATATTACACTACTGTAGTTTGAGCAGTGCTTGAGGTAATCTCTGCTCCTTTTGCCCTTTGGGAAGCTCTTGCAAAGCTTCTTCAGCAGCATCCTTCTCAGTTTAGGTGTATGCAGTTTACAAAATCAACAATTCACATGATGCTTTCTGTATGCATCAGCTTGCTCAGCTGTATTTGTGCAGTTTGTGCCTTGCATACATGCATTATATTTAGAGACTCCAAGAGCAGGCCTAAAATGCACTGCCTTGTTACTTGGTGTCTCTGCACAAATAAATCCTTGTTGTTTGTAATGGAACCAGTTTGGACCTCGCAATGGAAGCAACAAGTAGGAGAAAATAAAATGTAGCTAAAAAGAAGGAAAGTTACTGTCTTTCACTATTACCACTGTTTTGTGTATTTCTTTCAAACTAATTATATTATATAACAGGCTCTGTATTTATGAACTTACACCCAGGTGAACCTCCTGTGAACTTTTGTCTGTTTTTACTGTTTCCCCACAGTGTTACAAATAAAGTCCCAAAAGAATTTGAATAAATAGATTCAGAAGTTTTTTAAACACTCAGTACTTCAGGTGTGTGGCCAAACGGACGTGGTGTGTAAAAAAGCACGTTGTTACCCAGTTAAACGGGCCAATTTGAACATGCTGGAGAAAATAACAATAATTTCCCCATTTTCACAGTTTATAATGCCCCCATACAGTCCTAAAAATCTGAAAAATTGCAACAAAAATGAAACAAGTTTTTTTCAATGTGTGTGTTTCTGTTTGTTGGATTTAAAAAAAGTTTTGATTACGCTCCACCAAACAGGTCACGTGCCCTATGACGTAAATCGACCGCACCATGACAGGGTTTGACCTCAGGTGACCCCTGCCCGCCGTTTACCCCCGTTAGCCCGCAGCTAGCTAGTTATCCACCTGACCTCGACTTGAACTCGGACTTTTGTCGGAAAAACTGGATCCAGCTTCGACAGAGAGGAGGCCGGGGCCACCGCTCCACTTCACCGGCCTCCCGTAAGTCTTCTGCTGCCTCTTAAAAGCTCGTTTTCTGCGGATGTTTTTTTGCTGTATGTACATTTTTAGCGATTAGCATTTTTCACGGTGACACGATGACGACTGCAGCTGCTCGTATTGATTGTCTGGCTCCAAGTTAGATAGTGTAAAAGTAATTAGTTACATTCACACACAAGGAGAACTCTGTGCTTATAGTAAATGTTGAAATGATTTTAGCCTCATATTTGAATTTTATGCTAATTTATACCAAACTTGTACTTAATTGCCTAGACTGTCTGAAACCTATCCTACTTAGATTAGGTGTCTAAAAACACCAACAACAACGCACATCACAGATTTTAGATGACTGAGTTGTTTTGTATTTGTTCCTCTCACTTTATTCATCTCTTTATCCTTTTGGATGGGCTTAAATAAAAGTTGTCAAAACTGCACTTTTTACTTCAATATAGTTAGGTAATACGAACATATGACACTTAATTTTAAATAGCATTTCAGTTCCTAACCTGGTAGGATTTTATTTATTATCATTATTATTATTATTATTATTATTATTATTATTATTATTATTATTTTTTTTTTTTTTTTACTGAAGACTTAGTAATTTGACTTGAAATTTGTATTTTTGTGTTGCTCTATTGGTGCTTTTCAGTCGTAAAAGGTTTTGAATACTTCTGCCTCTATCAAGATGCCCTAAACTGTTAAAGTAATTTTAAATGAGACATTTGTTTTTTGGCTGAAGTCCTTGTCAAGAAGTTTGTGAAATGATGTTCATAAATAATTATACAGCACATTAAATGTTTTCACTTATTTTCTGCAGCTTCATCAAATATGATTAAACCCTCCTGGTTTGAGGAATAGCCCGCCATCCCCATCCATCTTGAAAATCTACACCTACCCCTTCCAGCAGCAGAGATAAAGGTGAGGGATCTGCCTACCCTCTGTTTGGATGCTGACGTGTGATCTGATTGTCACTGTCTCATCAGATTCAGGTGTAAAAACAAGATATAAGATCAACACTGATAACTTATTGTAATTTCCCAATATTATTCGCTCCTGTCTATAAATACACGTATACTAATAACTCAGTCGAAGTAAAATATGACCACGTTTTAGAGTGATGTGGGCTGACTTTATTTTGTAGAATAACTTACTTCCGTTCTCCTTAGCCCAGAGAAGATAAAGGTTGTCTAATCTTGACAAAGTCCTATCTTATTGTAGTAGCTACTGACATTATTTTTTACTATAGATATTCCTTTTGAGTCCACCAACTCTGTGGGTGATGTTTTATACTGACTTTTGAGAGCTTTGGGTGCTCCAGAGTGCACAGTTAATTCCTTGGAATACTATATCATTTGGTCTTAAAACATTTTATTTGCGCAGTTGATAGTCGGCACAAAATTATGAAGATATGCCATCTCTAAAGGACCTAGTTTATTTGAGATTGTCTTAACTGCACTTCACATGAAACTTCTGTCCGTTGCTCCTTCTGTCTATGGCTCCTCTTGCTTTTGCTATGTGCTACTGTTGTCACAAGTTATATTAATGGCTGCTTACTGCTCATTTCATCACATAACTGTGTGCTCTGATCCATTTATTGTGACGTGGTTGGTTATTGAACATGCATAATTAATTTTTATCTACTGCATAACTGCTGTGTCTTTCTGGATAGATATTGCAATTTTTTTTTCCTGTTTGTTGATTCAAAGGGGCCAATTAAAACATTTAATGTTTCAGTTAGCCCCCCCCCCCCTTTTTTTTTTTTTTTTAAGTTTGCCTGATTTTACAACTTTGATACTTGCACTATATGTATCGGTTCACTGGCCACAAAGCTTACCTGTGGAAACCTCAGTCAGTATGGTATTTTGGCAGTTCCAGAAAAATTTTCAAAACAAGCTGACGTTGTGAAGCAGAGAGAGAAGAGAATAGTATGGCCTGCCCCTCAGTCAAAACATCATTCCAATAACATTAAAATAAGACTCATGACAGTTTATATTGGATCTTTTGAAAGCGACCATGTGAGAAATTGGAACAGTTGAAGCTGTAAGATGGCAGATCAAGTTTTCCAATTTTAAAATTTAACCAATGGTTTGAAAACCAGATCCCTGATCGCTCAGGCATCGTGACCTCTCTCAAACTGCATGTTGACAACAGCAACCAATCACTAGTGGGGGCGCCTTAATCCATATAGTGTCTGTCCAACTTTAGCCTGCTGCTGTATATCATGTGGATCACGATCACTGACTTTGGATTTATCCATTTCAATTCACTATATACTTCCCAAAAATATTGGAGCTACTTCAATTTGAAATGGGTACACTGTAGTAGGTGTTAGTAATTGGTTGGTTTATGGTGGGAGGAATTGTAAGGGCTTTTTATGTGTTTTTATTTCCCCCATTAATATATTAAATTCCAGTGAATTGGACCTGAAGTGTGCTGACTTGCATATCTTAACAATTTACCATCCATTTAATCTGTGGTCATATAAGCAAAACAACATACTTCTATAATGTAAGACAAATGGTCATTACTTGACGTGATCAGCTGTTTAAGTCTCTCAAAGTCTCCACTTTCTAGACAATTAAGTGAAAAGGTTTGAACCCCCAGGTTTAGAGCTCATTTAACCAAATTAAAGAGCAAATTACATTAGTAATGAAAAGTAATTGAGCATCCTGTAATTAAAACCAAGACAAACGGGCTTGTCAGCTGCACTTTTATTCAGCATATGGCCATATTTAAGTTGTAATTCCTCCATTTGTCAAGTCTTCGAAGCCAAGACACCATTTAGAATATGTGGAGGTAATGTGAGTGGAGCATTATCAGCATTATAAGTGCGTTCAGGAAAAGGGTGTGTGGATATCTGAATTAAGAAATGACTGGCTGGCTGTTGAATCAACGAGCAGCAAATTTAACCAGCCTTTTTTACGTGTGTTTTGGTTTGTTGCACTTGCTGTTGATAATAAACCTGCTGTCTCGGCACTTTGCTGACCTAATTTCTAACAGGTGTCACAGCAATTTGTCTGTGTAAATTTGACAGACTGCCTGCCAGGCTGATTGGCATGATCAAATCAATTTAAGTGTCTGCATGCCAGATGTGGCACCATTTACTGAAAAAAAATATAGCTTCGTTCTGATGGCCGTACTCACAGATGCTAATTTGTCTCTGTATGTCCTGTATGTTGTTGAACAATTCAGGAACAATTCCTTGTGATACTATAAAAGCTAAATGTGATCGATCTGCTGTTTGTGGGAGTGTGGCAGTTGTATATTTACGACTGTGAGTTTAATGGCCCGGAAGTCGACAATTTACTCTTGTATCGCTCTCTCTGTGAAGCTATTTAGTTGATCTGTGTCTGCTTTTTCCTCTTCAACGGTGAGAGAGGAAAAAAGAATTGCATCAGTGGCTCTCTACCCTTAAGATTGTGATGAATTCCCAGTACCCTGATTAGACTGAGCTGGTTTGGCTGGTCATTGCTCTCTCTCTTTCACAGAGAGAGAGAATAGGCTCTGCTAAATGGTTAGAACCCACTGGATGAGTGAGGAAGAAACAGTGGGGGCTGTCATAGAATAAATGAGCCGGTGAAAGAGTTGGGTTCAGGAGATGTGCATAGAGCGATTGAGTGAGGCAGTTGTTTCCTGTACTAAGTGGCTTTAAATGGCTGTGGGATACAGTTACTGTATGGTGACCTGGCGAGAATCAGAAGCAGATGAGTGTCAAGTTAGGCCTGGCAGTGTGTGCATGTGTGTGTTTGTGTGTCTGTTTGCATTTATCTGTTGAACTCCAGTACCCAGAGAAAGACAATGTCTGCCAATAGTCTCTAAACAGGTGCTTCACTCTGTCAGACGGCGGCACTGTGTCAAAGCTTGTTGTTGCAGACATCAATTGTGGGCTCTTTTTTCTGTGTGTTTTATAATGTTCATATTGTTATTGGAATTATACTGTGTTGACTGAAACTAAGAAATATATTGTGATTATAACTTTCATTCAGCCCTTACTCCCATCTATGCAACTACCACCACCAACTCGCTCAACTCTACTATGCTATCTATAGCTGAAACTAATGCTTTCACTTATGTATGTAGCGTTCTATGGTTTTCATTACCAAGCATTGTTTTTTGTACAAAGTCCTTGGGCTGTATAGCACCTATGGATTGCTTGTATTTCATGTGATGTACAGGCTTTTCATTTCTGTGTATAAGTTTTTGTTGACATGCCTCTTTGGAATCCACTGATGCAAAGGTGGATTTACTCGGAGGTGAGTGCGCGGTGAATGGAGATGCTACAGGAAATGCTGATTCATCTGTAGACTGAAGAAGCCATGGTTTTTGAGCTCAACATTATTTATCTCCAAGTTGATTAAATCTTAATGGATTTTTTTGTGTCTCATCTTTATATATTTGAAAACATCAAGAGAACCCAAGATTGCATTGTTATCTATCTGTGTACCATGTTCACAGCTATTTTATTCTTATGTGGAACTCAACTTTGTTTATATTACACATCTGAAGGATAATTCAAAAAATTTCTAAGGCCAAATTGCAGCTCTATTGACTCCATTGGGTCTTTATAATGCCCTTCCATTTTAAAGCAATTACATGTTTGGGATAGACTTTGTTTGCATCATTAGTTTACTGGAAAATCTTCAGGATGTATACTGGGTTTAATAAACACAGAATTTGGCTTCCTCATGAACTTGATTGTAAATTTGAAATGGGTTCAAACACCTGGAGCTTCAAACACCCCCACATGTACCAGGCTTCCAGTTTCTTTAATTCATTAGATCAAGTTATCAGGACTCTAACTGCCATTTATGCTCCGCTATTCACTAAACAGTTTTGGTTTTGGGGACCAAATGTTTCCTTTGTCGTCTGTAGAGATAATGGACCTGTTATACCCTAAACTGTGGTATATTTTTCAAACGGATCCATGAGGCATGGGTCGCAGTTTTTGTGCTATTTGTATGTGTCTCACTTATGCCTGCATGGCTTATTGTGGGTATTTTTCTAGCATGGAACTAGATCCAAAATGGCACTTACTAACAAAAACCACCAAGTCCTCCATCTGCTCCGAGTTTGGGGGTTGTTTTTCAAATCAAATGAGTCTGGAGGTCATTCCCAAGTGCAGTGCAGGAGCTGTGTGTCTAATCAGCTGCTGCCTTAGTAAATCAGGTGCTATGTACTGTGCAGACTGTGACTGAATACATTTACTGGAGTTTTCTCTTTGGAACTTGCTTTTAATACATCAAAAAGAGTGTTATGTCAAAACTGCCTATGTCGACTGCATATGCATTTGTTTTACTTGTTGTTTGAGGAGTGATACAGAAAACTTCACTGGCAATGCAAAACAATTTTTTTTTTTTTTTATGTTTAAGTTTCATCCAGCCAATGAATTGTTGAATCCTGGTCCATGAAATGCCACAAAGCTTTGTATTTGGGAAATTCCCCGTAAATAAATATTTTAATTACTTGGGTTCATTTGTAATGATTTTAATAGGCCGCTTTTAGGTCAGCATGGGGGATTGTTAATGCAAGTGAGTAGCAGCCTCTAAATTTTGTTGCTAACCTGGAAAGTCTTGCCGCTGGCGTCACCCTGTCCAACTCACTGTTAATCATGACGTGAATTTTTTTTCCTTGTCTGTGTGTAACTCCATGTGACTGATTGACGTGGGCTGATTGTTTATTCATGCAAGAACACAGCTGAGCTTCTACTTACAGAATGTGTTGTGTGTGTGTGTGTGTGTTTTTCATTGTGTGTGTATGCACAAGAAGTGTGTAAACATATTGGCGTCTTTCATATTTACAATTTGACATTAATTGTGATGCTGATTTGGTGTGACAGTGGTAGACAAACATGCACATGTGCTCACAGACATATCCACACAAAAACACTTACCAACAGCTGCATGAACATGCTACTTACAAGACATTTGTGTGTGACCTAGAAAACAATTAACCTTTAGCAGAAGGAATGATTTTCAAAGGCAGGGTATTGAACGGTGCATGCAGATTGGGAGATCCTGCTGTTGTTCATTAGTAACACTAAATGTCATGTGCGGATATGGACTAGTGCCACCTGTTTACATAAACAAAAAAGGTTGTAATGTTCAAGAAAACTGGCTGTGCTTGCATACACATCCATTATTTATGTATGAGTCACATGGTGATGAATGGCTATCAATATGTTTTCTGACCAAGAGTTGGGGCTGTTCCTATTTTATTAGTGTTTCTAAACCAGGCTTGTCGTCTGATGTCTGATTGTGTTGGTCTTCAAATTCTCAAAATGATAAATTGGTATTTTCAACTGGAATGTGTGGATGTCACTTCGTCATTAGATCGGTTAAACCTGGGACGGAACAGAATGAGGAACTTGAGGATGAGAGAGGAAAGGGAAGTCATCTTATTTGCTTATTTTGAGCTTCATCAAGAGCTGACCAGACCTGATTCTGGATTTTAGCACTGCAGTAGTCTCATAGGGATGATAAAACTGCCCACTCTTGTTTTTCTTTTTTCTTTTTTTCTTTCCCCCCCACATCCACATGGATTAGACATCAGTGAATGTGTAGGTGCAGTTAGTTCTCAGGTTTTTGTTCAAAATGTTGTTTTATGAAAATAACCAATAGTCAAACATGATGATTTAAGAACGAATGAAAATAGAATAAAATAGTTTTTTGCTTTTAAAAGCTAAAGTTCTGTTTTTTTTTTTTTTATGTGTTCACAGACTCCTAACACACATCGCCTGAGAGCCTTCAAAGATTATTGGATATAACCAAAAAGGCTGGCACTGGCTGGCAAGTTTTTAATAAAATTCTGGTGGGGAAAGTGTTAAGAACCTGGATCAGATTAACCTTCAGCAGGAGTTGTGACTTGATTTCTCATAACTCTTTACCATTTGTCCACTGTCCACAAGCAGTTTTCTTCCTCAATGCAAAGAAAAATGTGATGTTTTATAATCGTGGAGAACAACACAGCATATAATTATGTCAACATTATAGACAAGAACATCTAAATACATCACTAGAAATGCTGCATTATCAAAAGCTGTGTAAAATAGATTTGTTGGTTGTCTTAAGTCAATCATGTAATCGTGTATTAAGATAAGCCCCGACATCAATTGATTTCAGTCTTCAATAATCAGCAGTAATTACAGTGTTGTGGTAAATGATTATGTTCTTCACAAAGCCAATCAAGAAGTCTTAATAACTGTCATGCTTGACAAGAGTAGAAGAAATGTGTTGTGTTGCTGTGAAATGATTTGATTCATTTCAGTTCTTGGCCCACCCAATTTCCCCTCACTTTTTCTCAGCCTTTGAATCAGGGGTTAAAAAAGGAATTAGGTTTGTCAGGAGAACAGTGTGTGTGTGCTGCATAAAGACAGCTACACAGTTTCACCTGTGAATGTCTTTACTTTTAGTCTGCTGATTTGTTTAGCATGATAGTTAAGTTTGTAATGAGCAGGTCTCAATAACTTAACCTTAATACTCTGAGCAGTAACTTCGAATAATTTTTCCCTGAATTTTAAGGCTCATTTAATAAGTTTATCCCATTTTCAGTGTCATCATATTTGTTGCCAGCTGAACACAAAAATTAACATGCCCATCATGTTAAATATTATTTGACATAATATTTAAATATTGCAGAGGGTAAATAAAGCAGGAGCAGCCACATTGAGCTGTTACTGTTTACTCTATATCGAAACACCAATTTGTTCAGTAGCAAACTCCAGTTGCTCCTCCTTTTCTGACAAAGTGGCAGCTCAAGCAGAGTCTCTTGCGGTATTACGCCGCACTTATGTTTCCATGGCAACCACAAGTAATGCCAAATCAGCCAAGACTATAATCTAGTGTTATGATGGTTAAGCTTCACTTTGGGTTAAGTTTGTTTGTCCTGAAAAGTTTTTAGACAAACTGAGTCGTTGCCACCTGGCTACATTAAAGACTCTCTCTAGATTTCAAGCTTTGATTATATTCAATGTACATTATAAACAAAATCATCAATCTTGCATTATTGTACTGCTTGGTAACTTAATAGCATAATGTCTATATTTTAAAATGCCAATTTGTTGTAAATTCATTGCTTGGTTAATTCCACAAATTTAATTACTAGAAAAAATGAAGGTACTTCGTCACATTGATATACTAATCCTAGAACTCCTCCTCATGCAATGAGCCGACGCGTCTTTGTTAGGCTCAGTCTGCACAGTTGGAAGAAACACCTCTCTCAAATGAGACAGGATATTCAAAGTGTCAAACATGGACCTAGGGGGAGGCAGAAGTGTCTCGCAAAGTATGCCAAACTCAGCCTTCCCGAATAGTCACAGGTGGGAGATGGTGACAACACACACAACTTTGAAACTGGCAGCTTTCTGGTGTAACAGATGTGCCAGGAGACAGATACATTTCAGCCATTCAAACCTCCCGAAGGCACTAGCTTCGGTTTTGGCTGTGCTGTGATTCTAAAGCCTTGCCTCTCAGTTGCTCTCATTGACCCATCCACTTGCACAAAGATGCACAAAAAATGTAACATCTGGATGGTCACTGGTTGAACTGGTGGAAACAAGTTTAGTGTCATTTTAAAGGACAGAGGATGTGATGTGTCTCTCTGCAACTGCAAGGAAACTGTTGTTAAATACCACAGCCATCCATCAAGATTTTAATAATTGAATTTCTATCCATCTGGCACGCTACAACATTCACATGTCAAACTAAACCGTTCCTCGTCGTCTAATGAAATGCGCTGGGGCCAAGCCACAGCTGGCTTTTGCATTGCTTTGTTATGATGTCTGGAGTGGCTTTAACATTGTTAAAGCATTTCCTTAAAGTTAAACATTTCCAGTTGTTCAACATGGACACATGTTGTTTCAAGTCATCACACTTTATTCTTTTTAATAAAGTTAATCGCAATTCCCAATGAGTGATCTATCTCCATTTTAAATAATGCATTGCACTTAAACTAAACCTTTTATGTTTTAGTTGACTGAGTCTATGGTAGATTTAGTCAGACTAAAATCATTATGGCATTACATTGACTAAAACTAGCGAAAATTAAAGCATTTTAAATAATTAAAATATGACTAAAACCAAATAGCATTTTTGTCAAAAAAAAAAAATTGCCTGTTCAAATTAACACTGGTGAGAAGCATCTACTGTTACTAAATTTGAATGTTCCACATGCACAGCTGAAAGTACCGTTTCTGTTTGCTGTCAGCTGTTTTTCAAATGCTACGTTCAGGTCATCTCTGTCTTTCAGTCTAACTTTTGAAAATAACCTGTTGCTGAGAAGCGATGACCCTTGCAAAAAGGGTGATATGCTATTTATCAGTGCCTGGTAAAACATCAGTGGAATACTAATGGCCACTTTTCAGTCTCACATTCACATAGATTTTCTGTTTTACTTTCATGACTTATTTTTGGTGCACTCTGCCTGACTTTATCTTGCATCTTTCTGCAGCTACTTCATTTTCCCTTGTGTCTGAGTCTGAAAAGTGAACTCTGCATGCTCTCTGTCTCATCTTTGTCTCCCCAACACCCTTTACTTCATCAGAAGCGAGTCGTGCTCCAAGTGATATGCTGCGCCTGTAGGGAGTCTCGTCAGTCACCCAGACCTAGGACACCTCCTGACAAGGTCACAGAGGTCTGCCATTCTGAGTTTAAAACAGCTCCATCCATCCAACAAGTTCCCCCTCTGGGCAGCCATTATCATAGCAGATCGCCATGCCAAAAAGCTCAAATGAATATGTAGTGCACAGGCTGCGACCTTCCAACAGACTGCTTTCATTTTCAGATCTCTGTGTCATGTGAGATGGTCATGGTTGGTCTTCATATTCTTTGCTGCTAGGGACTGATCATATTTTGAGTAGGAAGTTCACACTTCCATGTTTGTCCTTAGTGTGTGGTTGAAAATACTGGGGTCACCGAGAACGGAAGGATAAATTCCCTTGCCAATTGTCGTGTTGTCTTTGCTGTTTTGAGTGTTTGTTTATTTACGTGCGTGCGTGTGTGTGTGGCATTAGCTTGAGCCAGGCCAACAGCAAGAATGGGCAGGCAGCCTGGTTAAGGTCTCGGCTCCCAAAGGTTTCACACAAACACAGCTGTCAAAACTGGCTCGCACCCCTTGTTAGTGCTTACCAGTGCACACATGGTAGCTTGTGTGAGTTTTGTTTGAGTCACAGTTCACAATGGGAATAAGAGGTCTGGCCAGGGGACCTCAGAGCACTCAAGCTTTTATTGGCCCATCTATTAAGTTTGCTGTGATGTTTAAAATGAAGTCTAGACAAGAAAGAAAAAGGTTTTCCAGACAGTAGGGTGCTACTTCTCTGCAATTGATCACTTCATGAACAATGATGAACATTAAATGCTGCTGCTTATCATATTCTTTCTTTAACTGCAGTTACATTTTGTGCATGTGTGATTTTTAAATAAAGGCAGTTGCAGTACATAATGACAGAAAAAGTGCAGACAATCAACCTGCCTGGAAAGTATTAAATTGAAACTTGCTTTTTAGAGTATTGAAAGTAGAATAAGGTTGCACAGCACTTGTATCGCCTCATATCTCTTTTGTGTTTTGACATGTAAAACCCTATCCCTTCCAGCCATAGAGGAAATTAATTTGGTAGCATCCAGTGTAAAATATGTGATAGGTCTACAAACAGAGCCCATCTGTTTGCTTGAAGTTGGTGCACTGATTAGTTTGATTATGTTAATGTCTCTTAATGGGGTCATGACTTATTGATATTTGAATGTAACACTGAGCACCCTTTGCAGTATGTTATCTATTTGTATAAATCCATGCATTTGTTGCATTTTGCTCTGTTCCGTCTGCTGGACTTATCATGTTGGGGGGGTACAGTTGATGTACATAGGAATTACATTCTTTTACCATTAGGAATGGTTTATGACTTTGGCTTCTCGTTGCGTTTTTAAATATGGTGCAGTGTCACTCTTTGTTAAGTTTGTGTTAAAGTCAAGGTCTGGAGTGAGCTTCTGTTAAAGGCCAAGGAATAGGGGACACTCTGGATTTAATAACATCTGCAAGATATTAGTTAACTAATGCCGTCACCCAGAATCTAATTTTATGTTTCAGCAGAGGAGCTAACAATTCAGTCCATTTGATTCAAAGCAAAACTGCACCTGTGCAGTACTATGAATAACTAACCCTAACCCCATATCAGGCTGATATAGATAAGTTATATCAATAAAAACAAACATGCTAAGTCAGATAAAGCAGTCATTAAATCGTAAGGTACATTTAAAGTGACTTAAATGTCACTAATCGCAAAAGCTGAAAATGTCAGATCTGTCGGGTCCAGGGAGCGTAATATCCCATCCTATAAATCAGTGCAAGATATAATCATAAATGCAGTATTTCCATCTGTTTCTGTGCCAGTTTGCCATTTTCAGATGGTGAATTGCAGGTAACACTTTTATACCAAAACACGGTCTCTTTTATTTTTTTTGCATTAAAAGGGACTGAACTCATTGACAATCCATTCAGTGATTGGACATGATTGAATAGTTTATGCACAGGAGCCTGTAGATAACACGAAAGACTTTGCATGTCTTGAATTTGAATCTTATTTTCTCTGAAGTCTAAGGTGACTTGGAGGAGATGCCAGGCTAACCAGGCAACCTCAGATATTCAAACTGCAACCAGCAACTTATGAGGAAAAGCAAGATCTACATTTAACTTGTCGTATCCAGTGAAGCATATGAAAAGATCTGTTTTCAGAGCAAGAGGAATTTTTGATAACAAAGGGGATATTCATATTTTATCTAGTATGTTTCGTCACATGTGAACTGTTGTACTGACATGAAATATCAATCTTTCACTGCTTTGTTGTTTTTAATTTTCAATAAGATCTTGTCCTATGTTTCTTCTTTTATTTCTTCAGAACAGCTTGTTCTATATTTAGATGGCATTAAATCTGAGTTGATGAGAGAGGGAGTTTGTGTGCGTTTGTCTGCCCTAGAGCAACTCTGGGCCCAGTGGGGGGCGGGAGTGTATGGATGGGGACATTGGGGCATCTAATGTGAGTGCTAGGATAGTATGTGTTTGTGTATGAACGCTGTCAAGAGGGATTGTCAAAGCAGGGGCAGCATGGCCGGGGGGTGGGGGTGGGGGGTGGTTGAAGGAGGCCTGGGATGTATTTGTTTCGAGATGAATATGTGCACACATACAGACACACACACACTGAAATGATGTGTCTAATTGGCAGAAGACAGCTGCTGCCAACCAGAAAACCCATGTGAAAGTACTCCTCATGCTTTGGCCCACAGGCAGCCACGCCATACTTAACAATTTATTCTCACTGTAATGAGCGCAAATGTGCAGTAAATTCATTTCCCGTCGAAAGCGTTTTATTTACAAGTCATATAGCAGCCGAAGAGCGAGCAACTTTTGATCTTCATAATCTTCTCATCTGAGTTGTAGTTAATGCCTCTTCTTAAAATCAGAGATTCATTGCCCTGGTATCAAAGTTGAATGTTTGATTCCTGAGCAGAGAGGAAAGAGATCATACTTCACTCTTAAAGGAAGTTCATTCCCATGAAATTATCAAGTGCTACGCCAGTTCAGTAAACATTATTGGTTATGATCACTTGCTATGTGCTCTAAGAAGGGCTTGGGATGTATGTGTGCAAATATGGACATTAATGGTAAACTGTCGCAGTCCAACCTGGATTTTTAATTCAATATTCAGAAAGTGTTCAATGCAGCATAACCTCATGCAATCAGCTTTTATTCAAATACAATTACCTTTGATACCTTCAAATAGCTACCAAGGTTTCTCTTTCAGTCATGAGTGATCAAAGACACACCAAGGACTCAAAGACTGAAATTAATTTGAAGGTGGCTCAGTTTTTGTTTGGGCCCTTGAAGAGTCACTCAGTGTACCTACTGGGCACAGTTCTAGGGGGCCCAAGGAGTCAGGAGACCCCAGGGCTAGAATTTCATTTTGAAACCAGTTCACAGCATGCACAGTTAACAATCAAATGACTACAAAAAAAAAATAAAAATAAAAAATCTAACTCAAAGAAAAGAGTCATTGAATGGTTATCATTATTGCAGAAGACTGTCATCAATACATAATGAAAATGTTGATAATCCCTAAATTCTCCCAAAAGGGTGCCCATCATAGCTGTTAATAATTCGCAGTTGTGGTGACAGTGGAAAAAAAAAAAAAAGTAGAAACCACAGTACCTGAAAGACAAATTAGGTGTTAATCGTTTGATTCAACAGTTCAAAGTCTAATCCAGTAATATCTTTGAGACAATCTTTAGTTGAGCGTGAAGACATCGAGTGTTTATGTGGAGGGATCCCAGAACAGAGAGAGAGAAGTGAAAAATGTTGAGGAGACAGATGGCTTGGTTGTTTACGGAACTCAGCAATAAGTGTCATAAGTTAGTAACTCATTACACTGATCCTCTCACTGACTTCAAATAAACTCTCTGATACATGTCATGAGCCGTCTCCGATTCTGCAGAACCCCACCCACATTGTCCTGCAGCGTCCCCTCCTCCCAGTAGGTGGAACCAAAGTCACATGTGCTAATAAGAAAGGAAAAAAAAAAAGTTGGCTGTCAGTGTCCCCAGATGGTGAGTGGCATGAAGAAGCTCTTCTGCCCTTCTTTCCTCAAGCTGGCAGACAGGTCCTTTCAACTCTCTTCAATCACCTTTCCATAAATGTAGAAAGAGACCCAGTGCTCCTTTACAGCAGGGGCTCCATGAGAGGTTCATTCCAAAGTGACAGATAACACCGTTACAGATCTAAGCAAGTTGCACCCTGAAAGGCAGAGCAGCAGTGCAGAGTAAAAAATGGCACTGGAGAAAGAGAAGCCAGAGTGAAGGCTTCAGCAATGAGATTTGATTACCAAATTCAGTTTACAAGAGGCCACAAGGTCGGCAAAACACACAAGTAAATAGTAAAATCAGACGTTTGACTGAGTACTTCTTTCTCTTTGAACCTGGAGTTTTGAAATGTCTGGTTGTATGTAATACTGACTCTCTACTGCTCTCTTTCCTACTCCATCTCCATCTCTAATTAATGCCCAGCTATGTGAAACCAGGATTAGATTAGGCCAGGAAATCAATAGCTGATGGTACAAGGAAAAAAAAGAGAGGAGAAGATCAGTAAGCAAGCCGTCCCGTTTTAATCAGGGTGGATGTGGATCTGAAGTTATGTTGCAGCAGTGGTCACCTCCCTCTGAACCTGAGTGTCTAGTTCACTTGCATGCATGTATACACAGTGTGTGACTGGCTTGGTGCATAAGCCAGTGTCAAGGGCAGTTTATAAGAGTGTGTGATATCTGTGGGAGAGGTTGGACCCTGAGGTTCCCACAGAAGGACGGACCGATGGTGGATGTCTTGGAGGCATGCACAGCTATGCAAGGCTATGCAAGACGGCAACCTTAGCAGCAGCAGTCGTGGGAATGGGAGTTACCTTGCAGCATGTTTTCAAAAACTAGCCTCGAGTGGGAAAACATACCACATGACCCCCTTCACATGAATTCACCAGGGTGCTGAATCCTGCAGATAATATGAGAAAAGAAAGTCCAGGACAGCAGTTTGCTTAAATCATACCTTTAAAAAATCTTGCTCTTACCCAAAATCCTACTCTGGAATTTTAATGAGGCAAAACAGTGAAGCAGCTCAATTCATTTGGTGTTCATCTTGAGGGCATGAGAAAGTGTTCTAGTGATCTTGCACGGATGGCTCTGGCATACAGCAGAGCTGCGCTATATAAATCTACTCTGTTTATGCCTGAATAATAGCTGGTCCTAACAGTAAGAAAGTGAATTGAGCTCATTTGGTTTTGATTTGCTGTTAATTATTCAAGGTGCTGCAGTATCGAGATCTTATTGTTGAAAGTTTAGTCGGTCTGCACACCACGTCTCTTGTAGGGTTTAATCAGTTAAATGAGTTTAGACCAACATGTAATTTGTTGGAATTAGTTCAAATCCACAGTGTAATGCTTCAGCATGAGATAAAATGAGATGTGACACATAATTGAGATCCAGCCATCAGAGGTTAGAGGGCTTCTCTAACCCTTTGGTATGGTCTTATTATTCTCTCCTGTGGTGTCATGATGAATTTTGTACAGTTGCTCCTTGTTTCTGGTACGGTTGCGGCCTCACTTTGGTGGGATGCTGAAAATTGCTGTTCTTTTTCCACCTTTTGTGAAGAAAAGATACACCACATTCTCTCTCTGTCACGATTTTTCAGTGAGAACAGTTGCGTAATTATTGACAAATGGTACTTTGGTACCAAGTTTTTGCTAAAACTCAGCTGTTTATTTTTTTTCTGCTGTATCTCTGGTGCCTCAGGTACTTCAGAACTAATTCTCCCAGGACTCAGAAGGGCAGTGTAAATCAAATGTCCTAGTCTGATGTGTAACTGAAAGACACAAAATGGGAAAGCATAAGAAGCAATTCATGGAGTGGAACTGTTCAAATTTGGAGAGCTATCAAAACATTTCTGTGGCAACAGTTAAGAATTGTGAAGAATTGTTCAAAGCCCGTGGAGACGGTAACAGACTGCACTGGTTGTCTTTAACTTGCCTTTCACTGTCCCCTGAGCCCAAGCGCTGTAATCTGCATTTCTGGTCAAACTACTGCTCAGAGATAACAGATATTTTTGCTTAGTTCTACCTAAATATCTAGACAGCCACCCTATTTATCCACAGACAGATTAGAAAGATTGGTATTGTGTTTTTTTTTATTTATTTTATTTAAAACTTTTCCCTGCAGATTTTTTTTGCCAAATATGGAGTTACAAAATGATGGGTAGGGGTATAACAAATGAAATGGCAACAATTTATGCATGGCCTTATTTGTGAAACCACTTCTGGTCCTTCATCCCACAAATATAAATTAATGAAAAATATGTACTTAAGAGAGGAAATTGTTCCAATTAGTTTTTAGAGTAGTATTCGTTCCTGTGTGTGGCTGAATGCCCTCTGCCTCACTTTCCTGTGTGTTCTTTGCTGCCAACTCCAGTCCTAATGGAGAGGCCCCTAAGTGGAGCCACTGCATTTACAATTAGCCTGCTAAGTGTTGTGTTTCCATTTAATGCAAACCAATTCACGTATCAAGGCCCCTCAGAACGTAATTCCATAAGGCAGAATATTCTGCTGGAAAGAGGACCATGCACTTCTACATCAACGATTTACATTGATTTTCTAAGTTTGTAAACCAAATGATAGTGTATTTTAAATGCAAGGAAGTTGCAAAGAGAGGTGGAAAGTTGAGGTTGGATCACACAAACTTGAGGAAAGTGTCTTCCATCATAGTATTAACTTGAGTAACTCAAGTCTCTGCAGCTTTTTTACATTTCAAAAGTGTATAAAAGCTGAAAGTGCAGATTAGAATATAAAATACCACGTCACGTACGTCTCGCTAATCAGCAGTTGGCAGTGTCTCTTATACCCTCTGAGGCAAGCGGCATTCATCCCAAGTTAGTGCATTTCTGCATGTGAATGTGTGTACAGTATACATGAGTCATGTCTGAGATGAGCAATGTTCATAGCTATAGTGACTCATTTCAGCAGACACTAATTACAGTAAAGTATGATACAATAATAATAATAATAATAATAATAATAATTATTATTATTATTCCCCAGTGAAATGAAGGTTTAACACAGAACAGACTGAACCAGCTGACTCTGTAAGCACTTTACCAACGAAACAGTGCAACATGATTTTTTTTTTTTTTTAAGATATTGGCACAGCTTCAAGCAGATATGAACAACTTATAAGTGAAATTAAAAGCTGCTGACTTAAGACCTTATGAGTCCACAGCATCTGGCCCAAGTACAACTCACCTTAGTGTATGTATGTGCGTATGTGTGAAACTGGGAATGAATTGGAATGAAAGAAGAAGAGGAAGTAAATAGAAATGGAGGTGGGGCAGTTAGACTGGCATAATGGCTTTTAAAATTCAGTCTTCAGTTTAGATATAGTTGTACATTTCTTCCAAAACAACCAGCACTAAACGGAGACTAGTATTTATCAGAGGCTGACATGATATTCCTGCTCTGAACACATCTGTGTGAACAGTTCAGTCATTCTCAGAGCGCCTCCTGCAGGACACAGGAAGTCAGCCTCATATCACAAACATCGTCCAATATTTACAGAGTGTGTCCTTTACACGATGACATGACTATGACTAGTGGCGGTGTTCTAGCACATTCGTGAAAGTTGTGTGGACGCCATCCCTGGTAAAATGTTTTAATGTAAATGGTTGAGCGCAAGTCCAGGGCGGTCTGAAATTTCACGGCTGCAAGAGACTGCTAGCAGCTTAAATTTTCTTTTCTTTTTTTCCCCACAAGTAGTGCTTGTGGAAGGCACAAAAACAAATGGGGAACAAAGCACTAAACTGTTGGGGTAAAAATCAACATATATCTTTGAATATGTAAGTTTATGGAAAGCGTAGGAAGTATGGTGGGATTTGGATATAAGAGAGTGTTGAAGGGAGGAAATGGAAAAATAAGAGAGGTGCTTGGTGGAGGAGCAAGAAGACGAATATAGAAAAGGATTACAGGCTGAGAGAACTGAACTGATGGACTGAATCTGAGGATAACACAATGTAGAGAATGAAGCTGGGATAGAAAATAAAAATCCCTTTTAAAGTGGTATGCATGCTCAGCAGACTGACAAATTAATTTGAAACAAACAACACAACAACTTACTCATCAAAACTCACCTTTGTAGCAAATGCATAAAGTTTTAAGCAGCATTGAATTAAGCTATGGAGAAGTCCAACAGTGCGTTGCCATATTTTTTTCCCTCAGATATTTTTTTGGAGGTGTGTTGTTAAGTGAGTGAAGCCTCTCGTGGGTAAGTGAGGAATGATGCATTGAAATCAAATAAAGATTATGTCTATATTGGATTCTGTATTGTATCACTGCCATTTCCACCTCTGCTTAGGGCTCTGTTTGGTATCTCCCTTTAACTCCTAGCAGCCCTAATCTTTATCTACTTTACAAGGGTATCTTTCTTCCCTTATTTATTTTCCTTTCTTACTGTCTCATCCTCCCTTCATGCTCTGCCTCCTCACTTCTCTCCAGCTGCTGCCATTTAATTTTCCTACCCTGCTACATACTTGTTTTAATTTTAGTTGTTCACTTGATTGTCCAAGAAGGAATGGGTTGACAAAAAGACTTGAGCGCCTCTGTTGTGTGAAACTATGTCACTAGCAGTGTTCAATCTCTTTCTTGGGACGGATCAATAAACCTAAACTGAAGCTCATGTTGACCTGGGAAAACAAGAAAAACAATTCAAGATTAGAGGGCTTGGGGATGTCAAAATTTCTTCTTGAGGACTTTTCTTTTGGATGGCATTATTCCCATTTTTTTTTCTCAAACAGAAATAAAATAAGTCAAAGTTGTAAAGCGGTAGTGGTGGTTAAATGTGCATAATTTGTCACACAAAGTCAATAGTTAGTAATTGTCTCTGGTGGAAAACAAGGAAAATATATAGAAAGTAAGTGTCAAAGTCCCAGAGTAACACAATGAATACAAGCTGTACATTGGGTTGAGCTCAAAGAGGTAGCTGTGATTTGAAAGTCAACTATGAAAGGTTTGAATAGATCTAAGTTTTCCAATAACCTGCTTATGTATATATATGGATCTATACGGTAGCCTCCAAAGACGGGTCCCTCTGAGCTGCACAAAGGTGGTACAATAATGAGAAATTCAACCATCCACAGCAGCCCTGTCTCCTTAAGGAAAAGACAACTCTAATAGTTCAATAGTTCAGAATAATTTTCTGTGACAACATGTACATATAAAGTAAGCTGCTTTTGGCCTTCTTGCCACTGAGCCAATCGAAATAATGTAGTCTATTCCACTGCCTCCATTAACACAAACTGTTGTGTTAAAACAACCACCACCAATAATGAAAAAAAAAACCCCAAAACCCCAAAAACATTCATTTGGAATACATGGAATGAGTTGTTGGAAATCCCTGTTGAATCAGAGCTTTCACCATCAATTTGGGGAGTGCTGTATTTACCCGTCCTACCAATCTGTATCAGTCTTTTGGTCAACCAGTCCTAAGCCCTGCATTTGATTCCTTTTTTTTGTTCAAAGAGATATCAACTATGAAATCATCGAGTTAATAAAAAAAAAAAAAAAAAACATTTACAGTTGTGTTCAAAATAATAGCAGTCTGTTTAAAAAATTGAGTAAAGCCCAAAATCCTTATAATGGTTTTAATTTCCATGCATTGGGGACACTGCACATTATATTCTAAATCAAAACATGAAGAAAAAAGCAGAAATTCTTTACTCACTTTACAGAAAATGAAGAAAAATGAACATTGGGCTGTTCAAAAAAATAGCAGTGTCTGCATTTTACTTTACAAACTCACATATTTACTGTATAAACTGAAAAATATCCAGGATTCAGCATTCCTATGAATCACTAAACTAATATTTAGTTGTATAGCCACTGTTTCTGAGAACCGCTTCACATCTGTGTTGCATGGAGTCGACCAACTTCTGGCATCTGTGAACAGGTATTCCAGCCCAGGATGATTTGACAACGTTCCATAATTCCTCTGCATTTCTTGGTTTTGCCTCAGAAACAGCATTTTTAATGTCACCCCACAAGTTTTCTATCGGATTAAGGTCCGGGGATTGGGCTGGCCACTCCATGACTTTAATTTTGTTGGTCTGGAACCAAGAAGCTGCTTGCTTACTGGTGTGTTTGGGGTCGTTGTCTTGTTGAAACACCCATTTCAAGGGCATTTCCTCTTCAGCATAAGGCAACATGACCTATTCAAGTATTTTGATGTATCCAAACTGATCCATGATCCCTGGTATGCGATAAATAGGCCCGACACCATAGTAAGAGAAACATCCCCATATCATGATGCTTGCACCACCATGCTTCACTGTCTTCAGAGTGTACTGTGGCTTGAATTCAGTGTTTGGGGGTCGTCTGACAAACTGTCTGCGGCCCTTAGACCCAAAGAGAACAATCTTACTCTCATCCGTCCACAAAATGTTTCTCCATTTCTCTTTTGGCCAGCCAATGTGTTCTTTGGCAAATTGTATCCTCTTCAGCACATGTCTTTTTTTTAACAGTGGGACTTTGCGGGGGCTTCTTGCTGATAGATTAGCTTCACACAGGCGTCTTCTAATTGTCACAGTACTCACAGGTAACTTCAGACTGTCTTTGATCATCCTGGAGCTGATCATTGGCTGAGTTTTCACCATTCTGGCTATTCTTCGATCCATTCGAATGGTAGTCTTCCGTTTTCTTCCACGTCTCTCTGGTTTTGCTTTCCATTTTAAAGCACTGGAGATCATTTTAGCCGAGCAGCCCATCATTTTCTGCACTTCTTTGTATGTTTTCCCTTCATTAATCAACATTTTAATCAAAGTACGTTTTTCTTCTGAACAATGTCTGGAACGACCCATTTTTCTCAGGTTTCCAGAGAGAAATGCATGAGCAACATGTGCTGGCTTCATCCTTAAATAAGGGCCACCTGATTGACACCTGTTTTTTCACAGATTGAATGACTTCACTAATTGAACTCCACACTGCTATTTTTTTGACTTCTTCAAACTTCAATTCATTATTCAATTACACAGACTGAGGAGCATACATATCATGAATGTTGGCTCTGTTGGTTTTCTATGACCCTACTACAGCAACTGGTACATTATTTGCCATGCAGTAATATAATTTCTACCAAAAACAGGTTATTCATGTTGGACTGCTATTATTTTGAACACAACTGTACGTGCAGCAACCATTTAACAGTGACTAAATTACAAAACAGTAATTTAGTTTAAAGACTACATGAGGGTTATTTTATGAATCAATTAATAAATCCAAAGATATTTAAGCATGTACAAAAAAAAAAAGCAAAGCAATTTAATAAAGAAATAACCAGTCTGGGTTCTATATATGTCCCTGCTACCTTTCTGTATGTTGTTTCTTGTTCATTTAGTTCCTGCATCTGCTCTTTCCACTTAGTGACTTCCTCCCACAGTCCATAGATATGCATGATAAGCTTGATTGGTGACTCAGTATTGCCCATAATGTGTGCAGGAATGGTTGATTGTGTCCTTGTGTCCATATTCCCTGAATGGCTCTGTATGTTATATCTATATTAAATGTGATTTGTCATTGACCTTTACTTTAGAATTAGAGCAGAAGAAGAATTTCTCCACAACAGTGGACAGTGACTGTACTCCTCCACCGCTCTAGCTCCGATTGGAAATGCACTATCAGTCAAAAGTTTTCACACACTTTATCATTCAAATGAACAGTAAAGTGTCCAAACTTTTGACTGGTAGTGTATGTTGAGCCATTTTAAGTTTGTACAAGTGTGGTAGAGTAGAGTCAGGTCCACAAAACTGCTGGCAGATAAAATATTTATGGTGTAAACAATGTCAAAACATGAGGTGTTTAGTTACTAAAGAATACTTGGTGCCAAATTGGTTGGGGAATGCGATCATCCTTACACTGCAGCCAAGAAAAAGTCACCTCACGGTCCTGCTGAGACAGCATTCCCACCAGACTGTGATGATTGGCCAGAAGGATGAGGACATAGCAATCAGTGCGTACATCCATCATTGTTTGAACTGCACTACATTTCAATAAGAAAGCTGGGTTTTCGTGAGTTCTCCCTTTTTAATGGTGCTTATAACAGCTCTTTTCCACTCAGAACTCAGTTGATTTAGTTAAAAAAAAAAACAAACAATCATAACCTCCTTGTCCTTGTTTTATATAGCAATGACAAAGAATGAAGCAATAACATTGTGCATCCATAGTTTATCTCTTTCTGTTAAGGAAAGAGATGTGGTTGACGTATTAATTATTCTCACTGAATAAAGAGCTGAAGCAGATTTGTTACTATGGTACTCTAAAATGTATATAATACTATGAAATAATAGATTGTCTGGGACATAAGTTGATCGTGACTGATTTTGAGTATTGAGGACCAAAGGTGATCTGTAGTGTCAGAAACGTAGGACCCAGTTTCCACAGTGTGACTGATCAGATATGCAAATGGGATGGGATTGCACCATGATTATCCTGTGTTCGTCACACAAAACCAAGATTTACCTAACTCATTCTTATACAGTGTGATATGCTGTAAATTGTTTGCCTTATTCAAAACCCATTCATCATAGCGCACATGCCCCCCCCCCCCCCCCCAAGAATTTGACAGGCAGAGCAACAGACTCAACAGGTGATCATAAAGTTTTTTTTCTTAAAAAAATACTTGTCATATTTCTAGTATACACTGTTTTATGTTTTAAAATTTAAAATGTTTCCTCATTCTCAGATGTACAAATTAGGGCTGAAACCATTGATTGAAAAATTTGAGTACCTCGATTTGCAAAAAACATTTACAAAACTTGATTACAAATCAATAGTTTTCTTCTTCTTGTGTTCACAAAGATATCAAAAATTGTAGAATTTACCAAGAAGGGATAATCATGTGCCGTAATTATTACTGACGGTTTGTTACTTTACCACCACCCGCTGGAAGAACAGAAATGGCCCGTTACACTTATAAACTGTGAATTTGGAAGTTGTCCAGATCATTACAAGTTGAATGGTTAAGTGAAGGCCCTAAAGTGGTGCCATGCAGGGAAGATGTTGACCAATTGGCACAACAACGAGCACAGACACGTATAAAGATCTGCATCAACACTGTGGTTTGTGTAGAAATCAATATCTTTGTGGAGCATACAGATGGTAAATAAAAACCCTTTTTACCCTAACAGTAATCATTTTCTACGGCAGTACAAGTCTCTGTTTAGTCTAAAAAAAGCCTCACACCCAAAGTCGGATGGTCTTCTTAATTAATTGGACTCACAAACACTGTAATTGGCTAGATGTCACTGCAGTGTGAGGCAAACAGACCTTAACGATGTTCCCAGTGGTGACAATGAAATCTCCATTAAGGGTACATCAGTATTGCTCACTCTACAACCTTCAGTTACTGCTGAGTCTAATGGCCATTAGACTCCAGTGCAGGACTGGTCTGGACAACTACTGCTGCCGATGACTGTTTAATCAAATGCTCCAAGCAGCCTGTGGGTTTTCTGCTTCTTTCTCCTTGTGTCTGTGTTTGACATAAGAGTGTTGTTAGTGTATACCTGTTGTTTGTCCGTGGTTATATGTGGTATATGTCCGTGTACTGTATGTTTGTGCAATCATAAAGTGTTGTACAAAACACAAGGGAGATATTTGCTGACATAGAACTGCAGTGGAGGGAATCACTACAATTTTTTTTTTTTTTATTCACTTTCTCTGTGAACTTGATAAGAGTAAAACATAGCCTTGAGTTTTTTAATCCCATTCTTTAAAGACATTGTGTTGACAGTGAGCTCCATTGTTGCTGATACTTATTTTAATCTGACAGGAACCAAAATTATTTCGCTTTAGCAATATGCTACATATGACCCCATTTCAGGATTTTGGAGTGAATTTCCCCCCAAAATGTATTCAATTTGTGCTTCATACTTAATACACAGGAGGTGTCCAGATTTTTGCAGCTTCTGAAGTTTTATAAGTCCCAGGACAGTTGACTGGTTGGGCCAGATGTAAATATAGCCTTGGTTATGCAGAGCAGTCAGTACATTGTACAGTACTCAAGCTGTAGTTGGATGATAGCAGGTTATTTGTCTTCTCATCATGTTATTGCCTCTGTGCCTCCAACTGCTGTATATATGGCAAGCTCCCACTTTGTGTAGGTTAGAGAGATCGTGTGTTTGTGTACGTGTGTGCGTGCGTGCGTGCGTGCGTGCATGTGTGTGTGTGTGTACGCATTGGCTGACGTATCTCAAATTATCAGTCAGCATGAGAGTTGACATATTGTGATATGGTTGATTTATTGGATGCAGCTTTGAAGAATGTTTCAAGTCACAAGCTTGTTAAGAAGGTGCAAGTGTAATAGGACGTACGGATGGAAACAGTGACAGTTATTATAGATAGATGGTCTGTTTCTCACCTTCCTGGGACTTATGACTTACATGGAGTTCTCTTATATCTTTGGATCGTCGACAACATGAATCTGAATCAAACTGAAGAAGAAAGTCTCACATTAGTGTAGTAGGATGTATTCCCATGTTTTTGAGAAAATATTTGTTATTTAATAAAGTCTGTATTTGAGGACTGAAAAAAAAAACCACACAAAAATAACAACAACAAACTGATTACATGAAAAGGAAAGTTTTACTCAATAAAATATTGAATGACTTGATTCATGAGACTGAGAACTAGCTGACCTCAGTCCCCTTTGTATTTTTCATAGTTAAGGTGCACAGATACATTTAGAAACTCTGCTTCTCAAAGCCTCAAAGACAGTGACAAGACCTCCAGCTTTTATCTGCCATTGTTGCCCTGATATAAATGTTTGCTGAGGAAGGACACCTTGATGGGAACTGAGAAGATAATTACTTACCCCTATATACACTTCCCCAGAGAATGAAATGTGAAATTATACATATTTTTTTAAATCTACATTTATTTAAATTATTATTATTATTATTATTATTACCTTAATCTTGCTACATTCATGTTGCTATGTTCATGATCCAGACATTTAACAGTTTGCTCTCACATGGACATATGTCAGCTTCTGTAATTGCCTAAAATGCAAATCATGCATTAAGTTAATATCAACAAATTATGTGTCTCACCAGTGTTCCCTGTTCAGGTGGTATGTTTTATGATTATATTGAAATTCCTTGGCCATCTTATGTTTGTGTTTGACAGGTGAACATATCAGAGATTTCAATTTTTTTTTATGACATTTTGCTATCCTAATCTACATGCATGGACAAGTTCTGCATATTAGACAAGAGTAAAACATAATTTATCCATCCATTGCTGTAGAAAAGTCAGACTCATCACACTGTGCACAAGTGCACACTATAATAATACAAAATATTATGAGAGGAGCTGTCAAAGAACCCTAAAATTCAAACTGGGGTGATGACACATTCTGTCTCGCACTCCCATTTTAGGCTGCCATGTTCCTCCTCCCTTCTGCCCTTACACTATCACCTCTGCCCCCCTGTTCCCTACTTGTTCCTGCTTATCCTTAGCCTCTACCGGAGGATAATGAGTTTAATTAAAACACTTCAGCTCCACAGGTCAAGGGAGGGAGGGAATAAGAGGTGAGTGAGATAAAATGCTTAGGCAAATGTCTTCCCTTTCCCTCAATTTTCCTCTTTCACACATATCTTTCCTCCTTTCTTTCTTTCTTTTTTTTTTTTTTTTTTTTTGTTCGGGTTAAACTACTCAGCCGTTTCTGTGACTCATAACCACAAGGTTAATCACAGCAGCAGCCGAAGTGTCCATCTCTGTCAGTCTGTCATTGAGTCCTGAACCCCCAGGAGCTTCTCATTGGCTGGCCTTGGACTGCTTCGGTCCCTTCTGGTGCACTGTAAATGTTTTAAGCAGAGGTTGGAAGTAGTGAAAACTCTCATTTAGCTTTATTGTATAAAATCAAATTATATTCATTTCGGTGGGTTATTTGTCACGATGTTTTGTTGTCTGTGTTTTGGGCAACTAAAAAATGTAAATATGTCAACCTGTGAGAATTGAATTATGCATTCTAGGCAATAACATGAGATTAGGGAGAGAATGGAAGATTTTATGGTAACATCAACAACCTACTGTATGTGAAAAAATGCCACACCCACTTTTTCATCTGCATTTTTTTCTCTGTGAACTTCTCACTTTTTCTGTAAGCTAAGGATCTCAAAATTTTGCTTGAATATAAACTTAAACCAACCAAAATACTTCAACATTTATAACTGTGCATTAGGGGATTTATTAACTTTCCTTACAAGGGCATGGATGGCTTGTCAGTCTAATGTTCTTGAATATTGATGATGCCATATTCAGGGAATAGATAGTTACCTTCACAGCACTGATATAGTTTGTTATATCGGGACTGTTTATTCCAATTTGAGGCTTTCAAGGTCATATTGAGACTTAAAAAAAAAAAAAAAACCTGCTTTGAAATTTTCCCTTTCACTTCTCCCCTCTAATTTTTCTAAGCTTCTCCCCAGAGATTCAGACAAGCCTCTCACGGCACTTGCTTACTGGCACTGAAAATACTTGACTAAAATTGCGCATGATGGAAAGCTGTGCCAAACCTTGCTGATTTCCATATTTTCCATGTGTTCTCTTCTGCCTTGATGTTCTCTGCTGGAAAACACCCTTTTAACAAGATCCCCTCTGTGTTTCTGTCTGCTGTAAGCTCCATGTCTAACAGTGTAAAGATGCTCGGCTAAAGAGCATCCCGTCTTGATGATATACAACACGTGTCAAAATACAAATAAATGCAGACATTCACCCAGCAATTCTACGAGAACTGATTGAAGCCTAAATGGGTCTGTGCAAATATGCAAACATGACATGTTTGTAAGCAGGTGCATATATTGTATCAGTATGCATATTCACATTCTGACAGTTGCACACAGGCACTTGCACAGCCCCACGCACTCGCTGCCACGTGAATCAGCATGTGAGTTTGGAGACACTGGGGAAGTGAAATGCAAATTCTTCTCTGTTGAAGTCAGTGACATGGTATCCACGGGGAGATGAATGTGAGTGTGCGAAAGAAAGAGGGAGATAGTGAAGGGGAGCGATTGAGAGAGAACGATGGCGCTGATTCACTGTGTTTCTCCCTGCCCCAACGTGCTTCGCCGTGAAAGAACATGCTTGTCAGGCAGCAGAAATAGATGACACAGTCTCAGGAGCATGTGGCATCTCCAACCAGCCCCTCTGTATTTACTTATGCTTTTCTTTTCTCTTTCACTATCTCTTTTTTCCAACATATTGTGCCTGTGCTGCCCTGCAAGTTGTGCTGCATATCGCCCCCTCTTTCAATTTCTGCTTCACCATCCACATCTCTCTGAGTCCCATGCTGCCTTTCTTGCATAGTCAGGTTGCAAGTCGTGTGAGAACAGGATTTGTGGGAGCACATGCACACTGGCGAGACACCCTGACTGACCTGATTCTTTAGCGAAGAGACGGGGATAAAGAGATGAAAGAAAAGAGAATAAAAGCTAACAATGCAAGGAGAATAACTTTGGAAAATTTTGTTACATTTTTTTGTCCTTCATTTTCTGTACCAAAAAGGCATTGGATGTTACCAAAAATATCCAAATATATCCAAAAATGTATTCCCATTGGAGCACACAACCAGATTCCCTACAACTAAGACAGACAAAAATATTGCTGCATTAGCCTATATTATGAATAAAAATTTTACTTGCCCTTTTTTTTTTTTAAATCCCCAAAAAATTCATCCTGTTGGTGCCACAAAGACGCAGTGTCAAACTCACTGAATTACTCAACAAGAACCAAAACTAAAAGGCAAAAAAAGTGCTTACCATCATTAAAGCTAAATGTTGACAAAGATGAATATAATGCTTAACTCCACTACTTAAAACAAGAGCAGTGCTTGCTTTGTGTGTTTAGAAATGTGAAATTACCATGCGGAAATGATGGTCACTTTCACCCAAATAAATGCATAATCATCTGCACATAATTACACATTTTTAAATACTAGAATTGTCCTGACACTGAAATAGTAGCTGTTTCTTCAATGCCAACCTATTACTGGTCAATGTAATTTCTGTGACTGTATGCATGCTTCTTTAAAAGATATTGCAGCCCAAAGTGTAGTCATTATTTTTCAATATAGTGGTCCGGAGGTAACTTTAGTTGATTCCATTTTCCACAATAACACCATAGCTTGTTCTCCTGACACCACTACTTATCGCTGCTTTCTCCTTTCCGTATTTCCTTTATTAGACAAATTTCTAGTCTCTCATGCAGTCCCACATCAATAAATTACCACTAATAATTTGTGTGGCTATTCTATTTCTCCCTGAGCTAGCCCTTTCCTTGAGAGAGAGGGCAGAGAAAGAGGTCCAATCCTTAATATTTCCTATTTTTTATGGTGGGCCTGTAGGAACAATCAGAGGAAGGTGGATGGATTCAGGCCAAACTCATCAACTATATAAGTGAGTCTTGAGGCAGCAATATTAAATATTGTACTTTCTCAAGGCGCTTCACTCCCCCCCGAATGTTTCTATACAGATCTTGACTCTTTGGCCTCACTTTCTCATTAAATGTCTCAGTTTCTCTAGTTTATTGACTTGTCAGACACTTGTCAGGCTGTGTATCCTCTTAGTGGCCACTAGAGACTTCCTCTACCTATGTATTTTCAATAATATGGATATAAAGATATGAATATATATTTTGGAGATCTGTGCATTGTGTCATTCTGTCAAACTGTAATCTGAAAGAGATTATAAAATCAGATTACAATTCAAATTTCTTGAATGCTTCTCTCCAGCTATGGTGACATGGCCAATCAATCGATACTCACTCTAAAATATAGTGTTCAGTTCCTCTGTAAGATAATGAAGTGCATTCATAAAAAACAAAACATGTTTTGAAGCACCATGTTTTCTTAAACATTTTCTGCTTTTGTAAATGTGTTGTCATCTCAGTTCAAGTAGCCTAAAGTAAATCCACACCTGCTTTTATCAACGCTTTCCATGGGCTTATTTATTCCCCATTATGTTGAAGCAAGTACCATACCAATCTAAATTCTCTCCAATACCCTGCCTCAGTTTGAAGCCAAGTACCAATTCCAAAATGTCCATAGCCCTGGAGGTGTAGGGTAATGGCAGTGTGCCCTGGGTATGCTCAGTTGGAATGAATGAGGCATTAAATTCTTTCTTTCTTTCTTCTTTCTCAGTTGGGGTACATAAACAACCTTCTTGGTCTGCAATTATGATGAACTTCATGAGGGATTTTTGAGCTTAGCTTGTTATAAATGTTAATTTGCACATCTTATTGAAGGTCAAGTTTAACCTTTTTTTTTCCCCTTGTGTGAAAGGCAGTCTGCATGCCTCTACTGTCTGTCTCTCAGCACATCAGTAGGTACTGTGCACACACGGAGCTGAAAGTATGCAGGGACTTGAGTGTGTCTGTGTGTGCGCGTGTGTTTCTCCCCAGAGCGGGGCTTTTTTAGTTCAGTCAGCCTACCTGCTCACCTGTGGTACCATACATCTCAGCTCGGTAATCTGATTTGACTGCATTCCTCCAGCGTCTGTCTCCGCTTGCTACCCTCAGTGTGATTCTGTTGTTGGGCACAAAGTAATGAAAACATATAAAGCTCTCAATAGCTGCGAGTGACTGCAGGGCTGTCGGTATTAGACCTGTATGCTCACAGACTCACACAGGAGAGAAAACGTACAGATGATCCTCTCGCATATCTTATACATGCACATACACAACTACAGATACACAGCCCAAGGCATGCTGCAGTTTAAATGACATCGTCAGGTTCTTATTGATGGTTCCATCTTGCATGGCTGCTATATGATGGACTCTTAATGGCAATGTAATTTTCCTATGGCCATTCTTGGATGGATGGACAAGCTAATTTGGTGATTTGACATGCATATAGATTGTAACTAGTGTACATTTGTAGTGATGTGTTGTTTTCACTACATGCGTGATTGTGGGGTTATGGTTGCATCAGGACGATATTGATGTTTTTGACATTAAAGGCAGAGCTTTATTGAAATACCTGTAAACCTAAATAACCAATTTACCATTCATGATTTCAGCCTGACACTGTGGTCATATTGCCGGTTTTCTGTTTAGGATACATTTGTTTTCCCCTGAGGAGTCACTGGTGTGTGACGCATGTGCCACTAACATTTTAAATCTCTGCTGTGGTTGGAAGAGCTTACTTACTTTTAATGAAAAAGAAAGAGGTATATTTGAGTTGCTCAACTTGCACACTTGTCACTGTCCTATCCACACTTTGACCAAATTTTATAGTCTTTCATGGACGTACTTGGTTTGTGAGCTTGCTGCTTAGGAACATTGTCACCATTGTTTTAAGTGGCTCTGATTGCGTCATGGTATGAAGAATGAAGTGATGCAAGTAGTGCTGTGTGATATGGACAAAAATTTAAATCCTGATAGAGGTAATTTTATATCCGATAACGATATATATCCCGATATAGTATCTTCTCAAAAAATTATTTATATACACATCTTTTATTTATAAAAAACATTTTATGTATAAAACGACAACACAATTAAAACACAAATTCAAATGGACAAATGCCATTCAAAATATCTGGTAGTGCAATCAGTTTAAGTAATGCATATTGCAGTTTTATTTTTTTTTAACACTAGTCTTTGTCGTATTTTAACACTCTCTGTGCTGTTCTTCATGCTGTGTCTGTAAGTGATCGTTGTCTCGTTGGGGTCAAAGCCAAATCATTTAGTTCTGGTACCCCTTTTCAGCACTAATTCCTCTTTGGGATCTGTTGGTTCAGTTTCCGCTGTGCTCTCCGCCTCTGCCAGGTTACGTAAAAATGCTACCAGAAAGCAGTAGCGTTATTGGTGTTACATTAGACAAGCTAACCCATTAGCCCACACATTTACCATTATGATATAAACAGTAGATGATTATATCGTACGGTACAGTCCTAGTTTGAAGTACAAGGAGGATGCAAAGATGAAAGTTATAGTGGTAATACAGCAGATTGCACAGTCAAAGTACAAATCAGATAGCTCATTCACTGGCTTTTATGAAGCTCAAGGCACACACACACAAAAACAAACAGTACGCAACATTAATATTCCAGACAATGCCTGACCAGCCTAACCAGAGATGTTGTTCTGCACACAGACAGGCTCATACACTTTAACAACTCAGCGCTGTGTCAACAGGCTCTGCTTCCTGCAGTGGAGAGAGCAGGACTGACCAACTCCTGGGCATAAACAGTAGACATTGAATGGACTAGTCAACAGCCTGCTGTTAATGAGGCTCTATGTAAATATACACAAAGATGAAGAAATAACTACACACTGGGCAGGTTTTCACTGGAATTATTAAAGCTGGTTGAGGTGATGAATAATTATTTTAATGAAAAAAAACCCCAAAAAACTAGAAAGTGTGTCTGATGCTGTGAACATGGATTCGGGTACAAAAAGAAAAGGGGCCAAAAGACAAGGATCAGGGAACTAATGACAACGCAGATGACAACGACGAGGACAAACGACGTGGATCTGGACTAAACAAAGGACTAAACAGAAACCAGGACTTACATACACAGTGAAGTAAACAAGACACAGGTGAACCACATTCGGGCAGGGAACACAATCAACAGGAGGGAAACGGAACAGGAAGACGAAGAACATGACTGACCCTGACAGTACATAAACATACATAACTAAATCCCTGACAGATGCTTTTCTCTGATCAGAATGTGAATGTATACATCAACCAAGTTTATTATGTGGGGGCAGCACGGCATAGTGGTTAGCGCTGTTGCTGGTTCCTGGCCTAGGGCCTTTCTATGCACTGTTTGCATGCTCTCCCCTTGTCTCTGTGGGTTTCCGACGGGTACTCAGGTTTCCTCCCACCGTCCAAAAACATGCATGACTAGGCTAAATGGTGAATCTAAATTGTCCGTAGGTCTGAATGTGAGCGTGAGTGGTTGCTCGTCTCTTTGTTTGTGTGGTGGCCCTGTGATGGACTGGCGATCTGTCCAGGTTGTACACCGCCTCTCGCTTGGAACGCTGGCTGGGATTAGCTCCAGCAATCCCACGACCTGGAAACGGAAAAGCGGTAGGAGATGGATGGATGGATGAAGTTTATTACACTTGCTAAGCACTGAATGTGTCTCTTTATACATTGATTTATATTAAAATAATAAATATTAAGAATAAAGTGTTCTACATTGGAGTTGTAGTAAGGGACATTCAAGTTGTTTGTGTATATAAGATTATTCACTCTGCTGTAGAGGTGTGCCAAAAAATCTATTCATACAAGAATCTCAATTCTCATTTACTACAATTCAGAATTGATTTAAAATGTCCTAAAATTGATTGATTGTAAATATCAATAAATGAAATGCAGGGTTCCCGTCTGTCCGGGGTCCGATCTCTGGTCTAGTCTGGTCAGCTCTAGTCTTTTCGGGGGGCGGGGTCCAGTGTCGTGTCTTGACTAGTCTGGTTTGGTCTTGTCTGGTCTGGTCTGCACTAGTCTCTGGGGGTCCGGTGTCTCATCTGGTCTAGTCTCCACTCTCTGGAGGGGTCCAGTCTCTGGTATGGTCTCGTCACTGCTCCACTTGTTTCCAATTAACTAATTAACATGTTCAGGTGCCCCCACAGGGAATCAAACCACGCCCTTCTTATTGCAGGGCGACAGCATTAACCACTACGCCACTACATCAAGTCACCAATTAACCTAGACATGTTCAGGTGTCCCCTCTGGGAAATTGAACCATGCCCACTACGCTCAATTCACCACATTAATTAATTAATTAATTAATTAATCAATCTATTTATTTATTTATTCATGGGTAGGGGGTGTGCATTATCAGTGACCCTTGGAGCATTTTCCCGACAGATACGTTCCTTTTTATTCCGTGAAATAAAAACAAAAAAAAGTTATGTGATTCTGTGATTGCGGATTTTATAGGACCTTATTTACCGAATGCCCAGGATGTCCAGGATGATGACCGAGCTTGACATGAGCTTCTCTCTGTTTTGCAAAATGAGGAACCCATGTTTAACTGTACTAATTTTTTTAAATTATACTTTTTTTATACTCTTACTTTTGCTACCTACACAATTTGTGATATCGCTTTTATGCACCAGTTGCAACAATTGTCTGTCTGTCTTGTCTGTCTTGCAAAACATCTTTTGCACACCTATAGATTGAAGCGGAAATCATTATGAATCAAATCGTTTTGAATAGAAAATGTAATTTTAATTGAATCGTAGCCCCAAAAATTGGAATTGAATCAAATCATGCCATAGTAAAAGATTCCCACCCCTACTCTGTTGTATATCGTTTCATCTCAGTTGTCATGGTTGACACCATGCAGTGCACTGATACTTACCCAGATATGGTGATGTATCTTAGATAATTCTCTTGCAATGCATCAATGTATTATGATACAGTGATTATTCTGGGCAGTATATCCTGAATTACTTTGTGATTCACACCATTAGTAAAATTGGTGGGTTGAAAGTAAGATTGAATAATGGGACTCATTTAGTTTGATCTTTCCACAAACCTCGTTAGAAGATTATGGACTATGTGGACTTTTGTTCATTCCGTTCCACAGTAAAGCATTCTGTATACGGTCGTCTAGTTCAACTTGACCTGACTAGAATTTCACAGTCTTTTACTTCTTGCCTTTGTGCAGTGCTGTTGTAACAATTTGAGGTTAATTAACTTCAGTAATGGTACTTCAAAAGCAGCCATTGTGTGAAGTAAAACTGTTCAAACAGTGAGTTCACATGAATTTGAACCATCCACCTTACTTCGACATGCATATTCTCAGCCAAGGTTCTTACCCCTTTAATCCTTCTTTTACACAGGAGCTGCTAGAAACCTCAATTGTGACCTCGAAGATGTAGGTTATTAGTCATCATATAGAAATGATTAAAACTTCAGACAGCTACTAGACACTTTCTTATTCACCCAGAGGCCACTACTGTATCATAATCCATATATGGCCATCCTGACAAATGCAGCTATGATTTTGTTAAGGGTCCCCAGAGGCAGCAGAGAAAGGGTGTGGCTTAAATCGCACATGAGAAGAAATTGGATTTATGGGAAAAGAAAAAAACTAAATAAAGAAAAAAAACTAACACCCCCTCATATAATTAGGTGGGACATATGTAAAAGGCAGAGAAACATAGAAGTACTAACTTGCAGTGGCTTAATGTGCTAGATCAGTCAATGTAACATCTGTAGCATCTGTTAATGAGTGATGGGGAGAAAGCAATGCACACTTGCAGATTTTATCTGTGTGATCAGAAAATGTCTTTGGTTCGAGATGAAGCCTTTCCTCATCGTATCGTATCTGATTCCGTATCACAAAATACAGATCAGTCATGTTGCTGCAGTAAAATATAATGCTCATCACTTCTAGCATGAAAACAGATCATTAGGGAATGTTTTGACAAAGATAATCTCAATGTTGTTCCACTGAGGGGGAAAAAAGTACAGTAGTACTTTCCAGGTGCTTATTTTATTTACTTCTTTGCTTTAGTCTTTTCATCTCAGACTTTAACCATTAGTTGTAGACAGGCTCTTCCTTTATTGCCTACATTCATCAAGTCTTCCTTTAACTAACAACTGGCTGCATACCAGCTATCTTCAATCACCAACAATCCTTTCCAAAGTTGTGAAACGTCCCACTTTTTTGTCCCCCTTGCTTCTGTCCACCTATTTTGCCTTTGAAATACTTGCCTGTAGATAATTATTGCCACCTTCGTGGACAAAGGATTTGCCAAAAGCTGGCCCCCCAGTGCTAACACTTTGTTTCACCGTGCACCCTCTCAAGTGGGCTCTTTCATCTGTACCAAATTGATTGTTCCATTCACCGCATCGCACTGTATCTCCTGATGTCGTGGTTGTGATGCTGTATTTTCTCTTCTCTATGACACAAACTGTAAAACACACATTTCAACTCTTCTCAAATACAAGCAAAATGATGCCAATCTCTCTATTGCTACCATTCCATTAATATTCTAATTGCATATGAACAATGAGTGACCTACTTATTATAAAGTAATATAGTTGAATCTATTATAACTTCTAATCGACTGGATGAGAAATAGATTTGGCTTTTGTTCTTTTTAAAGCTTCAATGATAGGCATGTTTAGCTTGTGTTCCTGTAGAAGTCTTTGATAGTAAAACCAGTTAAACTATATTTGATGAGTTGTTTGCACTGAGTTCTGCAAATAGTCGAGCTTTAAACTTTGACCAAGAGTCGGCTCTCTTAACAGCGGTGTCCTTTGAGGAGACAAAGAGCCAGGATGTCCCAGAGGAAGCTTTTTTAACCTATTAGCTGTGTTGCGCCATTAAAGGTTTAACCGCCTCTGTCAGAGTGCAGACTGCTCCACAAAAGAGCAATGGTTTACTGAATATTTTTATACAGTCAATGCTACGAATGTCTCTTTGGAATAAACTGTGAGGCTAAGTTGATGTGAAGGCCATTGTCTCCTGAGCAAATTTCACTGAGTGAAATGGTGCGCAATAATGAGCAAAATGTCATAGAGCGGTAATCGGAGCATTAGAGTTTTCAGCACCACCTGTTTTGTGTGGACAAGCAACCTCATCATATCATTGGAAGTTGAAATAACATAATATATGACATGGCAGGTATACATTGTGCATATTTGTCATGATTTTAATTATTTCTAGATCATTGCTTGCCAAGTAATCAATTGATTTAGATAACTAATCATTTCAATATTAATTTCAGCTGTAGCCAAGGTAGACATCTTAAGGTGGTGGTGGCATGAAAGAATTCCTGTTTAATGTACATAAACGCAGAAGGAAGGTAGCTAATTCTTTGCAGTGTGAATAAGACAATGTAAACAATATATCTGTCCACATGTATACATGTCATCACTTACACATGTCTGGATGTGCCTCAAGTGCATGTGTAATTGTATGTATTGCCAAGGGATACATGAATGAACAACACAACAATACAAACTGTCATGGCTGAACATAAGGGAACAACCATCTCCCCATGCCCTTTCTCTGTCTCATTCCCTTATGGATGAAACAAATGGTGCAACAGCTGATATACTGGACAGCAATTTGTGGTTTGCTGTTCACTGTACTCCTCTGGCTGGAGACAGAGGTGATGTGCAACAGGGTAATGGACCATGAAAGGGAAGTCCTTAAAAAGTGCCATTGGACTGTTGAGCAGGGAGTTAAATATGGTTAAGGAAAGGCTGTGAAAATGGCAACAATTAATTGTGTGTAGAGAAAGATAATTGATTTTACAGCACTGCATCAACATGCTTAGCTAAGATCTTTTTCACTGTTTCAGTGTCTTGAGGAAGGTTTTTGTGAGCGAATTAAGCATGTTTGAGTGAGACGTCTAATCAAAAGGGTACATTTGGCTGCTAAACAAATCGCCATCAGCTGTTGGTACTATCTACTTGTTCACCCTCTGAAAACGGATGCGGCACCTTTTATTATATATCATGTTGTCTCACTTTTGACTATCATTTGTTCCACACACTCTTGTGGTTTAGTGCAATTATTAGGAACAAATAAACTTTAAATTCATCACTCCATTTTTAGTTGTGATATTACTCATTATGACATTTTTGTGCATCTGTTTTGGCAACAGCTATGGCTGGAAGCATTAAGTTTTCAAGTTGTCTCTTTGTCCGTGCATTCCCTTCTGCTGAATGTGTTGCTGAGCTGCTGATGATCACAGGTTTGGGTGTATGACCTCACACTGGCCACCTGTGTGACACATCAGCACTTTGACTGAAAACAATGGTCACTTAAATTCAAATGTATGTGAAATGGGTCTTGAACCCTTCTTTGAAGCATTTTTTTGGGGGGGGATTCAGAGACATGACATTGTTGTCTAATAAACAAAAACCTTGGTTTTGTCAATATTAATACATTTGATCTAACTTCAAACCGTAAAATAGACTGTTTATCAGAAATGCTTCAGCCATAATAAAGAATATGAAAAAACACGTGTAGTGGTGGTGATGTTTTAGGGATAAGCTGATGTCTAGAGTTCCTCATCCTCAGGCTCTCAGGATATTCTATGGACGTGAACTGCTTCCGATGATGGACAGATTTGATGTGTTCCTGCTGCTAGTTGGCTCCTCTCCAGCACATTGAGCAGCACACTGACACCTGGGGCCAAATGCATAAAACTCTGTATGTTTCGGAAACTGGGTAAACTTTATTTCTATAGCACTTTTCACAGATAAAAATCACAAAGTGCTCCACAGCATAATAGAACGCAGATATAAAACATTTGAAGAAGAAGGAAAAGAAAAAAGAAAAGCACAACAGAAGTCCCATTCAGCTAGAACCAAAAGCCTGTCTAAAAAGGTATGATTTTTACACCCTCTTAAAAAAGTCAGTAGACTCTAAGCAGTGTAAGGGCAGCAGAAGGGCACACAGAAACACGAGGCTGGGGCCCAGAAACACAGATTACCCAGAGTTTTAAAATGAGCGCGGGGTACCACCACAAGTCTTTGTCAGATGACCTTAGTGAGTGTGATAGGAGATATAAGAAGGGGCTCAGCCATGGAGCTTCTGAAAAACATGTTCAGCTAGTGAAGAGAGGATAAAACAGGGCTAATGTTTCCTGTTCCTGGTTCCATTCAATAGGCTTGCTGCTGCATTTTGACCAGACTGGAAGTGGACAATGGCAAATTTCTAAAAACACATAAAAAGAACATTACAGTAGTCTGAATGGGACAATATAAACACATGAATGATTGAGTTCAGGCTTAGAAAACCAAGGCTTTTATTTTCAAAATCTTTCTCAGTTGAAAAAAATCAAAAATCAAATTTTCACAAACGGTGGCTTTATCTACAACAACTCAAACACAAGGTTTCACAGGGTGGGCTGGACAAAAGAATCCAAGAGAGCAAAACGTTGTCTTATCAGAAGAATTGCATTACCTGGGACGTGATCAACGCTTTTGAATTGTTGATGGTCCATTGAAGGAAATTATTATTTAACCATCTCCTGATGGCAGTCTTGCAGGTAATTAGCTTTGACAGTTTATTTAGCTAATTTTCCTTAATTCTTTATTTCCTTCCTTCCTTCCTTTCTTTCCTTCTTCTGTGTACACACAACAGAGGGCACATGCACTGGGTTTACACACAAAGGACTGGCATTTAGGTTAGTTGTGAAGATAAATGACAGAATTATCAATTTTAAAAAGGCAACTAAGAAGTGCAAAATTTGCTACTGTTAAAATATCACCTAAACATCACACTGTAGATTTAATACGCTTGGTGTTGAAGATGTGTACCAGCACACGCATTCTCATGGTCTGTTTAAAGACCCAGAAACCTATGTGGACAGTGATGTATGTGCAATTTTTGTGTGTGACGTGGTTTTGAAATATTGTAACTGTATTTAAAAACCGTATCACCATTCCTGAAACGTTTTATATTTCAATATGTTTGATATTGGATAACTCAGCCTAGTTACTGGTAATTTTTTATCAATGGATGCTTTATTAGTCTCTTGCCACTAGGAATCCCATAACCTGCATCAAAAATATCAAGGTGCCCAATCCCCAGATGCCAGTTGAAGGTGAGGGTTACTGTGACCTCAAAAAGAAAATTTCTCAGTAATGCCTTCGGGGAATTTCTTCCCAGTTCACTCGGACTCTGAGACAAACTGTTTGGTTTTTGTGGTCAAAGGTCATGGAAACATAACAGGCTTGTCAGCATTGGCAACGTGCAGAGGGAAGTTCCAATCGCAGCTGGCACAAACGTTCACTCCGACTCAATGAAGTAATAAGAATAAATGTAGCTTCCATTCCTGACAAATGTTGATCTCCAATTTCACTGCAGCATTGCCGTCTTTGCTTTTGGGGCATTTCCTGTCATTTTTTTTTTTTTTTTTGAGAGTTACTGTAATTCATTTGATGACAAATCTGCAAAGCAAATAAAGACTCCGGGTGGTTCTGAAATTTTTCATCACTGGGCACAAACTTCTAAGTCATCGCTTTAAAAAAGACCTTGGTAATTCATGTAAAACTTGTGAGAATTAAAATCTCTGCCAACTGTCAGCGCTTCTCTCTGATCATCCTCCCTTCCTCAGGGATGGCCCTCAGGGTCCTCCTTAATCCTTCAGTGAAATTATCATTGCTTCCTTCTTTCCCTCCTCCCTTCCGCCTGTCTCTCTATTTTGCTCTGTCCTTCTGTTGTCTCTCCTCTGCTTGTTTTCCTCTTTTGATCAGCATGAATCTGTGTTGCTTGATCCCAAAGCAGAAATTATTTAACCCGTTGACTACTTTCATTTAATTCCTTTAGTTTTTTTCTGTATTTCCCTGAGTTAGTTTCTCTGCACCCCCCCCCTCCACACACACACACACCACCATCACCAAGGGTTTATTTTTTTGCACTGATGAAATTATTTTTCCTTTCTTTACTTATTCCTCCTTGCATTCTCTCCTCAGTATTTCATTCCCCTCCCCTCTGTAGTCTTTCTCTGCTTTTCTCTCACACAATTGTTCACTTTTTCTTTTCAACTTTTTTTCTCCATTTTCCATGCAGTGTCTTATCTTCAAGCTAAAATATCCTGTCCTCTATACTTTTTGTTTTACCTCTGGCATCCACCTTTCTCCTCTGGTTTATGTCTCGTTCATTCATTCATTCATCTTCAACCGCTTATCCGTTTTCTGGTGCTCAAGCCAATCCCAGCTCACTCTGGGTGAGGGCGGGGTTTACCCTGGACATGTCACCAGTCCATCACAGGGCCAACACACAGAGAGAGACACAGAGACCAACAACCACTCACACTTAGTCACCAGCTAATCCAAACATGCAAGTCTTTGGACTTTTGGAGTACCTGGCGGAAACCCATGCAGACATGGGGAGAACATGCAAACTCCACACAGAAAGGACCCACAACCTTTTCATTGTGGGGCAACAGTGCACTACTGTGCATAGTCTGTGTCAGTGTTTGTGTGTGTTTCTCACTCCACAAAGCTCTTGTTCCCTCAGCAAAGAATCCATTATTTTCATGATGTTCGCAAACTTGGAACAAATTCAGTTGTGCAACCCTATTGACTTTTTTTAGGATTTGAAGAGCTTTTTACCCCAATCCGACTTAAATCTCTTTTTGCCCTTCTTGTTTTCTCTCTCTCTTGCGCTTTATCTTTTATTTGGCTTGGCCTACTGAAGTCAGAAGACAGAAAAGCATTCTTAGTGAGATTAAAATTTTTCCTGTGGAGCTCGACCAAGAATGGTCGATCCAATGAAATCAAAGCTGAGTGAAAAGTGAAACACTTTTGCTGGATGCTTGTCTGTTCCTTGGTTCATTGTTTCCCTGTTTTACCCATGTTCCTCTAGCATTTAAACAGGATTGTCACATCTTACTCATTCCCCCTCAAACAGAACACCTTATTGTCATATATACCCATAGAATGGATAACCTGTTGTTAAATGCAGCTGTTAGAGCATTTCAAACAATCATATAATTTAACCTCTTGCAAAAGTATTTCGATTTCTTTCATCTGAATAGAAGGGGAAAAAAAAAAATCACTTTTAACCATGACGATGGATATCAGGATTATGTGTCTGCAGTCTTATGGTGAGTGAATGTCTTTCTGTATTTTTAGTAATACTGGGAACACCCAGAATTGCAATTAAAGCACCAGGCTTCAGGGTAATTTTAAGAGCTTTAGAGGAACTTTCAAAGGAAGAAGGCCAAACCCCAGTTAGAGAGGTGAAACAAGAGTTTAACCTGTGGGTGTGGGAAAATCTCTGTGTGTTACTGGTGCTTCTTTGAACTTTGGTGGTTTCATGATGTTTCTGCTGAGAAACCATCGTTTCTGGATTCCTTTATTCAACTGGGGCACCTTTTCCTCTTCCTGTTGCTGTTGAGGCGGGAAATGTTATTTGATTCTTTTAGTGGAACAAACAAAGTTACAATCACCTCCTAGAGACTGATGTTGCAAAACCTCGGCACATGTATTAAAATGTAACTGGGAAAATATTATTTGAAATTCAAATCCTTAAAGCGGACAGACTTTTTGTTAGCGGATATGACTGACTTCCTCTCTTTCCCTCTGCATCACTCAGATGGAGGGTGTCATTACTTTTACCACCCCAAGGCTTAGTGTAGTAAACTGATTGAAATCAGCTAATGTTTGCATGAGAAAGTCCACACTACTTTACTTACAAATTAATCTTAAAAAACAACAATAATTAAATTCACAATCAAACACCGACAGGAAGGACCCAAACACTGGCACTGTCAACTTGCAGGAAGAGGATTTGCATAATGTGGCTCCTGACAAGTCACTGACAGCAGATAACTTGTGAATGAACCACAATGACACAAACAGCGATGATTAAAATTTATGGACTGCGTGACCGTTAAGCTTAGCTAGATGTTGTAATTAATTTATTTACCAAAGCAATGAGCAGCAGGCCTCCTGCTGATGTCACGATTAGGTTTGTTCTCACATCTGTCAACAAAGACAACCTGACCAAACCTGAAATGAACACATTTTCTGTAACAAGCTCTTGTCTGTGTTTCTGGCTGACTTCATGTGTCACAATTGTTGAGACAGGACTTGCTTTTAAATGGAGTTAAAAAAAAAAATTATAGGACTGACATTCATGGAAAGTAGTTAAAAAAGATGGAAATGCACTTCTTTCAGTGTGATTCAACCTTGGATTTTTATTTTTTTATGATCCATGGCTCAGTTAAAATAAAATATCCTCAGTCTCAGGTGAAAGAGCCACTGCTGCTTCATCATGGATTATTTTTAGTAGCTGTCAAACAGATGATAGGTCTTATCATTGGTTGGTTTCCGTCATTATGTCTGTTTCTCAGTGGTGATGCATAAAAAAGGTTTTAAAGCCAGAAAAATGCATTTGGAGTGTTTTGCATGGTAGAAGACATCTAGATAGAATACGATGAATCAGTATTTTGTTGTATATTGTCATTTTTAGTTTCCTCACTGTGCTTTCACTGAAGACAACAAAGAGATGCAGTGAATTTGCAAAATGTCTTATTATAATAATAATAAATGAGTGAGTGAAATAAGTGAAGGGGATGCAAAGACTTTCTAACTACCCTGCTGGGTAGTTGGGTTTTCACTTTTTAGTAAGGTTGTTGAGAAGTACTGTTCACAGATTTTATCAGCTCATCAATAGATGGATCGAATCTTAACTGCCAAATTGATCTGCTGATATTTGTTGCTCCAGGCACTTCAGCCACCATGGCTAAGATGAAAGGTCACAGAGGTCAGAAGAAAGACAGTCCTCCAAATACACAGAAAGTGCCACACCCATTGCAGTAATTGTTTTTTTAAAGGTGTCAATTTTCTGTCTTATATTTTATTACTGCACTTAAAATTGCAACATGGTTCTTGATGGGTTGAGGTGAGGGGCTATGGAAGAAAAGGCAGGCCTACTTGTTCAAGCTGCTCCTTACACATCTATCATAACTCGACAGCATCAGAATGTGTCACTTCATAGATTGTTAAAATGCTTTTTCATCTTTGATGCATCCTGAAAATCCTAAAGGGCTTCATCATAAAGAGTTGTCATAGTTGTTTTTGTCTCTGCATATCCTGAAATTGCAAACATTAAAAAAGAAAAAATATCTTCTGACAATTAATATTTGGAAGTTATTTCACACACAATATAGAAAAAAGCTCAGGTCAATTAGTGGTGAGACCTCATTTAGCTTATTTCCTGCCCTTTGGGAAATGTTTGGATCATCTCTCTTACTTGTCTACTTCTTTCACTTTACAACACAAGCTTACTTTGGCAACTCTGATGAAAGAGTAATACATGTGCTAATTTATGGCATCTCCTTTGCTCTCTTCAGATATTATGAAAGCAACCATTTTATGATGAAACCATTTTGAAACCAAAGAAATGCTCTACCACAATATCTCTCTATCCACAATAAGAATGTGAAAACAGATGAGGCAGCTATTTTCCCAACAAGTTTGGATTAGATGTTCCATACCGTATTGTGAGTGGAAGGACAACGTAACTTTCTGGAGAGATGCATGGATTTTATGCATGAGGTATGGATTGAAAGAAAGGCATACAGACCATCGAAAACAGGTGAAGAGTAGCGAGGAAGAGAGTGAAACTCTGCAGTACAAAAGTTATGTGACAGCAAGCAGCATCTGACCTCAGCGTGAAAGGAAATCCACCTTTTCAAGTTCAAAGAGCTAATGAATATAAACGAAAGGCATTGATAAAAATGAATCAGCTGCAGATTAAGGATCAGAGCCACAGTAATCGTGATTATGCATGCATTCACCCCATCGAACAGATGAAAGATATCAATCGATTGCAAGCATCAGCACTTACTCTGTTTTAAAGGCCAATAATCTGTCCTCCCTTCCTCTCTCGCTCTCCTCTGCAGACACAGGGCTTTGTCTTGGTCAATGTGACTAGTGTGCGCGTGGGTGTACATACATATTTGGTATATGTATGCTTTAAAGTTTGTGACCTGTCTTTGCTTTTTACTTTCGACGAGCTAGCATATTAAGAGTACATGAGGTACATCATTTAAATATTCTTGTAAATGAATTGTACCAAATGCACGAATACACACGTGAACTGAGCATACTGAAAACGTGGCCTACTGTCCCGCTCCTATGTGTACTGGCTTAGGAGGTTCAGTCGTGGTGGCTGGAAAAGCACAGCATGCCTCCATTACTTCCTACCGGTACCACCTGCTTTCCTTCCCCTGTCCATCCTTCTGCATCTTGTCTGGCCTTTGCTCCCCCTATAATCACTGAGGTGTAGCACTGCCCACCACAGTGAATGCCTACCACACAAAGACATTTCACTCAAAGATCAACAAACCAGCTTCCAGGGAGACTTTGTGATGGTCACACACACCCACTGAAATAATAAAATATTTAGCTTGAAGGCAAATTCATCAATCAGTCAATCTCATAAAAAGCTGACACCTTGGGATGAAAAAAAAAAATCAATTTAATTAAGCAGTTTGAATGTGAAGTGAAAAGGTTTACAATATTTTTTTTTTATTTTACATGCTGCAATTCATTTTTATTTTATTACTTATTTTTATTTACCTACCAAGAGCCAGTTGTGTGTCTATTTAAAAGGAAAAGTAATTTGTTTGGGGAATTATGTATCATGTTTTCACTGCTTTGCTGTTTTTAATTTTTTTTTGGTGCATTTTTCTGTACTGAAAATGTACCGAACTGTGATTAAAGGGTACCGTTACACACTTAACCAGTACAGGTTTGTGTAATCCCACCCATCTGTTGTAACATTGAAGCAGTAAAGCCTTAACTGGATCTTTTCAAATGAAATTAAACACAATTCTCTTAAAATACTCAAATCTTTAAGCTACAGCATTTTGCAGTAACCTTCAGTGGCATCTGTAATTTTGAGTCCTTGTTGTAATAACAGCTTATGCTCTTCGAGTTGCGAAAATTGTTGACTTTGCTAAAAGCTTAATCACATTAATGATGTTTAAACAAGTGACTGACGGGGTGAGAAAGGCAGAATCTTATCCTTTTTCAAAATGTAAGAGTGGAAAATGTGCTGGTTTAATGAAAGCGCCAAATAGATGTATGCAGAGAAATAACAAAAACCAATTGCTGTGTAGAAATGCAGAAATGTAGAGATGCTGCGTGCACCATCTGTCACTCTTTTATGTGAACAGCCCCAGTTGTGACTCATACACTGCCTGTCTGTGTGTCTTGGCCAATATAAGCCTCTGTCAGTCCACTAGCAAGATTTTAGAAGGTGCTGATCAGCAGGATGATTGATGAGCTAAATACTGCATGTCTTGATACTTTGATCTCACTGCTGACGGAGAGTGAGATGGTTGGGTGGGGAGGAGAATGACAACAAGGGAGTTGGTGGGGGGGGGGGCAGGAGGAGGGAGATCTGGATGCTGATGAGAGACTGTGCTTGGGGTGGGGGTTGATAAAGAGTTAAGGAGAGACATGCAAGATGTCCAATATGTCCAAAATGTGCCTTATTAGTTCACATTCATTATGTCAAATTAATTCTCTGATTCATGGAAAACTAATATTTGTTCAAAGGATGAAAAGACTTTCATACAGCGAAAGTATCGGCCAAACCGTAACTATGGATCTGTGAGGCTATAACACTCGCCAGGCAAAAGGTGACAAATGAATGAAATCTGGACAAAGCTTTATCTATTCTTAGATCAGAATCACAGGAAATGTAAAAAATGTATGTTTTTGCCAGCGGTGCCACCAAGGGAAAGGTCATGCCACTAAATCTTTGTGCATTGGCCATTTCATGACAGGTTGCTCTGTCAGGGTCATCGTTACAGTCAGATTTAGATTAATGTCAGTATAGGATGAAATGCTAATATGTCAACATGATAATACCAGGGCTATTGTTAAGATATTTTCATGATTGATTTGTTTGGCATTTCTTTCCTTGAATATATTTAACAGTGAAAAAGGCTTGTTCTAGTTTACCCGAGTCCAGGATGACATAGTCTTCTGTCTGGAAGTCTAAAGCCAAGCATATTAAGATTACTGTAATGTTGATGTAATGGCCAAATGTTTAATAGACAAAATTACTTGAGGAATTTTTTGTCACTTGATTAATGGATGAATCAACATATTGTTCATAACATGTTAACACAGTAGTTTAATACACTACCATAAAACATCCTGGATTTCCGTGTAAATCTCAGCCAAAGCAAAGACTGAAGAAGACGACTAATTTTAAAATATCTGATCTGACACACACCAGCACTAACAGCTTAAACTACGATGCCCCATCATCTGCTACTGAGAAGTTTTCTAAAAAGCAGTTTCCTAAATTAAATTCTATCTGCAGTATCGGTTACTGACAGGAAATCATCTCGGTTCAGATAAACTGATCAAGCTGAAAACCTGACAGTTGGGGGGGGTGACTGTCCTGTAAACGGACCACGTAAGAGTCTCCAGAAAACTTTCTTCACCTCTGCCAATTTGAAGTCCTGGGTTAGTAAACATGACAACGCTGGCACTCTGGATGATTTCTGGAAAGAAAAATGCAAATATTTACGTCCCACTGCCACATACCAAAGACTTTCAGTTTTGGCAAAGTTAATTGTTGCTTTTTTAACCCCTCTGCTGTCTGGGCATCATTTCCTCCTTTCAAACAGGCTTTACAAGTTACCATAAATGAGCTGCTATCATACTGGAAAGTGGGTGCTTGTCTTAGTTCATGACAAGTTTTGGGTCAACAAAACAACATTTTTGATTTACATGGTTTTCTCTAGACAGCTCTAAAAACTTTATATAATCACATCACGTTGTTCATCATCATCATGCTTGTATCTCCCTGTGCTTTGTTGTATGACTTTTGGTTCAGGAAAAAGTTTCCACAGAAAATCATTAAAGATTCATCCTATCCTAATAGAGAAAAAGTCAAGGCAAGAACAATACAGACAAACACACTGAGGAAAATGGGACAAGACAGACAAAGGAAAGAAATGTACCGACTAAAAAGCAAGCAGGCAGGCAGGCGGGCAGATAAAACAGTCCAACAGATGCTTGCTCCCTGTTCTCTCTGTCCTATCTGGTTCTGTGCTCTCCTGCCCGGGTCTTCAAAGCCATAGCAGAAGGTGACACTCCCAGCTCTGCTCTCTGGCTTCTATATAAAACCTCCCTAGTCTATTTACCTTCTTTGGGGATTACACTCAACACTCATCTTTCACATGCAGCTCATTTGGGCAAATCCCATCAGTGTCTCTCTGGCTTACTCTCTGTGCTCTCACGTTTGTGGATGTGTGAATGGGACTAAGAGAGAAGGGGAGTCGTCAAGAGAACAATTGTTTGTCTGTTTTTGTCATCGGGGTGGCATTCATTTCTACCTGTGAGGTTACTTTCATCCACGTTTTTCTTATTGGAACAGAAAGCCTTTGTATGACTTTGTCGCTGCATGCTCTGTGATTGTCTGGGCAGATGCATCAAAAACAACAGACAAGGTAGCCAGCATTTGTTGTGACTATCCAGATATAGTGCGCAGAGATGGCAGGATGAGATTCTTTTGCTTTTATAAATGGTTATCTGGTCATGTGAGTCAGTTAGATTGGAATTCAAGATAAAATTTTGGACTCAAGCCGCATTAGACCACATTTGTCTGGTCTGGTTCACTTCATGCTTTCAACTGAGGCATGTGACAGATGCCAGGTGATTTTTCCAGTTTTACCCTTGTGTAACGTACGTTGCTGGTTAAAATCTTTTTAGATTTCCATATGTCTTTACATGACAGATACAGACAATATATTAGTTTTCCTGCATTAAACAATGTTCCTGTTGAGTAAACAGATCTGCCTGGCTGAGGAGTCTTTAGTGGCAGCCAAACTGCTTGGCTTTTAAATACTGCTGAGCTTTTGCCTTGAGCAACCTCCATCCTTCATGTCAATGACTTTGAATGGAAATATACACTGCACCTCATTTTTATCACCCTTGGCACTGTGTGCAACCCATGTTTATGTTTAAAAGTCACCCCTGCTATGTGACCTGCCTTTGTGCCAGCACTGGTGCCACTGGGAATGAAGACCAGCTGTTGTGTTTAAGCATCTGGCCTTGTCATTATTATTTGGAAAAGAGTTATATGATCATTATATAGCTACCAGTAACCTTTAAATTGCTTTGCTGCATGTTGGTAAAACTAAGGCCAACCTGCTGAATTACCGAGTCAGTACTGAATTCTTCTATATTTTCTTCCTCTCCGACTTCCTCCCTATAATGAAAATCCACTGCTGTAACTGTCAGTGCCCAACTTCTTATTGTAAAAATAATCTACTGGAGCATATCTTCACTGGCTATGGCAGGAAAGCCAGTCTTTTGCCCTTTGACAAAATCAGATGTTGTTGTTGTGGTTTATAGCTGTTTTGTCTAGCTCAACCTAAACTTCCTTACCTCTTTTTTCCCCTTCTTTCTGTCCTCAAAGTATTAAATAGAATTTATAGACAGTTTCTGATTCACATTTAACTGTGCAAAATGGTATGAGGCCAGTCTAAGATTCCCCTCCAAAGCTTGAATCCTGAGAGGGCCCCCAGGGAGCTGTGCAAACTGCCTAACGTGCGATTTCAGTTCATCATGTAATGATTCAAAGCCAAGGATTCAAAAAATAAAGACATGGTGTTAAGGAGAAAGGTAGATAGTTGTCTTACCCAATCCTTGTGTGCCTGTCACCCCATTGAGTTAAGTGTCTAAGAGTGAGATTGGTTTTTGGCCCAGTGCTTGGATTGAAGGTTTTACTGCAGGGCATAAGCAGGTGGCCTACACTGAGTTGCTGAGAGACTGTCATGCTCGCTTCTTGACTCTTTTGGCAGATTGCTTTGACATCACTTGCTGTTGCTGTTTGTTTTGACTTTGACTATAATAATGAGTGACCTGCACGCCCTGCCGATTTGTCCCAATGGTATAATGATTACAGGGTATCTGCACCACACTCAAAATCCATCCTCTAAGCTGAAAAAGATCAGAAGCTTGTGATTTTGGGTGAATGAAAATGAAGGATATTTCCACATTGGAAAAGTTGCTCTGTTTTTATCCCATGTGTTTGTGGGTTTCAGGATGGATTATAACCCATGATGAGCTCAGACACTGCCATCAGTAGATGAATGCATTTCTACAAGACCACACATGACATCAGCAGCTATTGTCAGTGCCCTGTGTAACTTATTTAATGGTTCAGTTCAGGGGTGTTTCCAAGGATGAGTGTAGAGTCAAAGGGTAGCATCTATATAAAACCATTGTAATGGGCTTGCTGTCCGTAATGAGTTCTCCTGCCGAACACTAGTTGAACAACTGCTTCTTTTTCGTATGAAGGATTCTGTTGTTTTAATTATCTATAGATTTGATTTGATGATGTCAATGTTTACTTGTTAAACTGATGGGCTCAACTTTTTAATCGTTATTTATTGGCTTGAGGCCTTTAGAATAAAAGATTAGGAAACGAATACACATTTTTTTTATATGCAGAGCCTCTGTAATACTCATTAAAATGCAATATGATTTAATGCCACACTCAATATCACGGTTAATTGCTGCAATTGGGGGAATTATGGGAGCTAAAACTGAAGTCACGGTCTAATAAAGGTTGATAAACCTATAGAGCTTTGTGAGAGGGCTCCCTCTGAGAATACAGATGCATATAGCAATTGACCTTAGTTTTGCACAGCCCAATTGATTTCACTATGATCCATATTTCTCTATCACAGCAGCCTTCAGTTTTTCTTGGCCTCTTAGACTCCGGTCTGTCACAACTTTCAAAATTTGGTTTGACATTGTATTTAGTTTTGTCTTTTTTGGATCAATTTTCACTGCGGCTACAGTCTCACAACACAACAGTCTCAGCGTGTCGATCCAGGTCTGAGGGGGAGGCAGTCAGCGCCACGCAAACATACACACCTTCAAATGTTGTTCTCTGCACCGAGCAAGAAAAACGTGTGGTGTTCAGATCGACGTGTGAAACCAGCAACACACCACTGAGTTCTGCTGCTGTGAAAAGAACCAGCTATCCTCAAAAATGAATAAGTATGTGGTGTTGGAAGCAAAGTTTTTGTCAATGGAAACTGTGCAGCAGAACTCCTTGCATCTTAAAATGGCAAAATTTTTTTCGAAGTGCATGTTTCGCTTGTTTTTTTTGTTAGGTCAAACCCACTATAACACCCTCCACTTACTGTAGAAACTGAGAAATGAAAAGCGAGAGATCACTGAATGATGGTAATAGATGATGTTGCAAGCCAATCTCCTGTCCTTCTATCTTAGCGCAGCTGACATATTGCCAGCAATGTGTGTGTTTCTTGGTGATTGAATGGATGTGTATTTGTTTCTGTATGTCTTTGTGTGAAAGTGGAAGGTAGCCAAGGATAAATCCAAATACACACTATCTGCTCACGTTATTGCCTCCTGTCAGGTGTGACAGGAGGAGAAACAAATCAAGCAGACCTGAGTACACTGAGACATGTAAAAGCTCCTAATCTAATTTGATCCAATTTTGATCCATTATTTTGAGTTATCCACAGCTCTACCCTCTGCACTAAAAGCCTCTCCTCTGTGAATCTCCCTTTCTCTGCTGTTTCACTGTCTCTTTTTTTACACTCTTTTTCTTACCAACCTCTTCCTAGTGTATATTGGGGGGACTTTTTTTTTTCCAGCATGCATAAGCAGCTGTGTGTATGTATGCTACTCTGGTTTGCTGTCTCTTTAGCTCGGCCTGGCAGTGACTTTGACAGCGTATGTGTGCTGCAAGCAGGATTACAGACACACTGTTTGACTGGGAGAGGCACAGTACTCGATTCATGGCTTACGGGTGATGTCTTTAAAAGGGTGCATCACTAACTAAGGTAACTTATATGTGAATAGGTGTTGCTGTTGGAAATATGGAGTGTCTTGCGTGCCATCCAGAACTTGGATGATTTTAAAGTGACACTCAAGTGACTTCACAAAGCTTCTGCATAATATGTATAGGATTATATACAGCTCAGTATAGTTCTTGTTATTATTTTTGCAGTGCTCACATTCACTTATCTTGTGAGACTAGCTCCAGTATTTGACTGCTATTCGTATTATGTGAAGCTTTTCTCTCTTTAACTGTCATTGCAAGGAATCTCATTAGAAACACCACATATTACCATACATTTGACTAATCTGGTTAGATGGTATTAAGGTCTGGTTATGCCAGAAAGTGGGACAGTGATATTAATGTGCATGCCTTTGTGAAATAATCAGTTCTAGAAGAATTGCAGATGTACCAATGGCTCGTTGGTTAACTACTGAACATATCGAGCTCTCTGCTGTGTCTTCGTAGCCGTAAAACCACAGTGTAATTCTTACACTTTTCCCTCGCTTTCATGGACTTGTAATGAGCATACTCACAAATGAACTCCATTCAGCCAAGACTCTGGGAAGCTTAATATTCAGGCAAGAAGCAACAGAGCACCAGTTTATTTAGAAAAATGAACATGTGCATGTGGAGAATAGGAAGGTTCTGTACGTGGATTCATTCATTGCAGCCATTTACTGGTGTTCACAGAGGAACTTTGCTAAAAGAGCTGGAGGGTTGCTGCCGAATGACACCTTGGGGATCAGTCTTGACATTTAAACTTCTTGTCACTCACTGCCTTCTTTATTTTTTGTGAAAATCGTACTCTTTCAGGTTTCTTCTCTCTATACTTTGAGAAGAAGGTTTTTGCCTCTAGATTTAGCCTTAGTTACTCCCCCTGTCAGAGTTTTAACAGGGAAGAGTGAAAATCCTGCATCAAAGTGTTTTTCAGCTGCTTTGTTGGCAAACCTTGAGTTTTGAATTTTGGCTGAATCAGCAATGCCGGTACTTAATTTGTTTAAGAAAGTTATACTTGTGCTTCCAGCTTATGCTCAGCTCCCTTCAGTGCAGTTTGGTTTGGCTATGTAATGCCCAGATTTTCTGCTTCCTGTCCTGTCCAGCCAGCTCCGAAGTCAAAGGTAGGAAGATGAGAAATGCCAGGAAGCCCAGTCTCCATTTGCTGAAATAGCAGAAAACAAAGTTTTTTTTTTTTATTTTTTGTTTTAGTAACTGGATCCAGTGTCATGCTTACTTTGTTATGAGTTAATAATTCATGACACTGTTCAGATTTCTTTTGTTGTTACCTCAAAAATTTGTAAGCATGTTCAATGCAATCCATCACTGACACAGCAGGATTTGATCTTCTGCTGCCTGGGGCATAACTGCTAGTCAAAGAAATGAACTGAGGGTGCACAGAGGAATACGGATGGGAAACATTACCAGTAATTTTTTTTTTAAACTCATTAACGTTGCCTTCATCTCTCACTGCCCTAGGTAACCTGTCAGATCACCTACAGCAAGGTGTAAAAGTCTGAGACTACTTTCCTATTCATGTGAAAGGGGTCTCAGACTTTTGGAACTCACTGTATATGCTAATGCAGAGTAAGACTGTGGAGAAAGACATGAGTCACTGTGTGTAGAGTAACGTCAAAGCCATTAAATAAAGTTCATGGCTACAGATTAAAGGTTAAGGCTGAGATGAACTGTATAATATCAACAATAATAATAATATCTCTCTGTGTGGGTCAGAAATGTTAATATGTGGCTAAAAGGCACTCTATAAGAATACACCAAGGCCTTTATGTTTATGGTTGCATTAGCATTTACATAAGTACACATCTAAGAGTGGCATACACACATACACAGAGTGAAGCCTGACCTTTGCTTCCATGACATTCAGCTGTCTATTTTTTTCTAGCTTCTGCTCAAAGGTTGAAAGTGAAAGTGTTGGGAGATAATAATGCTCATTAAATGCAGATTTTGACATCATAACCCCATCTCAGCCATATTGTGGGTATGTACTTAATTCTGGACTGCTTAAGAGATTTCCTTTCTTGTCTTGCTTTTGTTCAGGCTTGCAAGGCCATGATGTAGTTCCAGTTTTAAACGAGCACCAACGCTTGAGTATATTACACCTCTTCTGTGGCTGCTGATAACTTCATATGTAGCTTTCCAAGTGACTTGTCACAAATTGCGAGTTGAAATTGACTGACCCCCCTGCAAAGCTGAAAATGCTTCACTGTGCAATTGAAATGAGATGTCCAGGACTTCTAAAGGTCCAAGCAGAGTGTTGCGGAAGTCAGTTAAAGTCATGCGGTTTCATAATATCTTGATTTAAAAGTAAACTTTAAGGCTGAAAATGGAAAATAAATAATTTCTTGCCTGCTCCTTATCTAGAGTGCCATGGCATCGATGTTACATGCCACTATAGCTCCTTCTCATTACATCTGGCTCTCACATAGGCCAAGCCAAAAATAAATTATCTCAGCCTGGGTGCTATTTTCAGAAGAGACAGAGAAAAGCAAAAGTAGGATGTTCAGTGTTACCTCCAGGCTTACCGTCGAGGTAAATCAAAATTGTAGCATGAGTCATGTAGGCACCCTTCATCACAACCATGGCAGTAATTGCTAATTAAAGAATTTGCACTGTTCATGCTTTGCCTTAAGATGAACAAATTAAAAACCTTTTCCCTGTTTCTGTGATTCAATTAAAGTCGGCCTACTTTCAGAGCTTCACTGAAGTGTTTTTTTTTTTTTTTTGTGAATCAGCATCCATGGATGAAATTGCTGGGTAGAGAGCGCTTTCAACTATTTTCAGTGTAGAAGTTTAGGCTACTTTAATTCAGAAAAAATGTAAACTTTTCAAAAGCTGTGAGTTGCCCCCAGGCCTTAAAATCAGTGGCCAAGTTATCAGTAGCCAAGTGTTTCATTCTGTCTGTCTGTGTGCACTCCAGTAGATAACACTGGTGAAGCAGCAAGACAATTACAATGGTGGGCATTGAACAAGATTTACAAGATGTACAATTTTTTCCCCCTTTTTTCTTGGCAGTTTTAGTAAAAGACTGGGGTGTGACCAGAGAGACACATAACACATTGAATGTCTGTGTGTCTTCATTTCCCCAAATGCATGTTTCACTTGGGTGTATAATTTATACCTCAACAGAACCATGATAGAAATATAATTTGTCTATTTGCCATTAGCTTTATTTTGCCAAGCATGTGTTTGGATTCTGAGTTCAGCGGAATAATAAAGCAGAAACGCATGACAGTTGGATATTGTCAGGGTTTGCCAGCTTTGCCTTTTCCATGTCAGTCCAACAGGATATGAAGCATCACCAATGTGCATCTGCTCCTCAGAAAAACAGCAGTTCTATCACATTTACTCTCTGGATTGTCACATAACAGCTACTTCGCTTGTATGATGTGTCTGATGTGCCAGTATGTATAAAACAGTCTGATGCTCTCGGCCTCCGTCTGTAGCTGACTTCAGTTCAGCTTTGGGAAGGTGAGTCCTTTTTCAACAGAAGTGCATAGAAGATTCAGCAAAAAACTTGGATTACATTTGGCTCATGCCATGTCCAGTTGCTTTCTAATTATCTGAACATCACTGCACTTTAGTTAGAGTTAAGGAAAGAATGTGAAAATAGTTGTGGTATGGTTAACGTCGGGTGAATTTTACCTCCTGGATAAGGATCAGGAATACAAATTGCAAACATTAAAAGTAAAGTTTAATTTCAGTTTTGTTACGTGTCTTCTACAGCGCAACCACAACACAACTTATATTTTGCTTTGGTACCAAAAAAAACCCCAAAACACTCCATCCTCTCTCCACTGAATGCACAGAATGTTCTTCTCGACACTACCATAATAAAGTAAGGCCGACCTGAAGGAGGATCTGTTACTCTGTTCATCACTTATCCACTTCATTTTTCAAATGCTGCGACTGCTAATGCTACTAATCAAAAATGTATGCATAACAGGTAATTATACTTGATCAACAAAGTGAAAATAAGTGAAAATAAGCAGAAAGTCCCAACTGCCACTCAGGTATTTCATTTTGACTGGCTAATGTACATTTTTCAGGTAATGACATGCACAGTCATATAGTAGATGAGGGCTAGACTTCTTGCTCATGGAAGTCTGAAGGTTTTGGTTTGACCTTGATGCCAGATGTAGATTGTCAGAAACATTTTTAAGATCAAAACCTCAAATGAGAAAGGAAGGAGTCTGTAGTTTAATTAAACAATCCCAGTGGGTTATGTTTCAGCAATAATTTCATTTCATTTTAGGTTCTTTGTCTGTTTGAAGTTACATTAGGTCTAAATACGTACTATGGTAACCACAAGCCTCAGCAACAGTTGCTATGGCGAAGAAGTCGTCCAGTATGGAGGCTGAACACAGGCCTCTGTTGGAAAATTTGCTCAACTCAAATTTAATTGCCAAACTCATTATCAGATTTCCTTAAAAAAACATCATCTAGCAGTCCAAGGCATGAGCAAAGGATTGGTGACTGGTGATGAAGTTAGAAGAGTCTCAATTGGCAATATTTGGAGATATTCCAGCTGGGGGTTTGTCTACATCGTTGCTGATGTGGGAGTTAAATGGGACTATTAACCTACTTAGGCAACCTCACATTGTCCTCACATTGATTATAGCCTATTCCACTTTCCTTTTTTCTCCATCAGTTTCATTCTTCTTGTGGCATCTTCTCCTCAGAGATCTGCTGTTGCTCTTGTTCTTGCCTTCAACCCTTCCCGCTGTGCGGCCACTGGAAAAGGCAATTAACAAACCTTTTCATCTCATCCGCAGTCGTAGGTCTCACTCTGTCTCTTTTCCGTCGTTCCTCTTGTCTCTGTCTGTGCCCTGACTGTAGTGAGGAGTCATTATCCTATCAAGCCTCTTGTCTCTGCTATTTTTTTTTTCTGAACTCAAGGTCTGCAACATATTGGATCCATTTGCTTTGGAGTCGGTGCTTTGTCTTTAAAAAAAACAAAAAAAACCTGGTGTCAAAATGTGAGTTGTAGAACGAAGGGGCCTTTATTATTTTTATTTAGATAAAACATTATTCCAAAATATTTTGTGAAGTTATGTGGGAATGGAAGTCAAATTCATCACAATCTATTGCTGCATCTCACTTAATTGGTGGTTGCCTTTCTCCTGTTTCTCTTTTCTTTTCTTTTTCTTTTTTTTCTTTCTTTTTTCTATTTGGGGTCGCCGCAGACAGTCAGTTCTGTGATTTGCATGATTTATTTGGCTACAGTTTATACGCTGGATGCTCTTCCTGTCACTGCCTTGCCCATTTATCCTTGCTCAGGATATGATTTGGGCTGTGGCTGGGGTTTGAAGGTTACTTTTCTCCTGCATATTGTTTGAAAACTCTTCTATCCCCTATAATGACCAGTGTTTCACTGCTTTGTGAATACACAAGCATTTCATCATGACCAAAACTTTTAAGGGCCATGATAACTGCCAAACAGTGTGAGTAGCTAAAATCATAGTCTGCATCACCATCAACTTGGTAACCTTGAAGTTTTATTGGATTTATGTATTTATTTATTTATTAGATTTGCTTACCTTTATTCTAAACACAGAATGCTCCAATGATGCCCCTCTGGCAGATTATTGTAGGATTGTATTGTTGGAAAGATGCTTCAAAATAAAGTCAAAGGGACTAAAAGAAAGTCAGTTTTTGTGGCCTCTTTATGTCCTTTACGACAGAGAGGGGGCTGTAACAGCAGCTGCCTGACACGATAGGCTCAGGGTCAACAGAGCTTAGTAAATTTTTCAAGGTTCATAACAGTAACTGCGGATCATTGACCGTGCTCATAAATCTCATAGATGATGTCATTGTGGTGGGCTTTGGTAGAGATACGGTACTGGAGTCCTGTCATGGGTCTATAGCGGCTCTGAATGAGCATCTCTTGCATATAAATTGCTTTCTTTCTCTAGTGGCTGAGCTGAGCTGAAATGCAGAACAAGTCTGTTTTTCATCTGCTACAGTTGATATATTGCAAAATATGTATTTTTTTTTTTTTTAAGTAATAACTTGAATATCAGATAAAATAATATATATTTTTCCTTTAGACCCTAAAAGTAAACATATGAAATGCTAAAAGTTTCATTTCGGTTTGGTTCATTAGACTTAACAGGGAACTTAAATCAGTGAACTTGGATGATAGGAAATGGCGATAGATTTTTTTTACGATCTATCTCACTGTCTTTTCAAGCCATGGCCAGTCTCACTGTGAAGGTGCAATTGGATTCCTCTCTCTGCCGGAGGAGCTGGAGAATAATGCTACGATAACAGTGGGTATCACCCAGATGTGTGTCTGGGAATTAGTGTAACTTTTTTTTCACATGCAGCTACTCCCTCGGGTTTCTTCAGCAAATAGAAATGTGGCCATAGCTGCCTTACCTTATTAAAAGGGTAACCCCCCCCAACCGACAACCCTCTTGCACAATGCCTGAGGGGGTAAAAAAGGGTTAGGGTTATTTCAGAGAAAAATGAGTTAGAACATACTGATTGTGTATTTAGCTATGTGATATATGTGTGTGTGTGTGTGTGTATATATATATATATATTTTTTTTTTTTTTTTTTTTTTTTTCCTCTCCCTACACACATTTGTTCATACACATTTTCTGGCTACAGCGACCACTGGAAATACTCAAAAAAACACTGAAGTTGCCATTTTGAAGAGGTGTGTAATGAGCCATACAGTAACTATAAAGAAGAGACTACCTTATATTCTCCTATGGAGATTTGTGTCTCCTCGAGCAAGCAGAAAATATAGCTGTCACTTTGTATTCTGCTTTCAACTGATGAGTTCGAGTTCTCTTACCGACACAGTCCTTTTCAAGGGAGTGATGGGCCACGACCATTATTTTGTACTGTATTCAGCTATTGTCCTATTGTGTTTGGGCAAAACACCTGTACTGAAGCTCTTGTTTAGACAATATAGACTTTCCCTCTCACATAAAGAAGTCAGTTTGCATGAGAACTCAGGGTGAAAGTCTATTTTCATGCTTATTTTATGTTTGTTTTTCATATCCCCGGCTTCCTTGTAGACCAAAATGTTCAATTACAGTGAACTGAATCAAATCAAACTTCACTGCTCTGTCTGTGATTATAGAGCAATATACACTGTGATTGATTAAATAGTCTTTTTCATTTTTACATCATTCTTCTAATCTTTGATTGTAATGACTTATTTTCTAGATTTAATCTCATTTTAGCATTAATCCATTGTTTCTGCTTCTGCATTGAGAAAGTTTAATGTGAAAGCTGACGAACTTTACCGCATGCTTCTTCCTTCTGTTTATCATCTCTGACACAAATATCAATACCAAATAAAAATGCTTGAAAGAAAATATCTTTTTTGTTCAAAAAGAGTATAGCCAGCAGACTTCCCCCTGTCCTTTATTAACTATGTCATTGGTTCTGTCGTGTTGGCATCGAATCAAGGACTACAAAGCTGTCTTTGTGCTGCGCTGTACTTGCCAGGGGTCATGGTTGTCTGGCTCACTTCTGCAAATTTTTAAAGCAAGTTCAGATTGAGGTGCTGGAGTGCAACTTGTTTGGATGCTGACTTGTTTGATTTATAACTATTGACTTGTATTACATACTCATTGCCGTTTCAGCAATTTATGATGGGAATACAAAACAAGGCTGGACACGATGGTCTTTCTGTTGTCTGGTTGGCCCCACACTGTGTTTCAGCCATATTTTCACAGCTTGCCATTAAATTTTCTACAGATGTTCATGTCTGCATGCAAAAGCATGCATTATATGCTGAACATAATGCCAGCATCTTAGCATATTGTGAGCCACCCTGAGCATGTAGCCATGTCCATGTCACCATGGCTGTCCTGTTTCATAATATAAAATGTAGCCTTTGACCTTGAAAATTTGTTTGCAATTCTATTACAGACCAAAGATTATAGTTATTTTTGGGAAAAAAGTAGCAAAAGTTGCTCATACCTTATGATCTACAGCCAGAAAGATTCTTATACAGAGCAGAATTATTTATAACTCAGTGCTTCAATGCATGGACAGTAATTGGATAGTTGGGTCTACGATGTGGCTGGCATCATATTCATTGCTCCCCATCTCCATTTTTAGTGTTAGTATACTGTGCGTGTGTGTGTGTCTGCCTGCCTGCCTCATTAGGTGGTGTTCCAATGACACCGGTGAGACCAAGGTCAGGTCCTAATCCTCAAGGGGTCACACAGATCTACAAAGAGAACAGCTGACACAGCACATAGGTCCATGTTGTCTGGAGGGAGACGGTAATTAGGGTTACTAACAGTGTTTAACAGCCAAACACTGCTGCACTTGGAACTATGACTTGGTATAATTCAGAATGAAAAGGGAAAAAAGTAGGTGTCAGTTATGACGGGAAAGCTCATTGAATTAAATTATTTTAGCAGCCTTTCTGTTTGAAAAGGTTGCCATATATTTCTTCAGCTCTCAGTCTACATACAAGTGTGCTGTGGCAGCACATGAAGCCAAATTGCTGCTGACCTAGAAAAGTTTGTTTTGTTCTGTTCTTCAGTTGCTGTACTAGATAAGTGATCTGCTCTTGTAATTTTGATACATGATGGTATATAAACTCAACAATAGCACTGCCCTGAGGATAAAGAAATCCTTTCCAGTCACAAAAGCAATCAGCATGAGAGAGAAGGGAGAGGGAATGACAGGAGGGAATGAGCCACAGACTGGACTTGTACCAGGGCATGTGATCCACCAGGCGAACCACAGAAAGTGTTGCTTAAAAATTCAGTCATGTATTAACTGAAGAACATAATGATTTTTATCTACAGCATAAAAAGAATGTAATACGCAGTCTCTGTAGACACCAGCATTGGCGAAAATATTTGATGTATACCTGATCAACACTAATGATTAGGCACCAGTTTGTAGTGAATCTTTGAGGCAAATGTTAATACTGATTGATGACATATTAGTCATATTTGATAAAGTGATGCGAGTAACAGCTTATTTATCCAACAGCTATGTGTGAATTTATCAATTTTTCATAAGTGATAACTTGATCCCAATATTTTACAGATCAATATCTTGCAGCCTCTAAATTTACCAGTCCATATAGGGACGTGAGTTCCTTGTTTGCATGAGCTGTCTGCTTATGAAACAAAACCCTGCCAAACCCACAGAATTCTAAAATTCAAAGCTTCTTGTGATTTACAAATATGTTTTAAGAGGAAATGTGAACTTGTAGGACCCAATCTGGGAGACTTAATACCCACTGCCAGCAGCAAAATTCATTTGGTTTGACTAATTGGTAACCTTACTTACTGTTACGTGATGCATGCAGCATTGCATCTTTATGATCACGATTCATTTGACATTCTCCGTTCTTCTCCCACAATCAGTCACAACTATCAGGATTGCAGCATTAAACATTCTCTGAAAGCCTATGCAAGTACGTTGGAATACAACAGAGATCAGCTTCTTTTTAAACAAGGTCAAACTTTAACTGCTAGCAATTTGCTGCACTTTCTGAAAGCATCCTATTACTGTGCAGTTTTATATGCTCCAAAAAAAAAAAAAAAAAAAAGAGAGAGAGAAAAAGATCAACAATCGCCCTGTATCAGCATTCTGGGCTCTCTCATTTAGGTGAGTTCGCTCTTTAATGGCTCCCCTGCATAAAACAGTGGTTTGTTATGGAGTGTTTTTGCTCATAGTTGTGGTCAAAGTGGTCACCTGTAATTCAAAAACATGGACTGGACCAAAAAATTAACTAATTGTAGCTGAGGTGTGATTTCACTCTGCATTCACTGCGAGTGTTGGAAACTGCTCGATACTGTGAGATTGGAGAGGGTTTGCTAACTCTGCATGCAGCTCAGAATCTGCCCTGGATACCGAATGCCAATGACTATCAGGTGGCCGAGGTTCATGCAGAAGTGCATCGCACAGGGGGTTGAATGGTAATTTTCCCACAGAAGTAATGGAAATGCTGATGTTTGTGATTGCACTGCAGCATATTTATCTCTCTCTCTCTGCATACACACATCTGGCCACATCAGAGATTCAATGAAAAATCTGTGTGGCACTTGAAAAATGGTAAAATCTGAATGATTACTTTCCCACACAATGTCCACAGTATGTATTTCAGTTCATTTATTGTGGATAATGTTAGTTCTACTCCCTATATGACCTTCTACACAGTGATTGCTATTTGGCATTATTGTCACTGTTAACCGTGTTCAGTGTGTAAATAGTAAATGCTTAACCAGTGGTTATGTAAAGCCACAGCAATCAGAGCTAATTGAACTGTAAATTTTATGACACAGGAAATGGACTTAACTTGGAATTATAGCTGCTTGCCCAATGAGATAAACATTTTTAGGTTTCTCTTCCATTTCTAGTTTTGGACCTGAACATATGCCTTTGAGAGGCAAATCATTTTAATATCAGAGTATTTTCTGACAGCACCATCGAACAAGTGTTTCTGCAGCTTGTTGCTGATACTCACTGCCTACTGCTGTAGGCAATTTGAAAGTTGTTTAACATACAATTATTATTATTTTTTTTTAAGGATTTTACGCAGCTGAACACAAAGTTTTCCTCAGCTGTTATGTGATTTGTTATAACATTGAGGGAATGATCCATTTTAAATGCCCAAACATGTAATGTTTCAATGAAAAGTCCCCTCTAGCGTCCTCAGCGCCCTCACTGGATTTCCAAAGTTCCTTTAGCCTTTAGGGGGCAGTGTTGGTTCATTCTTCACACTGAGGGCTTGTTGGAAGTATTTACAACCGCTTCATGGAGGAGAGAATGACTGAGCCAAAGGACAAGAGGCAAAATGTATATGAGTTTAGAGAGAGAGAAGAAATGTTGGGAAGAAGAAAGGAAGCGAGAGAAGCAGGACGAGTGCAGACGTGAGCAAAAGGCTGGGCGGAGAACAGAGGAGGAGTGCTAAGCTTTAGAGGCTGCAAAATGATCACCGTTAAAGTTTGATGGTGATTAACTCCTCTATGATGCAGCAATGAGAAAGGTGATTATTATGTGTTAAGATGGCTTCTCTGTGTTTCATCTTCTCTTTCTTCTCACTCCTCCTCTCCTTAAAATATAAATGGACTTAAGTCCTTCTGTGCTTCACATATTAAAATCGGCAGTGATTTACTGGCAACTAAATGAGCGAAAGCAGCAAGTTGAGCTTTTTACTCCATTACATAAAAAATATCTCTCTTTTTATGACGGCTAAAAATACAACATGGTATGGCAGCCACACTTAACTGAGCTGAATGAATTTCCTTCGCACCCTCAACCCTCCTTGTCCTCAATCCCTTTGTCTTCGTCTCTCGTTTCGTTCCTTCCCCTCTCCACTCCTCCGCATCTCCTTCCCTTGTCACAGTCTTTTCCTCCTCTCTCTGTCTCTCCAGGTAGATGAGGTCTGTGATCAAGTGGAGGCTTTTGTATCGGTGTCATGCAGTAGAATCTAATTCTCTTCACATTTTGAATATCAGAGGTGTACTTAAAATGCTTTGTCATTTGAGGTTGGTCATGGAGGTTACTTTGAAAATTATTTTGAGGCAAGTACTTGGTATTCATTTATATACGCAGAATTATTGCAGCAAACTAACTTTAAGCATGCAGAAATCAAAATAACTAAATTGGTTTGCTAGCAGAAGAGAAAATAACCATAATTACTGCAGTATGTGTGCATGTAAGTAAGTCTTAATATCAAAACAGCCCACAGAGCTTCAGATAATCTTCTGTTTTGTGGCCTTGGGCAGATTGATGCTCACTTACATCCTCTGGACATGATATAAGACTGTTGCAGGACCCTACGCCATCTTTCAGATGTTGAATCCCAAGAAGGAAGGGACTGGCTCACATTTTCATTTTGTCATAATCTGACCCAATTTTCTGGGTTGACAGAGAATGGAAGCATCATGTTGTTATGGTGTGCTTGTCTTAATGTTGCTGCAATACATCGACATCTGTCATGATTCAGCAAATATAGGCGCAATCTTGTACAAACTGGTGCAATTTTATTTGCAATAGTTATTTTACATGAAAGAGTTCTGTTTAGGTCAGTCTGTTGGTGTGCTACTGTAGTCCAAATTCCATGTTGCTCAAGATGAAAGTTGAACTAAGCTCACACATTCATATTCTCCAAAGGATGAAGTGTAATAACTAGTATTAACTTTTCATCTTGCCACCGAATGAAAATATAAATTTAATAAATACTTGCACTGCAAAACAAAATCATACTATAGAATATTAATTAATTGACCATGTATTGGGGTCTTTATTGTGAGAACGACATGACTCCACATTACACACCATAGCACTCCACAATATCACCACTAGGAATGAAACAAATTAGCAAATTCAGAGGAAGGTGCGTAAAAAAATTGTGGATCCCAGAGTACATCCAGGTTGTGTTTGGAAAAGGTGAAATTAATGCAGATCATGACCTTTGTAGTTTAAAAGCTCTAAGGTTGTTCTGATGTAGCAGAATAAAACCTCTGCTTTGCTGTAGTAATGACTTGTCGCGTAGCCCAGCAATACAAATAAGCAAAACGGAACAACATGACTGGCGGCAAAGAAGCCTGTAGGTCACATGGTGGTTTTAAACATCCATTTATATGCATTCTCATGGAAATAAACCAAATCCAATTTGAGCTTAACATATGCACTACCTATTGCTGCCATAGTTGAAAATCCAATATAATGACATTGCACAATTTTGGATGTTTTCTACCAAGGAAGTAACTTTAAATAGGTCCTCCTGTATGCACCCTGTACAGCTTTGAAGTGACTGTAATAAAGCCAATCACTTTTAATTTAGGCTCCCTGCGTCAGCTCTGTGATGGTATAATTGGGTTACATAATTAACACTAGCAGGAAAACAAAGCAGCAGTTCTATCAGTGTCTTGCAGAAGGACGTAGCACTAAGGGCTATTGCTGAGGGTCTGATTAGGTTGGTTTTGTGACCACAAGGGTAGTGTATCTATGCTGGCAGCTCTCAGGCGACGTTGTGCTGGAACTAACAGGTGGAATGGTGAAGGTAGCGTGGATGAAAAGAGGCGAGGAAATGCAGAAAGGAGAAGGGAGGAAAGGAAACGAGAACAGATGAGATAAAAGAAGAAATGAAGGGAAACAAAGATGAAAAGGGATTAGAGCAAAGTAGACCGGGCCATAAAAGAGGAGAAATTTACTCTAATTGGCATGAAATGTTACTTGCAGAAATAAATGTTTGAACTTGAAAGGTCACTAACAGGTTCTAGACCGCAAGCAGCATTAATAAGGCTGCTCATTTCTCTCCCTCACTTTTTTCTTCTGTGGTCTGTTCATTTTATCTGTATGAGTTATATATTGTCTCAGCTCAGCTGTCCAGAAGTTTTATCCAAACAACTTGAGATGACACGCAGTCTTTGAAGTGGAATTCCCAAAGTCAGGAAGAAAACACCCCCCCTCCCTCAAACACACACACACACACACACAAAACCATTAAAGAATAAAATCAAAATGATGACTTTTATTTTTTGTCAAAAGAACGTGGCCCTGCAAATGAAACAACTCTGAGATCAGAATACTCATTAGTGAAGAAATGAGCACATTTTATTAATGAAATCTGTAGTGTAAAGTAGAAGAAGAAATGGTTGATGAAATAGAATGCAAGGTCTTCATTAAGGACGGTGACAGAAGCCTGCCTTCAATCTGCAGAGAGTGGGGACTAATGGATGCTCTGTGCTCCGAGGCTACAGCATGTAGGCGAAGGCTGTGGAATTTGCTTTGAAGCTCATGGAGTGGCGGACTTGCGGCAGTGTTGAACAAACTTTCAGCAGATTATGGAGGGCCAGGGGAAGAGAGAAAGGAATGGAGAGAAAGAGACGAATCAGTCATCGCTCTGACTCTGCAGCAGGAAGTAGCCAATCAGAGTGCAATCAAAAGCTCCTCTCTTGCGATATCAAAAATAACTTTCAGTACTTCACAAGTACAGGCAGGAGAGATTCATTTCATCATCGTTTCATCCGCATTAGTTCTGATGGAAGGGTTGGAAATCAAAGCTAACAATCTCCTTGAGCTTTTCAGTCAAGGTAGTTGTGTAGCTCTTAAATCAGGATGACATGAACTTAGAAGGCAACCATTTGTTTTGCAATGTATCCACCATAGCACATTTTGTGGTGGCACCCCTACTGTATGATATAGGTGCTTGGTGCTGAACAATGGATACTGTATGCTCTGATATGCACTCCAAATAACCAGCGAGAGAGTACGTCTGATAATTTGTCTTGGTACTGTAGGTCTGATGGCCACTGTGACACTGAGTGTTTTTGTTCTTTTGTGGTGCATGGCTGTAAGGGAGTCACTATTTTTTGATGTGTAAGATGGAGTACTCCAGGGCTCTGTTCCTGGTCCTCTAGCTCTAGCTTTAGCTCTTGGCTAAATTATTGGCAGTCATAGATTAAATTTCTATAACTAATGATACTCACCTTTATCTGCTTGCAAAGGTAGATGACCATTCTTTTAGATGGAGGATTCAGCATCACAGCAACAACAAAAACCTTTTCATTGGACCATCAGCTGGTTTGTACTCGATCTGAACATCTTTTAAATCAAAACCGATTTACAATTCAATGCAGTTGTTTTACGCCCCTTTCGCATATTTGTCTCCTTCGTTTTATTAGTTGTGTGTGTAGTTTTTATGTGGCAAACACACAAGAATGATATTTCTCTCAGAATATGTGAAGTAAACACGCTGGACTATATGATTATCATGTTTGTGATTCTGAATACTGCAGTCAGAGAGATATTAGTATTGTAGCTTGACAGGGGATACTTTCAAATAAATAAACTTGTGGCGAAACAACAAAAAAGAGGCTTTTTGTTAGTATAGTTGCTGTGTGCGTCGCTGCTTACTAACTCTCTACCTTGTGTTTTCCGTAAGGATACATCAATTTGAAATAAGATTTAAGCTACAAAGTCAGGTTTGTCTTTTGGCAATTGAAAAGGCAAGCTATTTTCTACCTAAATAATAAATGGCCAGTTAATCTCCTGTTAAACTTTTAACCACAATTGGCTGGCACCTGCAAATGTGTTCTTTTCTATTACTACGTACACTAAAAATGCAGGCCTGTAGTTTAACTGACAGAAAATAATGAATAATATAAGAAGAGGATTAATTTAAGTCATGACCACAAGTGGGGCCAGATAAATCAGAATTAGATTATGTCAAATCTTAAAACCCTGATGCCTATTAAAGTTCAGAAAGTGATAAATATAGTTCTATATGTAAACATTTACTGCCTTATTGCTTATAAGGCACAGTGGTCTGACATATTAGGTAGCAAATTTTGCAAAATTTAGCCAATGAACAGTCAATCTCTTCAACGGTTTTATGCATGTTAATGTTCCATTGCTTGAGTGTGGTTGAGTCAGTGTTTATGCATTTGGTTTGTGTTTAACTATACGTATCTAAGTGTTTTTTCGTGATTAAAAAGACCATGACTGTTTGCAAATGGAGTCTATTAAAACCACTCTCAGGTTTACACCCGTCGAGGAGGACTGCAGACTGATAATCTACTTACATACACCACTGTGAAAGAACAGAGTGGGTGCTCGGAGACATGGAGGAAGTACAATATTTCATAGCGATCAGAGGGAGTAGAGGGAGAGGGGAGGACAGATTTAGATACCTCAAGAGAGACTGGAAGGAGAGAGCGCTAAAAACAGATGAGTGGAAGAAATGACAGGGACATGGGACACCTTGAAGAGCAACAACAACTGAACAGGACCCACTCAAGAGCTGGCTCAAGCATATTTTTGCTATTTATTTTTTCAATAGTTATTTAAACTTATTTCAGGTATTGAATTCCCTTTTCCTTCATGGCATTTTGATGCTGAGACATAAGGGAGACTAGACACACAACAAAAAATGGCCATGGTCTTGTTGGCACGGCTTCCTTTCAGCTGGTGCCAGGCCTCATTATTGACAGGCAAAGGAAAGAGAGTAAGCCACCGATGTGGTGCCCACTGTTGTCTTGGGCTGTATGGAGCAGCATGCCATTAGGCTCAACCTGGAGGGGGAAGGGAAAAGGATATTCTCAGCTTGTGCTTCAGCACAGCACCCACTAACACCATGACTGATTTATGAAACTTTTATGTATCCATTAGTAATGTGGTGTAGCCTCTGTTGAATGTCAGTGGATCAGGACACATGCATGGATGTGAGCGTGAGATGACACGTTTGTGTAGTCATTGTCTTTGTGTGTGTGTATGTATGTATGAGTGAATGTGTGGTACTCATATCAAGCAGGCTCAAAATATTCACTGAGCATCCTTCATTTTGATGAGGATCACCAATAGAGATATGGCTATTTTACAGAGAGAGTGCACCGTCAATAATAAACTGGCCTTCAGCAAGGGGAACATGGCCCCTTGCTGTGATGTGTGTTGTCATCACAATGGCACTACAAATTTTACAAATTGTTCACATGTATACTCACATCTTAATCTCATATTAATGACATTGTATGGATGTGGATAGAAAGATTTTGTCTGTACTATTGATTAGTTTTTTTTTTTTTTTAATTTTAATTTTTTTTTTTTTATTTTAAGTAAGTGAATGGTTTTTGCAGAATCCCAAAATGCTCATACTGAACATTTCTGTTCACCAGCAGCTTTTTCTGTTCTACAGACAACCCTCAAAGTGCTTGGTTAAGCTTGGGAAAGATCAGGATCCTGCTTGAATACTGAAAGAGCAATTGCAATTTCGTGACAGGATGTATTTACTTTTTCAATATTTAACCAGACCAGTAGCCTTTAGTGAAACGTCTCTTTAGTTTACACCAGGATGCAAAGCCCTGTGCTGTTCTTGAGTGTTGTATTTGGACAAATATATAAGCTGTGGCAAAGTGTTGCATTGCCAGTGGGCAAATTTTCTCGATTAATTTGACTAAGTCAATGTTCTGTTTGTAATTTACAATTCAAAGCATGCTCTCTGTCTTTTACTTTAATACTAAACAGTAACTAAATGACATTAAGCCAGCTTTAGTGGTTGCAGTCCAATGAATTGTTTCTGAAAAACAACATCCCCTCATAAATCACAATTGAGAACTACTCCAGAAACTTTGCTGCTTTAAATTGTGATTGTTAGAGGAAAGAACTGGATTCATTGAGGGAAACTGCACTTTCAAAGGATGCATGGTCTATTGTCTCCTGTTAAACCTTTTCCCCTTGTAAGGTTTGCAAAGATGCTGTTAATGTTTCTTATCTTTCAAGGATCCACTTTTTTTTTTTTTTTTTTTTTGGACTTTGGCTGGAAACTTGGTGAAAATTTTTGTGGCTGTGGGCAAATTTAGCACCCCAGTCTGCAATATGCATTTATGCGCATAGATTTTCACTCGAGGGCGATACTGGTCATAATTTATTACAGCATTTTGAAAGAGGCAGTTTTTCTCCGTCTCAAATGAGAATCACTTCTTGCTGTCATTTTTATGGAGCCCATTTAGCTATCATGAATATCTGAAATCTACTTTGGCGTAGCAAAAAAGCCCATTCATCCTATACATGTAGAGATTAAAACATACATTCTGACACAAATACATTGTTTGTGCATATAGGTAAACACAACTTATGCACATGTGCATGTACTATAATGGGTAATTTGCTGCTGCTATGCTAGGGGAGGGTGGGTAGAGGGGTGTCCTAGAATATAAACAGTCTCCCATTCTCCTTCTGTCAGCCTCACCTCTCTCTTATCTCCCCCAACAATGCCACACCCGCGAGGAAATAGAAAAATGAACGGAATTGCTACAGCAGCCTTCAAAATCCTGTTTAAACGGGAAGATTTTCTTCATGGTTCAGTAGAAAGATATGTTGAGAGTTGCTCTAAAAAGGGAACTGTGAAGTTTTCCAAGGCAATGTTTATGTGCACTTGGGTCTTAGAGCCTTTGGCTCTGCCTAAAGTGGGCTCCTCAGAGAGTGTGGCTTTGACAGAAGTAGCCAGAGCTCTGTGTAGAAGCACAGAGAATTTGGTATCAGTGAAATGTCCAAGACTGAGCATTTTTGACTGCAGGGGATGGTTTACAGAAATGCTCTGTATGTTAACACAGACAGGCTTAGAGGAGATGGTGACCATGTTGTTTAATCTGTAATTAGCATTTTTCTGGACAAACTGCCCCTGAAGCCATTACAGCCCTTTTGTGTCGGGAGCTTGTTTTTACAGGATCAATATCAAATAAAAACATACTGCTTTGGCACAGTATGCTTAGGTTGTCTCCAGATGCTGAAAAGTGCTTTTTAAAAATTAGACATTAAGTTTTTTTTTTTTCATCCATCGGTGACAGCTCGGCATACTGGAAAAAATCACAGTTAAGACTGAAGTGCATAAAAAGCTAAGAGATGAAAATGTAATAACGCAAAGCTGAAGTGTGTGTGTCCCAGGTTCAATGGTTCAATGCTTTAAGACTAAAGCATCTATTACTTGTGATAAAAAAAGAAGGCATGAGTGGCGTGGGGTGTGGGGGTTTAAGACAAAATGCAGAGCTAAGGTGAAACACGGTCAGAGGGAACCTGTCTTGGAGCTGCCCTGAGGCTTGGATTTCTTCAAGATGTTTCCCCAATAACTCTCTCCATCAGCACAACTTGTGGAGGAGTTTGGCCTGAAGTGCTGTCCCCCCCTCCAGTAGCACAGGAACACTTTGTACAGCTGTGTGTTACCTGCAGCTGTGTGTGTGCAGTTTTATACTGACTCTGCATAGTTTAATAATTTCCAATGTCTGCAGGAGTTTTTGGTTGAGTTAACTTATTACAGTTTGGTTCTGCGTCGGTTAAGTCATCGAATATCTGAGAATCTTGTCTTCTGTCTCTTGTATATGCCAAAGAAATTTGATAAAGATAGTTTTAGTTTAGCCTTAGTTTCTATTTTAAATCCAAACCTGAGTAGATAATGTTGCTGGGTCAGTGTTTCTTTTAATCTTCTTTTAAGCTATGATATGCCTGCTTTCAATATGAGCCTTCTATACCTTCATACCTACATATTCCTCTGGCTGCAACTTTCCATGAGGCGCTTTATCAGCAAGCCTCTTCCTCACCTCTGCCAAATGTGAAAATTTTGCCACACAAAGAAATTCCAGATATACTTATAAACAGCCATTCATCAATATCACCCGCAAAATTCTCCTGAAGAGCTGGAGAAGGAGGCGATTCTCGAAAACGACTGCATTTTATTTGTACAAAAAAAAAAAAAAAAAAAAAATGTTTTAAATCTACTGCTGCTAAAAGTCACCTTGCTTCTTGTTTATCTTGAGCAAACACCCTGAGGATTCAGGCAGAATTTGCTCTGCCCTTTCATTTAAATGAACAGGGATTCTAAACATGGTGAAATTTAACATGCAAGCGTATTACTGTAGTGTCCTTGTTTGTACTCGGTGAATTGTTTTACCTCAGTACGTTCTGGCAGAAGCACCATGCACTAGAGGGATCTTATTGGAACAAGCTTCTACTGGGGAAACAGTCCGCATGATACTGCTGACAGTGAGGTATTACTAAGTAAGCAGGACGTTGTTGTTGTTTTCTAAAGGCCCATTGCTGGTGTGCGGTGTTAAATGTTACACGGGAACATTTCAACCTGTTCCCATAAAACCAAACGACACGAGTAACTACTACTTCTGCTGTATGTGAGGAACATGTTTTTTCTCTTTTGCAATTAGTGTTAACTGCCCTTTGAACACCACAATAAAACACAAGCTATTAAAAATAATGTTAGAAGTGTTTATTTGTGAGGACAAATTATGCTAAGTCATTTTAACCCATTTCACCTTCAAAAAAGTAAACAAACAAGACGATTGTAGTAAACAAGACGAAAAGTAATTAACCATAGGAAAGTGGTCGCCATATGAGATAAATGAAATAAGAAAAATAGTAATGATAAAACGTTAATTAAATATGGAGAACATTGGACATTTAACACAGATGAAATACTACAAAATGAAAAATACTGAGCATGAAATTTAATAGGGCGTGAAGCGACAAGAGTGCAGATGCTTGTGTTTGTTAGATGAGAAATGAAAAGTATGAAGAGGTATTTGCTACCTTCAGTCTTTTGAGCTTAAGAAAAACCTTTTCATTACAAACACTTGTTTCATTACAAGTCCAATCTCTTTCTCTCTCAAAAAACAAAAACAAAAACCGAGCAACAACTGCTTTACATGTGTGTCATACCTTAAAAACTCTGAGGGGATCACTTCAGTAATAAATTCATTATCATAGCTATTTTCAGTCCTGTGAGTTTGGATCTGTGCACTGGTAAACACGCTTCTCAACCCATGTTCACATGGATAGTCTATTCTACCGTGCACAATGGTGAGCATTAGGATCTTCACTTGAGGTGATGACTGAAATAGGGAAAGGAGATTCATGTTTGACAGAGTTCGCACGGAGATGAACATGTTTTGAATTTACAATGAGACCAGAAGCCTTTGGTGAGCACATTATTTGGCGGCAGTTTTTCTTTGCGAGGAGAGTTTCAAAGCCAGGTCATTTCGAAAATGTCAAGTCATCATTGTCAATTCATGAGGCAAGAACTACCTGAAGCAAGTCTCATTTCTCAAAAGCTCATTCCTTATAGAGGAATATCTACTGTGTTGGTTGATGTATTTGTACTTTGCTATAGTGACTGAAGGACTGAACAATGACAGCAAAGAAAATGAAAAGAAAAACTAAACTTTTTTTTGTTTCTGACATTTTCAGTTGACTTTTCATTTTTGCTTTTCTATCTATAGTAATACTACGACGCTTTGGCACAAACATTTGAAGACATAATCTATTGCTGAAGGAAACTGACGGTTATTTCTCACTGCTTTTTCTGGGGTCCCAATAAAAGAAGCACTTAATCAACCAAGGCAATAATTGGTAGAATAATAGATAATGACAAATGGCTGCAGCCTTACAGGAATCCATCATCTAGCTGTTGAAATACATGCACAATGATGTCAACCTTCCTGACTATTTCCTCATTCATTCACTCAAGTGTTTATGATATACAAAAGTTTTAAAGGGACATCCATTTATAATAATTGAGTATGAGGATAATATGTATGGGGATAAGTATAATGGAGTGTTGGTGGTGTGTGTGTGTGTGTGTGTGTGTGTGTGTGTGTGTGTGTGTGTGTGACTGTGTGCGACTGTGTGCAAGCCATATGGAGACATTTGTATTAGTCATTATTCACACAGACTTCATATGAGCCCCTAAGCACCAAGTCACTTCGTCCACTGAGTCATTTGCATAAAAAATGTATGATTGAGTCACATCTGCTCTGAAGCAACACACAAATATTTACACAATACATGTTTTCTTCCTTTTTCTTTCACTCAGACACAAATAATATGAAATAAAGGCACCGTAAAGACAATATCTATATATGATTTGAAAAGCGTCAGCTTTGAGGGAGAAACAAATATTTTACATTGGAGAAATCATCAATTCAGCTTCTTATATATGTAATTATCAATTTAGGGCAGCACACCCATTTAACCTTCTTATTTATATGCCTACATAGTTTTCCTTCATTAAATGCATTTTCATTCAGAAAGATACAGATCTTTCAGAGCTTTGACCTCTGTAGAACACACTATCTGTTTAAGGAGTAGGTAGTCTTAGAAAAATGGGCATGGGCATTGATTTTACCATTATGGTGAAACAGCCCAGGCTTTTAGAATTTTAATTATTCCTTGTTGATTTTCACTATTGACTGTCCATTATATTTCCAATACAAGGAATGAACATCTGATAAATAAAAAGCTAACCACAGTTGGGTATTCACATCTGCAGGATTCCACTTCAAACTGAAAACTTCTCGCTATTCCCCCACAAAGTAACACCTGGAATAAGGCCCAGTGTTCTGCTATAATCCTCAGCTGTAATGTCTGGGTCTATTGAGTGATTTAGGTCTCCTCAAACAGCCACAGCTCTGAGCACAAAAACATCCTGTGTTGTTGATGGACCTAATGTACCATAATCTATTCCTTCAGGAGGCGAAAGAGATGAAGGTTAGAGAAGTCATGATGACAAGTGTAATATATAATAAAACGTATCCATTTGGTGTCCATTAGATGAAAGTAGCAAACTGAAAATGGACTTTAACAGAAAGTTTCTTCTGATGAAAAATAATACATGCATGCTTTGACAGGAGAGTTTTTTTCATTGTTACTGTCAGTGAGATGGTAAAGTTGAAATAATATCAAAGAAAGAAATTATTTAAAATACACACCATTATATCAATTTATTTTTGTGTTATTTATTCCACATAATGAAATGGATACAAAATATTACACACATTTATACAGAATACACTTTCCAAATACTATTATCTCAATATACACATTGTCTTACTACCCAACTCCAAAATCACAAGAAAACTTTGCTTGCTTTAATTTTCTTTTAACCTTAAGGATGAAAGGATTAAAAATGACTCATCAGCATTTAGCATCACCCTTATGTTCGCTCTTACACCACAGTTCTTGATAAACATCTTACTACATTCATCTCCCAGAGGTTGAAGTTTTTTAAACAAACCCTCCAGCACCAATCTTCCTCAAAACTTCTACCTCTGACTCTTTGTGTCAGGGAAAATTTAGGGCATTTGGCTCACAGAACACACTTGCTCATCTAAAAGAGTAGTCCTCATGATGGTCAATTTATTATTTATCTGTGTGTGTGATGGTTGTAAGGGGATGAGACTTTTAAAGGATGAGGCAAAGTGCTGACTGAAACCAAGATGAGTGCAGACTTGAATACAAACAGGTGGGAGGGAGACTTCTGTAGTAGTGTGCCAAAGCTCTTTGTAAGCATTAAGCAAGAACTGTGACAAATGGTTTAATTAGCTTCAGAGTCAAGCAAGTGGCTCAAATTAGGATGAGACTATTGGAGAATAATAATCAAAAATAGCCAAGCCAGAGTTGGGTTAGTGATGAATGGTGGCAGCCATTATGCTTCATACAGCTGGTGCTACATAGAGAACAGGCTGGATAAGGTCCCTGCAATTTTCCTGACTGAGTGCGGTGCAGTTATAGGATGTGCATCTTTTTGGCTCAGAAACAGAAAAAGCCTTAAAACAGTGAACTCTTGCCTGTTTTTGTTTTATTTTTAATCTGAATGCTTAAAGATCCAGCGTTGTTTGTGGTGTTCATATTAGAAATGTCTGTATTTGTCCATGAATCTTGCTGCCTGCTGGTGGGAAAAAAAAGACTCTGCTCTTATTTAATTTTGGTCACGCACAAATCAATTTGGCTGTCCTCTGATAACCTGGTCCCTTTGCTCATCTGCCTTTAAATGCATCAGACAGACCAACTTCTAACTGAAACTTATCAGCCAGCCAGCTTGCTGTCATGCATGACTGGGGTTGGAATATTCCTCATTACTGAAAACTCGATATATATTTTGTTTCTCACAATTAAAATCAAATTATCCACGAACCCTGTTACTACCGATTGCAAAGAGGACATGTCTGTGCTTCACACTGTCTTGCTTCTGCGCTGGATTGAACAAACTGTAGTAAAAGCTTGTCACCTGCAGCTCCTCATCTAAGAGCTCTCTGTTGCTTCTTTTTCCTGTAATACTCATCACTGCAATATTTAAACAGAATCTGCTGACAAGAAAAGATACTGTGGCTTGTTGTGAGACCCATTTAGTTCACATTTGCACTGCTAACAAAAAAACAACAAAAAAAAAACAAAAAACGCTAACTCATGAACAGTAAAGCAGCACAACTGGTATGTGATACACCTTTCTCCTGATTGCAGTAAGTCATATCAGTAAAAATTACATTTTGAAGCTCATGAACATGACCGTTTGAAGGAATAATTACACATTTTGAAAAAGATAACTCATGTCTCTGAAGACTCGAGGCAGTAACAATGGCTGAAAGTAAACTTACAAGCACCTCTAAATTTCACTAACTATTACTTGGGCCTTGTTTTCTAATTTGTATACAAAGCAGAAATGCATAAGGTTGGGTTCATATCCACCATTGTGCAGGTGGGCCGGCTGGCTGGATTTCTCTATTATGGAGAGCTGACAGTGGATTCATCCTCTGATAGTGGAAAGAGAAATGGCAGGGTGCATGAAGGTGGCCCTCCTGAAAGGGGAGGGAGACAGGGACCTATGGCTCCATGTGGAGGAAGGAGAGAGACGAGTCCTGGATGTCTGGGCTGGATAAGGATATGGTGTGGCACAGATGGGAAAAGTGAGAGCAGCATTGGAGGGGGGAGTGAAAAGTAATGAATCTTATTACATGACATCTGTTTTTTTTTTTTTTTTTTTTTTTTTTCTGGAGAAAAGAGAAGGTCAAGACTCATGCTGCTATCAAATGAGCTCTTCAGTGAGTTCAAACTCTCCAAATTAAGCAACAGAACCTGCATGATGATTTTCTCACCAATCTTCATGGACCTTACTGCAGGTCAATGTATCCTCACACCAGAACAATAAAATAGCTTATTTGTTTCATTTACAAATGATCTGCCACCTCCATGGGCAATATTAAAAAACAGGCAACGCACTAATGTCCCTGTCACTCTTTTGTAATGTATTCAGTCTGCTGAAACTAAAACAATGTGATACATCACCGCTGCAATAAATCTCGTCTTTGTGAAGGAAGTAGCTTTCACTTCTTGTTGAAAATGTTAGATTTTATGTTTAGATTTATTGGTATTAATGGGGTTGGCTAAATACTGCAAGCTTTTCTCTCTGAGTTGCAATATACAGCGTCGGAAAATACACTGCTCAGTGAACGTGAAGTTGAAATATTGTCTCTGAATAAAATCTTTAACAAACAGAACTGCAGAATATGAAGGAAATATTTATCACAGGGCTGCTTTATTAGAGTGCATTTATTTTAACAGGGGAAGATGGCAACTCATTGTCTGGCCGATAAAATATAGATGCCATTCTGAGCTACAAATAATAATTAAAAAAGGAAATTTTTCTTCTGAGTGTTTACGGCAGATCAATATTTGCAAGAAAAATAGGAGTGACTGTTACACATTTTCACTCTGAGTAAAGATTTCTGGGGATTTCTTATGATCTTCTCTGGACATTTGGGGACACAGTTGGTGTGCAGTAAGATCAGGTATGAATCCAGACAAACAACTTTTTCCCATGCATGCATGTTATGATGATGTGTGTGAAGAAATCATCAGAACATTAGAAACACGAGTTTCAACCCCAAATACAGGCGAGTCAGCATTTCAATTTAAACACCAGAGTGGGACTTTAATAGGTTTCCCTGCAGGAACATGATCTTTGAACTTGGCCCAAGCATTTCAATTTGAGCAATGTGATCAAACTCCTTGAGGCTGGAGGGAGGGTACGTTTCAGTTCCTGTCTCTGAGAGTGCTTCTGGAGTTGTTTCTGTCAGACTGTCTACTTTTCTGCTTTTCAAGTGGCCGCACTTTGACAGCATACATATCAGCAAGTGTGGGCTTTTTTTCCCCTCTTCCTTTTCATGTAATCATGGTCTAACGGGGGCAGTTTAGTGTGCCTGCTCTAAAATGCAGGCATTCACTGTAAACAGCAGACTTTGAGCTACTGAGACTATATTGAGAACTGCATGAATTTTAAAGCTGCTACAGTGTTATCTCCTGAAAGCCTTTTAAGCCAATGATTATCACAACTTCCAAAACAATTCTAGACAAACTTTCCGCCCTCATTGTGGCCCAGACTTACTCTTCCTCTCCGGCTTCTTTCTCACTTCTCCCGTTTGTATCGGTTGAGAGCACTCAGTGGGGTTTCAGCTGGTTCATATTTGATGGGAGATGCAGTAAGAACGTTTCCCACCCTTTTCACAGCGATGACAGACTCTGTTATCTTCATTTTGCCTTAACCCTGAGATGCTCACCACTGGGCTTGAGAAAATGATTAGGATTATTTAATTAATGTCAATTTATTTTCTTTGGCAACTATCTCAAATGTGCTTCTTCCTGTGTCAGAAGGGAAAAAATCTCTTGTAAGAGGGCAACGTAATTTAAATTGACAAATCGAGTTTTATTTCAGGGCTCTTTGGGAATGCTGTGTAAAGGCTGGGATTTGCAAGTCATAATTTCTTTTTTCCACCCTACTCAAAAATAATTGAATACAATCAGGTGGCAAAACATCCAGGCACTTAACCATTTCCTCTGGAAGACGTGTATTATGTTGAGCACTACACCAGCTATACTTAATTCAAATTGTGTATTGGAAAAAAGATGTATTAACAGGTATTTAAAATTAAGTTAAATAATTTATACAAATAATATTCTGCCATGGTTGAAAAATATTATCAGTGTGGGACAGAAATCTTAAAACCCAATCACTGTACAACCTTCCTGACATCCAGTCAATTTCTAATAACAGTTATGTCCTGTTGATAATTGTGCCACTTAATCAGTTTTTTAAAAGCTGTATTATACCCACATGTGTTTTTTCTTTTTATTCTTCTTTATAGGCCTCAGCAAGACATGTTTAATAACACAGAAGATTTCTGCTCTCTCTTCAAACATTTATGAGAGCTTAATGGTCCCATATTGTTAAAAGTTGGATTTTCATGCCTTTTTTATTAGAAACATAAACACGGAAAATATTGAAGCTCTCAGTCCACAGAGAATTACGCATAGCCTGTATTTTCAAACTGAGCCTTAAATTTTCTGTTATGACTTCCCTCAGTTTGATATCTGAACGAACCGACTTCAATTACGTCCAAGGTTAGAGGATTTGGTAGTGCTTAGATGAAATCTACTGCATTTATTGAGGGCCCTACTTGTTTGCTGTACTGCTACAGCAGTTTTTTCTGGTTGTAATCCTTTTAAGGCTATTCTTCCACTGCATGGCAGATTACTTTAGTTTTTACCTGTTGTTTTTTTTTGGTTACACAATATAGCTACTATTGTTGTTGCATGTGTATTTTACCATCCATGTCCTGAGTCAAAGCTCTGATAAAAGAATAAGCTGTATGATGGCTTTGTTTTCATATACATGGTGAGGCAAAGCCTATATTTGCTATGATTTCCCCATACGTGTGTCCAATGAGTAGCTAGACATTGAACTCGCTGAAGCACTTTAATCTGAAGTTGACTATCTGTCCAGCTCTTGTCAACACTGACAACTGGCCTTGCTGTGTGTCATGGTGTTAGCCAGTCACAAGAGAGACTCTGTGCTTTCTCACTGAGATGGTTTTGGTTCTATGTTTTTATGGATATCACCATTTCAAATTAATGGTTTTCTTTACTAAAAGGTCAATTTTTGGAGTTCAGATATACTTAGGAGGAACATATTTGAAGATGTATGTCTTAAACCCAAATCTCAAAGATTGGAGATTTGAAAATGGCATTATTTTTAAGGATAGAGCTGTTTTACTCTATATTATATCATAAACTTTATTTGAAATATGACAGTTTGAAATGGGGAGAGTGAGGAAGACACTGATGGAGAAATTGAAAGAGTGAATGATGGCTTATATTCTCTATGTAGTCAGTATGGGAATGCTTTTCAGAAGAAAATGTTCGCAGGTGCCCCTGGGTGTAGGGACTGTTCTGAGCAATGAAAAAGCTCTTTCTTTTGGACAGAGACGGGCGTTTGCTATCTGTGAGCCTCCAGAGATCTCTGCCTCTGTGGTAACAGAGGCACGGGAACATCATTACAAGAAAAAGAGATAGAAAAGAAAATGTGAAAAAAAGAGCCCATAGCAGAAGAACTCAAACTCTAAAACTGGACCTGATTTAGAGTTTTAAAAATTGTCAATTGCATATCAACGCATATGAAAAGTAACTATTTGCAATTGTACTGCATGCATTTTCCACATTCTAATAAAGAACTAGCTCTGTATAAACATGTATGCCCAGACCCAAATCACCCACTTTCACCCACCAATGTTTGGAACGTTTCTGCGTTTGTATCACTTTCTGTGGGTATGTGTTTTATGGTCAGACCCTCACAGGAAATGAAAATGGCACCAGTCAATGTTTACTTGACTTTTTTTTTTATTGCCGACTGCTTCTGTTCACCATCTGCTCCATGAACAACCCCTGTGGCTTTATGGATGCTGTTTTCCTCAGCTGCAGCACTGGTGCATTTTCATGTTAGATAGTAAATGGACTTGATTGACATGTCTTGTGGCAGGATGAATTCTATGAACATGAAATTGCAAATCAGGCATCCTGATTTTCAGTTCTGCTGTATTACAGTTCATTCAGGCTATAGAAACAAATCCACATATTGCTGTCTTTGGTTACACCTCACTTACAAACCTGCAGAAAAATCCAATAGAATATAGTGTTTACATTTGCACAGCTTTAGCCAAGAAATGTAGCTTGAGGACTCTGTAGAATTGGCGGAATATTAAATGATATCCATTAAAATGAAATAGCTTTTAATATTTGAAAATGTGTCTATTTGATCACCAAAACTAGCTCAATCAGGAAAAGTGCTGAATCTGCTATCATCTTGCCTCATCATCATGAATTTATTATATTTATCTTGCAATCTTTTCAAAAGATGAATTTTATTTTTAGATCAAATGTTTTATCAGCAAAGGAAACATACACTGGCTGATCAACAGGAGATTCAGTAATTTTGAAGGATTAATTTGTTTGATCATTTCTTTTGTCTCTTGTTCAATGACCAATCTGAAGATGCAAGATTTCAATCCTTGCCCTTGAAACAGCAGTTTAGTTGGATACTCTGTAAGTCAAATTTCTAGGGGACAATGTTGCACCTTGGGATGTGGGAAATCGTGATTCAGATCAGTTCCTACACAACATTATCATTTGTTCTGATTGCAATACAAGAAAAAAAGATTGCAGTCTTCTTCATTCATAATCAGAAGAAAACAAACTCTGAAAAATAATTCTGGACTATTTACATTGCTGTGTAGATTTGTGTCTTTTTCCCGCCAAAGACATGTTTTCACATGATTGTTTTTAGGCTGAATAACATGCACACAGCTTTATCTGTCAGACAGGATGATTGCTGACTCCCATCACTCCAACCATCTGTGTTGTTACGCACTCCATCACATCACCATAGTGATAGTTTTTGTTGCTAGAGAGTGTTATGCATAAATCAGTTGTTTGTATATAGCCAATCCAATCAAAGGTACACTGATTACCACTAAAAGAGGATGGTGCTCCATATCATTTCCCCTCCGTTATCAAGGGACTGTCATGAGAAAGAAAGTCATTGTTGAATCTTTAAATTTCGAACCATTTTCCAGCTGCTTCCTAATTGTTCATGTATGATTGATGGACTTTGCGGCCGTCTCTTTGTCACATGGATCTAAAGTTACATCACTGAGTCGTCTGTGGTGAGAAGTCGTATCTGATGGAGCAATATTAAACCATAAGGGTCTTTAAGTTAATAATATGCACAGCCTTAGGCCTGGGTTGTTAAAGGAGATAAGGAGATTAATCTTTGTCCCAGATAAGCACAATTTCACAACAGAGCTTCCTGAATATTCTTGGCATCAGACAGCAAAGCATATTTTGTAAGTGGAAAATAGTGAAATAAGAAAACAACAATGAGGTCACCCTTGAATGCCAGCCAGTTCTGAGAGAAACAAAATAGTGGAGGAAAAAAAAACAAGGAGAAAGACAGAGAGAGGGAGAATGGAGAGATAAAAAGCCCAGCATCTGCAAGTTTCGTCATCTTTGATGGTGCTGAAAAGGAAATGTTCTGGATAGACAATCCATGCCTCTGGTGAAATTCTTTCATTGTGTTTCACTTTTAAACCAAACGCTCCCCCTGTCTTCCTCAATTTTTCCCCTTCCCCTTATTCTCTGCCTTTTCAGCTGCCTTATTCCCATTCTTCCTTCCTTCAATGCCTCATTCCCCTTTCTTTCTTTCAGGCCTTTGCCTTCTTTTGCCTCTCTATTCTCTTTCTCCTTCATTTAATACCATGCCAGTTCTCCTCCTCTCTTTTTGTTTTCCTCTTCACCAATTGGAGGGGGGAGGGGGGGGACTTAATGTTTTCTGACCTTTTCTTCATGCCAGCCAAAGTCATCCTCTGGGTCGATGGGTTGTCGTTCTCGTTCATGCAAACCACATTAAAATCTCTTCCAATATCTGACCAAACACCTGGCCCGTGCTATGCTACAGAGACTAATCCTTTACCCCAACTCGCCCTTAAGCTGAATTCCTATTCAGAGGCTCAGTATGACTACAGCTCCCAGCAATCCTGTTTTTGCCAACTTTCTAAAGGGCCCCAAGATGCAGCTTGAATGGGGCACTGGAGTGTGTTTTTGTCAGAGACAAGGAGGAGGAGAATACATGTACAGTATGCGCAAATAAATTGTATAATTAATGTCAACAAGTAGCGCTTAAGCTTTATAGGACCATATAGTTGGCTTTATCTGGTGGTAGCTAAGCACACTTGTCCTTGAAAACTAAGACGATGACCTGATTGAGACGCAGTGACAGGAATGAGTTCATTCACTGCAAAATTTTCTGAGCTGGAATGGAGAATAAGCAGATCTTGGATGGATTATGTCAAGATAATGGAATCTTTCAACACCAAAATGGAAGAGGACAATTTAGCCGTAATCACAAATTCTGTCTGAGCTTTTTTTAATTCTCCTCTCCCTTTCAACATCTCCATCCCAGTGTCTTTTTCTTTCCACCGTTCTGAGGTGTGCACACAAACACACACATTTAACCCTTTTACTGGTCATTGCGATTATTTCCTGAACCTGCACAGAAAGCAGTCTCCAATTAGGATAGCTCTTTTCTTTTTTTTTTCTTTTTTTTTTTTTGAAACCTTTTATATATTTTGCATTTTTTTTCTTACATGAACAAGGTCAACTGCACAACAATGCAATGACAACAAATGTCATTGACGACATTTGTGCCACTGTTGGTCCAGGGTCCCTGCTTTCATTCTGAAATAAGAAGTCAGTTTTTCCGTTGAGTAAATCTCCTCAACAATCCCCAGCCTCCGTCCTGGGCTTGGAGGATCATTTTTCAGCCAGTTTCTTGTTATGGCCTTTTTACATGCCAAGATCAGTATTTTTAAAAGATACAGGCCCTCCTTTTAAATTATTCCTTCTGGGGTCAAACCCAGGTACATTATCTGGGGGTCCCTGGGTATCTTGTAGGAAAAGATTTCTTCCAGAATCTGAACCACTCTGTCCAAGAACCCCTGTAGTTTTAGGATAGCTCTTTTCATGTCAAGACACTGGGCTAATAGTATAAGGGGGAGAGTGCACGAATGAGGAGGAGGTGAGTTGAGTACAACAGCGTGCATGTTCTTAAACTTGTACACTTTCATGCACTCAAACAGGGTTGCACAGGCTCACTCATCCTTAAAATCTCAGTTCTGACCTAAATGCCCACTGCCTTCCTCCCCAACCTTCTGTTCACCTCCAAGGCTATTGAAGTATAAAATTCTTGTATCCTTTGCAAAGGAAAAGCTATAAAACATTAAAGTTTTTCAGATACATCCATAGTGCAAAATTAGAGCATCGAATAAGTAGATAGAGGTGAGATAAAAATAATTTCACTCTTATGTACTGGGAAAAAATCAATGCAGTGTTTGTTTACTTGGAAAAAAAAAGTTGTGTTTGCAAGATCTGGTGCAGTTTAATTTCCTCAACGGGGAAATTATGCACCCAGCGCTGAAGCTTCAAGATGCTGCTAAAAATGACAGATGATGCTGATTGGAGATGTGCTTCTCAAACTTCTCTCTTTTTCTCGACTGATTTCTTCCTTTCCTTCCATCTGTAAACTTTAATTTGCCCAACATCCCCACATAAGATAAAATAGAGCAGAAACTAGGAGGTAGTAAGATTGATGTTCATCTGGGGGCGTCTTTCCTTATTACCATTACTATTGTGTATTCTTTCCCTGGCTCTGGCCTCATGCACTGTTTCTCTGAGTCAGGCAAAATCATCTTAAAAAAAAAAAAACAAACTAAAAAACTAAACAAAACCAAACCCAAACTGCAGGTCTTTTCTACATGGATGAAATATACCAACCAGCCAGGCAGAGCAAGGGGGATTTGGCTGTCTTCACCATTATGGGGGAAGGAGAGAGAGAAGCAAAGGGAGCCAGCTGAGGAAAGACAATAACTCAGAACCTGCCAGAATCATTCTTAGAGGCCTCTCCCCTCTCTAATTCCTCTGGATGGAAGTGCACTTAGTCGCTGGCGCCTTCTGCCCATGTATCATGGAGGCTTTGGATAGCATGGCCTTCCACTGCAACAGAGGCAGATTTAGACATCCCCTCCCCTCCCACCCTTACCCAACCCTCCACTGTGCACACCTTAGATTTACCCATTCTGGCTCTCTCTTTGATATCTCACACCATACAGGAAGATCTCTGCTCTGCTTTTAATCACCCTCAATAAATTCATTCAAACAAGAGTTCAGCAGCGAGAACAGAGCAACATGCCAGCATAATGAGGACCAGTGCTGACCTCACAGTGAATTGTCCTCATTAGTTATGTTTGGTCCAGTCACTCTTATATATCACCAAATTTTCTGATATACAGAAAAATTAGAATTTGAGGCCACTAACCACACACTGCCTGTGTGTGAACCCACTGATATGAACAGGTTGGGCATCATTTTATGAATTTACTAAGAGAGCACAATGGGTGGATACGATTAAAATGATCAAGTTAAAGACTTGATGAAAAACATTGTAGAAAATGTGGAAAAAATGGAAATATTGTGTAAAATAAACTCCAAAACGGGGAATCCCCAAATGAAAAGCTGTGTGCGTTTAAGGTTAATGTGGTTGTTGATTCACCTGGAACATGATGACTGACAGAAGCATTGGGTTACAGATACACCAACGTTTGGTGGTCTCTTTATCAGTATAGGGCCTGTCTGTTGCTTTATAATGTATGTTACAGCAAGTTTAAATGCAAGATAACCGGGAAGATGAACACCATCCAATATTGCGTGGATGTTGAATGGTGAGTGGTGCAGTCTGAGGAGAATTTGGAGGAGTAATTGTATTGAACTGGTGTCATGCATGATCAACTGGCAGAAATTTAGCTGACAGCCTTCATTCAATCGTTTATTGAAAACAATGAGCCTTTAATAACTCATCAATATTGAATGGAAATGACATTGAATAAGACCCGTGCATGAGAAATTCATTTGGTGGGGTGTGGGGGGGGCATTGCAGAGTCACTTTAATGGCTCTTGGTGCTTGTCTTGATAATAACTGAGCAAGATGAGGATAAAACCATCCGGTCATGACTTGAATGAAACCTAGCTGTGCATCAACAGCCAGCTGCTTCCACTGTAGCATGGGATGTCACGCTTGGAAATGTTCTGAGACTGGCACACTCGATCTAGGACGCAGAGTTGAGAGGGGAGAGGATCTTTCACCAAAAATTACCTTTGCAACTGGGTCACAGCAGGGCAAAAGAATCAGAGAAAAATAAATGTGTGATAAATCTGTGTAGTGCACGGGGTTCTTTTCAAGGAGTCTGCATGCGTGGATTACAAGTGCAAGGGAGAGGCTGGTGTGTCTCACTGCATTCGATGTGTCTCCCAATTTCTGGCATCAGATAAGTCACTCTGCTCAGGAGAAAGTACTCTGAAATCTCCGGGCTTACCACAACTTCTGTTGAGGCTGTTTAGGTAGACCTGAAAGATTAATACAGGCTATTTAAAAAGTGGCGATAGAAGAAGTTAGAAGTTGACTGAGCCTCTTTCAAACCTACAGTCTGACTGACTTTGAAGTCTGACTTTTCATACAAAGCGGCTTTCTGCTTGTTGGGCAAGGATGTTTTCCTTGGATATATTTCCCAGAAGGTCGAGGACCAACACAGTAACAATTTTTTACCTCTCAAAAACAGACATGTCACTTGAAATTCTGGTGTTTTGAAACTAATAAAATTAATATTCTTTATTTACTGCTTAATTGTTGATGAATGAAGTTTTCAGACTTAGTTCATCAAATGTTAAGATAAATGAAATCTTTAATGGAATGCAAACACTCGGATGAACAAGTAAATAATTATAGAAATAAAAATACAGTCTTGTGCTGCAAGTGACAGCATGACGCAAGGTGCCCCCCTCCCTTTTTTTCCCTTTTCTTTTTGTGCTTAAATTGCCCACAGGGCATTGTTTTATTGATTCCTGTCTGACAGTCTGCACACACATGCGCGCTTGTACACAGTGAATTAGTATGTGTGCAGCGAAGAGTTAGTTTTCTGTGTGTCAAGATAACGCTAACAACTCTCTTTAAACTTTTCCAGCCTTGCTGATGTGAAATAATGGCTAATCTCTGCGAGGGTACACGTTCAGGGAGGGCTGTCAGCAAGGTTGAGTCCGCCTGTGCATGTGTGTGTGTTTCTGTGCGTGTTGGTGCTTCTTCGTATGTGTAGGCCTGAGTAAGGGAGACTGTTTTTGTGTGTGTGTGTCGGAATCCGTGTAAATCACCGGCAGTATTAGAGAGCATCCCGCAGTCTCTCTGTCTTGCTAATAAAATAACTGGAGGCTGCTTCCGAGCAACCCGCTGTGAGAAGCAACCTCTTTTCTTAATCTGCCCCCACCCCCACCCCACCCTCTCTCCCCTTCACCACATCCTCTCCACCAAAGCTCATGACCCATGAGGCGGACATTCGCTTGGCGGCCTCAGTTTTATTTGTATGTGAATAAGCATGCATCTTTCCAAGTGAGCACGTCCATTGTTTGTCTCACACCCCCCCCCAGACAGTCTAGTCATTAACGGCAGAGATCAGACAAATCTCCCTCTGTGATAGAAATGAAATGACTTTCTCGTATCTACTGCTTAACCAACCGATGACAAGTAGGGAAAATAAACATGCAACTCATCTGTACTAACAGACGACGTTTGTCTGGTATAAAGCTTTGTGCAGTCTCTGAATTCAGCTCACCTAAATATGATCTGTCTTCATACAGAAGGAAGAGAACAATGTTTTGCTGCCATCATTTTAACAGCCTCTGTGCATGGTGTAACTATTTTCCCACATTACTGCCAAGCTTACTATACATTTGTGTGCTTTTTTTAGATGTTATGAGAGAATGCGGTCCAGATTCTTCGGATTGAAGAAGCTGGATTTCTGTCATTTGTAGTGACGACAGCCCTGAAAATAGAGAACATAGCATCCCACTACTCAGTTTGGTAAAATTAGTTCTTGCTACACATACTTTTTTTCAGACACAGTTTAGTTAGGAAACAAATATAGCACATGGCAACAAAAGAAGTTGCAGTAGCTGAATGAAACGGATAAGAGAAGAGATTATATCAGGGTTCTCTTTTCTCTTTTTACAGTACAGAACAGCTTATCCCATGCCTCTTTATCTCTCACCATCCTTCATATCAGCTGTGGTCACTCTTCAAACTGTAAATCATGTTACATGGTCCTATAGCCCAAACTGCTGGCTGTCCTTATTCTATCCTAAAGTATTCTGCTGTTCTGTCTAAAATAATCATCTGTCACTTGCTGCACAGTAACAACAATTATCCATTGTGGGTTTACTTTCCAGTTAACAATGACACACTGCATGCTATTTGTGCAAACAGTGCTGCTTGTATGTCTAATTTCATAAATTTGATTATGATCTTGCTAAATCAAATCTAAATTATCTGAAGGCTTTTTCAATGCTAAGATCCACCTTCTATTGTCATAGAGAGAAACCAAGTAGTTCCCACAAAAAGTGGAGAAGAATTTTTCAACAAAACCTGGCTGATACCCAGAGATGTAATCCTGTTATCAGTAATAAGAAGACACAATAAGGTGAAAGTGCATTACTAAAGCTACTAAAGCCGCTAATGATGTCTATTTAAACTGCTGTCTGGCCATGGCTTGTATGATAAGTATACAGTTTCCAGCACAACTTTGTTTACTTTGTTCCCTTCCTGGGCTAAGTCTGCCAGCTCCACTCTCATCCAACATGTACACTGACATGCCCCATCAGAGGCTGCAGGAAGGGAGCATTTCAGTATTCAACGTTTTTTAATGTAGCACAATGTGCCAACAGGACTTAAAGAGAGAGCACTTCCTTGCTTTTTGAGATGAATTGTTTTCAGGTTGAACTTGGTCTCATCAATGTTTTTATCTTTGTAGAACATGACATAGTGGAAAATCCTTGAGTTGGTGGGCGGGCTGGGCTGCCTAACAGTTCAACAAAGGCTAAAAACTGTCAGTTTTTATATCGTACAACTTTTTTATGAGAAGCTTTAATTTTGAGACAGGAGATGCGCGCGCACACACACACACACACACACACCCCTACCCTGAGAGTGTTTGGCAAGTAAAAAGACTCTTCATTAAAAGGAAATTTACCATGAAGATTTTTTTTAAACCTTTACCTATATTACTCGGCTGTTGTTAGAATTTGGCTGAGGTGTTTTTGCTTTATTATTTATATTTTTGTGCAGTCAGCATCAGGAGGTGGCTTCAAAAGAAATGCAAATCACTTCAGAATTAAAAGCACTGTGTATTGCGTAGGAGAACTGCAGATGAGGTGAATATCTCCTAACAGGAGGACACGATATCAAATCCTAAAAGATTTTTTAGTGGAACACTTGAACACAGAATACCCAAATGCATCAGTCTCATGCTTATTTTATGCTGTGGGCAAAGCAAGGTTTGTGAATTTAAGCGTCCTATTACACTCTGAAGTTGTATTTGTCAGGCTCTCTGAGTCAGACAGTTCCAGGTTCAAACTTTCTGAGTCAGAGTTTCATGCTGCTATTTCCAGTTTACTATTCAACATGCCTGGAGCTCTCAAGCTCTGAGTTTTCCTCTTGATTGAAAACATTTCATATCTTGTCCTTGAAGGCAACAAGAACCTAAGTTTGACAAAGCAAAGTAGTGACTGGCAGCCAGATCTTTCTCTGCAGTCTTTTTCACTCTCACTACTATTTTCTATCATGCTCTGTTTTCTTTGTCAGGTCACTCTATTTCTCACCTCCACCATCTCTTTTTAATCGTCCCATTTTAACTTACTGTCACCCTTTCTTCCATTTCTGTTTGTTGCTTATTCAAACTAGGTTTCTCATGCTCTCGCTCTTCGTTTGTTCATCTTTTTTCTGACTGTCCTTGATGGACAGTTTACTAAAAGTGCCATCCACTTACCTTTGAATCCTTGAGCTTTGAACACCATTTTCTAACACGAAAATCCCAAAGGTGGAAAAGGAAGAGAGCAAAGAGAGAATGGATAGAAGACTAGAAAGGGAGAATAGGTTGGAAAAAGAGCTTAATCTCAAAAGCACTATATCCAGTTTTTGGAGCATGAACTGGAGCGATGGAGATACTTGGTAATAGAGTTTTAGTAAATGTGTGTGCACTCCCACCATGTTTAGAGTTAAGTCTGCTCGTGTCTCCCATCCTCCATATCACACTCCGAGAGTCAAGCACAGATTCTTGGTCCTAACCATCCTGTCATTCAGACCCGGTCTAATAGAAAGACTGAAATGAAACCAAGTTCCCTTGCAGTCATTTTCCTAATAGCCAAGAAACCTCAGGGATTTTCTGGCAGAAAATCGTGTGAAAGCTTTCTGTATTAAAGGGCCAAAAAAAGTATTTGATACTCGGGAAAAGGTAATCCTCCTTGGGATCAACCACTTTCCCTCAAAGCAAAAATGTAGAAAGTTTACAAAAATCCAGCCTATGTTATACTAAATATAATGAATACAGTTCTCGTGAGTTGGCCTGGAACTAATGATTGCTGTCATCATCAAGTAATCCGTTCAATAGTTGTTCAGTGAATGGATTAAATGTGGACTCTCTGAAGTGATGAAAAGCAGGAAGTAAATGCTTGGCTTACTGACTGATTTACAACTTTGTTTTTAACATGATCAAAATTACATATCTTGTAGTCAGCAATACACTCATCAGCATTCTAAGGTTTGTGTTGTGTAGCAGAAGGAAAGAGTAAATTTTACTCGAAAATAATGCATACAGTCTAAAATTGTCGCAACAGGAATCTTAGTACTGCGCTGTCATTCATTTGCACAACTCCGTATCAGGTTTAATTATATGTACACCAGTATGCAAATGTCTCCCGATCTATTCAATGCATGAGCATGTTTGTTCTGAAAAGTTGCTTGGCAGAATAACAATCATGGCTCATGCTGACCTGCATCTCTGTAGAGATACCTGTAGCCCAAGGAGACCTACATTATATCAGAATTAGACTTTTTTCACACTTTGTGTCCTTAAGCCAGCTATCTTATTGCAAAACTTCTTTGTCATGTTGGCAGCCTGATATTTCCCCAATGACACTACGGCACAATTAAGCTAAATGTCATCTGTAATGCGGTTCCTAAAAAAGTGAGGTTACCAACTTTCCTAAACTGTCATAACCAGTAGCTTTTAGTCATGCCATTTTCCAGAAACACCTAAATTTAAACTGATGTTGGGAAGCTTCGGGGAAAAAGCTGTACGATCAAATGAAAAACTAGGTGAGACAAGATAAGTCCAGACAAGGCAGGGTGAGGCATAGGAAGGTGGACGGAAAAGGACAGAATGTGCAAGATGAAATGAGGAAAGACGAATCTTATAGCATGGTAAGGGGATGCTGAGGTAAGCTGAGGTATCTGCACATTGATATCCGTTAATAATTATCAACCAGTAGTTGTTGGAAAAAATGATTACAATGCATCATGAAACTCTTAAAGTGTGTGTGTGTATTTATGTGTATATATATATATAGTGTTTGTATATACACACACGGTCTGTACGGTCTGATACCAAAGAAAATCTATTATTCACCAATAATCTGAGCTCTTTGCCACCATGTTAATTACATTGATTTGCTATCATGCGGTTTTGGCTGATCATAGCCATGATGTCTTCAGGATAGATTAGTTCGGATGTGTAAAATATCCCTGTACATGGTCCAGTAGAGTGATAAGAGCTCTGTAATCAAATTGTATTATCGCAGCGTTACAGACTTATCAGGTCATTACCTATTCGTGTCCTCACCTGATTATTTTGTCTTATCTTTACCCCTCTCTCCTCTTCTCCTCTCTTCTCTCCTCTGCTGCTCATGTTTGATATGAAATCAAGTGGATTCTGCTTTGTAGGACAAGCACCTCGCCGTCTGTCTCTGTTCTTGTCCTTCTCACAGAGACACAAAAATATCCACTTTACAGTTGCAGCCAACATGCATCAATGGGCCAATGGCTTCTGACAACCACTCGGTCATGATGATTCTTCCTACCTCAACAAATAACTTTGCTGATCCTTCTAACCTGGCCCTGTTATAATAAATAACATCATAAGAATAATCTTGAATAAGGACATTGTATGATATTCGCATAATCTCCAGATTGGAAATTGTATATGTGACTTGAGGTTAATGATGATGTTTTTTTCATTTAAGATGGTAATCCATGAGCGTTTCTTATTCATGATCCACCGAACCCTGCAGGTGGAAGTTCAACAACTGAGTTGTCAGTCAGTTGTCAGAAATGGTTTAGGTGATGAAGTGACTTTACAAATCTTAAAACACACGCAAAGCTGGAAATAGTAGATGTTGAGTTTGACTGCTGTTAGACGCGATGCCTTATTATTAAGTGGGGTGCCAGAATAACTGCAGGAGATGCCATATTGTATTAGGGATTTGGTTTTCAGGGAAGAATATGAAAGATGTTTTGACTTTATAAAAGTGTCCTTGTGTGTCACGAGTTTGAGGCACTTCAGCTGCGCATTGACCGATGCTTCCTCCCTCCTCTCCCACTCTATTTTATCCCTACTTAATGAAGTGTCAACACTAATGATGATGTTCTTTTTGCTAATTCTTCTGACTTGACCTGTCACTCCTCGCTGCTCTGCTCAGAGAGCTTACCTCAAGGTTTACCGCTGCAGTGCATTTGCTGCATCAGTGTGTGGAATTGGACATGTGTCTGTGTGATGGTGTGTTGCTCTGTGCTGCTTTTTTTTTTTTTTTTTTTTTTTTTTTTTGCTAATTAAGCAAGAAAGTTTGCAGTGTCTGCTTGTCTGATGGCCCATGCATCAGAGCTGTCCTGCCCTGGTAAAGTCCTCCCAGTGGACAGGTGGCTTAATTTATTTAGGTCAAAATACATATTCAAATATGATTCATGCTGAGGGGCTGGAAACTTTATCAGCATCTTTAGAGTATAGTTTAAAGGACATCTGACGTTTACATAACAGCTTGTGACATTTCAAACATCTTCGTGATTCAGTTTGGAGCATGGACTTTGCTGACGCGCTTTCCTTTCTGGTAATACTGCCTCACAGATAGATATATTGCCAACATGCAATATGGAGCACTCAATTAAATGTTTGTGCGTGTCTTAGAATTGTGGGAGGAAGCCAGAGTATCTGAAGGAAACCTACACAGAGAGAACATGTAAACTCCACACAGAAAGGCCTGAGTTTCGGAATCGAACCCAGCACCTCCTTGCTGTGAGGCACCAACACTAACCACAATGTCACAACATAAGTATCTTGATAGTGTTTGGCCATCACCACCTTCCACAACAGCCTCTCTATGAGAAATTTAGTTTTTGTGTGTCCCTAATAGAAAATGGTCCCCAAAGCCAGATGCTATCAGACCCAGAGTCGTGAAAACAGATCCTCATATTGTCCTTATATTGGGGTTGGACTGGTGACTGTGTGGTATGTATGTGAAAAGGTTCAGAAGCAAAGGCAACGCTTTAAGGAGAGACCTGCAGTTAGAAAATATTTTACAGCCAGTACTTACTGTACCACCACTACAGTGTGTGTGTATGTGTGTGTGTAAAAACTCAAGTTAGAGGCATTTTTAATCTGTGCAATCCAAATGTAGTAATCATGATTGAAATAAAGGTGCAATATAAAATATGATTATGTTCAGTGCACTTATAACTAAATAACATAGAGGCATAATGTACTGTAGTAACGGGGATCTAAAAGGACTCCCTCGGGCTGAATGATATCTAAACTATTTAACATCAAATATCTGCAGGTTGCTGGTATAAATATTCTCAGAAAGTTATTTGAGATCTAAAAATCTAAGCTTTTCTGTGTCTATTTTTTCCATATTTCGCTCTGTTTCAGGTGTCTAATGGAGATGCTAACTACCTAAATGTCTCTCTGCACCCCAGACAGGTGATCAGGACCATTATTGACTTTGCATACACACTGAAATCCTGCTGATGTCAGGAAAGTGTAATTGAAAATGAAACAGTCTGCAGAGAGAGAGCTCTCGAACAGACATCCACACCTACGAGGGTGCGCACTTTCCCACGAACACACATGCCCACACGCGCGCCCACACATACACACACATAGATTCTCTCTGGTAATGGAGACAATGTATTTCTAATGGCACCAGCCAGACTGAGTAGGTAATTGTGATGTATTAGCATGGTGTAGCTGAGATTAGGTTACAGACGACGGGGTATAGCAGTGTGTGCGTTTGTGTGTGCCACTTTGTAGCCCACTGCACTTCTGATTGGCCCCCAGTGAAAGAAAAAGGTATTGACTCTTTTTGCTTTTATTCCAAACCCTTGTTAATCTTGCAGTCTCATGCCGAGTCTCTTTGCAGTTTCAGAGTCTCAAAGGGTCTCAGGCCTGTGTACAAATTGGGCTAAACTGTGAACTGTTGTGTAAAGCTCATTCTGGTCAGCATCTCTGCCTGGAGGGAAGAGTAAAATTCAGATGAAAGGGTTCAGGTAACTCTGAGGAGGGTTCCTGTGATATGTCGCCTTTGTTGCTTTGCTTCAAAAAAACTATTTATTTGCTTTCACTTATCAGAATGAGGTTTAGTAGCAGCTTTAAATGCACAGTGTGCATTTAGGGCTAAAATCTGTGTGAGTGATATTTGGAGCTTTATTCACCAGATTCTGTTGTGCACATCCTTGCCTTTATCCTCAGCATTGTTAAATAAGCGGAGTCTTTTTATGACTGATCCTAGTCTTTTGCACTACATCGATTAACAAACTCAGGGATATTGTATACATTCCCAGTACGTCAGCTTTTACCAAAGAATAGGTCGGAGCCCAAATGCAGAACACTGACAGGGTTAAATGGGCTTTGTTGGTAACCTGGGGATGAATAGTGAAAGGGGGTCCAGGAAGCAGGGGAGGCAGTGACCGAGAGGCTGGGGAGTGATCATCTAGAAGGCAAGAGATCCAAAACAGTGTGGAGGGTCCAGAGGAAACTGGTGTGGGTGGCAGATGCTGGCTGAGGCTGAGTGAGAGATGAAAGCTAAGGTCGGCCGAGATTTATCTCAGATGTGGCAGAAACAACAATCCAGTGACGATGGTGAGCCGAGCCGGGGTTCTTGTGCTGCTGGGTGGGTGAGGTGGGGATGAGCAGGTGTGTTGGTGCACTGGCTGGCAAGTGGTGATTGGAAACAGCAGATGGAGTTCTGCAGCCCGGCCCACCCGCACCCGAGACACCAACATGACAGCCAAGGCAGCCAGGGGGAGGCGAAGGAAGCAAACACACACACACACACACTAGGAACTCACAGAGGTAGAGAGTGTGACCATGAAAAAGTCACCCAGAAATGTAATTGCACTTCCACCAAGTTTCAGTTCCTTTCTCTTTTGAGATGGCTGCAAGTGATGTGATTGATCGTATGCTATCAATAATGCCTGTCTTCAGCATTGTGTTATTACTTCCCATTTCCCCTTTCTTCCCTCTGCACAATACCAGCCCTTGTCTTACTCTGCCTAGAGCAGGGTGCGATGGAAGGGAAGTTGACATTATATCCTGAAAATAATTGCAGATCTGATGTCTGAGGTGAAAGCATTCTTCAGCACTATCTAATATTTGTCAGTGGATCAGCATAAAGTAGACAGGAGATGCGATCTTCTGATGCCAGTTCTCATCCGTTCTCTCTTCTCATGTTTTTCTCCCTTCAGCCCACTCAGAGGTAGCGTCTCCTTTTTGGTTCCAATCTAGCATTCATAATTGGGTTGCCATTAGAGCCTGGGGAAGCAGGTTGTCCTGGCAGCGGGAGCTTGCTGAAGTACGTTATAATTTAATAATTTCATTTTCAGCGACATAAAGTAAAGACAATAAGACAGCAAGAATGCCCACGGTCTCCACATGCTCACATCCCTTCATCTACAATATACAAAGAGCAGAGTGTCACAGAGTGTGTGAACAATAACGCACTGTTTTTGGCACATTACGAGTATTGAATTTTATGATAACTCAAACTCTCTATTGAGTTTTTATCTCAATAGAGAGTTTTTATATCAATAACAATAGACATGCATCCATATTCTGTTACAGACACACGCAACCAAATGCAATGTCAGTAATTGATGGGCATAGTCGAACATATGCAAAATCATTATTTCTAATCTCTGTATTGTGCTATAGAACTACAGCAAGTATGATTTAAAACCAAGGGAAAGCATAATTTATGGGGTGCTAAATTATCCAACACTGCACTGAAAATGCCAGAGCAGCATTTCCTTCTTGTTTATCCCCCAAAGGAGTGGACAGCCTTTTCACTTTGAACACATAAGTCTTCTGTGCTAATATGCTGGCCTGCTGGCTACTATTTATCATTTAACCATACAACGAAGCCTGACTGAATGGTAACACGGTCTTGCTTAGCCAGAGCAGAAACATCTAACGAGGGTGAATAAACCTTTTCCACGGCAGACATTTTGACCTGACATAACAGAAGGAACATGGCTAAAACAAATATCATTAACAGTGGCTCCACCAAGTGAGGAATGATAGTGAGACATCAAGCACTATAACCCTGACGCTAGCCTAGCTAAATGAAATGGAGCTGTTTCAATATTATCTGAGCTTTTGTTGCAAGGAAATGCAAAAATGTCAGCTGGTGTTAACCCAATTATATGAATATTTGAAGGTATTAATGAATGCTTTTTGCTGTTGATTGGTTACCTTTTGTGAATGCAGGCAGCAAATGAACAAATGGAAAGACCAAGAAGTTGAGATAAGAAGTCATCACAGTTCAATAAAGGGTACAATATGACATTTAAAAATTTCAGTAGAGGCTCAGCCTTTATCTGTGAAGGACCTGAGGACTTTTAGACCCAGTTAGAAATGTAATTGACCCAGCCAGAGCAGCAGCAGACCAACTTCCTTATGGGCAACAGCAGTGGCAGTCTGTCAGGTTCCCTTCACTTCACGCTTCACACTCCTCTTGTGATTATGATGCATGTGATCACAGCCAATAAGAAGGCTTGCTTGGATCCAGTCAGATATTAAACATATTGAAATACAAACACAACTGAGACCTGTGGCACTTATAGTGGGGTGAGTGACTGAAAATGTTTTGTTTGTGGAGACAAACAGGAAAGTAATCATTATTCATATCTGCTCTTCTATATTTTCTCCGTTTCTCTGCATAACAGCTGATTTGTTTCCCCTCTTACACTGTCAGTGATACAGAACATTGCTTATTGACAGAAGGGTAGACGTTGATGGGAAAATGAAATCGCAGAAGTTTGCTTCTTAGTGGAGATGAATTTGGTTTTATCTTTGATACCTGTACACTTAAAATTTTATTGTTAAGATTACTAAGGATTACATTGCTGTGACTTCAGTCCTCTTTGACTGTGAAATCACTAAGCCATAACCTCTTTGCCTTAGAAATATAGCAATAGTATTTCAAATTCAGCAAGCTGAACAGATAAATGCCCCATACTTGAAAGTAAATGTTCAAACCACAGCAAGTTCTCAGTTACTTGTGAAAGTTATGTTTTTTTTACTTTTATTACTATTATTTTAACGTACAAGTGCTGAGTACTCATCATGCAGTAATTTAAGGGTCAAGTGAAATCATCTGAAAAATGTAATCATTCCTGTTTTGATAAATATTTGTGCAATTAAAAATGAAGTAAAGGAAAGGCCTTCATGTCAAAGATATGTGGTAACAAAACGGGATGAATCATTAAGACAAGACATGTTATTGCATGTAGAATAATCTCAGTCTGCAATGCTCATTAACTTGTGATTGGCTGCTGCATTTTTACTTAGTTTCGTGTACATTTATTTAATTATTCATTATATTACAGAAAACAAATGAGATCTGCTGCTGCCTGCTGCTTTGGATTGTTGAGTTTCTTGTTTGTCACCACATAAAAGGGGTTGTTCAAATATAAACCTTTTCTCATTTGCACAGCTCAGAGGCTTTTTCATTGTGAAAAGTATCAGTGCATAAAACAAGAGCATTCTTTTTTGACAGTTTCTACAATAAAGTATCCAATAATTTCTTGTCTTAATGATCCCCTTTTCAAATTCTTCGCACAACTTTCCCCTCATGCCTCTGTGCTACATTAATCTTACTTCATCTCTGCACTTTCATTTAATTGTCTTGTCAATATAGAAAATATCAATCAGGGATAATGTTCCGCATTGTGACATTAAACATTGCCAGACGTCTGTAATTCATTTTACCATAAGGAGACGCCCAGCAGGGCTTGCTTAGCTTGATGGCTCCCTCCTCCTTTTCCTGCCCATCTGTTTTCACAGACAAATCCTCCCCTGCCAGGCTACGTCACCATGAGGGATTCATAAAGAGCTGACCCACACATATGGTCTCTTCATTCGATGACCATCATGACTGCTCTGAGCATGAATAAGTTGCGGATCTTTGCTCGCTGTATCATGCTGGGGTGATTGGGTCTAATGTGATGACTGCACTCGCTGTTGGCGTGGGCATAAGCTACATGTATGACTTTCAAATATGAACTGAATCTTACAGATGCACGCCACAACTTTAGTCCTCGTTGCTGGCCTGTCTGTCAAATCTTAGATTAAATCTCACACACAGTTGCTAGTATTTTTAAAGGGTGGGACAATGATGGGACATTTAACATATTCTAGTATTTAGTTTTTTCCTGTATTCTGTAGCAACTCTGAGCACTTCTCATATTTTTTGTTGTGTCTGAAAAACTTTTGTTACAATTTGTTTTCACAGGAATAAGATAACTGCCAATTTCTTAGTTTAAAGCCAGTTTAAAAATAATTGACAAAGCTGAGATTTTTGTTCATTTGTGAGGACTGAACACAAAAAAGTTAACAGTGCTTTACCAGTAGCATTTTTATGCCTCAAACGTTTTATAGTTTTATAGGAGAAGATTTCATAGTCTTGGCAAACTTTTTTTTTTTTTTTTTTAGGTACAGACATTTGTTCTGGCCATTCTTGGCAGTTTTTCTGTGACTTTTATAATGTTCATATCAATATCAGAATCATATCGTACCAACTGAAATAAAGAAACATACTGTGACATAAATTTTGGCAATGTTGTCCAGACCAAGGTATAACTTTAGCTCCTAATCTGTAACTTATCTAACCTTATCTGTGACTACTGTATGTAAACACAAAAAAAATACATCTGTGCAAGTTATGTCTAATATGGATAGAAGTTGACCATACTACCTGTCCATTTTGTGTCTCTGCAGTGACCCATTTAGATTTGGCCTTCAGTGTATGTGTAAGATCCTGGAGGCTTCTTCTTTGGCCTTGGTTCCTCTTTTAATTTTTCCAAGATGTTAGTTTGTATTTGAAACAGTTTGAAATATGTATTGAAAAGGAGTGCTTTTATAGGTCTGGGAGCTTACATCAGACTGTCGCAGGACTACTTTGTCGTTTTTGTTTTTGTTTTTTTTGTTTTTTTTTTAGAACGTGCAAGTCAAGAAATTCTATTTGTCTGCTTAACCAATGATAAACCCTAAAAGATGGTATCCAGGCATATACACATGCTCATCTTTCATACTTTTTCTCAGAAAAAGTTGTTGAAAACAAATAAATGTCACACACAGGAAAAGCCCCTCTTAGATTTCTGGGATTTTCTCCCTTTTGAAAGAGCTTCATCCATCTTTTTATGTTTTACTTCTGCTGACAATTCGACAAGTTCCTAATCTCACAAAGTAGTTGCAGAGGGGCTTGTCTTTGCAAGCCTTTGTTTAACTCTTGGATTAATATTGGTTTTATATAATACCTCCTTGATGGTTTTGCATGCGCTCAGTCATCTAAAGAAGTATTCATGTGAGTAAAGTCCCGTATTTTTGCGGTTACATTTTCTTCATTGTATGTTTGTTTTTGCAACATTCCTTGCTACAAAAATAACATATAGAGCTTTAAAAACTGGCCTGATGTGACAGCTGTAGTGAAAAATATCACATTTTCAAAGGCAGTAGCTTCTTAGCAACAATACTGGAGACACTGGACCTAACGGAAGGTGAGTGATGTTTATTGTCTCCTCCATCGCGTAGTCATTACCTGGGCTTCTCAGGCTCATGCTCAATGCACTGGACCTCGCTGTGCCCCCTGCGTGCTCCAGATGGCTAAACATCAGTTCAGATGATTCAGAAGAATCTCCTTTAGACTCACAACGCTGCCTTTGTCGGACTTGACCTTGCAGGTGTCGCAGCAGCTCAATCACACTCTTGGTGTCTTTCCTCTGCTTCCTCTTGTGGCCTGACAAGGAACAGGAACTGGAGCTCCCCCCTCCACCCACCCAAAATCCTTCAGTGGTTTCAGCTGGGACTGCTGTCATCACTCTCAGAAGTGTGTGTGTATGTGGGCTTTGCTTTGTTGTAGCAAATTCTTTTTAGTGATTAAGAGAACAACTTCTAAGACTCAGATCAGAGGTCAGGCCAGAGATGTGCCTCTGCCATGTCTGCTCATCTGTTTCTTACTGCCATATACTCTGTCAGGTCTGTGTGGCACAAGTCAACTATACTTATGTTCTGGATGCAGCAGAGGCAGCTAGGCTGTGATTGATTGATCTGTCCTTAATATGACAGCCATTATGTTTTGTCTGACAGCGCAGTCTTAAAAGGGCACAATAGAGCTACTAGAAAGAGCAACTGCAGGTGGGGAGTGTGAGGTCTTTGTTTCTCTCCTCATCTCCTCTCTGTTGCATTGGGTCAATTTTACATTATTTCCCTGGCTGAGTTTCCTTTTTGTGTGGAAGATCGATACGACCTCTGTTGCTCAGAGTATTTCACGTGACATTGTAGAGAAAATTTGTACCACTGACACTAATGAATGAATAATGTGCTATAGGTGTTGTATTTGAAGCTGGTGTGCTACTTTCATAAAATTTGAGGAGCTCTGACACAGAAGCTGTTCAACAGGCCGTACAGCAGTGGTTCTCAGTTTTCTGTTATACGCCCCTACGAAGCAGTAACACACACACTACAATAAGTATTGTAGTATATTATTACTATACTGGTAATACTGTAGTATTGTGTTTGTCTATAAAATTGTTAGCAGTACACTTCTGCACAACATTGTATGCTTATTAAAATTAAAGAGAACTAAAAAAAAGAAATGCAGATCCACTTACAAAAAGATCAACTTTATTAACCCTGTTTTTCAGTTGCAGTTTTTTATGTTGGATGTGAATAAAACACTTTAACCTACAAAAAGAAAGTGAATAAAATAAGTTGTGCTTTTTTTTTTTTTTTTTAAATCAAGATGATGAAATCATTCCCAGGATTAATGGCAAAACTCAAGTGGCTTATCAGCGTGATTGAGGTGTAATTTCTGTGCTGCTTTAATTTCTTTGGCTTCATGTTGTCCACTGCCACAGTTTTTAGACACAATACACACGCCGGTCTTTCTTCATCTTGCACCGTTTTATGGCAAGCCATATGAAAGCACCACTGCCACTGACTGTAGCGGTTGTGACAATGACTTTGTTTTGGTGTGGTAGCTCATACATCAGCTAAAGCCGGTTTCCTGGGGTCACCCCCCCCCCCCCCCCCGGCATGTCACAGACACGCTATTTGAGAAACTCTGCCGCAGGGTAACAAAGCTTAGCCAGATTTTATTGATGTGTTTAAACTTTGAGCTATGAATCTAGTGCCAACTCAGCTGTGTCCTGAAGTGGATGTTGTGCATGGCGCCTGCTGTTGCGTGTATGGGTGAATGAGATGGAGGCAGTAAAGTCCTAATGGTATAATATTTCTAAAATTTGCAAAAGTTATTTAGATAATCAAAAACACAAAGCGGCACTTTTATGAGCAAAGATTATGGTGTGCACAACCAGAGTCTGTTTAATTTAACATGTTATGTTGGGTTTTCAGTGGTGCTCTTGTAACGGAAAACTATAACGCAGCAATCGTCACTCATCTGCTCTGTGCATATTATGCAGTGAAGTCAGCTGTTATGCTCAGTGTCATTTTTTATCACCCTTATGAGACCATCATTGTCAAGGACAAAAACTAGGGCAATACTAGGTTTGTCAAGAAGCCAGTGCAGCACAAGTTAAAAGCTTGAGTCATGTCTTTTTAATTTAAAAAAAAAAAAAAAAGATGAAGAAATTGCAAGCTTTGCATGCTAAAACTGGAAAAACTGCCATGTAAGTGTAGTGTTCAAGCACCTTTCAACAAAGATTAAAAGTTGCGATGCTTTTCCAGTTAGGAAAATTAGCGCTGATAGTAAAGAGACCTGACCCTATCTGAAGTTAAATGAAGCTGTTTTATCTATTTCATTTTCTCGCCTCACTCAGCCTCACCACTGGCCCAAAGTACCTCTATAGCATAAATTTAATCTGTAGTGAAAACAATTAGGAATCCTCTCAGCTGTCTTTTCAATTGTCAGTGCTGTGTCGGGGGATGACAAACAGATTTGGTCTGTGATGAATTTGTGTTTTATGGTAAATGGTCTGTATTCTGTATTTTTGAATTTTTTTTTTTTAATTAAATTTTTTTCTCTTTTTGGCTTGGGATGGTGCCACCTTGGCAAAGCTACATGGTTGATTAATCTACCTTTTGTGACTTGTGTTCCAGCTGTCATCATGTTTAATGCGCTTTTGTTAGTGTCCCCACAGTAACTCAATAAATTTCAAATATTAGCTGTCCAGAAGCTGCAGACTGAGAAGCAGAAAATTTCAAATAGGTGGCTTTACATGCAAAACACTGTATGGGAGGTACTGAAAAAAAGTACTGCCATATAAAAATACAACGCAGCGGTACATTGCATTTATCAAGCATGTTTTCTTCAAAGGGAGACTCATGATGTAGCAGTTGCCAAGATCTTTATTCACCACATTAAATAATACTCCAGAGAGGCTGAGTCATTTGCATGACTCTGCATGTGTGCAATTTATTCTGCTCCGAGGCAGATGTAGCACCAGCTGCTTGGAGAACCTTAGAAGTCTTGAGATGAAATGGAAAATGTCAGAGAAATGGAGGAAGTTTTGACGAAACAGGTGGCAGCGGGAGAAAACGGTAAGCCAGGTGACACTAGGAGAATGGCGACTGAGATGAAAAGACGAGAGACCTCCTCAGTTACTTGTAAACACCAAAATGTTTCAGATCTGAGAGGAAATTCCAAGTAGGTTGAAGCAGTTCATCTTTAATTAATCAATCCACAAGCAGAAAAAAAAAAACCAACAAAAAACTGTGGGTGTATCTCTTATTTCAGCATTACTGCATACAGTATTCATACTGAACACTCATTCTGATGCAAAACTTTGGCATTTACTCCCAAAATGCATCACTTATTCAGGCATAATCAACCTGAGTACAGTCAGTGTGTTTCTGAAACACACATGGAGTGTTTCTGCTCATGAGTGTGGTGCTCGCTTAAAGAGCTCTTAGCTCTGCTCTTCACAAGGTTAACTACTGCTGAGCAAGTTGATTCAGAGAAACTGATGATGATAATAATCTTCATTGAGAATCTTACTTGAGATAATTTTTTGTAGTGCGATGCTGCCATGACAAAGGAAAATCTCTGCTAGTGGTGCCAGTGGTGTCTTGACTAATAGACATTCATTCAAGTATCCACTTTGTTATTAGTCCTTTATTAGGCTTAAAGTTGTGTCAAATCTTCTTGGTGCATCAAAGAAAACCATCATTAATTTTAGAATCAAGGCCCTGCCAGGCCAGTGAGAGTGCTCTGCCAATTGCACTGGAAACAATTTGCTCATCGGCTGCTGTTTTATTACAAAACTGTCCCCTGGTCCAAATAAAAGGCACATTCAACCACAGAGGATGTTTTAACAGTGTCACCACAGCCCTACAGCTCCCTCGCCTCTCTAAATGGGTGATTGCCGGCTGCTTCTGGCTGACACCGGGAACAGCAGGGACTGTGAAAATAATTGGGATGCCATTAAATTGTCCTCACCAGTTGCTGCTAATAAAGCTCTGTTGACCAAAATACCCCAAATATATTGCCTCTTGGATAATTTAATACTTTACTCTTCTCATAAACAAGTTACCTTTAAATAAATAATAGGCCCCTAATTAGCTTCACAATGCCACTCTTTTTAAACATTTTTACTTTAGCTTGGATGCTTGTTTTGAGGCCAGTTACAAACTAACGAAGGAAAACTGGCTGCATCAATGAGATGAACAGAAAAGTCACTGTTAATAAGCAAAATAATCTGATTTGATTTACATAAAAAACACATTCTAAACTTAATCATTTGTTGCTCAAATATTCAGATTTTCTGATGTGTTATATCCAAGCTTTAGCACGAGGTTGAAAATCAGAATATAATGTGTCTGAACAAATTGGCGAGGAAAAAGCCATTGCAGGTTTTTCCATAACCCTGTGATCACGTTAGAGAAAATAAGGAGATGGAATAATCAAATGGATAAAGCTGCAATTATTCGACTTCATCTAATCTAACATCTGCACATCTCAGTTGGAAAAACAAAGATTGCTTCAGTTTTTCCATCAGTGTTGAAACTACTGCTCATTTTCATCATTTTAGATTTTTTTGTGTCTTGTTGATTAATCTAATCAGACCTTATAGCACATTGCGCTCTTCAATCACATTTGAGTGGGAAATGGACAACTGCCAAATTGAGGATGAATTGTTGTCAGGAAGTGTTTTCCCAGCAGGACTGTTTAAAGTCATGCCTTTTTTTTTTTAATTTCACTCTGTCGTAGAATGATTAAAAACTCATTGTCTTTGAACTCCCACTTGCTTGCTTTGAATGATTTTCTCATTTCTCTTTAGGGGATAGCTGGTTTTGCTTCTTGTACTGTCCTTTGCCGTGCTACACACAGACTGATAAATTTCCTTTTTACCTCTGTAGCACTGAGTATCATACACATCCATGCAGAAAATAACTGAATGGGTATATTTTTGTGAGAATTATCTGTAAAGAGCTGCAAATGGAGCTGATGGTTTCGGGCTTTGCTCAGATTTTCGCAGTTGCTGCTGGAATCCAACACTGTGATCAGTGACAATGTTAACTTTTTAATCTCCAGCTAAAACATGTCCCCATACAACCTGTATGTGAAAGTAGGTCATTGCAGGTCATTTCACACATAGTGAACCTGTTAATTCATTCTGCCTTCATAATGGCGCTGAGTTTGCATTTTCTTGCACATGAATCAAACAAGGTGGTACTGTTGGGGCCTCCGCCACCATCCAGCATCCACAATTACACAAGTCCTCGACATGCGCATTTATCTTCCCACACGCTCCCAACTTTATTACACACATGAACACAGGCACATTACCACTTACCACATACACACCACCTGGTGGCCCTTCCTACAACCACATCAACATAACACTGACACACTGGGGACTCATTAATTCACTGGCTGGCAAGGGAACCCCCCTTTGGGACTGCACAGCACATGGACAGGCCACATAATGCTGCTGACATTAATAGCCAGGGGTTTTAGCCTGCCTGAGAAAACAAGAGGTGTAAAGAGGGAGGCAAGGAGGAGGAAGACCAAGGGGATAAGGGAGTGAAGTAATTCAGTAAAGTGAGGAAGTGAGAAAGAAATGGTGACATAAATAAATATGAGAGAGAGTGAAAATTATTTAGAGAGGAAGAGAAAAATAAAAAGCAACTCAGACTTGCTTATTGAATAAAGTTTATGCAACTGCTGAGGCATAAGCAAGCGTCGATATGAAATACTAGGTTCTCCTTTGGATACAATAAAATAAAGCACGCAGTGTTGAGAGCTGGAGAATGCCACAGAACCCCCTGGGGATCGACACATTTTTCTTTTCTGTTAGGGTATAATATTACAGTGTTGTAAAATTCACCTTGGGATCTGTGTGTGTGGGGGCAGTGCATGTCCCACATCAACAATTGGATTTCAGTGGCGAGGTAAGGGCACAGGTCTGGACATGGTGTCGCGTACAGAGGAGGTGATCTTGTGAAGAGTAATGCAATAATAACTGAGCCATATCAGTGCCAAATTACTCCATTAGTCAAATAAAGTAAGATACCCCAATTTGATATTGTTTATATGAGCCTGTGAGACAAGGTTGTGGTCTGACTTAGTGGGTGTTCAAAGTTTAGTTTCATTTAAAGATAAAATGAGCTAAAATAACCAGAACAAAATGCATAATTGTTAATTGAATAGCTCAGCAAAGCTGTTCTTTGCCAGACTTGGATTTAGCACAGAAAAAAAGAACGAAAATAAAGGATTTTAGGAAAACATTAATTCATTCTTATAATCAAGCCTAAATTACAATCTATGCCAGACAAGATCTTTCCAATTACACAAATTTCAATTTCTCTGTTTAGTTCTTTGAAATGTATATAGATGTAAAGTTAAGTCTCTAGAGATCCTAAAAAATCAATTTCATCTTCAATTAACCAGGTGGCTTCTCAGAATCCCGACACTGTGATTGTGGCGTTCGGTTTATTTCCTCCTGACTTTGGTGTTCCCTTAATTGCTCCTTAAGCTCCGTGGAAATTCTTGCACCGGGTTTGATCATCACTTATTGAAATTGATCTAAAGGAAAACAAAGATATGCATTGATCCTTCAAATATATTCCCCTTTAGAGTTTGAAAAAATTCTTATTGAAATTTGTTTTATCCTAAAAAATAAAAGAAATGAAAAAGAGGTGAAATGGAGACAACTGTCTCTGCCATTTGAAGCAGCTGCAGAAACACTAAGGCAGGTGTGGTGGCAAAAGCAAAAAAGCAAAGCAGGATGGTGGGGAACATCTGGTTAAGTGCTCTCCAACTCATGAAAAGATGTGAGATGAAAAGCGAGCTTTGGAAGGGAATCAGTGTCTTAGAATGCCAATCCAGCAGAGCAGGACGAAACAAACCTTTGACGTATTGTTTACACAGGTGGGAGCACCTTTAACACTACTTTATCACTTTTTTCAAACATCCCTCTCTATGCTCCGCGTTGTCACACACACATCTTACATGAATCAAGCGTGATTCACTTCCTGCTTGTTAGAGTCAAACAAAATGAAAAAGAGAAAAACATGAAAGAGGGTTCGAAGCGCACAAAGTAGATTGAGTTTGAGGAGAACAAGTGATTAATAATTACATAGACCACATCCTTCCCTTTTATCAAGTCACTTTGTTCTACAGTGAGCCTCTGCTTTGTTATGAAAGAGCTGCTCTTGAATGGAATTTGTTCATGTACGTGTATCATCCATGAATATAAATGTCATTAACTGTGGCACATAGGTACCACGGCTGCAAAACCAGGGTCAGCTGGAACTCATCTGATTGTTTTCGGAGTTGCTCGAGTTTCTGTGAGCTTTTATCTTGTTCGTTCTTCAGCTGTTATAGAAGCTGCTGAAAGTTTTAGGTCCATTTCTGCTTCTTCCTGTTTGGTACTGTAAACTCAGTACAGCATTACAATACTATGACAAACAGCCCAGTGTGTTTCTGGCACAATCGAACCATGGCACCTGATACCATGTACACCATCGTCACCATCTAACCCTAACCCATAAGGTTAACTATATTCATTAACCTCTCAGCAGCACATTTACTGTAACATTTTCCTTTTGTTGTTCAGTGTTTTTGATGTACTTCTTTTGTTTTCAGAAAGACAAAGAAAAAACCAAAGCATTGCCTGGGGAGCAAGAGAAAAATGCAGTTGAAAGGTGAGTAAAGGGTTCAGCCATTATTTGTGGCATCTTGGTCTCACAGCAGAGTTTCATTAGTGTTTGCGGTCAAATGATGTAATTGTTTATATCAGGAGGCTGGACGAAGCACTGGGGGGTGAAATACTGCCTACTTTCAATCAGATATAATGGCCCATAACTGAGCCCAGACACTGTACTGTGATGATTCACTGCTGACATAGAGTAAAGGAATGAGAGAGATTCATTCCAAATGTATTGGGTATAGATAAGAAGTTGTCCATGTGCTTAACTGTGACACTCCCTCATTATGACCTTCATCAGTGTTGACCTTGTTTTTGAAGAGGAATGTTTGTAGGTGGAGCATGCACATGCTTTTCTCCTGACTGTGTCTGGTACATCATCAAAGTGCAACAAGACAAGTTCCATTTGCACATTAGCTCCATTATATTTGTGGATTCAGCAACGACACCATCCAGCATTCACTTCACTGTAACTCTGCACACTTCTAGAGATCACAGTTCATCTCATTCCCACCTATGCCTGCTGGATTTGGATGTTTCCTTTCTAGATTGAAAGCAGAGTTGAATTCTAATGTTTTTCATTGTCACACAGTCGGTTTAAGTTGGACAGTCAGCAGCAACATTAACCAATACTGGCTAGATAATATCCATTATATGCAAATTTATGCTGCAGTCACGTGATTGGTTTACTGGATAATAGCATGCATAAGCAGGTGAACAGATGTTCCTATTACGGTAAGTGCTTGGCGCTTGTATGCCTGTGTCTATCTGTGTATCTATGAATATTTTTTAACATTTGCTTTGCTGTGAGGGAAAAGCCAGCTACTATATCCATATGTATTTCACTGCCATTTGCAGCCCTGTATTGGTGAAAAACTGCGCAGAAACGGGAAGAAAAAACTCATCAAACCTTCATAAATGCCAAATCTGATAGAGAATTGCAACAAAATGCCATACTGCATCTAGAGTAATAAGAGGGTTGCTGGCATGTCTGCAGAATGCTGACGTGGCATTATCTGATGGAAAACTGCACTGATTTACTTTCTTTTATTAAGTTTTTTTTGTTGATTTTAAATTTGATACATTTAGGGGGAAATATTCTAATAACTTTTCCGGCTTCTTCCAAAAAATAAATAAATAAATAAATAAATAAATAAATAAATAAATAGAAATCAATCTTTGTAAATCGGGATGTTTGGAAATACCGCTAACATCCCACCCATTCATACAGTCCATAACCACTCTATAGTATTAAATATTGTCTTCCTGAAAGTTGGCATTAAGGTTTAGATGTACCAGAGATTCAATTCTAAGGGTAGGGTAACAGGTAATAACTCTGTCTGGAGTAATTTCCAGTCTTTTGACCTGAAGAGAAAGAAAATATCTTGTGATCAATTCAAGATCTGCAGTGATTATGAGGGGAAGGTAATTGGTTCAAGCAGGCATTGAATAATGATCATTATTCACTAATAATAATTTTTAGATGTTGTCTTTTTCAAGCGATTACTCTACCATAATAACTAATTGATGACACTTTAACGAAGTTGACTGTGCCCATGCAGGGCTGGGAAAAGATTTCATAACTGAAACCTCTCCGTCATGTATCAAACTTGAATTCTGTTGTCTTGTTCTCCGGGAGCTGAAAAATATCAGTCAGTAATGGTCTGGAATGGCCATCAAACAGCCAAAAGTATGAAGACACAGTGAGACAGCTTATAACTGATTCACTGTCCACATTAACCTTGGATGCTCGCCTATTTGTCTATAGTTCTCAGTTTGGAGGAGCATACTGACCTGGTGTACAATGGTTAGTGGAGGATACATGAATGAGATGCATAACCTCAATTAAAGTGACTAAAATTGACATCTCATCTCGTACATGGTGTTTAACTTGTAACTGGCAGTGGCTGACGCAGTGTTGGTGATTCTACTACTGCTATCACAAGCTCTCTGTACTGATTTTAAGTTTTGGATTTATTTGGGCTCATCTCCAAAAGCTGATGCGGTTGGTTCCTTAGTCATTTAAAGTATGAGTCGTTGGCTGTCTGAATATGTTTCTAAGAGACAACGTTAAAAACTTGATTTCCATCAGAGTGAGCCTGGAAAATGTTTTAAATTCACTGGGTTAGAAACATGAGTTGATATATTCTGAGCTTAATGTGGCAGGCCAAATGGGCAAACTGATCGATCACTTCCCTCCATGCTCTTTTTTTTTTCTTTCTTTTTTTTCCTGGCGTTTTTTGATTGGAAGGCTTGAAGAGTAACAGTATGTGGAGGAGTGTGGGATGATATGTGGCAAATGACATCAGCTGGAAATGACCCAGAATCAGCTGCAAGGACTTTGTAGCTCCGTGTTTGTGGGGCGTGAGCTCTACCCACTACAGCAGTGGTGCCCCCTTCTTCCACATTTTCTGTTGATACCTTGGTTGTTCTGAGAATCTGAAACTGGGCGTCCTGGTGAAAGGGCCAAATACAGTGCGGCTTCAGTTAGGCTGCTAAGAGCCTTTAGGATTCTGGATGGTCTTATGTTGGGAGCTTGTCTCAGATGGCAAACGTGGTCTTTATTTATTGTGGTCCAAACGTGTCCACAATAAAGCTCACTATATTTGCAGAGTCAATAATTTTATCTTTATGAGTAACTATCCAAGAACAGTATCAGCAGCAGGATGATGTGTTGGAGTGGAGTTGAGGTTGATAGTGAAAGATCCAGACCAGGACAATTAATCTTGTGCAAAGTGTGGCAGATTGATTGGCCAAAATAGATTGCAGGTGATATGAAACCTAGTAGTTGCAATGAACCATAATGTCTGCATTATTTCATTTAGTCACGCTTAATGTACCAGGACTGTGGCACCTTCACATTACCTCGCACAGGAAAATTAATTGAAGGCTCATCCGGTCTCATACATCATAGTTTGAATGTTATTCTGGTGTGGAACTCGCATTTTTTTAACTTCATTGGCAGAAAGAAGCACTCTCACCTCACAGTAAAGCATTACTCCTTGTCTTCAGAAGGTTAAGCTTCATCTTGTATAACCATGATTTATATAATCAAAATTTTAGAGCCAGTACCGACCCACTTATATTTGTGTTAACACACGTCAGCTGTTTGGTCAAGTCATGCATACTTTTTTTTTTTTAATGCTCTTCAGTTTTAGATTGTAGGGAATGTTTCTTTTTCTCACTCTTACTAGTTTTCATTTCTATATGATAGGAGAAGCATTTGGCAAAGTCACGAGGTGCATGACCTTAACAGTAAAATAGCTTGCAATCTAGAAAAGATTACTATGTATTTGTGGCTCACCTTCAAATCTAAATCTTGTCAAGGGTGCGTCTTTTCAACTCAGTTTGACTACAGTCTCACCTCAATTATGGCCCAATTCAATAGCTGGAACACATTTTACCCACAAAGCCTGATAGTTCATTTTATCATGCATTGTGAGACAGAGGATAATGAAAGATGATGTGGAATGGGTCAAAATGTCAATTTAAGCATGCATTCATGCATTTTACTTTTCCTCTGTGATGTGTGGATGGCAGTTCTGCCATCTTTTCTGGTGAGCCCATGTATACTCATGCCTCTACGTAGGAAGGAAATATGAATATAGGCTTATTCTTAAAACTTTTGTTGTCGCTCCTTTTGTGTGCCATGTCACTAAACCATGGAAAACTATATTGTTGGCCTCATTGTGTATCACTCTATAATCATTTAAAAACAAAATGTAGGAGGCCTCAATAAGAGCTTAGTCCTAAAAACTGGACGCAAACAGATTGAACGAAGTCATAACATGACATTGTTAATTAGATGAGATGAATGCAGTGAGATAAAACATTAGGGAAACTAACTAACCAATTAAAAGCATCATAAATCATACGCATTGGTATATGATGAATTTTCCATTCAGCTGATTCCCAGGAGCCCTCATTAAGCGTCCTGGGACTTTCTACAGAACTCTTTTTCTCTCCATTTTGTTAAATGTTGTATGATCTGAAACTGCACTCCTAAATGTGCACACACAAACCCATCCACGGTGTTTCACATAATGTATTTCATAACTTGTATTTTAATGCCTCTTGTCAAAGCGAGGCCATTAATGATCTTATATCAATTCTCCTTCTCTCAGATCAATACTGAGTTTTCATGCTCACGGTCCGGTGGCTCCTCTGTGGGCCTCCACCACCAATACTGTGTTCTGAAGGACCCCTGTAGATGATACATGTGACCCCCGTGGTATATTCACCCCATCAGGGATACGCATTCACATTTTCAGTGCAATATCAATGACGCTGGTCTTTTGTGTAATGAACCAAACCGGGGGGGGAATCGTATTGTTTGTAATTTACTTATTACCACTTATTACAACAGATTGTAATAAGTGGCTTCCTACAATAATAAGCTTTTTTTTTTTGTATTTACTTAAAGTTTAGTTTAATCCAGAAGACCGATAAAGCCTAGTGACCATGATCAGAAGATTCAATCTTTGCCAACTAATGCAATAAATAATTACTTCATTTAGGGAAATGTGCTCCTATATTTGGATATCGGAATACTGGAGTTGGAATGTTTTTTCAATTTGTGCAACTGGTTTGTATTTTTCTGAATACATTCAGACATATTGTTCACATTTTTTTCTACATTGCTTTACTTGGTTTCATTCGTGACACCAGAATCTAATTTTATTTGGCACTAGCAGACCTTTAGATCAGATTTGATTGCATCTTGCTCTGGTTTATCTGTCATTTCACATAGTGGCTGCTTGAGCAGCAATGAAATTGACTGAAGCTTTAAAAATTCTCACAATTCAACGTGCATCTCAAATGAATCCCTCGATTGGGGACCCAGTGGTCAATGCTTTCTGAGGACATATTGAGCAGGTTATTGATTTTTAACAATTCACTTTATCTTCATCAAATAGCACTGAGACCTGAATGCTCCAAAACTGACTTTTTCCAGCCCCCCACCACTCTCTATTCCATCCTGTTATCCCTCAGCTCCCTCCATCCTATTCCTTTCCCAATCTTATATCGTTTGTCCCATTGTTGAGTCCCATGGCCAGGGCCCAGGGGAGAGTTATCGGCATCAACAATAATGTTTTGACTTTCTATTGATGTTGAGGCATACACTTACCCACTTACACACAAACATACACACAGACCTCTGTGACCTGAGTATTTTAGATGATAATCAGAGTGGAAAAGAACCATCTTTTGTTCAATGTCAAACTTAGGACAACATTGTTTAGGGATGGAGCAGTGTTAACATGTTATTTTGAACAAAATAGCACAATTACCTAAATTGTTCTTGGTGAAACATTTGCTATGAGGCAAAGCATATGTGCTTCATAAGCAGATTGACTTTGAACAGTACTGAAAGTCTCCCAAACTATGAGTTCCTTAGGGAGAAGAAAGAAATAAAACAAACAAGATCAAAAAACCTGCAGAGCTGAAGAAACTCTGAACGATGTCATCGCAGATGAATATTTGTTTAGTTCCCCAGCTTAGCCACAACATTGGAACCGCCCAATATGTTATTTTTATTCTTCCTAAATAAGGACATACAGTTTGGGAAATCTGAGATTCCAGGAGACTGGATTTGTGCTCCCTTTGTGATTTAACTGGCAGCACTTCAACAACAATTGATTTAACAAGTCAGACAAAGTAAAACAATTTTATTCCAAAAGGAGTATGAAATGAATTTGGCATAAGGAACGGTATGAGTCACTTATCCATTGCTATGAGACAATCCTCATCATTGAATGAAGTGGACTTAAATTGCACTTAGAGATAATGTTAACTTCCTCTGTCTGGTGACTAAGCATTTTCTCATCAGTAAGCAAATAAAAAGGAGACTGAGAATGAACAGAAGAAACAGAGACACACAATTCCAGTGGAAGTTAAATAGTTGTCTCTTTTTGAGGTTTAATTAGATGGATTTTTGGAAATACAGTTAGAAACGTATAATATCAAAGCATTAATAGAAATATATATATATATATATATATATGTATGTATATATATATGTATGTATATATGTATATATATATATATATATATATATATATATATATATATATATATATATATATATGTATGTATATATATATATATATATATATATATATATATATATATATATGTATGTGTATATATGTATGTATATATATGTATGTATATATGTATATATATATGTGTATATATATGTATATATGTATGTATATATGTATGTATATATGTATGTATATATGTATGTATATATGTATGTATATATGTATATATATGTATGTATATATGTATGTATATGTATGTATATGTATGTATATGTATATATATATGTATATGTATATGTATATATATGTATATATATATGTATATGTATATATATGTATATGTATATATATGTATATGTATATGTATATGTATATATATGTATATGTATATATATGTATATGTATATGTATATATATGTATATGTATATATATGTATATATATATATATATATATGTATATATGTATGTATATATGTATATATATGTATGTGTATATATATGTATGTGTATATATATGTATATATATATATGTATATGTATATATATATATGTATATGTATATATGTATATGTATATATATATATGTATATGTATATATATATATGTATATATACATATATATATACATATATATACATATACATATATATATACATATATATACATATACATATATATATATATATATATATATATATATATACATATATATACATATATATATATATATATATATATATATATATATATATGTATATGTATATATGTATATGTATATATATATATGTATATATATGTATATGTATATATATATATATGTATGTACTATGTCTTATTTGAGTAAATAAATATGCCACAACCATCAGGATCTAAAGTGTGCAAATGTATAAGATATTATTATTAGTTACTATCTTCACTATCTTCTAGGCTTTATTTACTGTGCCAGGCGCGATCTTGTTTCCACCTCTTGCTTTGGCATTACCTGCTGTTGAAAGGAGCTATATGTGGCTTTTTACATATTTAAAGTTCTCTATACATTTTTAATAATCTCTTCTAATGTCTCCTCATATAAAAGAAAAAAGCCCCATCAATTCTCTGTACAGTTGCAGCAGTTGTAATGTTTGCGACAAGAATGTGCTTTGGTATCTGGGTGGACTGACAGTGACAGAGATCACCGTTCACCTCCCAGGAAACTGGTAGTCAGTGCTGTCCCATTTAACTGCATGGTTGTCATTGCAACCATGACAGTGAAGGTTCAGCACGCTGCTATGGAAAATATCCCAGTGCACACACAGTTGACCTATACGACTGCTTAGGTCTTGGTGAACTTGTTAATTATAAATCCTGGTCTGGGATTTTGAGCTGGAAAATCTCTGGAAAACGTCTCACTTTAAGCTCCTGTTAAGCCAACCTGAAAATGAATACCTTGGATTTATCCCCTGAAATACGATATCAGAACTCGGACACCGGGAGGTGTAGACATTATATAATGAGCTCTGAACGACTTGGTATTCTCAACAGTCATAACAGCCACTCACCACATTAGTAAACCAGTAACAATGGCGAGAGGTCAGTGATTCCCACTTGTTTCATCGTTCAGGGATTCATCGTACCTTCAGCATTTTAACTGCTCGTCGTGGTTTGCTATCAAAATGCTACGTTCTTTGTGAGTCTACTACACTAAAGGGTATTATCAACAAACAGAATAAGTGCGTGCCCTGGTCCATAGCATCTTAGTGTTGTATGCTTGAGTGGCACATTCATTCCATACTCTGAGGCAGCTTTTCCTGCAAGGCCACAATCATTTTTCTTCAGCACTGGAGGACACAACGTGACTCATTTTCCAGAATCTGTGCTTAAAGAAGCATGAAACATCTCATCAGCTAAAAATGGCTGGCAGTGGCTTGGATGGTGTGTCGTTTCCCTCCTCACTTCCAGAACCTAGGCTCTTACAAAACCTTGAAAAAATGTTTTTATTGTGTGCCACTATATTTGCGGGTGGGGGGGCGCAACTAAGCGCCGCAACAAATCTTAACGCCTGAGTGCCACATAAGGATTTTGTCCCTGTTCCTTCTTTGTGATATAAATAGAGGTGTCTGTTACTTCATCACCTCCCCCCCCAGATCTAATGAAGATGAGTGAAGTCGCTTTTTCCATAAATCCCATATTGCATGTCATTGGAATCACTTTATAATATTTCTCTCTTCCTCTCTCGCAACATTGACCAAATTTGATGGGATGATCATGGAGCATGTAGCGCATCAAATGCATTTCTGAGCAGCTTTACCCTTTGCATTTCTAGGGCATGTTCTCGCTGACAGTTCTCCTAATATAGGCTTATTGTATATTATTCATGGGTGATACAAAAGATAGTTTGCATCCAGTCAGTTGCTTCAAACTTTTTATTATAATGATGATCAACTGTGCAGTGAAGGAGGGGGGTGGACAGCAATTTTTTAAGGCTCAGATAAGGTTAAAAAAAAAAGAACAAGGCTTGCTGTTTTCTTTAGTGTGGTCACCATTAACTGTTGACAGAATCGTGCAACAAATTGCCCAACCAATCTGCAAGATGGCAGAACATGCTGATGGCAAAAGTATAGCTGGAAAGTAATAACATATTAAAGAAAAAGGAAACAATGATGCACATCTTTTGAAAGAATATAAAATTGTTCCACCATGGCTGAAAGAAGGGGGGAAAAAATCCCAACAGAAACTGGCATTATTATGAGGACATTTTAAATTGAAGTCCATTTCAAACGCCCAAACCAGGACCAGCAGAATTGAGGTCAATGAATGCTTGAGCAGACATGAGTACAAGAAGTAGAAGTAAGCACAGCTTTCTAAATAAATAAAGCAGGGAAATGCTTTGCTCTGTTTACTGTCATTGATCACCCAAACCTCAGGAGAGTAAATGTTCACTCCCTGGTTACCTCCTGAATTGACTACTGTAACTCTCCTTGGTTTCCTTACAAATCTCCACATAAACTTCAACTGGGTTCAACTGGAGCGCTTCATCGCCAGGATTTTTACACATCAACACACCAACCTGCACTCTTAGATCTTCCTTTTCCATCCACTGCAACGCTTGACCTGCCCGCCTCATCACCATGGGGGTCCAGAGCTTACAGCAGCCCTGCCCTCCGCCTTTGAAATTCCCGACCAGCAGTCATCCAAATCATCTCTGTCCGCCTTCAAAAGTCACCTCAGATCCCATCTATTTAAAGTGGCATATTCCTATATAAATAAAATATATGATTATTATTAATGTGAGGAAATGTAACATAGAGGTAGATGTATTCATTATGTAAGGCTAAAGTGCTTATTATGTACATAAAGTGTATGCTTTATTTTCCTGCTTGATCTTCATTTGGCTTCTGGAACGAGACTGTGGCAGCAGTTGATGAAGCAGGAGGACAGCAGGAGGGATGAGGTTGTTGTCTGTGGCTAAGACATGTTATCAGGCTCCTGGGGTATTGGAACACGGCCTAAGTTAAAGGAGTGTGTTTGGATGAGGAATCGCTAGAAGCTGTTGTCAGACTTGTTTTTGGGCATTTCCCAGGTGTTGTCTGGGTTGCCACGGGAGGATCAGGGATGGAGGGAGGCTGAAGGCCAGAAAGTGAAATATGTTTTCTATGGATCAGTGAATGACTGCAGTAGCATATTGCATATTTTTCCCAGTTAATCAAAGTATTTTGATAACTGAACATTCTGCTTGCTTCAGAGTTGATGGCAACACATTTCCTCCTTGTTTTGATGGGTTTTTCTGTGCTTTCTTGTTTCCCTTCCTAGTCAGGAAAATGACCACAAAATGAAGTTTTATGTGTATAATATACCCTGCTGCAGCAACCAGTGTGAATTATTCTGCAGCTGAAATAGGTCCCTCAAAACTGTTGTACTCCTGTCTAGTTACATCAGGAACTTTTTGAGCCTTTTGTGTAACAATTCTACTTTTGCTTGTATTTTTGAGCCTAAAGAACAAAGCGAAGGTTTTTATCTTTGGTTTCAGACCAAAGAAGACAACCTCCAACTGTTTGACATGCTGAATCAGTACACTGTGGATAACTAGAAACTCATGTCAACTCAGAATGCTTTTGGACAGCAAAGAAGAAAGAGACAGTGACAGAAATGAAAAAGATTAATAGATGGGATGGATGGAGGTATGAGACTACAGATTGAGGAGGTGTACTACTCTCTTTTGTCTTGCCGCTATAGTTAAGGGATCCTTCTGCACTTTTCAATGGTGCTTCCCTATTTATTATTTAAGCAGTCAGATGAATCTTTCATGCACAGGAAATTAAAGAACACTGTTGAGGAGCACATGGATGAAGGCAGTGATGAAAGAAAGCAACAGGGACAGATGCAGCAGAGAGAGTAGTAATAGAGAGAACGGTAATGTGAGAAGGATACAGAGAAACAGATGGGGATGAGCTGAGGGAAACAGACTGACGGGTGACAAAGACCTTGTTTTTTGTGAGCTTGTGAAAAAGGGGAAACAACAGGGGGAGAGACAGAAAGAGATGGAAGGTGTAGATGCAAGGCAGCACCATGCTGGTTCACACATCCCCACCAAACAATGAAAGACCTCTCTTCTGTCCCCCGATATTTCACACAGAGAGGATCAATAGCTGTGACTTCTCCTGGATTTGGTCTTTATTACCGAATGACAGTGAGGTCCGGTTTGAAACCTTTGGGAACACTGGACACTTTTTAAATTTGCGTATTTTAAATGATTACCTTGAGCAACAAGCAGTTATGATGAAAATAATTGTAAGGAAATTTTCATAAGCCTGCCAGCTGTTTTAATGCTTCACATAGAAACACTGTTCATACCCAATCAGGAACCTCTGGAGCCGAAAACTGGACAGATATGAAAGTGATTAAATTAAACCACCAGTTCCTCTCATGACCGCATGACTATTAATGGCTGTGGATTCACAAGAGTCAGGCTCCAACAGTGAGATGAAATGTATTTACTGCAAAACAGCAACTGCTTTGATCTCTTATTTGAGAAAAGTAATTCATTTTATGAGGACTTAAGTTATATTCAGTTGAAGGGCCATTGCTTTCAACCCATCTACAGTGTTTCCGTGTACATGACTGTGCTTCTGTGTACAGGGGTGTGTGAAATTCTCATTTTATTTATATGCTAACACCAGTAAATGAATTAGCCTTCGGTTAGCCTGAGACGTTTAGCTTTGCTGAAGAGTCTAATGAAAGCCACATTTTTCTCTGTCCATGGTGCTGAAACACAAATCGACTGTCATTCTTTGTTGTAAATTTCTCTGGAAGCTCAGGAGAAGTTTGTTTTAAAGAGACCAGCTCTGAATCCCTAGAATATGAATCTAGGTAGGTAGTCATGTTAAATTCAGTGACATTATGTCTGTGACATCAAATAATAGTTAGTTACTTCCTCTAAATTGTGCTGCTGCACAGAATAAGATTGATGTCCATGAACTTCTGAACATCTATCGGGAAAGTGCCACAAATAAATTAAGTATCACGAAACAGAACAGAAAAGGTTAAGAGAGAGAGAGAGAGGGAAAGTTGAAGTCACTCATGCAAAAAGCTAAGAGGATGGAGAGAGAAACTGGAAACCTGGAGATGGAACCACATACAGCGAAAGAGCAGACTGTGAAAGAGATGAGTGAAGAGCGACCAATCAGTGATAACCATGGTTACCTTCTCGAGGGAAAAGAAATGAACACAAACCCATACTATGAAGTCCCCAGATGAAACGCTATAAAGAAAAAAATAAAAAAAGCGAATGTATAAGAACTTTCATCCCACCCAGCCCTGGGCCAAATGATAAATGCTGCATTGTTTTTCTTTTCTTCATCATGAATTATGATCATATACTGTGACTGTATGTGGCAGCCTACACGCAACATCTAAGAGCACAGAAAGGTCTGTGGAGAGAATCCAGCTCCTACAACATTGAGCCCTACATCACAGCGCCCATAAAATAACACTGTCCCCAAGTATTAGTCCCTCAGAGGGAGGGTTCTCTTTGGAAAGAAGCATGCTTCAAAAGCACCAACCAAGTACATCTATAACCCTTTCAGCTTCTTCTTAAAACAACACTGTGTACAAGTACTTCTTGAACTGGTGGTGTCAGTGCACACAACTCCAGTGACTGCAGCAGGCATGGGCCAGTGCCAAGGAGCTAACATCTTTACAATTTTAGGTTTTTATAACTGTTATTATCTAATTTCTTATTAGGTGTTCTGTGTAGCAGTCAGGGAACATTTACAACGTGCGCTTTGCTTTGTTAGTAATTATTCAGAAATATGCCTCTTGAATCAGCCTTGCTCATGGATTTTTAATAGCTTTTAGATGACGCTGGTGTTGGCAGAAAGTCTTTTGTCATATGACAGTTATTTCTCCTTTGGACAAATAACTTGTGAATAATATGATTTGTAATTTGATTTAAGCCATCTAGAGTAACTTGGGACGTGAAAAAAATCAAACTCTCTCAGCTCTGTCTTATGGCAAGTTTTGTATTTTTAATCTTTTGAATTCATCAATATATCTCATTAATAAAAGACAAATACCTTGGGTGAATGCAAAATATTTTTTATTACATGGGAGGTCTCTGTTGGCACATGTACAGTGAAAGCAGCAGCAGATGGCCATAAAAGTATGAAGGTCTGTAGGTTTTTTGTCCTTTCAGAAAATCCAAATTTTTGCCTGACTAGTGTCTCATCACCCGAGAGTCTGAAACCAACAATGGAACCACCAAGCTCATCTTGCTGTGTCCAAACCTGAACTCTGTAATCTGTGGTACACAGCTGCCTATAGCCCAGAGCTGTGATGAATGAGGAGCCTCTGCCTATGAACTCTCACTTGAGACCCTGTTGGTGCAGTGACAAAGTATGCTCTTTGTGGCATAGTCCGTAGCATGCCTGTGGCCCATGAAGTCACTTCGTCCTGGAAGCACTGCCTTTGAGAATCTATAGATCTTCATCTACAGAGCAGTGGGGGAACAGCAGATGTTTGGGGAGCAGGCTGGAGTTATGGCTTGAGAGACTGCTAACAAAATTGTTGTTAAAGAGTGTCATTTGTCTATGGACATGACGTTTTCTTTTGTGCTGCCTTTTCTTGCGTTTTATTGTCCTACTGTGGAGCAGAGTTGTAAGGACTTTAAAATGAAGAGCCAGATAGCGAGCACTTTGTCTGGTGCATTCACCTTTATGGCATCTTCTCTTTGTCTTGTTTTGGTCATTCCTCTGGCTCTTACTGTGAATACGTTTGTTTGAGTGTGGGGTGAAAAAAGGTGGTTGGGATGGTGAGACTGCAGCTGCTGTGCACCACGCTAAGGCAGCTTGGAGTAGATGAGACTCATTGGAAGTTTTGCTGCATTGAGATGGAAGAGAGAAACAGAAAGCCCACCCCCCCCACCACTTCGCTGAACATTTGCCAATTATGAGTTTCCCTAGAGAGGAGATTTTATTACTAGATATCCACCAACTCTTTATCAGTCTAGAGCCTGTAGTTTGATAGTTGTAGCTCAAACAATCATCAGCATCGTTGTTGACAGACATGAGCATTATCTGTAAAAGTGAGCTATAAATAGACACAGAGGGTGGGGCGAATTAAAAGATGTGTGGCGCGTCATAAGCTGCTGTTATCAGAATCATTTATTTCAAATAATTAGGATGTTATTCTAGATGATTAAAGTTTCAGTTCATGATGGAGTTCAAGCAGCCTTCAAACCAAACTCATCACGTTTCCATGCTGCCCTTCCTCGATGGTTGTTAGACGGGAAATATTTACTCAAACCAAGGTAATGTTTCTCCTTCACTAATCCCTGGCTCATGGACACTACCTGATTAATTCTGTTTCCCCTCATCAATCAAAAGTGGTCCATCTAAATCCACCTGTCGGAACAGGATGGTTGTTTAATGGGGATCAAAAACAAATTGATAAAGAGTCCTCAAGACATGCCATCATTTTAATGATATAACAAACCTGGATTCTGGCTGATAATTAAATTTTTTACACAGAGTGTCTTATGTTTGACAATTATAAAACCAGTGAAAATAATAGTTTGACTTTCATTTTCATATACAGTGGTTCATTCACTGGTATAAAAGAGGGAAATATTACAGATAAATTGATTTATAAAACTGAATTATCTCGCAATCCTTCAAACAATTGCACTTATTGCAATAAATTACTGTAACGCTGTGAAGGTGAATCTTTGGTAAACGAAAACAGAATGATTGTTAAACACTGACAGACTCATAATCATTCTGATACTAACCAAACTGTCAGTAAGCCAAGTGCCATTAAACATTCCATCTAATGTGACATTTGGCTGAATCCTAATTGATTTGTGTGTGGTGCTGTATGTTTGTGAGATTGGGTAAACAGATGAAAATCAAAGGAGCCAGACAGCTAGATGAAGCATCCGCCAAACTGACATTTAGTTGGCGCATTGTCTAACTGCTCATAAAGGTCTGTTTGTTTGCATGTCTGTTTAACTGCATTGGCATATTTGTCTGCACAGAACTGTGTGTGTGTGTGTGTGTGTGTGTGTGTGTGTGTGTGTGTGTGTGTGTGTGTGTGTGTGTGTGTGTGTGTGTGTGTGTGTGTGTGTGTGTGTGTGTGTGTGTGTGTGTGTGTGTGTGTGGACCTGAGCGCCTGGATTTACATGCACAAAACTTGGGCTCCTACAAGTGCACTTGTAAAAATATGTGTCTTTCAGCCACAAAATCTGACATGTAGAAGACACAGCCAAATGCATTAATGTTGGAAGCTGCAAATAGCACAACACTTTTAAAAGAAAAAGAAAAGTTAGTGAATCTCTTCTCACTAACTATATGTACATATAGTTAACGCATGTACAGGGCAAAGAAGTAATGAGAGCGTTATTGGATTTATAGAGGGATTTGTTGGGTCTCTTGAATAATACCATAAAGAGTTTGGCCTAGATGTGCTCTTGCCTGATGCCTGATGTGCCTTGATCTGATACCGCTATGATTTGGTGCCATATGAATAAATTTGATTTGATTTGATTATTGTTGTTCGGCGTCAGACATTTGAAAAACTTTATGAACTTTTATTGCATAGTGAAGTTGAAATTTAATAGCGAAGAGAAATGTAAAATGTAGGACTTGTCACACTTAACTCTAGCAATCTTCAAAGACTAGGGTAAACTATTGAATCCTATATGCAATGTATAAAATGGTTGGTAATATCTGGATATTATCTTACTGTCGTTTTTGAATGAATAAAATTACCTCTCTGCAGCCTCTCTTTTTTTTGTAGTGGTGCTCTTTGTGGTTTCAACAAAGTGCTTCACAGATGAAGCAATTCAATTCGGAATGCAACATGAATCCATAGGAATGATAATATTTCTCCTCCTGTTGATTTCTATTGTCTCGCTCATCTTCGCCAGCTGCACCAAAGTGGACGAGTATCATCTTGAGCTGAAATAACTTGTGATTTCTGCTGATTGAAAAACTGATTATTTGATTAGATCAAGGATAGTCTGGGGGGAAAAAAACACAGTAGATAATTTACATTTCATTGCTGACATACAAACATGCTGGTTTGTTAGCATATTTCATGATCCTAACATTGTATTTGGCTTTGGACTTGCATATTGTATGAATTGTATGCTACACTGCTTTTGATTGAAATTTTGCTCAGCCTGGTTTGCATTGAGACTGAAGTCACTTGAACTCGTTCCTCATTTTGGAGAAAGCTTTCACCACTGCCATAATATCCCACTAACATCTCACAGAATACAGAAGCTGTGAAAGTTTAATCGTCACCTTATGTAACTTGATCCTCCTCTTCGCTTTAACTTAATTCCTCTTTACAGCCTTCATCTCTGTTCTTCTTGGTCTCATTTTGGTTGGTTTTTTCCCCCCTATTTCTCTGCCTCTTTGTCTCTGTTTCTGTCACTCCCAGCTTCCCCCCCTTAGTTCCTCCTCTTCTCCATCTCCTTCATTGTTCCATCTGTCTCTTTACCACTTCACCCTTACAGTGTCAAATGGCATCTCAGCCAAACTCCACCAAACAGAGTTCACTCTGTAATAGCATGAACCATAACGAGCTCATTTAACAGAGGGTAGCCATTGCTGTTCTGACAGACAGCCATTTAAGGGCCCCCTGTCATCCAGCCAACTAGCCAGCCAGGTTTCTTTCTCTCTTTCTCCCCTGCTTTCGTTAAAACCTCTCCACCCTCATTTTCCCCACTCCTTTCCTCCATTTTTAAAGTACTTTAATAGCTGATTTTCTATGTTTCTGCTCTCCTACCCTCTGCCAATCACCTTTCTTCCCCCCGCATGTCTCTTTCAGAAACCACAGCTTCATTTCAATCTCCGCCTATTGGGTGTGAGGATGACATATGAAGCCCGGGCCTTCTAATTGTGGAGCTCAGTCTCACACAGATATAAAGAAAAAGAAAGAAAGAAAAAAAGGAAAACGCCATAAAGAATGGACCTCTCGTCATGCCAATGAGGAGTAATGTTCCTTTTATTGCGGGGTTAATCTTAATGGCCCTGTTGCCTATTGGCTAGCCGAGAAGTCTCTCATCCATCAACGGAAAGGAAGGGAGTTTGAGACAGGGAGACCTGAGATGATAACCTCCCTGATCCCCTGCAATTACTATGCTCCAGACTGCCCTTTTAGATCTCTCATTGATCTTTGATAGTTACTATAGATGTATATCTCTTTCCAATCCAGCTGAGTTTCTATTCCCTGGATATTGTCAAATATTACACTGAGGTTTTACCATCTCATCCATTTTGTATTCTCATGCTCTGTCGGCTGCATCTCCACTCGCTGATGCTCCTGCCCCCTTCCCATCTTCATCAGAGCTAATTGAGGTTTGATTGTGCGAATTGTTATTTATTTATTTTAAACTCCGACTTCATTATTTGTTTAATGAAGACGGCTAATTATGGAAGATGGAATAATGTGGAGGGGTTGTTGGAAGTGTGTTTATTTGACTGATGCCATCAAAAGCACAGACTCAGGTGTAACAAATAAGGTTAAAGATGGTGTGTTCCATTTAACTTCCATGTCAGCAATGAGCCAGCACACACAATATCAGTGCCTTGCAGCACCTAAATTGAGTTATTAGTCTTATTACAGGAGCGATTTGTACATTTCCTATTGCTACATATGCCGGGTTAGCATTAACAGCTGTTGTCTCACCATCTTGACATTTTAATAAGATGTCCTCATCTGAAACTGATGAGACAGTCTGATCGGACAGGCTAGCTGGTTAGTGTGCTAACTCCAATACAAGTAAGGAACTTTCTGTGAAGGTTGTGTGTGGAGCTTTGTAACAGCATACTGTATCTGACAATTCACAAATAATAACAATAACATATCATGACATGTTCATTTTGACTTATTATTATTATGTTGATGTAAAGTAAAAGATGGAAGCTCTGAGCTCAGTATGCAGATCCACATTTCTGGCAATGAGCTGAGCTGAAATCATGACATGCTCTGCGGCACTGGGTGCATATGAGCTTTTTTTGTCTTTTCTCTCTGATGATCCACATCATGCACAAAATCTCAGCACGTGTTTTTATCAGTCTATAACACTTAACAGAGTCTCACTGTCCCCATCAGCTTTCTAGGATCACATGATCCACCTTTGACATCGACAGAACCAACAACATATTTGATATATTTGGACAGTTACATCTAAAATATTGTATAAAAATCAGGTTTATAGTTTTCTCGGTTTCAGAAGCTTTTCTAGGATCCACATGACATTTGCTTTCTCAGAAATGTTGCCTTCCAGTAATCTTACCCCCTCCTGTCCTGTCCCTTGGCCTCTACATCTTCTTGCAGAGCCACTTTTCACTTGCCAAGTTTCCCCAGTGTGTCTTTAACCTCCCAGGGCATCCCTTTTTTCCTGGAATTACCTGCTCACTATTGCTTCCTCCTTTACTTTATCTTTACTGTTTTTTGAGTTTCTGAGCTCTCACTCTCACATCTACTTCTGGCTACCGCTTAAACTCCAATGGCAACTTTTGGAGCCTTGTTGTGCGCCCCCATTCAGTCTCTTGTTATGCTGGGGTTGCCTGTGGTTTTATTACTCTGGCAGTTGCAGCATGATATCGACCTCCTTCCACCTTCAAGTAATCCTCTGCTAATAGAGAGACAGAGCGGTGGGATGACTGAGACCAGGTGGTTCGACCTCAGTCTCAGTGTAACAGCAGGGGGCACTCTTCAGCCTTCACTGCCATTTGTTGCTTAGGCTGCCAGCTTGTGTTGGAGGAGAGTGGGAAGAGGGAGAACAATACTGCAGTTTTGTGACTGTTAGTATCCTCTATGTGTGTGTGTGTGTTTAAGTGTTTGCCTGCACTCATGGATGGAAAGTCTGTGTCCTTCGCTGTACATGAGAAAAGGGCATAAGCTTAATGGGGGAAAGGGGAAGATGCTGTTGATCTCATTAATATGTATAGCCTTCTGTGTGCGTGTGTGTTAGCGTGTACATTCATGACTTGGTGTGTATGTGATCTGTGTTCTTCAGCACATGTGTCTGGCTGTCCGATGACATTTAAGGTCGTGTTCGCAAAACTGTAGTGAAGTCAAGTGTGTGTAAACTGAGTGAAGAAATATTCACTTCATTACACATTGGAGGACGTTATTGTACAATGTGTGTGTGAACAGATTCAGACTCATCACTACATTAAGCTGAGGGAAGAGCCCTAAATGTGTGTTTAGTGTTTCTGTCTTGTTTTTTTTTTTTTTTTTTTAACTAGCATATAGCAGCATCATGTGACAATTCATGCAGTGACTGACTTGAACGTACTGACCCATCTGATTTTTAACTGATTAGAAGATCACATTTCTTTTCAAATAGTTTTTTAAGAGGATGACCACTTCCTACATTTGAATTGAACTTCCAGGTGTTTTATGCAGCTGTAGAACTCTAGTGGACAAATGTGGACAGCTCTTTAAGAAAAAAGATGGCAAATACTAACAATACGAGGGGAAACAAAAAAAAAAAAAAAAAAAAAACTAAACTAAAACTCACTTTGGCATTAAAAACATGCTTCCCCTCTGCTGTCCGCTGCATTAAAACTCAATATGAAATAGAATGAAACTATTAAGGGTGCCGTCCAGCTATGGTACCAAAAATAATAACTCTGATAGCCCAAAAATGTTACTACTGTATTCTTATGCTTTCACACTTTTGTGATTACGCTTTGGTTTTCTTTCCTGCCTTTGTTGTTGCTGATGCTGCATGTCTTCACTTCATTAATTTAGGAAACAAATTAGCCGTATCATTATCAGGTGATCACGTTTTATGACCATATGATTAGAATGGAAGAGCCTCTAATTGTAGCGGGATCAAGGTGTTTCCTGTCAATTACAGTTTAATGGCTATTTGGAAATGCTCTTGGATTTCTCCATCCTGTATGAACCGGTGCTGACACAAACCTCTATATGAATCCTCAGTGCTTATTAAAGACTACTCATAATTTCATTTCATATCAGTCTGTGCAGCTTTTGCAAATACTTAAATCTATGTCCATGTGAATGTGGTAGGATTTATGTGGGTATTTGGACGTGCACACACATGTACTGTGACCACACGCTGCATATGCTTGTCTTCTTGAAGGAGGAGCTTAGCATGAGGAGATCGGTCATCACACGGTCAGATCCATCTTGCTGAAGCAGTTTCCATATTTTTCAGCACTGAATATGTCTTGATGCAAAGGAGCCTTTCAGTATGTTGCTCTTTTAGCTGTTTAAAGAGTCATTTGATGCGTTTCTCATTGATCCTGAAATGAATCTTTTGACCTCAAATCCTTCATTTTTATTCAATGTCTGCATTCAAGGTTTATAAGTGGGGAAAAAAATACCAACTCTCTTCCCTTTAAATTATATTGAAATTATATTGCTGCCAAATTTGCTGCCATATTTATGGAAAGAAAATTTTAATAAAAATGCTATATAATGTAGTGGCATCCATCAGGGCACTGAATGGATGCTACAATGCCAATTCAGAGAGAAAAACGAAAAAACAAAAACTTCACTACCTTAACAAGCAGCTTTCATCTGTATTTAGCAGATGTTTTTTCCTGGATGATAGAAACTATTAGTCTCTACTTGAAATGCTATATGCATTTGAAAATTAGTGAATGATGCAACACGAGGCACTGAATTCACTGATTATAGTTATCCTGTGCTCAACTCTCAGTTGAGCAGACCAGCCAGTAATGAATAGCTTCGTATGCAGAGTAGTAAGACTCAAATTCTACCCTGGAAAGGTCATAGACTCAATAATTAGAACAAGCAGGGGGACAATCAAAAGGAGAATATTGATCAGGTGTCCACAGCAAAACATCCTCATCAAATATCTAATTAGTTTATGAAATACATGCATGCATTCTAAATTTGTCTCTCATTGGATACAAAACTTTTTTTTCTTGTAAGTGTTGCTTTATTTTGTTGTTGTTGTGTTTTTTTGTTTTTTTTTTTGCTGTATGTTGGCCACTGAAAAGCTGTTTAGGAATCAGTGAGGTTGGGTTAAATCTTAGTTTGTTTGTTTATTTGTAAATATTTTTGAGGTTATTTCAACAGTATTAATAGAAGCAAGTAAGAAATAACAAGAAAAAAGTTGATAAACGAGTGGAAACACATAACCTCACGTTTCCGTACAAGTGGATTGCACGGTGCAGGAAGGCAAGCTATATCTGGTCAAGCTCTGTACCCTGCATGAAAATGAGCAGGCCCAGTGGATTCTGGGTTTGCATCAAGATGGCTTGATGAAAAGATCAGAGTGCCTTTTGGAAAAGGGCTCATTGTTGGGGCGCAGATGGCAGGAGCTTCAGTCAAGACTGCTCTGCTGGCTCCTCTTTCAGAAGGAGCACTAACTAAAGGGACATCCACATTCAGATATACAGGCCCCACTTCAGTAGATAGTCAGTAGTGTGAGCTGGACGATTCAAGGATACACAACGAGAAAGCTTACTGAGGTGACTGAGAATATCAACTCTGAACGATTAGAACTCTGAAGATTAGGTTCTGTAGGTTCTGTGATTTTTCTGGCCACACTTTGGTGGCATCTTAGTGATCGCACAGGAAAGTGTTTCACATAAACATGAATAAGAAATCATTTGTTACTTCTGTGAACACTTCTCACCTGAAGACATTCACCAGTGCAGTTTAAATCCCCCTTTGTGTGTATAGAGCTGTCTGGGCCATGGCCAATTGATTGATCATAGAGAAATGAGTTTCTGGTAACTGAGCCAGATTTTCTTTCAGCCACAATTTTCATACACTTTCGTTGACCTTCACTAACCCAGAGGTAGCTGTCAACCTGTGCTCATCTTCGCTCCTGAGCTGCTCAGCAAACAGTGTATGTAAATGCCAGGTGCTGGTATAGGCACTTCCTAATATGCATGTGTGCGTACGTGCACTTGGGTCACTGTACTTGGCAGGTAGAGCTGGAAAATGCATTATTGATAGTGTTTGCAGTATGCAAAGCAAAGCAAGAGACTTCTTTGATCTCTCATAGATGACGTGTTGCCTGCAATCTTTCTCAGATTCAGCCGTATGCACACAGCACTGGGAGGCAAGAGGCACAAATTTCTCCTTGATCACGTCTCCCTTTTATCTTTTTTTTTTTTTTTTTTCTTCCTTCCTTTTCTTTTTCTATTTGAGAGATTCTGCCTGAGGAAGAATTGTTTTGGTATTTGTATTTCTCTGTCATTGGGAAAGAGACCGAGGAAGAGAGAGATTGAAAAGAGGAGAAATAAGCCATTATGAATCCTCTGGTAATTGCTGAGCGATTGAAAATTGAACGGGAGAATTTGGTGCCAATTAACTGTATATTCATAGGGTACTGTTATCACCCGAATTGAATTTAAATGCAGAACGATGCAGCATGTGTTGGAACTGGGGGCATAATTGCAAAGCATGGCCAAGTGAGTTATGCAAATGGTGCTCATTTCCCCGCAAATGTGAAGTGACTTACCCTGTACCCATATTCATACAATACCTTAATAATTTAAACATAAGGTGGTGCTACTGTAATTACTGTGTTAGATTAAAGTTTCCAGTGCTTAGGTTGAGGAAATGGATTTCCCAGAGGCAAAAGGAAAAAGTGAACAAAATAAACAAACACACTCAAAAGTGATAGGTTGGCGATTTCTAACCTTATTTAGAAAGGCTAGCATAGTTGTTGTTGTTCTTCTTCTTTAATATAGATATCAGAAGCTAAGGTTAAAAATGGTACACTTACTTTTTGAAAGATGTAACTCCAAATGAACTTTTCGGAGCATAATCACAAGTACAGTCACCTAGTCATCTGTGAAGGAAGATCAGGGAGGTAGATAGTGCCAGTGACACATGTGGCCCATTGTGACGTGTGTGTGTGTGCGCGTGCGTGCGTGTGTGTACGTGCGTGCTTTACCCACAGGTATGCAGCGGTGAGGAGATCAAGTTTATCCTTTGTGACAGTCACTTTTAAGTCCTTTTGAAAGTGGGTGGTTCAATTTACCACCATCGCTCCCTCGATCCTCGCTCCAATCCCATGCAACCCAGTGCTCTGGCATGCATGCACACACGCACACATACACACACATCCACATTTGATAGGCTGTTGGACAAACCATTGACCTTCACTTTGCAATCTCTGAGGTCGATCAGCAGGCCATTCTTCCATGTAATGTTTACATCTCTGTGGGCTATTTGGCCACAATGGGGAGATTGCCTTTGGTCAACAACTTGTGTCCACAATGGTCATTTTACCAGACTTGGTCCTCGGTTCGGCCTCGGCCACCAAAACAGCCACAGCCTACTTAATCAAAGAAGAGAGACGCCTGGGGGAACAAACTCATGAACTTTGTCTTGACTGCTACATAGCACAATATACATGTCCTTTTTAAAACATTAGCTTGAGAACTGCGTATGACAGGAACCTCATATTAAAAAAAGAATAGATTATTTGATTTTAGTGCATATTTTTGCATATTCATTAGAGGATATAAATTGTAAAACCTTGATAATACTCTAATGAGGAGGAGTTAATTTAAATAAGCACCACACACTATTTCAAGTGGCTCAGTTGATATTTAGGTATTTAGTAATGAGTGATTTAATTAGCTTAATTCACTGTGATTAACATAACTGGATATTTCTAATCGTTATTCATGTGTAGCAACAGCACTGTCTCTCTCAGCATGGGCATATTTTTTTTAGGTGTAATTCATTCACCATGTTACAGTTCTGATTTCATATTTCATGTGCTGTTTGGGGCGGATATCTTAAGTTTGGCACGTTAAAATGCGATTCAAAATGTCTGTGCAGTGTGAAAACAAGTGAGTTTCTTTACATTACAGACTCATTTGCTTTTATGAGCTTCGTGCATTGTTCTCTCAAATCTGAGGTGACAGGGTCAACTTTTGGATGCGTTTTATTGTTGCCTGAAGGGAAATGTGATCATAAAACAGGCTATTTTCTGTCTTTAAATATTCATCGGGCCTTTTTGTTGGAACAGAGTAAGGAAATGAAAGAGTCCCTGGAACAAGGTACGGGACAGGACAGGCGATGTGAACGATAAACATGTAGACTAGATAGAAAAAACTGCTTTAGAAGGTGGAAATGCTGGACTGCTCTAGGTGGCAGTGATCAATACAGAATCTTTCTAGAGGTCGAGCAGGAGTCTGATGGTAAAGGTGGGATCTCTCAGCATGTTAAGATTGAGCCATCAAATGGGACCCAGCAGCAGATTTGATGTCGGCTATCTGAAGAACAGTGGACCAGGGAACAGGCTTGGCAACAAAGACACCCTACAGGAGTAAGCTTAGTTTTGGCCACGTTGGTGGACTCAGGACCAGACTCTGAAACAGACTTGACATCAGCAGGGACTCTTGACTCTGAAACAGGCTCTGAACTTGCCATGATGGCTGATTTAGAAGCAAAATTGGCAGCGTCACAGACGATGGAAGAGATGAAACAGCCACAATCTCTAATTCAGGAACAGGCAGGATGCTGCCTCTGATGCAGGAACAACCTGCAAATGGACTGAGACCCCCGTCCAGGGGGTCCAGGGTCCAGTTCGGTGTTGATTGTTCTGCCAGGGAGTGGAGCCTCTGGGTCATTTGACAGCTGACAGCCTTAATTCTCGATCACTTGAGGTAAAAAAAAAAAAAAAAAAATCACAATTTCAGTCGCTTTAGAGGACACATAGATGCAAATTCAAAATATACGCCTGGCTGTATCTGTGAATGTATGTGTAGTGCACTGTGTAGATTAGAGAAAGTGTGTTTGTGTGAAGGATGACTGTCTGTAGATCCACAGACTGAACAGAGAGCAGGTGTACTGCTCCATCCTGAAACCACGCCAGGACACACTGTGCCAGCAATGTCCGCCTGTCCTCACCCCTACCTGTCCCTCTCCCTGCATCTCTCCTTATGTCTTCCTCTGTCCACCTTCCATCCAGAATCGCTTACCTCCAGTCCCTCTCAGGTCTCTTCTTTCTTCCAGTTACTGACTTTATTCACCTCACTTCCCTCTGAACCTCAAATCAACTAATTCTCACAGGACCCTTAATATCCCCTTCGTGTTTGCATTTCATGCCTGCACTTGAACCTTGCCAAATGTTCCAGGGGATATCTTGTGGGCTCTTTCCCATCTACCAGGAGTCCTTGTCTTATCAATATTACATGATTTATCATTAATGCATCTGTGATGCTTTTTAAATCCCAAAAGTCTTCAAAATCTTCCTCCATTTCCCAGGATCTGATCTCATGAGTAGGTTGAGAGAATTGTGACCCCAGTTTGAACTTTGCCCGTATGTGCATACATCCATGCTGTTGGATTTGGTAATCAACCATTCTATTAAAATTGCTACTTACTGCAAACACGAAATAGTGTGATTACAGTAAATAATGTAATTTGACACATCATTATCGTTCATATAAACAATTGTCAGCTAATGCAGGGATCTGATGCATTAAGCTAATTATAGGTTGTCTATGCACAGCCTCCACTGAAAGCACACATTTTGATATTGAAAAAAATGTTTATCCTTATTTTGTTGTTTCCATTTCAATCTGTTTACCATTGCTTGGTTATATTGTGTTAATTACTGTTTTCCAATGTACCCCCCCCCAATCATATGACAAGTATTGCTTTTCAGAAACACTGTCAATATCAATGCAAGGAAACACCAAACTCTCACAATCAGGAGTTCATGTTCTCTGCCCAAGCTCCGCCCTTTTAATACCACCTTTCTGCGCTCCCCGTTGTCTTCTGAGCTTTCCCTCATATATTAAATCCTTCCAACAGTCACAGCCACCTGGTTTATAGCCTCACTCCATCTTCACCACATGCCATCAAACACACACACACACACACACACAGACAGGCTAATTTAGCCAGCAAGGTAGACAGAGCCCAGAATCTAATCAAACCTTCCCTCCGCAACCTCTGCTTTACTCGTCTGCACTTTCACTATAGCAGCCAATCACACTCACTCGCACATATTCAAGTCTCCACAGATACACAGCCGCTTATTATCACCGGCTCCCTCTGGTTTCCCCTACATCAAACATCACTTGCAATATTTTTACTTGTTTTATTGCATTTCCATATTAAACTTATAAGATTTTTTTCCTTTTCATCAAGTCATCGCATTAAATTAGTTTTTTCGTGACCAAAATAACCAAACTAGCTTGGCAGAGCCAATTAATTCATTCGCTTCACATCTCTACATCTCTGCCGACTTTTAAAATCCTGTAACTAAGCCTCGGAATACAATTGCCACAAGGAAAAAAAGCAAAAAAAACAAAACAAACAAAAAACATCCAGAGTTTTCACTTTGGCAATGTTTTCCATGCTGTTATGAATAAAATCCAAATGCAGCAGCAAATGTATTCAACACTTAGATATAACGTCATCAAGCACTGTCAAAATCAACTTCTGATTTTGCTGGTTGCTTTACACAGTTTTTTTTTTTTTTTTTTTTAACTCTAGTTAGCGCTCTGCTGCTAACTAAGCAAAGGAGCCAGCTGCCTCAGTGCCACCCATGTTTGTGGATAATTGGTCAAACACGAGGTTATGTGGCCTTTGCTGTTGGTTTGGATGACCTGTTTATCTCTTTTGACTATGCACTGTAAAGTGTAAAATCTGAAATGTGGCATGTGCCCGAAGCATAATGCGATGTGCGTGTTCATGTGTGCACACACTGTATGTACATGTGCTTCTGAATGAGTGAGCATATTTATGTGCGTATGTGAATTGTTTGTTTCCCTCCTGTCTCCTGCAGAGAGATGCTCTTTTGATCTGTGTTTGTGTGTCCGGTTTTTCATACTCGCTTGTGCGTTTGTGGTTTCAGAGATAAATAAATGTATGGACACATTCCCGTGGGCGCTGCTTTATTACTTCTGCTTCATTGTGTAGCATAAACAGTTTGACAACTTGATTCCATTTCACTTGGCTCCTGCTGTCCTTACCTGATGTTGAAATGAAAACAGCTTAATTTGCTGTTTGCTTGCTGGTCGACATGTTTATCTTTTTCACTTGCAAAGTAGGACAGCACAAAGAGCTTTTTTTCATGATAAAGTAAAACCCCATTTTACCTGTGCAAGAAGACATTTTGGATTTATTGTTATATACTGTAAGCATTTCTGAATTTTTTAAGTAGTCCAGAAAATAATTAACGATGCCCAGTCCAAAACCATTCATGGAGAGCGATACATTTTACCAGATTGCAATTTTATTTTATTTAAAGATGTAGTTGTTATAGCAGTGTTGAAAATGGCAACACTTCCCCTTAACATGGAAATGAAATGAATGTCCACAGTAAAGCTCCTAATGGACATTAACAAGCTGTTTGTGTTTCAAAACACTGAATGATTAATTACAGATTAGGGCCACCGGGGTCAGGGTGACTGAATCCCATTTAGAGCAGCTTCATCAGTGCAGGGTCACCAGGTGGTCAGATGATGATAGGGATGAAGGGAGTGGGCAATACTGAGGATAATACCATCATTAGATCTGATTAAAATAATGCTGTGTGTTACAGCTGCATCTGAAAGTGACAATACACACAAAAAAAAAAAAAAACAATAAACCGATCCGTGTCTCCATATGCGAACATATTTTGTTGTACTTTTTGTGCATCATAGGCAGGTCAGTATGCAAATGAGTGTGAAAGCAAGAACTGTGTTTATTCCTAGGCTCAGGGAGAATATCAATTGGTCCAGAAAGATATTACAATTCATGGCATTGTATGCTGACATCCTCCTCTGAGCAGCTATACACACAATCAGGAGATGAGAGCACTCACTGAGCGATATCTTGCTGTTTTATTCTTCCCCACTGGTGTAAAGAAATTAATTGCATATATACGTTAGCCCTAGAAAGACTACGATACAATCAAAGGCAATTCAATTTTAACGCATTAGTTAAAGTTAAATCTTTGTATTATTCACTGCGTTTAAAATCAAGACAAACACAAGTGCTTCTGCTTGCCAACTTTGTACCATTGTTTGCAATGCTGTGGTGCAGAGAATACCAATTGGGTTTCAAATTTGCACAGGCAGGGAAGGCCCATATGCAGACTCAGACAGGCTTAGGAAGTGAGGTGACTTTAATAGATGAGAAAGGCTTACAGGCAGATGGACAAGGCAGGTGGACAGACAGGCTGATAGGCAGGCTGACAGGTACAAGCAAAAAGGTAATACTTGCTGGTTGGGTGCGCGGTGGTGAAGGCGGTGCTGCTCCGGTGGCCAGTGATGAAGGCAACATCCATCTGGGTGCCAAGCAGGAGGCCACAGTGGAGGCAGGCTCTCTCTGGAGGCCGAGCAGGCAGGGGACAGCTAAAGTGGGTCCCCTCAGGAAGCAGAGCAATGTAGGGGTGACCAGAGACGGCAGGCGGTCATGGGAGGCCCCAACTGGACGACAGGTGACGCAGATCAGATCGAGGCTGGCTGCCTGGCAGGTTGTTGTCGGCTGAGATGACAGCACCAGCACCGGAGCCAGGCTTGGTGGCGGCAGCTGAGATGACGCCTAACTGATCGTCTGGAAGATGTGGCTATTTGTCAGCAGAGCAAGCTGGACATTTGCCTGAGAATGATATACAGACAGATAAGAAATCAGAGGAAAAACCGTTGTAAATGATGAGAGAGATGCAACAAAAGGAGATACTTCTATAAAGGGCAGGAGGGGTTACCGATTGGTTTAATGGAAACTATGCACTTGAATGTTGTTCCACTCTGACCGACAGGACAGATAGCACATATGCACTTTGAGATAAGATTTGGAAAGCAGTATACATGCACAAAGTTATAAATAAGCCAATAATCATGCGACATGTTTTATTTTTGGAAATACCACATTTGGGGAATTTATGCATAGACATGGATTTTCTTCAAACATATTGATTATTCATCTGGAGAATGTTTAATGGAAGAATGATGTTCATTCATCTGAGAGGGCCAGCACTTTTTCCTTTGATTTGTCACATAGATCTCATGATATTACTGCCAAGAGTAAGTAACATAAACATGGTGAGGCAGAAGCAGTTAGTTAAAAATAACAAAATATTTTTTTGTTGTCTCTTTCAGATAAGATGGCTGTTTCTCATAGGTTGCCTCTGTGGGGTCTTACTAAACTCCCTGGGGAGAGGAAAGATTTTAATAACACTCGACTGCTGAATTTAGGTTTCTCCACCTCCCCTTTATTTATTAAAACCCTGCAGTTATTTTTGTGTTGATGCTCTTTTGGTGTTTTCTTGTTTTTCTTTGCGCACACTCCTCTCCATCTCTCTCGGCCTCTCCCACTCTCCCTAAAAAGGTGTCTGTGGAATGAGTGGGCTGCATGTGTTGATACCAAAGAAAGAAATGCATACAGCTCTACAAACGGCTTCAGTGCTTCCCTCCGACTGGATTTATTAAAACTCTGTGGCATAATGTAAAATGAGCCACAGTGGTGGATAAAACAATAAAGTCATACATTTAATTCAGCAGAGAGGTGAGAGAAAAGAAATAAGCTGCTCTTTAATTTCGTTGCATAAAATATTTGGTATGATCATCTCCATATGATGAGCATTTAATGGATTGGCTCTTGAACTCACTGAAATTAAAAATGCACTTTTCTCCTAAATATAAGACCAATATTTTTATTTCGTGATAGTGTGTTACCACTCCGTGAACCCAACCACAATTCAAATTGAAAAGTAGTGTTAAGATGCATTTATAATGAATATTCTCCACTGATGCGTTGGATCTCATGAATCAAAAACTGGATTTCAACAGCAAAAACTCGGAAGTGTGTGAAATTAAAATGTCCACAGATGAAAATAGGCACGTTAGCTTAACATGAGATGATGAGATGTAATAAACGGAGCACCAGAGAGTTTGGCCCCGCCTCAGGTTGTTCGGGGGACTGGGACGGTTTAATTGAGGCTGTATTAGAGACCTCTAGGGAGAAATATAACTTGTCAGGCTAATCATCACAATGTTGGCCTGAGGTTATGGCCCATTTTCATCCACTCTGTCAGAGGCAGGGCCAGTTTAGTCAACTGAGGACTCGTCTCCAGTTAGAAACCACACCACAGAATGCTGAATAGTTCGTGTGGATTAACTTTTAATTCCCCATCATCCTCTGGGGCGCTAAGTTGTCCTATTGGTATACCTCCTTTTGGTTGGTGGAGAAACTAATCAAGGGTCATCCAGAGAGCTGTAAGAAGTTTCTGCAAGCTGTATCAAAACTGTGTGACAGTATTTTTTAACTGTAACACAAATGTTGCCTTTTCTGGTTAATATTTGCTCTGTTGGAAATGACCAAGTAAATCCTAATTTTTCTTTTGAAGTCTGTTTATGTCCGTAGGGTGAGAATAACTTAGTTGTGCTCCTTTGCCTAAAACATGCATATTTGAGGGGAGTGACAGCAATGAATAAGCTTGTTTGCATTTAAATGAGTCCTTTACAAAAGCATGTGTTCAAAAATAAGCTTGCAAGTCTATCAAGTAATTGTATGTAAAGTGCACCGTATGAATACATGCAAATATTATTTTGATTCATCATAAGGAAAATACAGCGACACAGTGAATCAATAAAAAGTACTTCTGTTTTCTATCAAATCACAATCTCTATTTGTCATCTCATCTGCTTGAAGAAAACTCCAAGTCTTTCTTTGTCACCCTTGATGATGATGGCATGAACCTGATTAGCACGTGTTGGATAAAGAATATTGAATATGTTTACGATGTGAGAGTGACACCAGGTATTCAGTCAGAAAACCCTCTTGACTGCACTAGTTAGGGCTGGGATTTATCACCCACTGACACATTTTGATGAAACCAGAAAAGCATGAAATTGAGAATAAACCTTTGGATGTATTGATCTATTTCTGTCCTGAGTTGGTATAAAAGTTGTTGAAAACTGAGGCAGATTTCATTTTACAACAATAAATACACGCAGGTCGAAAAACTAGTGAAATATTCCTTTTCCAAGGAGATAAACAGTCAGTGTGAGACTGTAGTGTCATGTTGTTGAGTTGCTCCACTACGTGGTACCTTTGCTTAATGCAGAGGGTTAGGACTCCAGCCGTAACCTCAGCGACTGATGCTGTTATTGAGTAGAACATAATGTGAGTATACTGTCACTGAAATATCAAGCTGGTGAGTTTAGTCCACTGAAGTAGAGTAAAAGAAAACTTTAGGAAACTAGTACTTTGATTTGAATTATGACTGAAGCCATAGAGAGGAAATGTATAAATGAGCAGAGCGACAGAGAGACTATTGTCAACCAAACACCTAAGCCAAGTGCATTTTACTCCCCTCCAGATGACCGTCCCCCAATTCCTGCAATTATGTGTGCATCCCACCATATCACCGAGCTCTGGGGGCGAATTGAACAGGCTTTTATTGCTGCTGTGGCCTTCTGTGTATTGCTGAGCTGGGTTAGTCCATTACTTCCTTTTTAGGTCAGTGTGCAGCAGAACAGAGGTGAAGTGAGAGATGCAGGATGAGGACAGGACAGATAAACTGTGTAGCTTAAGGAAGTGAAGGCTCAAAGAGCTGCTACATGTTGGCTCATGGACAGAAGAAACATCTCATCAGGATGAAGAAAACTTTATGTAAATCTGCTGTAGACCCCCTGAGCAAGGTTGGAAATTAGTTTCACATTAGGCAGAAAGTGAACAACACAATCAAATAATTGTTCATTAATTTGATACTACTGGTCTTATATACTTGTACATCATTCTTCCTACATCAGCACAACAGTGTGCACTGTAACAAAAGGGATGAAATAAAGACTAATCCTGAAGGATAAAAAAATACAATCATTAATATAAAAAGTGTGACCGTGATGTGCATATTTGCTGTTGGCTAAGGTGAAGGTTGGTTACAAGCCTTTCCCACAGTGACTATTTGAAGTGGTTTTTGTACTAATGAGATACGAGATGCAAAGGACAGAGACAAAGCACATTAGCAGCAGTGGAGATAAGTGGGATGAATTTCATCCATCCTTCATTCGTCATATAAAAAACATGCATGATGTGAACAGCTTTTCATTAAAGCTGTTATAATGTGGGATTTGTGAGGATTAGGGAAATATAACTTTTCACAATGTGCACACAGGAGACTGAATCAAAGCATGTAAATGGAGTGATTTTGCCACTTAACCTGTGAGGGGAGCCAAGCCTGGACATGTTAAACACATGCAGTCCAAATGTTGTCTGGAATCAGTTGAACAGATGACATTCATTTACATTAGATTTTTGTAAAGCTTCAGAATTTTTCACAGCTTTTCTTTAATTCAAAAAAAAAAACTACACAATTGCTCAGCATAAAGTCTATTAGATATCGAAGAACAGTGCTATAGTTGGTTTTCTACATTCAATACGTCTCCATCTGTGTTCCTAAAATACCAACTTGAAATATCTGACTTTGCTCTGGAAAATAATTTGTGTCAAATCTGCTGAAATTTCCCCTCTAAGGACAGAAACACTCTGTCTCGTAACCTGAGGTGTATTTTGCCTACAGAAGCCAAATTTGCCCGAGGCACGGCATAATTGATCCGTGAAATTCTGAAACAATGTTCAGGTTGGCAGCGCTTTCTCAAATCAGAGCAGAATGTCCCTTCTTTCGTAAAAATGTCAGTGGAATGGAGATCTGTATTCAAAATGTTTCACGACCAATGGTCTGTTCAATTGTAAAAGGTCATAGGGACTCTAATGAGGTGCCTGCTGGGAAAATAACAAGCCCCTTATGCCTCGATAGACACCTCCTCATGTCAGTGGAGGTCAGCTGTAGCAGCACGGAAATGGGAGGTTGTTTTTTGTTTTTTTTAAATAAATAATTCTTCTTCGCTTTTGTTAATTAATCTATTTTGCCACGTCAAATGAATGTAAAACTTTAAAGCGCCGCATCAACTCAAAGATAGAGCAGGATCAAGGAAACAGATAAATAATCTGTTGGCGTTCTCAGGCAATAGATCATAGAAACTTTTGTGAGAATGCTTCCACTACCATCTGCTCATAAATATCGTAGGTCTAATTGTTTTCCAATACTCCCATCACAAGTGGAGCAGACCACCATCATGTTGAATGAGTTAATTAACAGCCTCTATTAGTACCATTAAACCTTTGCATCCCTGGTTACTCATTAACCTGTAGCTCCTCGGTGAGTTGTAAACCTTGAGGCGACCTTCATTTTGCATTTCACATTAAAGTGCTTAAAGCAAACCTTTGCACAGCTCCGGGGACACTGAGTCCTTTTTTTAAAATGAAAGTCAACTTTTTAACTTTTCCTCCACTTCATCAGTTTTTAATATTTAAGCTATTGATTGCCTTTAAAACACTTATAAGAGCAAGAAAACACACCGATGTGGAACTTCCTGTAACATAAAAAAGGTCTCCCTAAATTCCTTGAGTAAAATGGAGTTTTCTTAACTCACTGGCACTGATCCACAGCCCCTTTTGACATTTGAGAACATACTCCCAATAACACACAATGCCTGCTGTCGAATGCAGGAACAGCAATGCACACATGGGAGGATCTGAGTGTCCTGTGTCTGTGCATGAGGGAGGGAAGTGTTGAAACCGAACATTGCTGTCAGGGCTCTTGGCGTGTACATGTGCATGTGTCTGTATTCATATATGTATATGGATGTGATTATGGTTCCAGTGACAGAGGGGAGAACGACTTGCTCAGACTGAATAAAGGTGAGCGCACCGTGGTGGGTGGGAGAGAGGTGGGCTGAAGCAGGCGTCTCCGTGTGCAGGTTTTTGTGATGAATGTGGCAGCCGCTGTGGTATTTGACGTCCCTCCGTCACGGTTGATGGATTGTGGGCGAGTGGAGCTTTCTATGTTGTTGACATAGCACAGCAGCAAAGTGGATTTGATGTTTGCTGACAGTTTGTCACACTTCTGTTACAATGATCTTTGGGTGGAGAGAGAGAGCGTTTGGCTGGTGGTAGTGGGGGGGTGGGGTGTCTTCAAATAGTTGAAATGGGGTCTTGCATTCGGTTGCATGAGGTGTTCCACTGTCTGTGCGGCCTTTGAAGTGTCATGGGGGTATAAAGCATATGCAGATCAAAGCTGACTTTTCAAAAGATATTGAAAACAGAGCTCATTTGACTTTGCCTTTCCATAGTCACTAACTTCTCAGTTCTTGCATATAAAAACTTAAACCTCTGCACCTATTTCAGCTCTGCAGACATTCAGTATGCACCTAATAAAAAAGCTACAACTCTGCCTACAGCAGCTCATTATAAATGTTCATTATCCACAGTTTTTATTTGTGGCATGAATACACACACATTCCTGTTTTAAAGACATAAAGAGGTTTAGTGTCATTGTGGTTACTCAAAGAAATTTAGTTTGGTGTTCTTTGCTGTCACAATACTCGTGACAGCAAAGAACCGTTTTAGTTAAAAAGGGGCCACAACTGAGCAAAAAGGTAGAGAACAATAGGCTAATTAAAGAAGTGCTGGTTCATTTCCACAGACAGAGGCCAGCTGTAGTCAGGTCCTCAATTACCACTGAAGTGTTTTCCACTTGCTAAACTGGTGGAGCTGTGACAATGTTACTATTACAAAACCTTCATCCAGAGCTCAATTTGGGATGAACTCTGATCTTGACCAAGTCAATACTGAGACATCATATTTAGGATTAGGATGTCCTGGGAAACACTTTTTTTTTTCTTCCTCTGTTTCAGTCACTATTTTACTTGGTTCTCTGTGAGACGGTGGCCTGACAGATCCAACAAGACTTTCCAAAGTAGTCTTTCTGTCAAAAAGAAAACGAGATTAACTTTTCAGAGTAGGCATGAATTTTAATTATTATCAACTACTGATATCTCATTAAGTGAACAAAAGTGTCTTTTTTTTTTGTGTGTGTCATTGTAATAATCAGAGACAAGTTGAAGGATATCAGGGGACTTGCTCATATCTACACTAGACAGAGTAGATTCCCTTTAAACGTTCTCTCTGTGAAACCTGGGCCAGTAGAGAATACTTCACTATGAAAGACAGGGACGAAACCCTGCTGTTCTTTTTTTTTTTTTGTACAAAGGAAGGCTTTTGATTGTGTGTTTTCTCTCTAAGCTTCAGTAGAGGGAGATGTCCTGATAGAAAAGTTAGACTTCAGTTCAAAGTTTCAAACTTGGCAGGCTCTCTCACTGCCCCCCCCCCCCCCCCACCCCTTTCTCTCTCTCTCTTTTTTTACCCCCAGATTCACTCACTTCAACTTCACTTTCAATGCATAATAAGGTTAGACAGAGAAATGTGTTTGCAAACCTTCTTCTGGAGCATAACTTTGGAAAGTCCCCACTTGATTTGGCCAACCCAGGTCGTTTATTTTGGCTTGTAGGTTTGGATTAGCATCAACTAAACTCTGCAAAGCATTTCTGCAGTGTATGACGACTTCGTATTTTGCCTTTCATGTTTGCATGGTTGATGGGATAGCATAATATTGTGAAGTGCATTCATATGAATGCAATATAGGTAATTATAGTTCCTATTTTCACCAGATCCACTGAATGTGAATCACCTCCCCCCTTCCACTGATTAAAATATCTCATGTTCAAACTTAATGTGACATTTAACTGCAAAATGATTAGATTAGATGATGAGATGAATTCTTGCTTGATATTGTCTTAAACTGAACCCCCTAAATTGATCTTCTTGAAATGGTGTCACGTGATTAATACTTTATTTTTTTTTTTTAAATTCATGAACTATGAAATACTGCGATGGCTGCTGTGACGATAATCCAATGATAATTTGATATATATGCAAATTCCTTACAGGCGCAATAAAGATGATCCTTCAGCATGCATTATTAATATGTTTCCGTACCGACCAAAGCAGCAGTCAGAACCAGATGATCACAGTGAACTTTAAGAACATTAACATCTTAAGACATATCAAAGTCAAAACCCGTTTTGATGTGGATCAAGGAAAATGTAAATAGAATTTGGACTTGAGCTAACAGTACAAAGAAAAGTTCTCGTACCTTCGTATAAAGTTTAGTCATTTCTATCATCAAATTCAATTGAGGCTGCAGGACTTCTGAAATGTACACACATGTATACATTAATGCTAAGTCTGTTAGTTTAATACACTCACATTTACATTTATATGTGCAGACAATCAACCAGCATACACATCCTAATATTAGCTACTGTTTGTTCAGCAACTGCAAAAATCAGTTTCCCAAAATGCAATGGGACACTGTATAAATATTCAAAGCAGGGAAAACTGATGAAAATTGCCCCGGTGCCAGGAGAGACAATGCAGACCCTTCTACCAACTTCATCTCAGCTATGCACGACTGGGTGGTAGAAGAAGTGAAGGGAAATGATGGCAGTCAGTCATGTTCTCTGTTATCTTTGACATGTGACTCATATCACAGTTTACTTCTTCTGTGTCTTTTTTAATTTATCTTTCATTACAGAGTGTATACAACTCCTGTGATACATTCATACACACTAACACTCCATCTTCACCATAACATAATGAAGAGTCCATATCATCAGTTTGTAAAGCAGCAATATCAAATGTTGAGTGAACATAAAAAATGTAATCTTTCCGTTTGGATGCTAGAAACGCTTCTTGTTGATTCTCAAACATTTAAACATGGTGACTAACTGAGATAAGAAAATCATCATCTGCATATCCAAGGATTGACTTTAATGATTTAAAGCCTGGTCCACTCAGCTTAGTCAGTCTATTTTCCTCCACATTCAGCTTCTGACTATTGAGGAAATGGAAGTTTAAAGATGTTGTTTAAAGAGACGGCAGCGTTTCTATTTCTGCAAGTTGCTTGACAAAGCTCAGGTTTTGTCACGCTAACCTACCCTTGAAGGAGAGTGAATAACTACCTGCTAAGTCAATCTGCGATTTCAATGAATAAGAGCTTCAAATGCAGATTTTCACCTCAGTACAAGTCCTTGTAGCCCATGAGTTCCTGAAAACCACAGATCTGCAAAGGAAGTCCATGAGAGTTTGGATTCCTATATCCTGAATATTCTCATACTGATCGTGCAGCTCGTGCTTTACCAAAGAATGACCCAGCAAATCTAAGCATGGTGTCATCCATAGTTTGGCTCAAAACCAAGCTCATTTTCAAAACAGACATCAGAGCTTTTTGACATCCAGACTCAATTTCCATTGTGAATGGTCCCCTGCTAATGTGGGAACACTCTGACATTTTAAATAAGAAAGCATCAATTTGATGGTTGTCGGAGAGGCACTAAAAGCGATCAATGTGTCGTGCAGGATATTTTCAATGTGCAAGTGAAGAACGGTTTAAAGAGTGATTAGTTTGATGTGCCTCTGCCAGACAACAATAGTGGATTGATTGTCAAGTCTGCATCATTACCACCGCCGCTCGCCTTTAATTTTGATTCATGCTGCTTCTATTAAACTCTCACACATCTCATCCCTCTGCTCTTCCACTGGTCTCCAACGCTGAAATCAAATGATATTACAGATCCAGCGCGCTGATTTTAAAGGATGAGGTGGAGTGATCCATTAAGAGGCCAGACACAGTCTAAGAGGGACAGCACATCGGTCATTCTGTGGGTGTATTGAGTTGACCTGTTATCTTTTTTTCCACCTCGCATCCCTGATCAAATACAACAGACACTCCAAAACAAACACCCGTTCATCCTGTGTGACATGCAGTTCTTTTTGGGTCACAGCTTGGATGAAAACGACCTTGACACTCACTGCTGAAGCAAACACTCAACATGAATTACACTACAGGGGCTGGAGAGACCTAATGAAGCCTTCATAGAGTGTTTTAGTAACGTAATGAACCGTGCATGCAGTCGACAAGTAAGGTATGACTGAATCAATAGTAGATTTCATCGGATGATGTGACAGTATACTTCCCCATCAACAAGGCTCATTTGGCAGATGAAACGGGCTCCATCATTCCTTTTTTTGTCATAGTTGTTGTTTACCTGTGCTGTGTTCGTCTGCTTTAGTGCCCCCCCACCCGTTATCTTAATATGACGTGAGGTGAGCATGATGTCCTCAATCCTGGCCACATAATGGACAAGACAGGGACTTGGCATGCTTGCAATCCTCCTCCTCTCTCTGCCAGCTGCAGCAGGGAGCACATAGATGGTGTATGTACGTGCTGTATGTGAGTGGTCGTCATCGCCGTATGTCTCGAGGGGGTCTGATAAATCAAACATGCTTGCAAGATAAATTGGCAAAGCGAAGCCTCACAAAGCACTTAATAATCACTGTTAATTGCTCCATTCATTATGATCTGATTTGGAAGACACATAACTGTCTTTGCTATGTGGAGGCAACAGCAGGCAGGCAGATCAGTGTCAGTTGAAAGAAACATCCTCTACAGAGCAATAGGAAGCAGGATACAGAGGATAAGAAAGAAAGAAAGGAAAAAAAAAACCTCAAATGCTTATGCAACGGCATAAAAGGTTCAAATGGCAAAAATACAGGATAGCTGGCGACAATTTAATAATTTCAAGGCTCTTTAGGTAGAGACAGCCACCAAATGGTATTTTTATGAATGTACCTTGGCAAAGATGAGGCCACAGAGTGTTTAGAAACATAAAAAACAAGCAAGAAAAGCCTTGAAACACCTCACATGAAAGACAGATGGCGTAGAAAGACAGATGGAATGAATTTTAGATGGCCAGTCTCAGTTTGGGTTCATCAGTAGAATAAAGCTAATGCATTTGCACGTCCTTGATCTAAAATAGATCTTTTATTTAATGTCTGAAGTCGAAGCCAGTATTCATATCCAGTTTTTGTCTTTGCTGCCTTTCAACTCATTTCCTCATGGATTTTCTAAGTAACAAAGAGATTACCAACTATGCGTGGGAAAAAAAGGGTTACATTTAATTACAAGTTAAAAAGAAATGTTCAACAAGGTAAGAAAGTGTCGTCTTCATCACCGTTTGCCTTTACCCTTCTTCCTGACGGTAATTCCGTGTTGTACAACTGAGGACTTGCACGTTTACACATTACTTTGTTTTTTTTTTTTTTTTATGCACAATCTCTTTAAGAAAGTGATGGAAATTCTTGGATCTGCCATTTAAGATACACCAAAACTGAATGTCTCCTTGCCTGGCCCATAACACAACCCTCCACCACAGATGGTGCAAATCAGTTCAGGATTGTTTGTGTAATTCTAAGCGATGAATAGATAGACACAGGTGAATACAAAACAACCGTGATGAAGGTAACAATAAACTGGTTTATTCAAGCTCAAATGGGCAATTATCTCTTCTCTAAGCTGTGTTCACAAAGTGGTATTCAATATTCTTTGAAAATCTTTCTTAGTGTTTACTGGATATCTGAGAGAGGAAAGGAAAATCTATCAAGAAATCTGGGACATCAGAGTGTAAATATAAAGAGAACGCCAACATTGAAGTGACTGTAGCTTGTTTTATTCTACAGGTGGTAACTGTGAAACTAGAGTTACTCTATCAGTCTACTCATTGCTTGCTTACATTTCTTTTATCTGTTAATAGAGAAAGTACTACGAAATAAGTATGCTGTGCTTAGCAACTCAAGAGTGAGGAAAAATAGAAGACAGTGAGAAAGTGGTTTGGTTTTTTTTTTTTTTAAGCGGCCTCACCACAGGTAGTGGTGATAAGACATAAAAAATAATGTCATTCGCTGTTAATAGCCTCTGCCACTGTTAAATGGGTTTTTATAGGATCCTGTGGATATTTCGTAATGATTGCAGCCGGAAATTCTAACATTTACACCAGGAAAAGTTTCCATAAAATTAACATTTTTGTGTTATTTGTGCTCTGACACTTAAAGACACCTCACAGAGTTTTAGAATGAATACTTTCCAGGTAAAACCCACAGATAGACCTACAGTATCTTTACATTTAGCAGCTGTATATTCAAATGTGCACTTTAGCTGGAAACAAAAATACTCAATCCATCTATTGATTGGTTACAGCCTGGATGGGTCTACAACAGAGCTAGGAAAGAAAGAACACAATAGGTTAAACACACACACACACACACACATCAATGTATTGAAGTCACTTCACTGATGATAAGCACCAACATCAATAAGCAGTGGTGAGATCACCCTGGGTTACAAACACAATTTTGGGAACAAAGATTAACAAAACCATTAAGAGCATCCAAACTAAATAAATAACATTTATACATAGAAAACAAATGTGCAGAATAGAACTTTCCTACAAAAGTCCATATTGAAATAATGTACTTATTATAACCATAAAGCCCAAAAGCTCATGTCCTTAGTTAAACTGTATATTGGGGAGATAGGGGCATCCTCAAAGCACATCCCTGAACATGAGATTTTCTCTGTGGCAAGAACCCACTTTTTGCTCATTAAGTCTGTGTCTGTTCTAAGCTATAAACAAACTCTTACCCAGAGCAATTCTTAACACTCTTATTTAGGTGACACCATCAAACTTTATTTCACAATTTACTTTGAACAACAACTCAAATTCATAAGAGGCACTCAAAAGAGAATACGAAACTGACACATCACCCTGGAGCAGGTCGGTGAAACCGTATGAACAGATGTGAGTATGTAGAAAGAATAAGAAACTGATATTAAGGATGAATGTGCCAAGAACACTTGACACATGCAGCTGACTTAATATTGAAAATTGATTTGTACTTTAGCACTGACATTGCTAATAAATGCATATTTTACGCCTCCAGAAAGGCTAAAAATACCAAAGAGTGCATCCATAGTCATTGTCCTTGCAGTTTGAGCTGGCTGGTGTGACTTGGAAGACTGAACAGGGCCTTTCATGTCCACAGAAGTTTTTTTCTTTTTGCCTCTGAATATAAAGCACCCCCAGATGTAAATATTTTCAGTCCTGTTACTCTTGATTTATTCAGTAATATGCAGAATAATCACCACACTTTCAACAGTACATTTATTTTGCTTTTACCTGACAACCTGGCAGATTATTATTCAAAGGATTGAAGTTCATAATGCATATGAAAGTTCACAGCTGGATTAGGCAGAGATGACAGGGAAATCTTTGAGAAGATAAGTGTCTTTGTATCAAAGCACTCAGACAAATGATAGTGCTCCACTTGCCCACGCAGATAGGATATCAGGAGTACAGGTCACTGTCTGATAAAGGCAGAAAACACAAGTGTTTCTCGACATCTTGTTTGGTCAAGGAAAGACCAACTATGAAATGGCACGTCTTTCCCGATCAATTACACAATGCTTAGTTAATAACTGAAAATTGTCATCAAACACCTGATGGAAAACAGGCACACACAGCTCAGACTACAACAAATGGGCTGCGCTGCAAAAAACATTTGGTTACTTTGAAGACAATGATCTTTCCCTGCTATCATAATCTTGTAAAGACATAAATCCTCTCATAGAGTTCCAAACTGATTTATTTTAAGCCATTTTAGATTAAATCCAGGTGATGAAGTGGAAGCTTCTTTGCAAAAAAACAAACAAACAAAAAAAACCCACTCTGCACTTCCAAGCACATTTTGGCACTACCTGAAGATTTCCTGAATGCATGATTTTTCAACAACTGCTTTCTTAGTTCTCTTTTGAGCATGACAGATGAACATTTCTCCAGACAGGTTTCTCTCAACCAAACTGAATGATTTTCAGGAACATGAATGAGCTGCTTCATCTTATTCTACTGATTATAGGCAGTAAGGTGCAAAAATTACTAAGATGGAAAATGAAACATGTAACATTTATTTATTTATTCATAAATGTATTTATTATTATATATTTAATTCACTTTTTAGGCCAAAGATAAACAGTGTGATGTTACCATAGCTCCAAACTGCCTTGTGATAAGCAGAAGTATTCCATACTTAAAAAATTAAGTTACCCTTGTAAAACTGTTAAATAATAGTTAAGGAAAAATCAAATCAAGGTAAATTAAAGAAAAATCATGCATGTGTGCTTCTGATTTTTCTGTCTGGCTGTGCTGGGCTTCAAGCTCTGCAGGTTACACAGTCGTTAGTTCAACTTGTAAAAGTGTCTCCTCTTCCTTCGAGGCAAACCTTTCAAATTCAAACCTTTTTCAACTTTGAGAACTGCTAACAGTGCTGAATGTAATCCCTTCCATATTTATTGTATAAGTAAACACTAATGGAGGTAAAGCAGTATAGATCTGAAAAAGAATGATTCCTGACAGGAAATCTATTTTGTCTGCACAGCAAGCATGCAGCTTAAGGCTCTATTTCTGAGACAATACACATCCTCTCTCTCTCTTTAGTGAATCCCATTGTCATCAGAAATCCATTCCTCTTTCGTGCTCATCTTTTCAAAACGCTAAATTAGCTAAAACCATATTATACCAAAACCCACAGCTTGTCTATCGTTGGTATAGAAAATGTATAACATCTAAAAAAAAACCAAAATAAGTTTCACATCTCACAGAATCATATTGTGGTGAGATTATGCAAACACACACACACAGAAATGCAGTTTAATTTTGCTTCCTGTATTTTGATGATTTCACATGAAAATGATTGCCTTGATAAAGATGAGTGGTTGTAATTATTTCCAAATCAAAATCTGATTTTATGTTATAATATCAGATTATATCTTGCGCTCCAGATACGCTTGTTTAGATGGATGTTTGGAGAAGATTATCATCTAGAACACTTTGTGTTCCGCACAGATATCAGAGTTACTGTATGAGGAAGAGTTTTTTTTTTTTTTTGGGAGGCACACAAGTTGAGGCCTGATGGTAGCAGATGCTTTTTGTTCACTGTGTTTGGTGACTTAAGTAAACTTCACTCTGTGATTAGGGGTTGGCTACATTAATCAAAGCTCATTTCAGACATGTATGATGAAACAGAATTGGCCTTATATGCCTTTTGAAAAATCTTTTTATATGTACCATCTGACTTTAGTGATCATTATTGTCATTATTTGACTTTCCAGCGGGATCAACCTTGAACAGAAGAAGCAAATCCCAGCGTGCTGGCTTCCCTTTTGATAGGGTTAAAGGAGACCAGGGTTTTTATCAAGCTCGATTCCGTTCCCACAGTCGTACTTTTTCTTGCGTACTTGCTACATGGCCCTATAACTTAAAGTACCTCACATTCACATGTTGAATTCTTCTTTTCCTGACATTCAAGTCACCTCATGCTAATGAGGAGGCATTCGAAGGTGTGGAGAAACGTGAGTGTGCTTTCTCCCCAGCTGACAAATGAAGCTGTCACTCTCTTCGAGTATGACTGGTCATTTCAGGCTGCACAGCATCCGTATTTGTGTTGCCACCTGTGTTTCAAGCTGTCTCCCACTGGCTGTAATAGCTCCATCAACACCTGGTTGGAAAAGTCACCAGCAGGGGGTGGTGTTTATCCTTTCAATGTCAAGTGAAAAATCCCGGGGAGACAAGATGGGCAAATGAGGGAGGTGCAGTCCTGATTAGCGTTGTGTCTGTTTTTGTGTATCTGTGCGTGTCTGTCTCTCCAACCAAAGTACAATATCTAATTTGAGCTTATATTTTATTTATAGCTGAACGGCCATAAGAGTGGTTTGATTTTGACCTGGTTTGTAATCCTACCTAGTGTAATGTTTTTCACATTAATGTCCGTTTGACTGCAGCATTTGCTGCATCACATGCCATCATGGTAAAATCAGGTTGCTTTTGATGACTGACTGGTCCTTCTCTTGTCAGCACTTCGTTATGAACTCACTATGGGTTTAAGGATTTGCGAGGGCAGTCGGCTTATTACCCAAAACTGTAACTTGTGGATGACGCTTGGCTGTCCCTGTCCTTTTGACAAAGACTTGTTTTTTCTCTCAGTGTTGGTGGGAGGAATCAGATGACGCTTTGAAGTGGAGGGTGCCACAAACACACAACCGAGCTGTTAATGAACAGCCTCTGTGAGCAGCACAGTATTCCGGCGGCTGGTTGTTTGGTGGAGTGGGTGGGTTGCCGAAGAGTCTGTAGGGATAGGGAAGATGTGAGAGATTTTGAAGTCAAGTCATTTATTCTAGGCTGTCAACTTCCTTTGCCTCTTCCTCTGTCTCTATACATACCTCCCTTCTCTCTTTTTGTAAGTTTCCAGTCCACTTTTTTTCTCAGGAGCCCAGCAGCGTTCATTTAGCTGTTGTTTAGCTGTTGTTGTGTGGAAATCTGCTTTGTTTTGTGTGCTTTTGTGGCTTTGTATTGAGTGTTTGAGTGTATGCTATTCCCATATGCAAACCCTTTTAAAGGCAGCGTTTGTGTGTGTTACTCTGCACTTGAACTTCAAAGGCAGGCTTTAAGAAAGCTTCTCTGTGGTGTCTCATGCAACTCTTGCCCCTTTAATGAGGTTTCATCCTTCCCAAGACTTTGTGGATAACAAGAGAGAGTTTGTGCAGCAAAGGAGATATTATTTATTCCCGTTTGTAGTTTTGGTACTACAGATCTTAAAGTTTGTTAAAGCACTATAATATAAATATCTTGATCACCTCATATATACTGTATATATATATATATATATATTACTGTATATATATATATATATATATATATTAATGCCGCAATATTTTGAGGAAGTTGAGTGCATCTTAACTTTACTGGCAGTGCACTATTACCAGAGTCAGATGAACATTTCTCAATAAATTTAAAGTGAGCAGGAGGGCATTCACTCACACAGTCATGCTTCATTTCAAGTTGAATGCTTCAATCAAAAAAACCAAAAAACAAACTTGATTAAATAGTTGTTCATTAGTTTTCAGAGTTGTCACAGAAGCAGACAAATGACTGGTCCTGCTTAGCGTGAATGATTCTATTGATTGATGTTTCCCACACTGAGCAGCCTCACATTTCAAAATCAAACACACCAATTTATTTTAGACTACTTTCAGCAAGAATAAAATAAAAGTGCCACTAACTCACATGGTGTAAGCCTTCATTTGTTAAAGTTTATTTGAAAGTTTTCTCCATTTCCTAATTTTCCCTGCTGCCAAACAAATGTTTTCACTGCATGGTTGTGATTGAGCTTTGACCATAATTTTCTTTAAAGAAGATGCAAGAAGTTATAATACTTCCTCTGTGCAGCACTGAGTCTTCAGGTTTGATTAGAGGCCGCAGTGAGTCAATATTGGGAAGTGATGAGTCGGGCCTGAAGAACAAACAATGTGATAAAGCCAAGAATTGACATTGACGTTGCCCTAAATGGAGACAGGGTTAGGGTTAGGGTGGTAGTTGGTGAGTAGGTGAAGAATGTTTGATGCTGAACTTCTAAATTGCTAAATAAGCACTTTTTTAATGTGAACATTGACTATGTAGTAGTATGAGTGATAATAATAATAATCTTGAGAATCTTTATTTACAAAGTCCTGTAATGTGGTCACGTTTCTTCATTCTCATTAAAAGCCTGGCGGCAGAGTTCTGCACCATCTGTAGTCTGTCCAGGGATTTTTGGCTAAAATAGGTAAAATGGCTGCTAAATTGTAAAATGATCTCTTTAAAAGGTAAAAAAGATTTGCTCTTAGACAAGTTTTTTTAATATGATAAAAACATGACTACATTCGTTTTGTGATGTGCTGTTTGTAATTTACGTTGCTATCAAACCAGATGCTGCTTTTAGCGTTTGATTGAATAGGAGTCTGTAGAAACATTATCCAGCTGACCTTCCCTTTGGCTGACTTATAGAAATGTATGTTGAGCTGTTGGGAAGCAGGTGTAGTGTAACAGTAAGTGCTGTCTCCTGCTAAATTGCCACTTTTACAGGAACAGCACATCATAGCATGTTTAAGCATACATTGCTTAAGTGGGGCTCCATTAGATTCATATCAAGAGCCTATTTCCATTAGTTATAGGGTGCATTGATCAGATTCTGGCAAGTGGGTCTGACAATTGCATTTCCATTGAGTCAGCTGGTATCGTGTGTATGTGTGTGGGTTTGTGTGTCATATATGCGTGTATGCATAGAGCTGTGTGACTCCTCCTGAGTCACTGTTGTTTCGATTAACATTTTTGGTTATTCAATTTCTTTTTATTGATCATGTGATTTTGTGGTTAATTTAATCTTCCTTATCAACCTCAAAAAAGTGTGGCTTCTCAGGTTGCTGCAAATAATTCTCATGTGCCAACATGAACTGAGAGCTATTGTTCACTGTAATTGTTTCTGGTTTGGGATGAGATCCCCTCTAAAAGCAGTTTTTGTGTAAAGGATGAGTCTCCAACAATCTGTGTTAGCCAGATTGAACGGGTATCTTCCAAAGACTTTGGTACAGAAGCCCCTCTTTGTGTAACTATCTGTCTGCCGCAGTTTAGAAAGCAAACACACATTTTCAAACACCGAAGACACAAATTTGGAGGACGCCAAAATTATTCACCTAACTTAAACTGCTCAAGCTTCACAGCTAAACTGTACAGTACATTTTCACACAGACTGAGAGCTATGGAGTTTGTCCCCCATTGCTTAGACTGAGGTCCATCAGCTTTTATCAATACAAGAAGCAATTCCATTAAGAAATAAGTTTTTTCATGTAGTGTATTGAGATAAACCTGAGAGTCAATGAAGCTACGCATCAATGATGGCCTGAAGTGGAATATTACAGAATTTCATGGGAATTAAATAATTTTTAAATAATTTTTTTGGATAAATATATATATATATATATATGTATGTCTGGTTAAGATAATGTTTGTCCGAGAAGAAATCTCAAATAGGGAACAGGAAATTGAATAGAACAACTTCCCTCAGTAATTATAATCTAAGTGAAAATTTAACCTGATTGTTGGAACTAGATGACAGATCGTTATTAATTCCTTGTCGGGGGTGTTGTTTTACATTTCAGCAGACTGACAAGTAGTTGTATAGTTTGATGGTCTCACAGGCTGGCTGATGGAATAACAGTGATTGGCATCACCTCATTGCCAGCCACCTAGAGGAGGGTGCAAAGAGTGCAACTGACTCTGGGGACTGCTGCTGAGATTTGAAATGGGAAATTTAATAGCCTGGGAATTAGGCCGGCTCACCCTAAATAAGTGATGTCAGCTCTGTGGGCTTACCACCCACAGGTTTAGGCAAATGACTCTGGTGTGTTACCAACCAAGTCTGAAACTGAATATGGCAACGCAATGCAGCACTTGGAATGATTTATCTATGTTGAGTTGCCAGAATGAGTTAAATAGGGGGACCAGGAACAAAAACACATCGATGGGCTCACCTCTGCAAACAGCAGAAAGCTTGTGAATCAACCTCATGAGCAGGAGCTGAACTCTTGAAAACCCCATTCCCAGAAAAGACAGGAGGTGCTGCCTCTTAAGTATCAGTTTAAGGTCAGATTTCGCAAGGGAAGTGTGTGTGTGTGTGTGTGTGTGTGTGTGTGTGTGTGTGTGTGTGTGTGTGTGTGTGTGTGTGTGTGTGTGTGTGTGTGTGTGTGTGAATAAATTATGACAATAGAATGAATTTGTCATTGTCAGAACTTTGTGTACTGTTATTAAAAAACTAAATCATTAGCCTTAGTGTTGCCTCTTCTGCTTTTTGTTAATTAGCATTTGTACTTTGGCACAGGTGCATGTGTTTGTATATGTATGTGTGCATGTTTTCTTAATCTATCATTCTTTGATGGATTATGCACAAATGAGGAGCAGCAGTCAAATAGGCTGTTTGAAAAGATTTATAATCGCAGTAAATAATGACAACAGGCAGTCGGAGGAATGTAGCAGGCTGAAATGCTATCACACACTACTGAAAACTTTCCCTGCTCATTAAGAAAAAACTCAGTCAAAGTAGTTGTATTATGACAGCAGCATATATAACTAAGTGTCTTTTTTCTGGTGGTGACATTTTTTTTCATCATTCCAAACATTCTTAAATCTGAACTTGTCCCTGGTGTTGCTGCCCACATTCACTGGAAATGTGCATTAGTGCTCAGTAAAGGGCGTCACCACAGAGTTACATGAGAGCAAAAAGGTAAATACCATCGACTTAGTATGCAGTGAGTTCATTTCTGTGACACACTAGTTTGGAAATTCTTCCATTTTCTTATGTGAAACAAAAACAAGGCCAAAAAAAAAAAAGTTGAATCATGTAATTGTCTTGTATTTGGATCTACCACAGTTCAAAACAAGAAACTCAGATTTGCTGCTCAGTTTGAAGATGAAGCAGTGTGATGAAATTTAATGTGAGGGGTGCAAGTCTGTTGTTTTGAGCTGCCCATTTGCTGCCATGACAGGAAGACACCTGAGGGAGAGTTTGTTCCTCCCAACTGCCTCTTGCTCCTCTTCAGGCCTGACTCATTCCAGGTGTGTGTGTGTGTGTGTGTACATGCATTCAGACGCAGGAGTTGGCGAGAGCTTGTACGTGTATCCGTGGGCCCTTACACGGCTGCTTACGTGTCAGTAGACAGACACCCTCTGGCCTGAACCAAATAAAGTCTCTTCACCTGTTTGTGGCCTTTGAGGAAGACTGTGTGTGTCACATCCCAGGGGCCAGTGCCACGCTGACTTAAAGCAGCTGGAACAATCAGCAGACTCTACAAGGCCGGGTCGAATAGAGTACCCTCAGCCCCTCTGAGTGCAGGATCGGGGTTTTGTCTCCATAGATATGCCCGATGACTTTAGCGCAGTGGTTCTCAAACTTTTTTGGTCATTCCCCACTTTGAACAAGTGGGGATTTTGAAGCCCCACTTGACCCCGTCGCCCCAACAAAAAATACATTTCATTTTATTGAACTGCAATTGTAAATCTTAGACAAAGATAGCGCTCATCATATTTTCTTTTCAGAAAATGTATCCACAAATGTATCCATGTTGCTCACGGCTACCTGCTAACTTGTTGTCCCGCTGAAATTAACATCCCAACGTCAATCATTGTTTTTGCACTTTAGTTCCAGGTTACATTTTTCTCCCTGTCTCCTAATGCTCATTAATCATTTTAGCCAATAATTATTACTTTGTGTGTGTGTGGGTGTTTTGTTTGGAGTGAATTATCTTTACTGTCAATAAAGAAAAGTATTTACAGTAAGATAGGCATGAAATTGAAAATTTCCTCCCGTTTGTCTGCTGCTTTATCCCAAAGTAAAAGACTTTAAATAATATGTGCAAAGAGCTTAGTCCAAGACTTGTTCTTTACTTATGTAAATTATTTTAGAGCTGGATTAGGGAAAATGCCCTGCTGAGGCTCTTTGTCCTATACATTTATATTTGTCTGATATTTCTCCATCTCCATCAGATCTCCATCTGAGTCCATCTCTAGATGGGCCAATAATGATTGGAGATCTGACTGATTGTGAGTGAGCCAAATGCTGTGATCAATTTACATAGAAGTTCAGAAACATCTCCAGATTGTGGTGCGTAAACATGCTGGTTAGTCACTGCGACATCACATGCATCAAATCCAATTTATTTATACAGTGTCAAATCTTGACAAAGTTACTTCAAAGCACTTCACACATAGAGTATGTCTAGACCAAACTCTTTATGGAGCTGTTAAACAGACAACTTGACATTTCTCTCCAAGAGCAGGGAGGAACGGCGGACCAGAGGCAGCGAGAGAGAGACACCGTGAGAGTGAGCGTGAAGGCGAGGAGAGGGGGACTTGGTAGAGGGATGGAGACCCTAACCTTAACCCTAACCCTAACCTTAACCCTGGAAAATACAAACAAAACATCCAGAAAACTTACATTGATTCCAACCTGGTCGCTCTGTATGTGCACCAGTAAATATAAGCATTCCGGCAGAGGACGAGGTTGCAATGGGAAGTAGGTAGTAGTGTGTAATGATAACTAAAGGTAACTCTTGCAGCGGCAGGTACAGAGCGGGAACATGGAGCAGAGATGATTCAGCACCTGTAGGACGGGGACAGGAAGACAGAGGACAGGAGGGACAAGTAATGTTGTAATGTACAGGCATGGGGGAAAGAGAGAGAGGATCTGAGTGCAATCCCCAGCAGTCTAGGCCTATAGCAGCACAAATAAGAGTCATTACAAATACAATGTTCTTATAATCATCTTCTTTCCAGCCTTTCTTCCAAAAAGCCCTGTCCTCCTCCTCTTTGGTATTTCCGTTGTCATCTCCAGACTCTTGGCTAATTCAAAAAAACAACCGTAATTGTAACCATTTCAATTCACATTTTGTTTTCGTCTTTATCATGTGGCCTGACTTTTTACCATCATGATAGAAACACAGCATAATAGAAATCATTGTATTTTTCTTCTTTGCCATAGAGGGCTGCATTCATTGGGTTGTATTTCAACACAATTTCTATAAATTCATTAGATTTGAAATAAATAATGAGGTCAGAGTTGTGGGATTGTTGAGGCGTCGGGCTTGGAGCCGGCTCTGGCAGCCTGGTGGATAATCGGAGTTTGCCCACACCACTTTTAATACCGTCTCTTGGGATCTTGTGTACATGTCTCTCAAGCAGAAAAATGTTTCTGCTTGAAAATGTTTCTCCAAACTTGTAATTGGAAAACAACACTGCTGGTATACTACCTTACCTTAATAGTTCAGTGAACCACAGGCATACCGAATGTGTGTGAGTTACACCTGCCTCCATCTCTCACTCACACACATCCAGTGTTGATGGTAAATTCCATTTGGGGTCTTGCTTTTCCTATAGCTAGATTATGTTGAGGTCACTATTATTTCTGCCGAAGCAGGGGGAAATAGCATTCATAAATATTCTATTATGTTTAGGAAGGCTCTGATGATAAATATTGCAATGGCATTCAGTTCAGAGGGAAAAGCTGAAATGCAGATGCCTTATGAAAAGCCTTGCTGACCTTCATAGCAACCTTTTTAAAGCCTAGTTTCAACCATGATAAAAAATCATGCCCTCTGGAATAATGGTCAAAGCAAACCAGGAGATGTGACCGAGGTAATCAGATGTGACTCTTAGCTCAGAGCTCTGCAGTGTCCATTTCTTATTTGACTACAGTTGACTTCGCTCATCAAAGTATAGTCTGTCCTGCAAACCCTTCAAAAGCTGTCAGTTTACTCGGTCTACACTGAAAACAATTTCACACATGGTTTCAGAGGTGATTTCTGGGAAACAAGCTCTTAGATCAGTTTGTTTCTGTGAAAAGAGCACAGGCTTGTAGAGCTTGTCTCTTGCCACAGAGCTATCTTTTGAATTAATCAGCCCAGGGGGATTACATGAGGTAGAATGAGTAAAACAGATGCGGTAAAATTACTTAGCTGTAACAAGAGTCATTTCTTCAACCACCTCATGAATTTAAACAGTTTAAGCCCAACAAATTGTTATTTGTTCATGTGATGCAACCTGAGCCAGTTTGAATAATTATTTTCATGCCATCAACTGAAACATATCAAAGACATCATTGTCTGATTTTTAAAGACAAAGAATTCATTTGGGAGATCAGAAAGAGACTTTGTAAAACTTAAATATTTTTTGTATAACATCTGACAATTTGCTGAACTCCTTCCACACACAGGAAATTTCATTTGACATCCATCCGTTAGATTAATCTATTTATCATGCACAAGTGAAATACCTGCATATCCTCTGATCATTCTTTCACCTGTGACTCTGTTGACCTGAGAGTTTGTGTGTTAAACGACAAGCAGAAAATTATGACTGCATAAGATTCCGTTAATAATAGGAATGCATTTATTTGGTAAAATAGATGATTGACAGTTAAAGTGTCAAAGCCTTCACTCGTGTGTTTTTCTGTAGAGTAGATGATTACATTTTCTGCATTTTATTTATTACTGCTCCATTTATGTTCATTAGCTATAAACTACTTATCAGACATGAGATGAGAAATGGGGTGCATCCTGGATGGGTCTATCTCAGGGTTGACATATAAAACCCTTCACACTCACATTTACACCTACAGGCACTTTAGACAGAGAGGCACTTAACAACAGTCCTGCACCCCGTCCCACCCAGCCAGTTATATAATATTTAGAATTAAGTCACAAGAGTCGTTACAGCCCCACACTTAGCTTAGGTGTTAGTTTGTAATTGTAATTAGTTTGTAATAACGTTTGTTTTCTGTAGCCAAAGTGCGACCAACTGGACATATTTTCTTCAAGCCAGTTAACTTTTTCTGAACTCGACAGTAATAGAAGTTGTTGTTTGATTGATGCTGTAATATTTTCCTCAAGGACGGGCAAATGCCACAACACTTTCAATATGTCTCATTTGCATTTGAACAGAAAGTGTAGCCAGAGTAGGAGGAAATCAATGCTGTTAGTATGTCTGATGTGCTCTAACTTTATCATTGTCCTATTTCCCAGGAGTGGGTGCATGTGTTGGTGTGCGTTCGTCTGCATGTGTCTGTATGACCAATATGTTGTAAGCATTAGTCCCTCTCACTCCTCCTTGCTGGTCATGCTCTGTCGATGGAATGTGTTGTAGCATTGCAGCATGAGATAAGCCGATCAAAAAGGTACACCGCTGCCCTGGATGTGCGCTGGTGTGTTATCTAATTTTTTTGATCTTTTTTGAGAGAGCAAGCTTGCGATCTTTGCCTCTAGGGGCCTTCTCAATATTTCATGGCTGTGCAATGTATCTTTTGACACTGAAATGCTGTGAATTAAACATGGCAGACTGCATAATCAAAAGCTTTTATTGTAAGTAGAAGGCCAGGCCTCCTTGGGCTTTCCGTTTAATTAAAAAGTAAACGGCCACAGATTTTGGGGAATTTAACAAGTCATAGATTTGCTTGACGTTGCTCCAGCGCAGCCTGTGCACAGACCTCCGTGCTCTTACTGCCCTCTTAAAATTTACTACCATTTCCATCACTTCTGAGGCAGAAGCACTTCTTCATAGAGGCATAAAGGGGCAATAAAATTGTTTGTAGTGTGTTAAATGCAGACACTGCCTCGAGGCCTCTATTTTTTTTTTTTAGCAGAAACTCCAAAGAGGAGATAGTGATGCTGTTTTGAATTTTAGAGTTAATAAAAGAATAAATTGCCAAATTTATAAAATAACTATCTCAATATCAGTAAAGTTTGATACTTTCAAATAACATAAACATAATTTGGCCTGTTATTGCAGAGGAGGTAGTTAAAAATACACACAAATTGTTGCACATGAGAATTTCACTCATTTAGTGGCTCATTTTATAGTAGGTTGAATGAGACTAACCATCTGAAAGGGATTTACACCTGCCCGCAGTTTAATATACAACCAAGCTGTTAAACACTCAAGGCATTTAAGGGCCGTTAAAATGTTGAACTCTTATATATCACTCCTTTTGGTCAAGTTTAAAGCTGTAACGTTGCACTAACCGGAGTTATCAGATTTATTATGATGCCACTTCTTTGTTAGATATACAGTACATTCAGGTGATGCAAGAAGTGTGTCTGTGTTATCTGCTTAAATAATGAGGGTTGCGCTTTCTTTGTCCGCGTTGTTTAATGAGTTATTGGCCTGAAACCTTAGGTTATCACTATGTTCAAATGGGCACCATCACAATATTACAGTAATTATTCCTGAACTTTGAAATCTGCAACAGTAAAACGCCTGATGGCATTACCCTTTTCACTTCATAAAAGTCGTAGTGAAGGAGACCCTGTACAATGACCGCACTTAAGCCGAGGGCTGTATCTTCGTTCAGTCCTTCTGCCGTCCAAGTAGCAGTGCCACGACAAAAATAGCCTGAGGCATCAAAGTGAGAGGGGACATCAGATAAACCAGTTTCACAGCCTTTCTAAAACTAATTATTGTTTTATTCACACAAATTATTAATGTAATATAGTACATTCAAAGGCTATTTGTAGTACAATGAAGTAGTGAGCAGGGAGCGAAGTTTTCGATTTCTCATCTTGTTGAAAGGGACAGCGGGTCTCGCTCAGATCTATATATTCAGAACATTTGTCATGATGCAAAGGGCTGAAAAGGCTGAAACGACCAGTTGGTCAGTGCTTTTCACGTTTTAATGATCCTCTCTGGGACTTATTCCCCATTTCTCTCTCTGTCTCTCTCACTCCCATTCCTCTGGGTAGAAATCCCAGATATGTGGATAAGGAGAGCCCTGCAGAGAATACATGACCTCATTTCCATGTGTCACGGGGATCTAATAGGCAAGTGAGGATGTGAAGGTTTTAAATTGTTCTTACTTGACTCCTCTGTCTGTTTAGCTGTTATAGGTGGAGTAATGAGGTCCTGGCTGGAGAAAGGGTTGAAGCACTTCAGAGTAAAAGCACTTCAAACTCTTCTAGCTCCCAAAACCAGACAGGACAGATCAAGTCACAAACTTTAGCCAACAGACTTGATAAATTAGACACGACCAGTGTGTTTGATCTTTAGTTGTGTGCTGCTTTAGAACAGGACAGCACCAAGGGTTGTTTATTTTAGTTTACGTCATGCTTTTTGGTTGGGGTGCTTTGTTCCAAAAGAAAAAACACAGGCCCTGTAATGTAATTATGGTAAAGGCTTTTAAATAATTACATACATTGGTCAAAATACAAAAGAAAAGGAAAGTTGCACCTTGGTGAGCTTTGTGCTGCAAGTTGGAGCAAATAAATTGTGACATTGCACCACTGGGATTTTGTACACAACCTGCTCTAAGAACCAACTGACAGCTGAACATTAGCAACAAACTGTATGTAACCAGCAAGCAACTGTCAGCACTATAAACCAATTAGAAGGTGGCAGAAAGCAAGCAGACATTAAAGCAAAGCAACTGAGAGATCTTCACAGCTTTCCGCAAGCCCACAAAATGAAATTTTAAGATCATTATTACTGTTCCTATTCTCCTTCACGAAGGGAAGCTTTTTTTTTTCCCCCAGCTTAGTTCAGTTAATATCTATGGCCGTACTTCCTGATTATGTACACATGACTATGATAAAACACTACATTTTCAATCTCACGTCATCACATTTTCCCATTAAACTCAGGGTGAACCTGATTTATATTGTAAGCACTCTCCTTTGTCAAGAGACAGCTTTCACCCATGTCAAAGGGAGCTGTCATAAACATTCCTTTGCAAATTTGTTTCTTCATACAAGGTTGCATCTCTGCACTGTTTTTTCTTTATGCTACTTCTGAAACACCACAGCTGTCTGCCCATCACCATTTATGAGTCAACCCACTTTTCTTGAACAAAGCTGACATCTCACCGCAAACCACTTAGATACTTCTCCCACAGCTGTTTTCACTCACACAGAGGGGATGTCATCTATTGAAATCTCTCTGTTCGCTGCAGTCCTGTGGGTTTTTTTCCCCTTACATAATGCAGTCTTCTAAACCTTTTGACATGAAGGACCTCTGTCTTTCAACGCTGTGCAGCACTGACCGCCAGCACATCTTGTTAGATGTGATTTAATATGGAATTTCATGTCCGTCTATTCTGTATGAGCAGAGATGACAGTGAGACAACTGAAAAATTGAGGCTGAATAGCAGTCGGATTGCAGTCTAAGCTCTACATTTGAATGGGCCCTCATGAAATTAAACATTGAAAAGACTGAAATTGTCGATTTTGTTGGAAAAGCCTCTCAAACCACATAAGGACCCTCAAAAACCCTGCAGAAAGTCAGCTCGGTGGCTAATGCCATAGTCCCATATAACAGTATATAAATCTGATGTACAATAAAAAAAAAAGAACCACAAAAGGACCACAATTCAACAGGACCAGGTCTATACCAAACAACTTGTTGGCTCTCATGGTTTGAGGAAATGTCATTATCACTTCATTTATATCGAGTCACAGTTCAGGTGAGGAGGATAATTGACTAACCACAGCCGGGAAAGATAAATACCTATTCCATCAATTTTCATATTGTGCGGCAATGTAAAGTGAATATAGATAAATCATTATAGCTTATATGTCCCAGGGTGAAAATTGAATAATTTCATCACACAATGCCCGGTTGCTTTACATACAATCAGATGAGTCAGAGAACAGAAAACCAATTTTCAGTGTGTATCAGCCAATGAAAGGCAGTTTGCAGTGAAACTTGAAGTGCATAAAGAGCATTGCAATTAACATGCAGATATGGTTGAACATCTGACTCTTTACTCTGTCTATTAATAGCTCGTGCACCAAGCGTTTTTCATATTGAAGCAAATGTATGTGGCCACTAAGCAACAGTGTAGAGGGAGAAAGACAGTGACAGTGTTGGAAGAGGACATCCTGGGCAGATGCTGCATCAATTGTGTAAGGCCCATTTCGAAGGACAATAGGATGCTGGCTGAGTAGTAATTAGTCATTAATGGGTATGCCAAAAGTTCAAAGTCAAACAACAATACATCATGACTTCCTGTGTGTGGAGAGGCAAAAGTCTAGTCCGTAGTCTGATGTACTTTGCATCTCACGGAGTATAACCCAGAATGGCTTCAAGGAAATAGTGCAAATAAAATATTATGTGGTAAACGAACTGGGACAACCAGCAGATGAAGATGTAGCTAACATAAGCCAGGTTATCTATCTACCCTCTAATCTTTAACCCAGCACACTGACAGAGATAAACACGTTTTGTTGCAGCAGACAGCACCGCGTGAGGCCTTCATTAGGCCCTGTGTAGCTGTGTCCACTGAAGCACTGGGATCTCTCCAAGATTGATTGTGGCAGACCACAGATCAGTTAGGTGGCCTCCCCCACTTTGCTGCGGGTCCAAACCCAATAGTCTTTGCTTGGGAGGAGCTTAGGGACCCCTACTCTACACAGAGGCAATATCGTCTGATAAATTGCCTTTCCTGGCCCGATTATACACCGGAGTGTTCCCCGTGGTCTTTGGGAGCAATGTTCCAGGGCCTCAGTATTGTGAGAGAGTAGTGAAAGTGGGGCAGTTTTTTATAAGAATGGATATGGAATGATAGGCTTAAATCATCTGGTATACAAGCATTAAATCAAATTTGGGTATTAAACCAAGTATTCCACCATCAATCATATGTCGTTACTCGTGCTGCTGCTGTTCTGTTTTGGAAAATGAGGATACGCACTTCATTTGCAGAAAAGTGAGCAAAGGAAGGAAGTGAGCTTGCACTGAGTGGTTGAAAATGTTTTCCAGGACATGAATAGAGAAAAGTTGGATTTCTGCCATCTTACATGACCACCCTGATAGCATTGCTTCAAAACACTGGACACTGTGAAATGATCCATCACTTTCTTTTTTTTTTTTTTTTGAGTGTTTTTTTTTTCTCTCTCTCTCTCTCTCTATGGCTGACTTACAGTGACAGAGTATACACAGATTTAATTCACAACTCCCTGCTACAATGTTCTTTGCCCTCAGGGTACTTTGGAGGGAGGGGGGTGTTGTTTTTCAAAACCTCAAATATCTCAGAGCTCAGGGCATCTGAAAGCTAACTCACATTCACACCCTGGAGTATCTCAATGGTTTTCCAAAGGGTTTGTCTGTACACTGGTTCACTGAAAACAATGCAAAGTGATGTGACTATGAGGGAAACGTCTGCCAAAACTGTTGGGTGCACTTTAATTATGGAGAGGGATTGTGCAACCTGCCTGACTGGCCCGACATTATTCAAAAGTAATTAGTTGCTTGTTATTTTAATTATGGATGAAAGGACACAAGAACAGAATTAACTCTGAAATGGGATTGCTGCATTGCCAGAGAGAGGGGAGAGAGAGTTTGTACACATTTTACTGACATTTTGGTTACAACCTGCTTGGAACAAAATTTCTCTGATATAAAATTCCT